>NW_026020554.1:0-620000 GCF_900185275.1 Solanum verrucosum | reverse complement strand
TTTTGATCTGTTTATTTGAAGGGGTTGATGGGGAACTTCGGGTTATTCTTACTAAGAGGTCTTCCAAGCTTTCTACTCACTCCGGTTAGTGAATTTTAGACATTTTTTGTAGAAACTTATGGGTGGGAGGTGGAGTCAGAATTTGAAGTTTATGAGTTTTGAACTCGATACAGAACCCTTATCACAGTTATTTATACATATTCAATTTGAAGCTTATACTGTAGCTCCGCCCCTGATCATAGTGTAGTGTGGTTTTGGTAAATTGTATGCAGAACAAGTAATTTATCTAGTATTGGGATGAAATGGGTCTGAATTGATTTGATATGTGATTTGATGCATGTAGTTGATATTGTCGATGGTAATAGTGTGGTTTTGATGTTTGTTTGGTACTTTAGTCAGCACAATGGATTCTGCTGAGCTACAATGCATTGTCTTATCTTAAGGCAAATTCTTGTGTGTGTTTTGCTTGTTAAAATAGTGTGTAGTTTCTATTAGATTATGAAGAGGATTGTTGTTTGCAATTGGTAATAAAGATGTTTAGTCTATCTGACATCCTTGTAACTGTATATTGTGTTGAAATTTTTGGGCCGTAGGTGAGAAGATGGGTTATGGTTGTTGATTGATCGTTATAGTGTAGTGGGATTTTGGTAGATTATATGCAGAACTTGTAATTTATCTTAAAGGATAGTTTTTTTTTAGTATTGAGATGAAATGGGTCCGAATAGAATGGTTTGGATATAGAGGTGAAGGATTTTCATATGGGAAACTCCAAATAGTTTCTCGGATTGAGATGTAGTTGATTGATTTCTTTGATATGTGATTGTGATTTGGTACATGAAAGAGGTATGCAGTTTATATTGTCGATGGTGATAGTGTGGTTTGATGTTTGTTTAGATGTAAGTCTTGATTATTATTAAGAGGGATTATAGTTCATCATTGGTAATGAGATGTTTGCTCTATCCTATGTCTCTGTTCTGTCCATTGATTTCACGATGTTAAATTGATAAGCTGGCATAATGGTTTAATTCTTATCTTGTTTTTTTTCTAGAGATTGTGGTTGGATGCTTCTGAAAACCAGTTTGATACATGTATGTGTTGCTGCTAAAATGTTGTTGCTTGGATGTTTAGTCAAATTACTATCTTTCTTATGATTGAAATTTTGGGGCTTGCAAATTTGTCTAATTGAGCCTCATTTTTGTTTATTCAAGATATGAACTGTCTATAATCTTTTCACCAAGTTGCTTAATGTATTTGTAGTTTGTATTTTCTGTTGTTGCTACTGTCCTCTGCTATGTTCTCTAATACTGTGCTAAGGCTAGCTGATTTTACCTAAAATGCTATTCATGCAGGTGAAGTCGCATTGCCTGGAGGAAAAGCAGAAGAAGGAGATGCAAGCGATGCTGATACTGCAACCAGAGAAGCAAAGGAGGAGATAGGACTAGATCCTTCATTGGTTAATGTTGTGACTTGCCTTGAGCCATTCTTGTCTAAGGTATGAGGATATCATTATATCTATAGTAGTTTGCAGTTTGCACCCAAAAAAAAATAAATCTATAATAAGATAAACTGTAGTCTGTCAAGAAACCTTGGGTGGATGTCATCATAGCTTGGTTGAAAGACAACTTGCATCCTAACTATCTTGGAAACTGCATGAATTTTATCAAAAAATTTGCTTGTTTAGATAAATGATAAGAGAGATGTATCTGGAATGTAATGGTGAATCTGCTTTGAAAATCTTCACTGTTCTCTGTGCTAGCCGGTTGATGAATTTAGTATGGACGACACACTTCCATAAGGCCCAATTTCTTCAACAAGATAAATCTATTTAGAGCTTTCTTCCATGGGGGAGATGTTCTCTACTGACGTTAGAACTATGTTAATTTAGCCTTGATATCCTCAAGCACGTGTAGCATTTGACTGTGCGTTCTTTCCTTCTATAACATATTGTACTGTCTCCTGCAAATCTTCAATAATGCTGGTTATCTGATAAGTTCGTGTTATATTTAACAGTACAAGTTGATACTTTCAAATCATTAGCTGAACATGGAACCAAAGAAGCCTTATAAATGAGATTTTGAAATGTTATATCAGAAGAATGAAACAATCCTGTTCACTGTTTCTTCCTTCTATGTCCAACTTAAAAATCACCGGGTTTTACGTGTGCCAAATTTATAGATCTCTTGGCATCTTAAAAGAGCAGTGTTGCAGTTAATGTACATCTAAAGAGAAAGACATTACATGTACTTTTCTTGTATTATCAATTATGCTAATACTCAATTTAGGTTGCTGTAATTTTGTACGCATCTTTGGTATTCCTATTGCATTCCAAGTTTTTGTGGTGGTATGAGTATTCAGGTGCTGTTTTTAATGTTGTAAGCTTAGTTAATATACTGCATATATTTTTGAGCTGCACAGAACAGAGAACAGTTATTTTTCTCCTTCCAAAGCGAGTTGGCACTTTTACCATTCAGCAATAAAGCTAATCAATCTCCAGAGAAAAACAATTAAACATTTTGCAATGTCAACCGTTTCATTCATTCATAAGTACCGGGTAACTCTTGTCCATCAAGAGTCCACTGATAGGAAGAAATCACCTAATGCTTTTGCCTCCGCTAGAATCTGAAATCTTTTGACACCTCATGATTCTCAACCCACTGATTGACTACTAGGCTACACCCTTGGGTGCAGATTATAGAGGTGTTTTAACCTCTCTTGCATCCAACGTTATTTTCATTAACACCTCACCCTTAGGCGCAGATTTTTGAGGTGTTATTACCTCTCTGGCATCCAACTTTATCATTAACAACTTTCAGAACCATTTTCCTTCCAAAAAAAAGGTCCTTGGCTTGGTGCAGCTTCTTTTGCTTGTCGTTTGGTAGCAAGAAGTTTATATTTGGATATCTTGAGGAAATCTTTGGTGGACCTCCTTTAAGATTTATGTATAGTTTGCTCATCTGTTGTATTCAAGCTTTACCAAGTTTTTCTTGTCTCAAACTTAGTGCTGGTGTTGAATTTACGCGACAGTGATCCCAAATTCTGACCTCGATGAGATTATTATTGGTGCTGAAAATGACTGTGACACCATTTCACTATCAACGAAACAATGCTGGCTCTAAGATGCTTGATCCCTTTGTACTACCTTTAGCTTGTGCGCATATCTAATATATTTTGTTATTTATGCAGCATCTTCTTAGAGTAATTCCCGTGATTGGGATTCTTTCCAATAAAAAGGAATTCAATCCCACCCCCAATGTTTCTGAAGTAGAAGCAGTTTTCGATGTCCCATTGGAGATGTTTCTCAAGGTTTGTACTCGTGAACATTTCCTTCCGTAGGTCACACGAATAAGTTTCTTGGATACTTAAGTGCAACGTCTTTATGCAGGATGAGAATAGGAAATCAGAAGAAAGAGAATGGATGGGCGAAAAGTATTTGATTCATTTGTTCAACTACGAGATGGACGACAAGAAATACTTGATCTGGGGTCTAACTGCTGGGATTTTGATTAGAGCAGCATCAGTTGTGTACCAGAGACCACCTGCATTCTTGGAACAAAATCCTAAATTCAAGCTCCCTAAGGTAGTGGACAAGAATACTACAATGAGTTAAACTGTAATTGATCATTTTTTTTCCTTGTATAATCCAGCTTGTGTCATAAATTAAATGCGTTACAATGGAGTATTGTGTATTCTTCTAACCATATGATGTAATAACAGAATTTAAGACCATGAATAATAAAATTTTACAGCATTTCCCCCCTCAAATATGTGCACAGTGGAATATTAAGGCCCTATATAAAGCTTTTTCTTTTAGTTTTTTTTCATTCAGTGTTCGATATCCACTTTAGAGCCCAATTAATTCAGATTTGCCTTGGAAAGCCCTACTTGGAGGAAAGTGCTCCCATCAAAGACGACTTCTATATCATGAGCCTATTTTGTTCAACCCAAGTGTTGGAGTTCCTTAGCACAACTTTGCTTCCTCATTCTTCTATATCAAGAATGATCCAATTGAATCTTTTGAAGCTGATATGTAAAATCTCAAGGGCTCGGATTTGCCTTGGAAAGCTCCACTTCTTGAGCCTTTTTTGTTCAACCCAAGTGTTGGAGTTCCAGAACACATTCTACCTTTGCTTCTCATTCTTCTGTGCCAAGAATGATCCAATTGAATCTTCAAAAGCTGATATGTCAAATCTCAAGGGCTCAAAAGAGGCTCATTTATGCTAATCAAATTAGTACTCGTGCAGTCGCTTTGGCCATGTAAAAGGTGGGATACTTTTCCAACTTCTTTGGCACTCTTGTTAGGCATCAACTTTCCTAATTTATCCCTGTATTTCAGAGTGACGCTCCACTATATGTGGACCGAGAGAGTTTGAACTCGAGACTTCTAATTAAATATAGAAAAGTAAAGTAGTTACTACTTTATCAACAAGAATTGGTTTCATTTCTGGTGAGGCTACCTTGGCCATAAAGGGTGTGCCAGGCAGCCAACCAACCAATAAATGACAACATCTGCCATCTAATTAATTGGAGATCATCTTTTAAAATGATGGAAAAACTTGCCACGTTTGTCCCGATTCATATTTGTATTTTAATGGTGTATTGTAAATTTTAAATTTTGAAACCGTTTCTACTTCTGACGTGAATATAACCACGTAGCTATTCGTGTACTCAAAAGAATATAATTCAAATGAAGTATATACCTTCATATTGTTTTTTTTTAACTTGATAACTATACCTTCATATTATTGTTGTCACGAAATTATGATGAAATAGTTGAGATCTATTATTTTTAATCAAAAGTTTGTTTGAATTTGAGTCTGGAAATGGAGAATCTTGAAGTCTTTTATCTCGATATGAATTTATTTGACATAAATCTGAATTAGTTGGATCAATAATTTTTAAATATCAAATGATCAAATCAAAATTTATTTATTTTTTTAAAAAAAAACACTCCTAACACAGTAAAAAAAAAATACACCTTCATCTGACCACTGAAGTAGAAAAAGAAAAAAGATAGATTAGCAGTAATCCAATCAGAATTTTCATTAAGAAATTCAAAATATGACCAAGAAAACACACAAAAAGTTGAATGAGGTATACATTAAAAATAGTATTTTTAACCATATATAAATTGTGTAATTTTCCGAATTTGAGTCTGGAAATGGAGAATCTTGAAGTCTTTTATCTCGATATGAATTTATTTGACATAAATCTGAATTAGTTGGATCAATAATTTTTAAATATCAAATGATCAAATCAAAATTTATTTATTTTTTTTAAAAAAAACACTCCTAACACAGTAAAAAAAAAATACACCTTCATCTGACCACTGAAGTAGAAAAAGAAAAAAGATAGATTAGCAGTAATCCAATCAGAATTTTCATTAAGAAATTCAAAATATGACCAAGAAAACACACAAAAAGTTGAATGAGGTATACATTAAAAATAGTATTTTTAACCATATATAAATTGTGTAATTTTCCGAATTTGAGTCTGGAAATGGAGAATCTTGAAGTCTTTTATCTCGATATGAATTTATTTGACATAAATCTGAATTAGTTGGATCAATAATTTTTAAATATCAAATGATCAAATCAAAATTTATTTATTTTTTTAAAAAAAAACACTCCTAACACAGTAAAAAAAAAATACACCTTCATCTGACCACTGAAGTAGAAAAAGAAAAAAGATAGATTAGCAGTAATCCAATCAGAATTTTCATTAAGAAATTCAAAATATGACCAAGAAAACACACAAAAAGTTGAATGAGGTATACATTAAAAATAGTATTTTTAACCATATATAAATTGTGTAATTTTCCGAATTTGAGTCTGGAAATGGAGAATCTTGAAGTCTTTTATCTCGATATGAATTTATTTGACATAAATCTGAATTAGTTGGATCAATAATTTTTAAATATCAAATGATCAAATCAAAATTTATTTATTTTTTTAAAAAAAAACACTCCTAACACAGTAAAAAAAAAATACACCTTCATCTGACCACTGAAGTAGAAAAAGAAAAAAGATAGATTAGCAGTAATCCAATCAGAATTTTCATTAAGAAATTCAAAATATGACCAAGAAAACACACAAAAAGTTGAATGAGGTATACATTAAAAATAGTATTTTTAACCATATATAAATTGTGTAATTTTCCGAATTTGAGTCTGGAAATGGAGAATCTTGAAGTCTTTTATCTCGATATGAATTTATTTGACATAAATCTGAATTAGTTGGATCAATAATTTTTAAATATCAAATGATCAAATCAAAATTTATTTATTTTTTTAAAAAAAAACACTCCTAACACAGTAAAAAAAAAATACACCTTCATCTGACCACTGAAGTAGAAAAAGAAAAAAGATAGATTAGCAGTAATCCAATCAGAATTTTCATTAAGAAATTCAAAATATGACCAAGAAAACACACAAAAAGTTGAATGAGGTATACATTAAAAATAGTATTTTTAACCATATATAAATTGTGTAATTTTCCGAATTTGAGTCTGGAAATGGAGAATCTTGAAGTCTTTTATCTCGATATGAATTTATTTGACATAAATCTGAATTAGTTGGATCAATAATTTTTAAATATCAAATGATCAAATCAAAATTTATTTATTTTTTTAAAAAAAAACACTCCTAACACAGTAAAAAAAAAATACACCTTCATCTGACCACTGAAGTAGAAAAAGAAAAAAGATAGATTAGCAGTAATCCAATCAGAATTTTCATTAAGAAATTCAAAATATGACCAAGAAAACACACAAAAAGTTGAATGAGGTATACATTAAAAATAGTATTTTTAACCATATATAAATTGTGTAATTTTCCGAATTTGAGTCTGGAAATGGAGAATCTTGAAGTCTTTTATCTCGATATGAATTTATTTGACATAAATCTGAATTAGTTGGATCAATAATTTTTAAATATCAAATGATCAAATCAAAATTTATTTATTTTTTTAAAAAAAAACACTCCTAACACAGTAAAAAAAAAATACACCTTCATCTGACCACTGAAGTAGAAAAAGAAAAAAGATAGATTAGCAGTAATCCAATCAGAATTTTCATTAAGAAATTCAAAATATGACCAAGAAAACACACAAAAAGTTGAATGAGGTATACATTAAAAATAGTATTTTTAACCATATATAAATTGTGTAATTTTCCGAATTTGAGTCTGGAAATGGAGAATCTTGAAGTCTTTTATCTCGATATGAATTTATTTGACATAAATCTGAATTAGTTGGATCAATAATTTTTAAATATCAAATGATCAAATCAAAATTTATTTATTTTTTAAAAAAAAAACACTCCTAACACAGTAAAAAAAAAATACACCTTCATCTGACCACTGAAGTAGAAAAAGAAAAAAGATAGATTAGCAGTAATCCAATCAGAATTTTCATTAAGAAATTCAAAATATGACCAAGAAAACACACAAAAAGTTGAATGAGGTATACATTAAAAATAGTATTTTTAACCATATATAAATTGTGTAATTTTCCGAATTTGAGTCTGGAAATGGAGAATCTTGAAGTCTTTTATCTCGATATGAATTTATTTGACATAAATCTGAATTAGTTGGATCAATAATTTTTAAATATCAAATGATCAAATCAAAATTTATTTATTTTTTTAAAAAAAAACACTCCTAACACAGTAAAAAAAAAATACACCTTCATCTGACCACTGAAGTAGAAAAAGAAAAAAGATAGATTAGCAGTAATCCAATCAGAATTTTCATTAAGAAATTCAAAATATGACCAAGAAAACACACAAAAAGTTGAATGAGGTATACATTAAAAATAGTATTTTTAACCATATATAAATTGTGTAATTTTCCGAATTTGAGTCTGGAAATGGAGAATCTTGAAGTCTTTTATCTCGATATGAATTTATTTGACATAAATCTGAATTAGTTGGATCAATAATTTTTAAATATCAAATGATCAAATCAAAATTTATTTATTTTTTTAAAAAAAAACACTCCTAACACAGTAAAAAAAAAATACACCTTCATCTGACCACTGAAGTAGAAAAAGAAAAAAGATAGATTAGCAGTAATCCAATCAGAATTTTCATTAAGAAATTCAAAATATGACCAAGAAAACACACAAAAAGTTGAATGAGGTATACATTAAAAATAGTATTTTTAACCATATATAAATTGTGTAATTTTCCGAATTTGAGTCTGGAAATGGAGAATCTTGAAGTCTTTTATCTCGATATGAATTTATTTGACATAAATCTGAATTAGTTGGATCAATAATTTTTAAATATCAAATGATCAAATCAAAATTTATTTATTTTTTTAAAAAAAAACACTCCTAACACAGTAAAAAAAAAATACACCTTCATCTGACCACTGAAGTAGAAAAAGAAAAAAGATAGATTAGCAGTAATCCAATCAGAATTTTCATTAAGAAATTCAAAATATGACCAAGAAAACACACAAAAAGTTGAATGAGGTATACATTAAAAATAGTATTTTTAACCATATATAAATTGTGTAATTTTCCGAATTTGAAACCCCTGCTTTTTATAAGCTTTTAGAACAACACACTTTCCATTTCTCCTTTCTCCTTTCTCCTTCTCAGTGCCCAAATGGCATCTAACAGATCAGAGAGCCTTGTGAAATTAGCTGAAAGACTTCGTCTTTATAACCCTATAAGTACCCAAAGTTCAAAAATTCAAGAATTTGTTCCCAAAAATCAAGAATTGGGGGCAGACCCAATACCTAATAACACTAATTCAAACAGGGCTGCAGTTTTGGTGTGTCTATTTGAAGACCCACAAGGCCATCTTCGTGTAATCCTCACCAAAAGAGCTTCCACACTTTCTTCACACTCTGGTAACTATATGATTTGTTGAAGTTAAATTTGTACAATGTTGTTCACTTGGTATCGTAGTAATCGTCACGGATTCATGATTTGAAGTTTATGAATAATACTAGGGGTGTCAAATGGGCAGGTTGAGTTGAAATTGAAGATATTAAAATGGGTTGAGATAGAAATCGGGTTGGGTCTTGACCCGCCCAAGTTTACTTTGAGCTCAAATGGGTTGGGTTCAAATGGGCTAAAAAATGGGTTGGGTCTTGACCCGATTAATCTCAATAATTTTAACATAGTGATATTTAACTTTTATAATCACAATTCGAATTTTCGCTCAAGATTTTTTTTTTTAAAAAAAGTAACAAATGGATAGATAAATCCTAAAAGATGTTAAATAAATAATAATTCATACATTTAATATAGGAATATATCTTAGTAAATTTTTTTAAAAAGGGTTGAAATTGGAGATTGAATTGGGCTCAATTGAGGATTCTCTTAAAATGGGTTATGCTTGAATGAGTTCAGATTGAATCCAATTCAAATTATCTTGAACCCAACCTTTAAAATTCTGGGCAGGTTACATATGTTTGGGTTAATTTTTGACACCCCTAAATAATACTATAATGTTAATTGGGACCCTTTTTGTATTTGGAAGTTCTTTTAACTTTACCCCCTTAGGGGTCGTTTGATAGCTGGTTTAGATGTGAGTTGTGTAAGTATTAAATTCTGTATAAGTAATAGTACTTTTGGTAGCTGGTTAGGATGTAAGTTATTCATGTGTAGCATAATATATATAGATTTGTTCATAACTAATTTCTACGTTACAATTACTTGTATAACTCTAACCAACTAGTTACCAAACAACCCCTTAATGATATGATGTTATAGAAATGTGATGACATATTATAAGACTATAGCTTTTAGTGCCGTCTCAAATTGTTTGATTTGACACGAAGTTTAAGAAAGTAAATAAAATTTTTGCTAATTGAGCTAATTAACCCCTTTGTGCAACATTCAATACCTGAGGATGCCCTTCTCCTCTCCCAGGGCTCGAACTTGTAACATACGACACAAATCTTTCAACCTCTCACTTTAATGTTTTTAGGTGAAGTTGCTTTGCCCGGTGGGAAAGTAGAAGAAGGTGATGCCGATGACATTGAAACAGCATTGAGGGAGGCTGAGGAGGAGATCAGATTAGACCGTTCACTTGTAGATGTTGTCACTGTTCTTGGATCCTTTACCAACAAGGTAATGCATTTGTCTTCATTTGAGTCTTACATTATATTGTGTTCATGCCCTTTTAAGGTTTCTCAGCTCCGTAAATATTAATGACAAGTAGGGACAGAGTTGATACTACAAGCACGTCTCTTTGTATCGAACGTGAAGGGATCAAATTTCATGGAACATATATATGCCAAGAACAGTAAGAACAACAATAGTAACACAATGGTACTAAGTAATCAGTTGTTGAGAGAGCACTGTGCAAAATTAGACATGACATTTTAGGTTTCATGTTGGAAAACCGACAAAGAAAGAGTAATGGAACTTTGTATCTATGTTGCTCGGACTCTTTGAAAATACAACTGGTATGCATTGGATCCTCCAAAAGCTTTGTATTTTTGAAGTATCCAACACAGGTAGGGCAATACTTTTGTAGGGTCTGAGCAACGTAGGTTTTTATCATACTCAAATCCATCACACAATCGACACTGCAGCCAAAGTCTTGTTTACCTCAAGAGAAGTAAATAAAAAGAGTCTAACTGAAGTATCGGGTTGCAAGTTTCAAATGCTTCAGTTTCATTTCGTGGAACGTTATTCTCAATAGTACAGTTCTACTGCATTGATGCTTACCTTTTGAAATCTGTTCTGTCTTAACCATCTTGTTAAAATTTGGTCCTATAAGATTTATATGATCTGTGCTCGAATTGGTGTTTCATTTTTCCTCAGAAGGGAATAACGGTGATTCCTGTCGTGGGGATACTTTGGGACCGGAACACATTCAACCCGTTGATAAATACTGCAGAAGTGGCAGCACTATTTGATGCACCTCTAGAGATGTTTCTCAAGGTTAGTAAGTCTAAAAACTCCCTTTCTTGTTTACGTGTTTCGTCTCCAGTTGCTCTTACGAATACATATTGGTTGATTTAGGATGAGAATCGACGAGAACAAGAACGTGAATACATGGGAGATGAATATGTACTGCATTTCTTTGATCATGAAACAGAGAATGAGAAGTATATAATATGGGCTATAACTGCTGGCATTTTGATTAAAGCTGCATCGATCGTGTACCAACGTCCCCCTGATTTTCAAGAACGAACACCTAGATTCTGGAGTAGAAATCGCCAATGAAAGACGTTATTGCCAAAATTCTCTCTCGAGAGAGAGACTTTTGTCTTTCGAACTTGGAACCTTTAACATAGTTTCGTCTTGTCTATGGTGTTTTGCTTTATCCGAAATTATATTACATTGTAAAACATGTCATGTGATATGTATTCAGTAGGGTTGACTTTGAAACAAAGTGATTTGGTATTATTTCGATTATAAAACCAATGTTGTTCATGAATATGAATATTAAATTGAATGGTTAAAGGTGGTAAAGAAGAAAAATGAGAAGTGATGATATATTTAATATCAATATTTGTGTTAATATTAGAGGAGATAATATTGGGGTATTCTAAAGTATTTTCCATGTTGAAAGTATTTTTATGTGAATTAAACAAAGAAGATGGTTTCAATATATTCTTATATATAGTTAAAAAGTAAAAATCATTGACCTATTTTGTAATTGATAGGGAAAGGGTAATTAATTGAATTTTCGTTTTTCCTTTGGGTAATTGTTTTGTATTTAAATTGGAGTTTACCTTTTTGTGCACGGCAAATACATAATAATTTTGTATTATTAGGTTAACTTACTCGTAATGATAAATAATTATTTATAATAAATATAATTGGTAGCTTAAAAAATAGAGTAAATTTATAAGTATTTTGATTGTGTAGAACACTCAAGGGTGTGTTTGGTAGGAAGAAAAATTAAGTGTTTTTTTTTTTTTAAAAAAAATAAGTGGTTTAAAAGAAAACATTATTCCGAAGCATTTAATATAATCTTGGCAGACAATTGACAATGGACTCAACCCGAGACTTGCACAATCCCAACCTTGGCTCTCACCCCGAACCTAATCTGATACCTGATTCATGAACCCGACTTGAGATCTTGACCTTGTCTCGAGACCCGACTTCCAACTCCCAACCTCTACACCAAACTAGTCTCTCGATCTGAACTCCAACCCCATACTTGAGACCCAACTTCTAATCGTGATGCCCAAATTCTGACCGTGACTTCAACCTGAGACCCTGACTCCTGGCACCCCGAACCTCGACACCAACCTATGACCGTACCTTGACTTGACTTTGGGTCAGGATTTGGATTGCTTGGTTAAGGATCCGGGTTAAGTTTGTTGGTTGGTTAATAATTTTTTTTTATTAATAAAAAATTTCAACCAATAAGAAGCTATCAGATATGAAATAAAAAATCCCAATTTTCAGTCTTCTTTTGGATTATAATCATTTCCCTACCTAAATCATTTTTCCTCTTTTTCAGTGCCCAAATGGCATGTAACAGATCAGAGAGACAGATGAAATTAGGTGAAAGGCTTCGTCTTTATAACACTATAAATACCCAAATTCAAGAATTTGTTCCCAAAAATCAAGAATTGGGAGTAAACCAAATACCTAATAACACTAATTCAAACAGGGCTGCAGTTTTGGTATGTCTATTTGAAGACTCACAAGGACATCTTCGTGTAATCCTCACCAAAAGAGCTTCCACACTTTCTTCATACTCCGGTAAGTATTTTGCGAGTTTTATACATGAACTATTATAAGATGTTTAGACAAGTGTTTTGATAAATATCTGGTGATAGTTCAAGTAGGAAACTCGTAACCGCGGTAGGTTAACTAAGTTAAAACCTATTTTAGAGAACTTTTGATATTATTATTATTGTTATTATTTACTCCCTTCATCCTATTTATGGGAGCTAGTTTGACTCGGCATGAAGTTTAAGAAAGATGGGATGACTTTTAAAACTTGTGGTCCAAAATAAATGATAGAAATTTGTGTGGCTGTAAATCATTTTATTAATGGTAAAATAGACATTTATAGTTAAATTTGTTACTTAATATAGAAATGTATCATTCTTTTTGGGACAGACTAAAAAGGAAAGTAAGTCATATAAATTGAAACAAGGGGAGTATATGTATTTTTGACTCCTTACTTTTATTTTATTTTGTATAATGAGGATATGAAATGAGTTTAAATGAAATAGTAAGGGTTCATATAGATAAGTTCAACTTGTTTGAGACTGAGACATAGTTATTGTGATAAAGAAATGGATTTTGGGGCCTAACTCAACCTTAAAAGCTAACTCATGGTGGGAAAACTGTCCAAGACCGTATAAGGAAACCAAGGATCCATCCATGACCGACGTGGGAGAGTCAGTTGCCCAATCAAATAAACGCCATATAAAATGAAACATCGAGATTGCATCAATCAAACATAGGTCTCATGTAAACCTGTCCACCAAGGCTGGAGGTCTGAGTCTAACTTTGGGAATAACATGCATGCCATTTTTTATGATCGAGAAACCCGTCTGGAGCTGATCCATTCGGCCAATCGCAACATTTGAAACTCAAGGATGATGGGCTTCCCCTTTGTCGTTCTCCACTTAAAGACTGAATTTAGTTCGCTTGGCTCAAGGCTCGAATTTGTGACCTAAGATACAAGTCCCTCAACCTTTGCAGATTGAGCTTAACCTTTCATTTTTAATGTTTTTAGGTGAAGTTGCTTTGCCTGGTGGAAAAGTAGAAGAAGGTGATGCCGATGACATTGAGACAGCACTGAGGGAGGCTGAGGAGGAGATTGGATTAGATCGTTCACTTGTAGATGTTGTCACTGTTCTTGAATCCTTTACCGCCAAGGTAATGCATTTGTCTCCATTAGCTTCATTTGAGCCATATTATTTTGTGCTCATGCCCTTTTAAGGTAGGGGTAAGGTCTGCGTACACTCTATATTGTGCTTTTAAGGTTCCTCAGCTGCATGAATATTGATGGCCAGTAGGGACAGAGTTGATAATACTAACCTGTTTTCTTATATCAAACTTGAAAGGATCAAACTTTGTGGACCATATATATGCCAAGAACAGTAGTAACAACAACAATAATTATACAATGATACTAAGTAATCAGTTGTCAAGAGCATTGTGGAAAACAGATTTCTTGTTCAAAACCCCAAAAAGAAAGACTAATGAAACTTTTTTTATCAAGTCTATTGTAGATTAGCTGATACTGGATGTCATACTCATGTCCATCACACAATCGACACTGCAACTGAAGCCTTGCTTACCTCAAGAGAAGTTAAAAAGAGTCTAATCGAATGACGGTTCTTGAAATTCTTTTTGGAGCACTTGCATTAAACAGGAGAAGCAATGGTCATACAAACAAACGTCTAGCTGAATGTCTAGTCGATGATCTACTGATTTTCTGTCATTTCTACTTAGAGTTTAAGTGATCTGTTACATTTTTCGGAACTTATCTTGATCAATGCTTAGCTGGTATAAGAAGTTACAGTTGCAAGTTTCAAATGCAAACTATTCGTGGGCATTGAGGCTTAGCCTATGAAATCTTTTGTTTCTTGACCTTCGTGTTAAAACTTGGTCCTGGTCCTATAAGATCTATATGATCTGGGCTCAAATTGGTGTTCTTTTTTTCTTTCTCAGAAGGGAATTACAGTGATTCCAGTTGTGGGCATACTTTGGGACCGGAATGCATTCAACCCGTTAATAAATACTGCAGAAGTGGCATCAATATTTGATGCACCTCTAGAAATGTTTCTTAAGGTTAGTAAGTCTACAAACTCCCTTTTCGTCTACAAATTTCGTCCTCACTTGCTCTTACAATGACATGTTGGTTGGTTTAGGATGAGAATCGACGAGAGCAAGAGTTAGAACACATGGGAGATAAATACGTAATCCATTTCTTTGATCATCAAACAGAGAATGAGAAGTATATCATATGGGCTTTAACTGCTGCTATTTTGATTAAAGCTGCATCGGTTGTGTACCAGCGTCCCCCTGATTTTCTTGAACGAAGACCTAGATTTTGGAATAGAAGTCGTCAATGAAAGATGTTATTGCCAAATCTTTCGCAGGACTTTTGTCCTTTGAACTTTGAACATAAGAGATAGTTCCTTCAAAATTACATAAATATGTGCCTTCATATGTATTTCTAGCCATTGCTCTCTGTGCAACACATCTTAGTTTAGTAGCATCATTGATAGTGACTGTTTGGGCCAACTTGCGTGCACCTCTACTATTGCAGTTGATACTTTTTACCTTTCATCAGCACAGGTATTGTCGGGTAACTTTGTCTTCCAAAGCATAGGTAGATGAAAAGACAATACGTAATGTATTTTGTCTCTGCTGGAACTTCAACCATAGGATTGTTCTTTGGTACGAAGGAAGTCATACTCCCACCAAAGATTGACTATGGGGTTCATTTTCGAGTCAGACAAAACGAGGCCAGAGTTAGAACATTAGGAACCTTAGGCCAAAGCAAGGAATGAATAACCAGAGATTGATAATAATCAAATACCAGTAAGTTTAGTTACAGGTAATTCTGAACACATTTCTTAAGCACAGTACAGAGACAATCTTCAGTTTTTACAATTGTCAAATCTTTAAATGATTTGAGAATGGAAAATCAAGACAAAAACAAGTATGTTACTCTATAAAACAGCTTGTGCAGGCAAATCTCACCCAAAGAAGAAAGCCATCTATCTCCTTAGCCGAAAACCTCGTAAAATTTCTCAACAACAAGTAAACCTGAGTCGATAGATTCCAAAGGATCCTTCCTAAGTCTGTGTCTTAAGCAGTTGGGAATGACAGTGGCGATATCTTCTGGGGTTACCTTATCTCTTCCTTTAAGTGCAGCCAATGCTTTTGCTGCTCTGTTAGTGACTATATCACCTCTCAATCCATCGACATTCAGTTCTGCACAGACCTTAGAGATTTTAACACGAAGATCATGATCAATCGTAACAGAAGAAAGCCCGCTCCTGGCTGAGGTGATTTGGCTCTGGAGCTTTTCTTGCTCCCCCTTGTATGATTCCCGGAATTCCTTGGGGTTCTTGTCAAAACGACCTCTTTCCTCGACGATCTTCACTCTCAGTTCTGCATCTCTCACAGTCCCGACTTGGGCATGCATTCCAAATCGATCAAGAAGCTGTGGCCTAAGTTCTCCTTCTTCGGGATTACCTGAACCAATAAGGATAAATCGAGCAGGGTGTGAAATTGATATCCCCTCTCTTTCAACAGTGTTCCATCCTGATGCTGCAGAATCCAAAAGAACGTCTACCAAATGGTCGTCCAAAAGATTAACCTCATCGACATAAAGTATTCCTCTGTTAGCTTTAGCAAGAAGACCAGGCTCGAATGCCTTCACACCCTCGGTAAGAGCTTTCTCAATGTCGATTGTCCCACACACCCTGTCCTCAGTAGCACCTAGTGGTAAATCAACCATGTTGATTTTGGTGAGAGATACAGGAAGCTGTTCTCCCTTCCTCAATTTGTCACGGACTTCAGCGCTCATTACTTCTTGGTCCTCTGGATCTGAATTGAATGGATCACCAGAAATAACTTTTATTTCTGGAAGTAAATCCACCAAAGACCTAACCGTGGTGGACTTCCCAGTTCCTCTATCACCCATAATCATCACGCCTCCAATCTTTGGATCTATTACATTCAGCAAAAGACACAATTTCATCTCATCTTGCCCCACTATGGCGGGAAATGGATACACCGGTCTCTGGCTGTCTTCAGCAAGTTTCTGAGCCTAAAAATTACAACGTAGGTAAAAGCTTATCAATATACTTGATACAACAACAACAACAACAACATACCCAGTGTAGTCCCACAAAATGGGATCCGCAGAGGGTCGAGTGTACGCAGACCTTACCTCTACCTTAGAGGTAGAGAGGTTGTTTCCGATAGACCCTCAGCTCAAGGAAAAACAGTCCAAATCAGTCCCAAAAAGGAATCAATATACTTGGTAAACCCTCCAAAATAAAAAGGGTTGCAAATACATTGCCTTCCAAATAAATCATTTTGCCCAAGTGTTGGAACTTTCTAAAAGCTGAACCTAACAAAACTATTTTGAATTCGACTTTGGATGATCCTTGCCCTCAAACTTAATACTCCCCATGAGCTATTTGGTATATGACAATCTTTCCTCTTTGGGACATCACAACATGATTGACATCATTTTTGTAAAACTTTTACAATGTTCAAGAACTCGAATACATTAAAATATCCAAAGTAACTCTTATCGAAAACAATCTCTCTACATCCACAAGGTAATGGTAAAGTCTACATACACTCTACCCTCCTCAGGCCCCACTTGATGAATTCCACTGGGTATGTTGTTGTATCCAAAGTTCCTCCGATATTGTGTTTTCTTTGTCAAATTGATTTTCAACTCTCCATTTAACATTCATTTCCACCATCAATAATATAATACCTCCCTCCATTTCAATTTGTTTGTCTTACTTACCTTTTTAGTCCATTTAATGAAAAAAATGTCTCCTTTTTTTGGCAACTCTTGAATTCTAACTTTACAAATGACATGTTTAAGACCACAAGATTAAAGGGATCTTTAGTTTAAGATCACAACATTCAAAAGTCTTCTTTTATTTTCTTAAACTCAATGTAGAGTCGAAACGAGACAAACAACTTGAAATGGAGGGAGTAGACAAAGGGACAGTGTCCAAGCTTTTCAGCAAACATCTTATATGCATCTTAATAATCTTCCCACCTCTCACACAATATTGCGTCATACCCTCAACTTAAATTCTGTAAAACTCCACAACCAAACACCAAACCCCACATTATATTATATAGAAACTAGAAATCTTCCACACAATTTACTCAACTGTTTAGCAAAACACCTGATGAAATTACCATATCAAGTAATACCGAAACGATAAAAAATTGGTACCTGTTCTTGAGCAGGGCTGATTTCAGTTGCAACATTGGAAATTGCCACATGGAATTGGGACCTCCCTTTCTTAACTGGGAGTCTAATTCCTCCATAAAACTTCCTCCCTTGGCTATGTCCTGCAATAACAATGCCCATCAAGTCATACTTAACCCATAAAAATTCTAAACTCATAACCACTACCAAGAATCCAAGAACAACATACCCACAAAGTAGGACCTGGGAAGGGTAGAGCGTACACAGTCTTTACCACTACCTCTTCAAGGTATTCCGAAAAACCCTCAACTCAAGCAAGTCAAAGCAGTAATAAAACGAAAAAAAACAAGTGAAGAAGCATAACAACGAATAGCAAATCAGTAACAACTATATGCAAGGAACCGTAACAACATCCACAAGGTAGATCACCTAAACACAGTAAACCTCATATAATAACGAATACCAAAATCCAAAAACTACCTGAATGCACATGCTCTATACTACCAAGAGTCCAAATTCACACTCTCAAAATCCAATTCAAAGCATAGATATAAAAAAAAATGTAAACACCCACCAAACAGTAGGAACAAAATCAGTACAAAAATATAAATCTTTACAATAAAAAAACACTTACCCATCAAAATTGTAGCTCATAATCAACTACCAAGAACCCAAAAATTCACAAAAAAAACCCAAACCCAATTCAAAGGAAAACAAGAAATGACATAATATACAAAAAATTTGAACACCCACTAACAATGCGAACACAATTAGTAGAAAAAACACATTTATTTATATACCTGAAGATGGGAAAAGGGATAAAACAGCAGCTTTAGAGGAACGAGCAGAGAAGGGTGTAGAAGCTAAAATTGCTGTTGCTGCTGCTGAAGAAGAAGTTCCTAATAGTGAAGCCATTTCTGTGATTCTCAGTGAAGAAGAAGAATTTTTGGCATTAGTGTATTGGTCACTACTTACTACTAACTACTGGCTTGTGTTTGTGTCTTCGGATAAGACGATAGATTTCCGGGTCATATTTTATTGGGCTTTCATGGATTCATGGGCTCATGTAATTTGGACTTTATATTTGAGTGGTCTTTTGATCATGACTTTCACATGTAACAAACATAAAAATTATATTTGTATGTTATAGCTATAGTTTGCATAATTGCACTCCATAACAAATTTTATGTTTGCTATGGAGCTTTTGATTTGTATAATTCTCTAGATACATCCAATTTTATACAATTTGTTCAATTTTGTATAAATTCATTTATACATTGCAATTTGTATAATAAGATCTGTATTTGTATAATTATAAGTGTATAGAACGAAAATATATGTATTTGTATTTGTATATACACTTTTCTCTCGCTTTATACAAACACAAATACATTTTATACATTTTATACCGAAATATATAAAATGGCTAATTGTATACCGAAAATGACTAATTGTATACCGAATCAGATGACAAAAAAAGGGATGTTTGCTGCGAATTACAATTAAAATAAACTATGGTTATAACATTTAATTTGAATTAATAGTTTACTGTTTCATACAATTTTTCCTTTTTTTCGAGTAAATTTTAGGTTTAGCAAACATAAAAATCATATTAGTGTTCTATAACTACAGTTTTGCTATTTGCGTGTTTGCTATGGAGCATCAAATTTGTATAAAATCGTAGGCAACATCTGATTATATAAAGTTGCATACATCTGATTTGTATAAATCGTAGCGATTTGTATAAATCGAACGTCTGTGGCTATGAAAATTATGTTTGTGTTGTGTCTGTGTATCTGCATGAAATTTGAATTCGTATACAATTGAATCGAGTTAAAACAATTGTATTTGTATATCAAATATCTCTCTCGCTTTATACAATTATACATTGTATTTTGTATAATTTGTGTTTGTATAAAGCGAGAAAGAGAGAAAGACAAAAGAGAACTGAGCAGGGAAAGATTTGTGTTGTATAATTATAAGTGTATAGGACGAAGAGATATGTATTTGTATATATAGTTTTCTCTCGCTTTATACAAACACAATTTATACATTTGTGTTTGTATAAAGTGAGAGAGGCGAATGACAAAGTGCTTAGTACGAATTAGAATTAAATGAAACTATGGTTATTGCATTTATTTGTAATTAATAGTTTGTTATTTTATACAATTATTGTTTTTTCGTTGGAAAGATTACCTAAATATACATCTTATTTAATTATAATTTCTAAAATTTCCTACCATTTTAAGAATTTTTTGTAATTTGAAAAAAAATAGGGAAATAATGTAGTTAGCTCTTAACACAGCGAGATTTAGGTAAATTATATTTTTTTGGGGGAAAAAATACTTATACCTTAAAAAAGTAAAATATTTATCCTTAAATGTCTCATTACTTTCATAGCCCCTTTTTATTTTAAAAGGACATATATAAAAAAAAATCTCATGTTGGCTTCTTCTTTTTTTTCCTCTCTAATATCATCACAGTATATGAATATACTCTGATGGTATCAAAGAGTAAATGAGCAGTGTCTTCATTGAATGACTATTTCTTCCTCCTTGATATCATCAAAGCATAATATACTCTGGTGATATCAATGAGTAACTGAACACTATTTTCATTAAGGATTGCTTCAGTCCTTCGATGAAATTACTCAATCATCCATGATACTACTACGGTATATCTACATACTGTCATGGTATCATTGATGTATGCTTCAATCCTTCAATATTTTAATTATTAAAAAAATAAAAAAAATATAGTTTCTACTAATTTAGAGTTTAAGAAATAAGATTCTGACTTTAATTTTTCTCTTAATTGTTTCTTTAAAAAGAGCCCAATCCTATATGATACTGATAGGATATCAATATATCGACGGAGTATCACAGAGGATTAAGTCCAGTCCTGTATGATCCGATATGATATCAATAATCAACGGAGTATCACAAAGGATTAATTATAGTAGTGATGATGATGTCATGTTGACATCATGCGCAATAAGAAAGGAGAAATTGGGTAAGCAGGTAAATAGTTTGGGTCATGAATCTATTAAGTCTAAATAGTTTGGGTTGGATCTAATTTGGATAAATAGTTTCACAATTGGGTTTATTTTGTGTAGTTTTCCCTTTTTTTTTCGAGATTTTAAAAAAAAAAATGATATTTGAAAATTGAAGTTATGTTTTTCATGAATATCAATGGACGTTGTTTTTCCTTTTATGAGTAATTTGGAGTGAAAAAGGTAAAAACATTTTATTATTCTTTAAATTCGTGAAAATTTAAATTTAACTTGAAATCAATCACCCAAAAGGTAGAATTTAAATTTCAAATTTGTGATTTTAATTTTTTGAATTTAAAATTTTTCAATAGCCAAATGTGTGTGTTTATAATATTTCGGTATTTAAATGTGTTCTCTCCATCATTCAGTTCACACCTCTACAAAGGTATTTTTGTATATTAGGTTCATAACAATATCCCATTCTCAAAAAGAACTTTTTCATCAAGGTTTGAGTAAAACAATTTTGATGAATCCTCAATGATCCTTACTATAATTTATCTATTTGATCACAATGAAAGTGGTTGAGTATTATTTTTTGTTTCTCATCTGGTGTCCGAAGTCCATATTAGAGTCTTGACTAAATCTAGATTGTGCACTGCAAGGCCCTCTCAGGGGTAGGGCTCTCAACATGATTTTTTTCATATCCAGTGTTCATACCCAAGACCTCTAGTCAAGGATGAAGCAGACCACAACATGTAGGTGAGTACTTTTAATTACCTCTTGCTACCCATATGTTTCAACCAACTAATTGTACACTTGGTAGTGGTTGCTCCATTTCTAGGAATGCAATAATGTAGGTATTAGGGGCGTAGCCAGAAAGTTCACGAAGGGTGTCCATATTTTTTTGGATTAATGAGTGCACTAGAAATTTTAAAATTAAACTACGTAACATACATAAAAAAAATTGAAAAAAATATATTAAACTACTAAAATTTTAAAAAAAACTAAACTATGTAAAATTTGAAAAAAAGAGGCTTAAAACTACCACTTGCAAGATTTGAACTCGCAAACACTTAAAGGCTTGACTCTTTCAAGGCACCTAAAACCACTAGGCTACAATATTTTGTTGTGTCAATGGTGTCCAGAATACGTTATTTAACCACTTTATACATCGTTTTACTTTAATATACAATATAATTTTTCGACAAAGAGTATCCAATTGGACACCCTAACACCAATGTAGGCTGTAGCTATGCCCCTGGTAGGTATAGTTATCCATTAACACATTGACAAGGTTTGATCACCTACAAATGTGGAACAGGATCACAAAAGTGCCAAGTTATTTTCTATCAACTGCAAATGCAAATGTTTAAAAGTTTAATAAACAAATACCAAAAAATGAAAAGGATAAAACCAAAACAAAGTTACACCAAGTAATACTTGATTGAGAGAGGGAAAATATAATGCAAGATGAAATATTTAGAAGAAACTACCTAATTATACCAATATTCCTATCTTATTTACTAATTCTTCTTATAGTTCGAAATAATTATATTTTATCCCACTATTTGATATTTTTTTATACCAGATTTCAAGTCAGATACAATTAGATACAATTTTTTTTTCTACTAGATACACTGAAATAGGGAGAGAGGTGAGCAAAAACAGAAGGTAGGTGAGCGAGAATCATCTATGTATTTGGGATATTAGAAGAGTAAGCGAGATACGAGAGTGGCAAGCAAGATGGGAGGGAGGCGAGCGAGGTTTTTCCATTTATCCCAGAACATGCGAATCCACTTGGACACAGTGTATTTAGAATAAATTACACCTAATTTTGACCCCCATGTATTCTGAGATATATGTATCTTGACATATCTGGATGCACCAAAAGCTGATTAGATTCGTAATATTACGAACTAATGTTATTTAAATAATTAACTCATAAACTAGTAAAATTTTTGCAACCACTTTAGGAGGTAGGGTTAGAATATGGTCTTTTGAAGCATCCAAGGGGCACTCATTAGGCTTCTACACTAAGACTAGTTTTGAACATTTTGCAATAAGGACGACTTTTTTCAAATTAGATTGAATTATTACTTAATTAAAGTATTTTATAAATAGCCAAAAGGGCAAAGGCCATAATACTTTTGAGGATTGATGTATTTGATTATTTTTTTTGTGGATTTATGCATTGCTTACCTTCTTATGGAATCTTTTAAAGCATGGGATTTTATAAACATAAGAACATGCCTTGTTGGATAATATAGTTTAATATAAGTATGCTCTCTTGTAGTTATTTCTAAAACCTCTTATTTCAAAATATTGCTTTACAATTTTGAGTCGGATTCGGAATTTTTAGCTTATGAGTTCTAAACTTTTAAGAAGATAGTTTTGACCAAAATTATTAAGTTTTGCCAAGCCCAACGAGAACTTTAGCTCGATCCGCCTCATGTTTCTAATTAACATTTTAAGAACTTAAAGACATGAAAAAAATAAGATACATCACAAAACGCATAGCATCTCATTCTTCACATATTGTTGCTAAAAGAACAAGGTCACCTACAAAATAACGAGCCAAAAATGATTAATAATTTAAGTGTTTTGGCACAAAGTTTAAGAAATAAAAAAGACTTTTAAACTTTGTAGTCTTAAATTAAATGTGTGTGTAGTCATATAAATCTTGTGGTCTTAGATATGTCACGTAAAATGTTGAAATTGAAAAATTTACTAATATAGAAAACAATACTTTTTTTTGAGAGAAACGAAAAAAGTAAATAAGACACTTGAATTAAAATAGAGGGAGTAGTATATATATTAAACAAAACGTGGTAATGAAAAGACACTTTAGAAGAACACAATAAGATTATGTCATTTCGTAGCTTTTTTTTTTTTCTTTCCACATAAGCTTGAAGATTAGTTAATTAAATAATCTTAAAACTTTGTAATTTCTTAGTAATATATTGTTAAATGTCCAAAAGGTTAATATATCTTAAAAATGTCTGTTAGATAAAGTAGATTCTCAAGAAAAAACAGATATTAGTAGGGTCAAGTGACATGGATTATGCAAATTTTAGGTGTAATGGGCTTAACATGAAAGCAACATACCATATTCCAAAATATTTTAGGTTATAAGATCCAAAAAAAAACTCTTTCTATATTTTGATAAGTACCAGTGTTTTCAAAAATGTTTTTGGGGCGAGTCCTAGGGCGAGTTTCGGGGAAGGGCATATCAAAAACGCTTTGGGGCGTAAATTGAAGACGTAGATTCATAAGGTGTAAGTCCTGAAATTTGAAGCGTAAGCCCCGAGCATAAAAATGTAAATCCTGGGTGTAAAAACATAAGTTCTGGGCATAAAAACGTACGCCCGGGATTTTTTAATTTTTGTTTTTGAACCTTTTTTGCTTTAAATCATATTTTTTTTATTATTGGTGTAATGATATTTCTCAAATAGTAATTATAATGTTTTTTCTTCATTATTGATTATTAATACTTATCTCAAATAAAAATCATAATAGAATTTCTATATATTATATGTTATTTATAAAAAAATATTTGTAAAATCATTGAAAGGTTTACTTTTACTTATTTTATTAGTAATAAAACTATAAAATTGAATATACATGAGACTACACCCGTAGATCCATGAGACTTACGCCCCGTGTCTCGGGGCTTACGCCTCACACCCTACTGTATAAAGCGTCTCGCCTCCACCTTTTAAAACACTAATAAGTACATTGTTAAGAAAAAACAATTATCGACAACTTGCCTATTTAGGATCATGAAAGAACAATTAATGTATTTAAAAATTCATAATGAAAAAAGTGTCCATTGATCAAAAGATTCTTCATTAATTAGTGGCCAATGCCATTTTTGGAGACGCGATTAGAATACAAAGGTGCAATTATAACAATGTTAAAAGAGGCTTAGTCGAGGATTTATTGAAACAGACTCTTTATTTTCATAAAAGTAGGGGTAAGGTTAGTATATATTTTACTTTCTCAAATTTTATTCGTGAAATTATATTGAGTATGTTATTATTGTTGATGGTGGTAACAAATAAATTAGTGGATTGAGAAGTATGAGGATTCAGATTCTAATCTCAACATACGCTATAACAAAAACAAAAACTGTTTTAGCGGAAATAAATATGTACATTAACAAAGAGTTTTAAAACTTTTACCGACATTAGTTAATGTATAACTTACATAAATATCATAGTGTAAAACCTAAATTGCCTTTTATCCCTATTATTTTTGTAATTGCATAAATCTCATATTTTTTAAGCATTTCGGATACATAATTAAGGATCCGGATACATTATGTATCAAATCTATTGCACTTATTAAGGAAAAAAAAAGCTGAAAAATCAAATTAAGATCTCATAGTATCCATTTGTTGCACTAATTAAGGGGGAAAAAAAAAAGCTGAAAATCAAATTAAGATTCCATAAATTACGTTATTTCATTCCAAATTATTGTCAAGAATTCAAAATCCTATAGTGTAACAAATCCAAAAATTCAAAAATTAAATTTATTCTTCTTGTTCATCGTTCTCTCTGTTTCATAAAAACTTTTGTCGAATTTTTGGATAAGCGAGGTGAGTTATGAAGGATACAAAAGTGATGAAATTGTTATTGGACAAACGATTTCTTTTGTGAATCTTCTAGTTTATCAAATATCCTTTCGATGAACATCATCGATAAGATGCTAAAGATCAAGAATGCGACAAACTTTGAAGTGAAGCACTGCTATCGGGAATGCAATCAAGTAGCTGATAGTTTGGCCAAACTAGCCTCTATCACCGACCAAAATCAAGTTGTATATTCCTATTTTGATTTGCACAGAACCTCTAAAGGCCCTTATCAACTTGATAAGTGACAAATGCCTTGTATTCGATCCAAATTTGACAAGGCCAACTTTTTGTTAGCTAGGTGGTAATTTTGCCAGAAGCTTGGCTATTTTCAGCCTCTTCTGGCTTATCAATGGTGATGTGATCACCACAAAATGTGTTGTATTTGAGGTCAGGCCCATCCCCCCTCTGTATCTTTTGCTTAATACAACACTGCCTAGAGATAAGACTGGGTAATTTATTTTAACAAAAAAGAATATCCTTTCGATTTTGATTCAAGATTGTCGAAAATTTTGAGATTCAAAATTCTTCTCCAGTTCATTGAAGATCCTTTCCGTTTGGATTCAAAATTGTTGAAAATTTTGAGTTTCAAAATTATTCTCCTAGTTCATTGAAGATTCTTTCAATTTTAATTCAAAATTATCAAAAATTTTGAGAAGATACATCATGAAGATCCTGTCAATTTAAATTGATAAGTGTTGTATTTCTACTAAATACATTAAATAAGAAAGTGTTGCCCATAAGATTTTAGGTTTGAGATCGATACATTATTATTTGGTAATTGTTATGTATCAGATACATTTAGTATAAATTCGAATTTACGTATCATAACTAAAAAATTAGTGCATGATACATTATTATTTATGTATCTTATTTTGTTTGAGATCATGAAGATCCTTTCAATTTAAATTGATAAGTGTTGTATTTCTACTAGATACATTAAATAAGAAAGTGTTGCCCATAAGATTTTAAGTTTGAGATCGATACATTATTGTTTGGTAATTGTTATGTGTCAGATACATTTAGTATAAATTTGAATTTACGTATTATAACTAAAAAATTAGTGTATGATACATTATTATTTATGTATCTTATTTTGTTTGAGAAATACTATATTTTAAAATTAAAAAAATACATTATGCATGTAATTGTTCCAAAATAGCTTCTTTTTTGTGTTTGTGATAAATAACACAAAGTTTATGTATCAAGTACATTTATATTGAACATGATAAACACTAATAAAAAATTCAACAACATTAGAGTTATGTATCAATACCTTAAATATGAACATTATACACTGCATAAAACAAAGGTTATTGTAGCAGTGATGTATCAAATCAATGATAACACTAATAAAGATTAATTTAAGACTCAAAATAAACAAGATACATTAAAATTTTGTATCTTTGATAGTGATGGCCGTGCTATGGCAGATCCAACTTTTTTCTTCTTCTTTTTTTGGACGTTTTTCAATAGTAGAAATATTAAAAGAAAATAAATATTTTTCAAGAAAAATTTTCAACAACAATATGATTAACTAAAATTGCAAAGGTTCAATAAGATTTCAATGAGGGCAGGGTTGAGGTAATTTTATTTTTATTTTTTAAGATAAAAAAATTAAAAAACAATAATAAAAGAAATCAAAAATTGATGTGATGGAAAAAAATCTACCTCTTGAATAATTTGAAATCATTAATTGAAAACAGAAAAGATTTGAAATTCAAAAATAGATTAAATGATAAACTTGAGAGAGACACTTTCTGAAAATCAAAATGAATTTGAAATTTGTAACTGCTAAAGAAGTGGAGAGAATTTAGGGATAAAATGAAGGAGTGAAACAGGGAGTGGAAAACGTGGGTGTAGGCTGAAAATAGGAGTGAAATATTTATGTATCCGAAAGATTTTATGAATTGGGGGAATAAGGGATTTTTGAAAATTTTAAAAAAGGTAGGGATAAATGGATATTAAGGTAAGTAAATGTGTGTATATAAGTAATTTTTCCTTAGTTAATTACAATTGGATCCGCTTTAGAGACATTTACAAATAATGCTAAATGCCTTTAAAAATCACATTTACACAACTAAACTATTGTTGTTAATTATTTATTGTTAACGATTATTTTTGATGTAGTGAGAAGTAAAAAAATGACATAGGTAATTTCTTTTTTCTTCGTTGTAGGAAGCCTTAATGATACCACAACAGTATATGGATAAACTGGTATGGTATCATTATAGAATGAGTAGTTTTTTAAATAAATGAAGGAAAGAAACTTTAGTGCTACCACAATAGTATATTTATATATAATGATGGTATCATACATGATTTGAAGAGAGATACAGGTTATAAGAAATAGTCCTTAATGATACCATGTCAGTATATGATAGTTGTGATGATATCATCGATAAATTATGAGTTCCTCCCTTGAAAGAATGTTCATTAGTCAATGATACTATGCTATTTTCTTAATGATACCATGTCAGTATATGATAGTTGTGACGGTATCATCGATAAATTATGAGTTCCTCCCTTGAAAGAATGTTCATTAGTCAATGATACTATGCTATATATATATATATATATATATATATATATATATATATATATATAAATTGGATTTATATGAATGAATGTAGGAAACCTTAATGATACCATAACAGTATATGTATATATTGTTATGATATCATTAATAAATGAGTGGTATTGTTAATGAATGAAGGAGTGCTATCGCAATAGTATATTCACATATTTTGATGGCATCATACATGACCTGAGGAGTATTACTGATTATATGAAACAATACTTAATGATACCATGCCAGTTTATGATAGTATCATTGAGGTATCGTTGAATGATTGAAGTACACATCAATTATCCTTAACATTATATAGATATAATGTGGTGATATCATTACAGACTGAAGCAAATCTCAATGATATCATGTTAGTATATAGATATATTGTGTTGGTATCATGGATGTCTCACTAAAGTATTAAAGCATAAATCAATGATACCATAAAAGCGTATATGTATACTGTGATAATTTAAGTGTTTGAGTTTAATTAGACACAAAATTTAAGAAATAAATTATGTAGACTTTGAATTTTGTAGTCTTATATTAATTAAAATGCATGTAACCATTTAAATCTTATAGTCTTAGATATGTAAGTAATATATACTTGATTACTTTAGAAGAACACAACAAGATTATGTCATTTCGTAGCTTTCTTCCCACATAAGCTTGAAGATTAGTTAATTAAATAATCTTAAAACTTTGTAATTTCTTAGTACTATATTGTTAAATGTCCAAAAGATTAATATATCTTAAAACTGTCAGTTAGATAAAGTAGATTCTCAAGAAAAAACAGTTATTAGTAGCGTCAAGTGACATGGATTATGCAAATTTTAGGCGTAATGGGTTTAACATGAAAGCAAAAAATTAATTATTAAACAAAATTCCATATTCCAAAATATTTTAGGTTATAAGATCCAAAAAAACTATCTATATTTTGATAAGTACACTGTTAAGAAAAAACAATTATCGACAACTTGCCTATTTAGGATCATGAAAGAACAATAATGTATTAAAAAAATTCATAATGAAAAAGTGTCCATTGATCAAAAGATTCTTCATTAATTAGTGGCCAAATGCCATTTTTGGTGCGGCGATTAGAATACAAAGGTGCAATTATAACAATGTCAAAAGACACCGAGTTGAGGATTTATTAGAAACAAACTTTCTATTTTCATAAAAGTAGAGATAAGAGATTAGTATATATTTTACTTTCTTAAAATTTATTTGTGAAATTATACTGAGTGTGTTATTAATATTGTTGTTGATAGTAGTGAGAAATGGTTGATAAATTAGTGGATTGAGAAGTATGAGGATTCAGATTCTAATCTCAATAGACACTACAACAAAAATAATTTTAGCTGAAAGAAATATGCACATTAACAAAGAGTTTTTAAGCCTTTACCGACATTAGTTAATTGCAATTGGATCCAATATATATATATATATAAAGAAGGAACATAGAGAAGGTGATGTGGCACCTCTCTATGGCCTCCATTCATATTTATAACTAGTGAATTGATCGCGCTTCGCGCGATTATGAAATACCTCATTAATATAAAATATATATATTTTGAAATATTGAGTGCTAAAAAGTTATACTAAGAGTCTTAGTTCAATTTATTATTCCTACATAAATTTTATGATTTTTACAATTTTAAATTATGGGTCTTTGTTCTTCGGAAGATTTTTCCTTAAATAATGTGTTTAATAACCAAAATTATTTATAAATAATAGTAATATAAGAAAAATATAATTTCAAATATGAAATAAAAATTATATTCTTGAGTAGGGGTCTTATGAAACAATAAATTATGAATTTTACAATTTTGAATTATTTACGAGTCTTTGCTCTTTAGAAGATTTTTCCTTTAATAATGTGTTTATTAACCAAAATTATTTATAATAGTAATATAAGAGAATTATAACTTCAAATATGAAATAAAAGGATAATCTTGAGTAGGGGTCTCATGAAACAATAAATTATGAATTTATGTAGATAAAATGGAGGAATCTTTAAAGAAAATATAAATAATTCTTTATACAATTAAAAGAATGTATTTCAATATTTAATATACATATTTCTTGTAAATCATTAATAGTATTGTTTGAGCCTTCATTAGTAGTTAATATATTTCCGACATTGTTGTATTGCATCTAAATAAAAATACAGACTTACAATAATTAAAAAATCATAAGAAGCCAAACTAAAACAGTTACATGAAGAGAATACATATCTTTCTTAGGGTCTTAATCATATAAAAAAAAAGATGATGAAAATAAAAATACAAATTCAATGCACAAAATTTTGATACTATAATATAATAATAATAATAATAATAATAATAATAATAATAATAATAATAATAATAATAATAATAATATAAGGAACAATAAAATAAAAGTAATATCTTTGAGTAGGAATATATCTTATGAAACAAAAAATGGTGAATTTATATAAGACAAAATGATAAATTATATTATTGAAAGTGGAAGTTTAGTAGGTATGACTTATGAGTCATGAAGGTGAAACATTAAAAACAAATAAAGGAGAAAAACACAAATAAATAAAATAAAAGAATAAACACATGTGTGTATATATGTGTTTGAGTTTTTTTTTTTTAAGCACGACACAACTACTTTCATAGCTATAAAATCATCATCCATATTTTCATACCATGTCCAAATTAAGCCTTAACCTCATCTAACATCAAAATCATACCAACCACAAGCCATCTTTTGTTTTTGAGACATTACCAGTTACAAATTTAAACATCACGTTATCTTTATTTGAATTTTTAAAAATATTTACTATTGTAAAAAAAATTGTGACCTTAGAGAGCGCCACATCACCGTAGTATATATATTGATGTAAATGTTCAGTTTTCTCTACACTTTTTCATTGACAATTTATTACAATAGTAAATATTTAAAAAATTCAAATAAAAAACATAATTAAATTTGATAAATATAGAGAGATGTCACATCACTTTAATATTACATTGTGTATACTTAACTTTAATATTATACTATACAAATTTAGATTTAGGGAGAGAGACGTATTGAATAGAATTAGAACTTTAACTTCCTAAAACTAAAATAAAATCTTTTAAAAAATTAAATAACATTGATATTGATAAAATAAAAATAATAAAAAACTCTTGGCTTATATCAAAAGCTTCATAGTAATATCCTTTTCAAAGGATGGTAACATATATACATACGTTAAAAATAAAATCAAGAATGGATACAATCAACTCCTGGCTTTCCTCTTCTGTTCTTCATATAAAAAAGCTTCATAGTAATTATCCTGTTTAAAATGATGCTATTAAGGATGGATAAAATAAAAGGAAGAAGATGAAAGAGAAGAACAAAAAAATCACATGAAACCCCCCAAAAAGGTATAAGAAGATATGAAAAAAATACTTATACATGAAACCCCAAAGGAAAAAGTCTGAGAAGGTATGAATTAATAGGGGAATGAATTGTCTAATTAATTATAGGTGATTAAGGATTACAAAAAAAACTGATAGTAGGTGGGTTGAAGCAATGATTTAATAGGAAGAAATGTGTGATAATGAACATTAATTGCTCCATTATGTATTTAGCTGTTACATATTTCCTTTTGGAAGGAAGAGTTAAATGTAGTAAAGGCTAATTTAAAAGGTTATTGAACAGAAAATGAGAGAAAAAAAAAATCAAAATTTTAAGAAATAGTAATACTGATCAATGAAGCATGCCACATCAACGTGATTTTATTTAGCTTTATAAACATATATAGATTTTTTATTTTTATTTTGGAATTTTTAATGTCTAAATATTTTAATTAATCTTTTATTCTTTATCCATAATCACTTGTAATTAATTTATTAAAATTATTGGTAAAAACAATCAACCCTCCCTCTCCCCCCACGTCTAAGATCATGACCAATTCTTCAACTTTTGATCTTCTCTTTTAATTATTATTTATACTCTTTTATGACATTAAATGTTTTTTTTTTGTCTCAAAAGCATTATCTCCTTTCATAGTTACCATAACTTTTCAACTATTTATGTCATGGAGAAATATTTTTTTGTTCACCAATTGCTTCCCTTATGATGGGACTGCTTAGGCAATTTTCAGGTACCATTTTATTTTATTTTATTTTTGTTTACAAATATTAATATTATATAAGATTTTAATAATGATATTTTGTATCATACTTTCATCATTATCATTTTAGATGACTGTTCTTTTCAATTATTTTCCTTTTTTGTATCACAATTTCATCATTATCATTTAGATGACTATTTTTCAATTGGTTTGCTATTTTATGGATTCTTGAATTTATTTGGAACAAAATATTATGTTTGTATAATTGTGTTTTGTCATTTTATCATGTTATCTTATTATATTACTTCATTCTTGTATTTATTTCTATTCTAATGTTGTTGTTTTATTTAAATTTTGATTTCTCAATTGATGAATTGAATTTTATCTCAGGCTATTTTCACATTAATGTGTAGAATATCATCTTTTCTAATTTATATTATATTATGTTGTGGATTATCACAATATGCATTATTTTACTTCTTATATTAAAGTGGATTTTATGAGCAAGTACAAAAAATTGATGATTATTGATAGAAATAACCCATTTTTCCTATTGACATTTTAGTTGCTTCAGTTAATGATAATGGTCATGCACAATTTTCTTTATATTTTGTTTGTTTACAACTAATGCTTACTCCTCTTTTAATATCATTCTTTATTTAGACTTCAATTTCTCAATTGATAAGCTAATTGAAATTATTCTTGATTTTTTTAAAAGTTAACCTACATTCAAACATTTTACCTTATCTAATTTAGATCATATTGTGGGGATTTGTCAAAATATGTGCTATTGAACTTCCCTAATAATCATAAGTTATAAGATTCATAGTTTAATATCTCATTTTTATTATTGATAATTTAGTAGCTTCTTTGTATTCATAAAAATCATTACATATATACGGTAAAATTAGATAAAGTGAGACATCACTTAGGTCATGATTCATAATTTCATATTCATCTATTTTTTCATTTCTTTCCCTTTTCTTATTTATATCTCTAGAATTTTTTTAATCTTTAACATAAAAAGTCTAAAAATTTATGTTACAAATTATTCCTTACAAGTTTTAAATAAAACTAAACTTTATACCCATAATGACTTGTGCTTTTTTCAGTTTAGTTTTTTTTTATTTATCTTTTATCTTATTTATTTATTTATTTTATCCTATTTTAGGTGCTTACGACCTTAAAAATTAACCATATAACAAGAAAAACTCAAGAGGCATATTTTCAAAAAAATTGAAGAAGTCTTAACGATTTCTTCTACAACTAGCTGTTATTAAATTAAAATTTATCCTTTCTTAATTCTGAATTAATATTATATCATTATGATTCTTGAATATGCTTTATTTTTATTACTTTCATTCTTTTACAAAAATATTTAAATATTATAATGATTCATAATATGATAAATTAGGCATGCAAAAGTAACTAAATTAATTAATCAAATATTGTCATTTGATTTGCAAATTGGGAAGAGTAGTTCACGCTACTATACATTTATAGGCGATGGAATTATGAGGAAGGTAACTATATATATATATATAGTATTTTTCTTCTTCATATTATTATTTTTCTTTTGTTCAATGGTGTGGTTTCTTAAAATGTGTCAATATGGTGATAAAACTTAAAATCATTTGAAATTTAATAATGTTCCTGAGAGTCATTTAGAAGAAATTTGGAAAGAGGAGAATTACTATGTAGTTTTTTCACGTTCAATTATTACTACTTCAATTTAAAAGAATAGGAATGGGATATTTAAATTGTGCTAATTTAAGGAATTGTTTTCTTTTTCGATGAAGCTAATATGTCAGGAAGAAATTTAAAATATAGTTAAAGTGAGTAAGAATTTAGTATTTAGTTTATTTGAATTTGAATATCGAAATTAAAATACTATTTTAAAAAAAGCACGAAGCTAATATTTTTTAGCACTGCGCGAAGTGCGACCATATTTACTAGTTGTTATTATAAGCTTTAGAGAAATTTACAAAGAGTGTTAATTACCTCTACATAACATATTTAACAGCAATTAAACTATTGCTGCTAATTAATTGTCGCTTAAAATCATTTAATTTGGTACAGTAAAAATTAAAAACAACATAGATAATTCCTTTTATTCATTTAATCTTGATTGACATAATTGCTTGTTATTATCTGTGCTGGTGAGATAATAACAGGTACTCCATTGTTATACTTATCACTTCATCATCACATGTAAAATATATCTATTGTTAATACCTTTTTAATATGTTATTTCTATTTTCTTTTATGTATTTATTGACAAAAATGAATCCATGAAAGTCCTTGGACCTATTCATATTAGATAAATAGAAATATATATGAACCACTTTTTGATAGACTATTCAATCTTACGTATGCCACATGGGCACCACAACAACTTGTAATGGGATAATAAACCTTAATCTCATGTCACTTCTAAGTCTTTCGTAGAGTTTACCTAGCTTGAATTTTGGGACAATCGAGTCAGTAAATTCTAAATATTAAATAGTTAAACTCAAAAATCCACTTATACAAATACAAAGGTACTCCCTTAGTGTTGATTTTGTTGGGACAAACTTTACTTTCGAAACTATAGAAGAAATAGTAACTAGTTATAGGATAAGATGACTACTCATCCAATAACTTACAGAGACCAACTCTTGTCATAATGGATCAAGGAGACAAAAGATACAACAAAAGTTTTGAGTGCAAAGGTATTACAATAAGTGTGACATACGTGAAATATCTGTTAGGATGATCGAATTGGTTGAGCAGAGATTTTTTAAATGAAGAGCGTCACATTTGAAATGCTCTATATATGTTTTCTTGGTCGAATTTGTTGTACATGATTTACCTAGTGTAATTTTTTTTATATGATTAAATTTATAAACTATTATATTAGAACATAGTTTTGATTATCTTATACACATTCAAAAGATAACGACCACAATCCTTTCATTGAAAAGTGTGAAGTAGGTGGATTATGTTAGTTTTGGTTAATGGGTTTAACATGAAATCAATTGAATAATCATTAAACAAAATATCCAACAACTATTTTTAATGCACCTGATTAAAAAGGTTTTCACTATTGACATTTTTCTCTTTTGAGTTTTGATTCCCTTATATATTTGTATGATGCTTATTGAATACTAGATATAGGATTTCGTGCCAGTACGAGCTCAATATATATTATTTTTTTATTTTAATTTATGTCATATTATGAAATTTGAGAAGTTATTGAATTTTTTATATGATTTTAAAAATATTTTAAATTGTTAGCTATTGTGATTTATAGTACTTTTGTTTTTACATAATTTTGAAAATAATATTTATTACTCTCTTTGTTTCGATTTATGTGGCACATGCAGGATTTCAAAAATTAACCATTTTTTATATGTCTCTTTAATATATTAAGTTGTTAATTATTGTATTTATAGTATATTTTGAACATAATTTTTAAATAATATATGTTATTTCCCATGTCCCAATTTATGTGGCATTGATTGATAGATTTTTTGGAGTAGAGCGATTTTTTTTTGTTAATTATTGTAATTTATAGTTTTTTTCGTCAATTTCAAACAATATATGTTGTTAATTGATAGAATTTTTGGAGTTGAGCGTTTTTTTTTTTTGTTAATTTGTAATTTATAATTTCTTTTTCGTCAATTTCAAACTATATATGTTTATCATCTAATCCATTTTATGTGATACTAATAGAGTTTAGAGAGTTAATTAAACTTTTTTATATAACTTTTAAATAGTTAAGTTGTTAATTATTGTAATGTATAGTATTACTTATATTATTTTTAACTATATTTAAATATTATATGTCACTCTTTTTATCCTAATTTATATGGTATTGATAGAATTTAAAGTGTCTAATATGTAGTAGTTTTTATGTAATATTTACTATTTTAAGTATACTAAATTTTTAATTATTTAATATATAGTACTACTTTATTTTTATTTTTAAAATATGTAATCAACGAAAAATAGTGAGACATGATAATTAAAATAAGGGAAAAAGGACAAATATATCCCCGAACTTTCGTAAATGGTATCTAAATACCCCTCGTTATACTTTTAGAACGTTGATGCCCCTACCATCTAATTTTTGGAGCATGTATACCTTTTGGACTAACGGAGGGACACGTGTCATGATCTTAACAACCTATCAAAAATTTATTTAATTTTTATTTCCAATTAAATAATCCGACCCGAATAATTAAAAACCCACCCAAATAATGTAAGACCCACCCAAATAAATCCCATTTTCTCATTCTTTTCTAGTTCCAATAACCATACACCCCAAGAACAGATACCCAACACCACTGTTGCAACTCCATCTTCTCCGGCGAAGCTCCATATACAAAACCACCTCTAATTGCTATTAAACTCAACCTCCCTTGCTCTAGAGACACTCCAGCGAAATCAGTGAGGTAGCGACCCTTCATCCACCATGAAACCTGACCACCACTCACCCATCTCTCCCTCACTGCTGCTCCAACAATTCCGGCGAATCGAACCAACGACCTCTGGTGAATCGAACCAGCGAACTCCGGCGAATCGAACTAGCAAACTCCAACGAATCAAACCAGCGACCTTTGAATGGATTTATAATCACAAAACAAAACTCAATAACTTTTTTTCGATGACTGAAATTTTGAAAAATAAAGATTGTAGGGTTGAAAACCAAGAAAATAGATCTGTGAAAATCAAAAATCAACAATACATTCAGCAGCCTCAGGGAAAGCATCACATACTGCTATGACCTTTTGGAACACTTCCTGCATTTTTCAAGCGACAATTGGTACTGGTATTCGTACCAGACCGAAGCTTCCTGGTTTGATTGGCAATTCAAGGATTACTCAGCTTTCCTTCATGAATTTCCATTTCCAAGGAATTTAATGCTAACACGGCTTTAGAAAACTTTGAATTTTGCTTTATGATTAGTTCTTGATCTCCTTCTCTTGATAACTTGGTTATAATTTCGGAGCGGGTCTTAAATTACTTGGGTGGGTTTTTAATTATCCGGGTCAATTTTTTAATTGAAAATAAAAATTAAATACGTTTTGGATAGGTTGTTAAAATTGTGACACGTGTCCCTCCGTTAGTCCAAAGGGTATACACGGTCCAAAAATTAGACGATAGGGACATCAGTGTTCTAAAAGTATAACGAGGGGTATTTAGATACCATTTACGAAAGTTCGGGGATATATTTATCCTTTTTCCCATAAAATAAAGAAATACACAATAGTATTGGTCAGCCGACATGATAAAGTTGGTGCGCCTTACTTAAATTAATTAAAGAGTACAACTTTTTGATGGATATATGTGTCATTATAGAGATGTTGGTTGGTTTTTTTTGTCTAAAGAAAAAAAGGTACAATTATAAAGCACTTGCATACAAAAGTTTTAAGGAACAAAAGCTAGTAAATACCAAAAATACCCTTGTCACTGTGAAATTAAAACAGAAATAAAAAAATGATGTTTGCAAGATTTGAATCCCAGTCCTTGCACTTTAACTGTCAAGCCTAAACCAGTAAGCCAAACAGTTGAATATGAAAATAAGCACACAACTGAAGCAGACATGTTGATCTACCCTCAGTTGTGTGCTTTTTGACACTTATGTATTAGTAGTAGATGCATTACTTAATATCTAGCTAACTCAAATTATATAATTATACCATTTTGGCAGGAAGCACTTTATTTTCTATAATATACTTAAGAAGTTTTTGCACAGACCGTTAATATTTTGGGGGTGATTTTTAATTTTTATCTTCAATTATGGTGGTCTTTGATTTTTGTTAATGTTGCTTGTTTAATGAAAATTTGTGGACCAAAAAATCTTTATCTATAACTTAATTTTGCTAGACATAAGTTTAGAGAATTTTTGTCTCGCTCAACATAATAGTTCTATAGGAACTAAATTATGCAACATAAGTAGCTAGTGTAGTATTTCTATGACCTAATTTCACCAGACATAAGTTTAGAGAACTTTTGTCTTGCTCAACGTAAGTTCTGTAAGAACTAAGTTATTCCTTTTACGCATAACTTGTGGGTTCTGAACTGAATGTTTGCCTCTATTTAGCATAAGTTTTGTTGGTATTAAGCGGCATAGTTTGTTATGCATTTAAGACATAACTTGTATTATATTATGATACAAAAAATATAAGCTTATGCCGAGCGAAAATTATTGGTTATTTCAATGTCAAAAATATTTTTGACCATTTATTTTTTTTACTTAAAATACTAAAGGCAAAAATTAAAGACTATCAAATTTGAACAAAATATTAAATCCCAAAATTTATGTGAATTATGAACCAAATATAACTAGTGCGAAGCTGAATTACGCGGTTAAAATATCAAATGGTCAAACCTAAAAAATCACCTAATTTAGTGTCCTTCAAACTTACTTGGGATTTTTATTCAAATAGTCAATCTGATTCATAATTTTATAATCGATGCACATATTTTTTATATACGATTACACTATTATATATTTATTGACTAATCATCCTTTAGACCCTATTTATGAAATTAGATTGAATATGACATTGTTGTAATGTCTCATAGTACAAGATGACTATGCATCCAACTCATACAACCCAATCTCATAATGGATTAAGGAGACAAAACAAAAGTGAAACAAAAGTTTGAGTGTATTAGTGGGGACAAGTGATCACATGCATTATGTGGAGATTTTAGGTAATGGGCTTAACATGATGAAAAGCAAAAAAAAATTAATTTTTTAAAAATAATATCATTAACAAAACCCCATATAATCCAAAGAAGAATTCAAGTAAACAAGATCCAAAAACTCTTTCTATATGCACATGATTAAAATGGTTTCCACTATTGATACTCCCCCTTTGAATTCCCTTTATATATTTGCATGATGTCTATTGATGCCTTACTTGATTATTATTATATATAGCTTACAATAAGCTGTTTCACCTATCACAATATTCTTGAGTTATAATTTTCCTAGCTATATCATCTCTCAATGGCTAACTCAAATTCCAAATTGAGCTTAGTATTCATTCTATTATTATTATTAGTCTTTGCAAATGTAAATATATCAATAGCAACTAGCTATCGTGGGGTTGAAAGCATCATAAGATCAAAGCTAGATAGCAAGAAGATTTTACAAGAAATATGTTCTTATTTGGGAAAAAAGAAAATTTGTAATAAGAGGGTATTGGTGGATATTATAGATAGAGTGGCACCTGGAGGACCTGATCCAAAACATCATTAGCAACAAATTTTCAAGATCGCGTCACGACTATTTCATTTCTTACGTACTAGAGTTCAGTAGGTACCGATCTTTAGAAGCATTTGGAATATTCTTTTTTTTTCTTTTTTCTTTTACCCTCCCTAGGAGCTCCCACCCCTTTTGCTCCCTTGGTGACTCGAACTCGCAACCTTCGGGTTGGAAGTGAGGAGTGCTTACCATCCGAGCAACTCCCTGTCGTCGCTTCTGGAATTATTCAATTTGTATGATTGAGGATATTTTTATTTAGTTCAATCCATTAAAGAGCAAATGGATGCATGTTGGATAAAATATATTTGTCTTTAAAAAAAAGACAATTTCATATAGTTGTGTATGTCATTTTCATCTTATGTAGATGTTGTGTTGCATTTGATGCAAGTGGAAGTGCTAAATTTTGTCCAAAGATAATCTCTTTGCTCTGTCTCACATTTATTTTCTCTTTTTTATTTTGTCTTAATTTGATAAGTAACAAAATTCAGTTATAAATTAAAATAAGATACATTTTAAAATTTTATGGTCTAAAATTAAATATATGTATAATATATCTAAATGTCTTTTAATTTTTTTATAATCTTAAACATATTAAATCAAATGTTGAAATTAAAGAGTTGAAGTGATGTACTTAATATAGAATTGATATTCAATTAAAGTAGATTAAAAAAAAGACATAAATTAAAAAACAGATAAAGCATTTGAGGTTGTGTTTGGTATGAAGGATTTTTTTTTATATATCTTGTCGATGTATTTTGATATCCCACAATTATAACAAATAGCTTAACTTCGTTTATCTTTGGTGCAGGAGTGCTTCATATTTCTCATGTTTGATTGATATTTTTCGAATAAACTTATTTTCCTCCAATTTAATATAGATTTACATGGCAAAAAACATCCAAACTTTACAAAAAGTTAAAGCAGGTTGAACTTGAACAGTATTGCACCTGGGGCGGATTTAGGGAATTCCTTCGATAAGAAATTACATTGTATATAAATGTATTTTTTTTTAGTTTTACATTTATATATATAGATTTTGAATCTTGTGATCATAAAACTAAAGTTTGATTCAGTGATTTAAGTTTCGCCTAGAGATTCAAAGTTTAGATCTCAAGCACTAGAGATCTAGCTCAATAGTTAAGTGATTCAAAATTCACCTTGAAATTCAAATACATTATTGTGTGATACTTTGTAAATGTCCAATTCAGATACAAATTTTCAATATTCAATTGGGCACGTTTAAAGTTATTCCCAAAACAACTAAATTTGAAGGAAAAAAATTTTAAAAAAAAACTTTGGATATATAAATTTCTATATACACATAATTTTAAAAAATTGATTATCACATAGTCAAGAAAAACAATTACCAAAACTTGCCAATTTAGGAACATGAAAGAACACTAGTGTTTTTAAAAAGTGTCCATGATCAAAACTTTATTAATCTAGCTAGTGGGGAATGACATTATCTGTGCGGCGATTCGAATATGAATAAAGGAGGAGTTAATGTACAAAAAACAATGACAAAAGCAACTTTAGGCCTATGCATATACTTTTGTGTTATGTTTTAAAATTTAAAGTATCATATCGACCTATTACATATATTTATTATTTAAAAGTGATTTTAATATCACATTGAAACGAATAGCATTACTTTCTGGATGAAAGGTGTATTACACTGGCGTCATATTAATATTATCTCAGCAGTGGCAAACGCAGGATTCTCATGAAGGGGTGTCAATGGTTGTAGTAAGAAAATAAAAAAATTAATTAGGAGGTCAATAAGGCTTGAACACACAATCTTAAGGAACTTTTGCAAAACCTTAACCACTAGACTAGACCTTTCACTTGTGTTAAAAAATGTCAATACTTATATATATATATATATATATATATATATATATATATATATACATACACGTTAGTTTAAGAATAACTAAATTCACTTTTAATTAGTAAATGTGTGTAATAGACCGTCATGATAGTTTAAGCATCTATTTAACTTTTTGAGACAAATGTAAGGGAATCAATGTCTTTTTCCTTAATCTAGCTTCATATCTCAAGAAGTCCTTAAGTAGAGGCCAGTGCTTTCGACCAAAGGCATTTATTTTTGGTGCTCGAATATAAAATCAATGATTAAGGATAAATGGTAGTTATACATCCAAAATTATAACTTAATTAGTGGTAAATAAAATAAGTTGAATCAGATTTTTTAACCTCAGCTGAAACAAAAAAAATACTTAATAATTATTTTAAGCATGTATTTGAATGCCTTTTTTCTTCTTTACCAATATTATTATTGTTAAGTATTCTATCGTTATTATATTCTTCAAATTTTATTATTACTATTACTATTAGTATGAAAGATAAAATATGTACCATGCACCAAATTATCATTAAGCTTATCCTTAAAAAAAAAAAAAAAAAAACTAGTGACTACCATAAACTTACTTTCAAAACTATCCAAGATACATATATAGTAACTTATCTTACAAGATGACTAGTCATAATGGATTAAGGAGGCAAAAGGTTAAAATTAGGAGGGACAAGTAACATGTGGATGATGTAAGTTCATGGTTAATGGACTTAACATGTAATCAATTAAATTAAATATCAAAAACAAAACCAACAATGATTGTGACAGAGTACTAGTAAGACTCTTTCATCCCTAATCAAGAAGTCTTGGGTTCAAATTTCATTTGGTACCTAATCACCTTTGTTAGGGAGTACTTACCCCCAATGTTAGACTTTCTGGTGCGAATTCAAATTTAGTCGGGCTCCAATATGAGTACCAGGAATCAAAAACTAGATATAAAAAAAACTCTTTCTATATGCACATGATTAAAAAGGTTTTCACTATTGACACTTCCCCTCCCTTACATATATATATATATTTGCATGATGATTATTTAGCTTACAATAACCTCTTTTTCCTCTCACAATTCTTGAATTTTAAATTTTTCTTATCATCCATATATGGACAACTCAAAATCCATATTGAGCTTAGTATTCCTTCTATTATTATTTGCAAAGGTAAATAATTCAATAGCAACTAGCTATGGTGGGGTTGAAAGCACAAGGAGAAAGATAGTTTTACATGAAATCATTTTTGATTTGGGAAGGAAGATGAAGAATATGCAAATTAATAATAAGAGGGCATTGGTGGATGAAGATAGACTGGCTCCTGGAGGACCTGATCCACAACATCATTAACAACAACGATATAGTCAGAAATTCTGATAAGGGGATTTAAGAAATTCAAAAATGTTACACTTGTGATTTGAACGTGTATTTCTCTTATGTTAAGGAAATTTGCAATTTTATATTTCTCTCATTATTATGACTTGATGTATTCAGGATTCAGAATTACTGAGAAATGTTTATGATAAGTTTGATTTTTTTATTTGTATATATATCACTTTTTTTTTTCACACGTGTTATAATTTTAAGCCTGAAGCAACGAATTTAATTGAACCAACAAAACTTCTATAAGTAAAAGTTAGATTGTTTTTACACAATTTTTAAAAAAAATAAAATTTAAATAATGATTTAAAGGACTTTATTTTGGTATAAATCAGCATGTATCCAGTACCCCATGAAGCCCACTGGGCCTAGAAGACCAGACCATTTAAACACAATATTAAATAGGGAAAATTACGCGCGCAATTAAGCAAATTTATATTACTTAATTAGTCATAATAGTTATAGTTTGTTATAATTATCACTCGCGACTAAAATTAATCATTAATTACGTGGGCTGACTTCGAGTTTGTATAATTAGTCATGTTTGTATAATTCGACACATTTGTATAATTCGCAACTAACAATTCTTTCGTTTGATTTGTGTTTGTACACAATGGTTTGTATTTGTATATGACGATGATTTCCTTTGGTTTTGTAGGTTTATACCATATACATTCAGACTTTTTGTGTATAACCTTTTAAAGTTTGATAAACATGTAATTTTTGAATTTTGTATAATATAATTTGTATAACTCTTTAAAGTTCATATGTTTATGTTTGTATCAATTCGTTATTTCGATTTTTATCATATTTGTATAATTCCAGACTTTATATTACTCAATTATACAAAAACACGCGAATTATACAAACGTACCTGCGAATTATACAAACGAGATGTGAATTATACAAATGATTGCCCCTCTCTCGCTCGCCTCTCTCCTTCCTCTTCCAATCTCGCTCGCCTCTTTCTTCCCTCCCCCAATCTCGCTCGCCAGAATACAAATACATATGTATACCAGTTACATATATACAATTATCTAACCGATATACATATACAATTCACCTCTCTCTCACTCTCTGCCCTCTCTGGCTCGCCTCTCTCCTCCCTCTCCCAATCTCGCTCGCCACTCTCCTCCCTATAACTTGTAGCTATGAATTGTAATTAGCAAAGTATAGCTATGGAGTGTAATTAGGCTATTTTTGAGTGGCTATATGCGAAAGTTCACCTATTAAATACAAGATTGTTATTTTTCTTTAAAAAATATGAGTATATTTACCAAAAAATAGCATTTAAAAAAGTTTCAATTTTTGAATTTTCGAATAGAAATTTTCAGTTCATGCAAATTGAAGAGTGTAATCGTAATTTTCAATTTCAACTAATTTATAATTAATCAAATAATTATTTGACCAAAGAAATAAGATTCTAATGTACTCTCTCCATATTAAATTATTTATCGTAATTTTTAAAAAAAAATTTATCTCAAATATTTTGGTATAAATTATTTTCGAAGATTACAATTTAAATATCTTAATAGAATAAATATTAAATTAAAAAAATAATATTTTAAGACATAATAAGATTAAAGATAGTCAATAGCTATTTCTATTTAAACTTTTAATCTTCCGAGACGTAAAAAAATAAATACAATAAATAATTTGAAACGGGTGAGTAATTTTATGTTGCTTCTCAAACCAGCATGTGTGACTTGTGGCTTGCTACACGATGTGTTGTTTTCACTAGTTGTTAGAGATATCAAACTTATTCTTTAGTTTATTTTTATTTTTGCTTTTCCCAAAAGTATTTTAAATTTAGATTTCTCTTAATTATTCTCTTTCTCCTCAAAAATCAATTTTCTCCAATAAAATAGAAACAGTATGACTTATAATATCGAATTCAAGTTGAATGAGAATATATACTTGATTCTAAGTTGTTAACTCATGGTCAAATGACTTTCAAGGTGAAATCTGAGATTGTTTATCCTGCTTGAATTATTAAAAAAGACAAAATAACATAAATTATTTTGTTTTTGAGAATTCAAGAAAAAATTATAATAAGACGAGTTGTTAAAAGAAGAAGAAGAAGAAAAGTGCAAATTTGTGATGTCTATCTTTGGGATTGTCATCGATACAAAAGGGTCGATAAGAAAAATGCACATTACTACTTTTGAAATAATAAATAAATATGTATTTTGTTGACTCTAATCCTATACAATGTTGACCTTAGAATATCAAGAAAAGGAAAAAATAAATGTTTTCTTTCACTCGGTAATTTTTTTATGATTCATTCTTTTTGTATAATTTTGAGCTAGATTTAAAGTTTAAATATTGATAACATAAAGTATATGTAGACCTCATTCCTCCGTTATAAAAATAGAAACGTTGTTTGCATAGAACCCTCCAAATTTTATTATGGAAAACAAATTAATTTATTTTCCAAATCAACCTTAACTTTTACTCATCTAGAATTAATCAAACCTAAGAAAATAAAAATAAATTGTGAATAATTGAATTAGCTTGGAACCGGGTGGGGCAGCGGCGGGGGGGGGGGGGGAGGTTGGTCAACTAATAAATACAACATAACGTGTTTGGTGAGATGTGAAAAAATAAAAAATAGAATAAAAATAAAATTAGAAGCTGCCACGAAAAAGGTTTTAATTTTGATTACATAAAAACCATATTCTATAAAGGAAAATATCATTAAATTCACTATCACCCCCCCCCCCCCCCTTTCCTACCTATATATATTATTACTCCCTCTCTCCCCCCTCTCTCTTTCTCTTTAACAAACTTTAGATCAACCAAAAAAAAAAAAAAAAAAAACATCTTGCTTTTTTTATTTTGTGGTGAAAAACAAATCTTGTTATTACAAGAAGATACAAAAAAAAAAGTATGTGTTGTTGTGGAGATGATTGTCAATGTAGACCTTTAGGTTTTCTATTGGGTCTTCCCTTTGCTTTTGTTGCTCTTCTTCTATCCATTGTTGGTGTTATCATATGGATTGTTGGGTAAGTTCATTATTCTCAATATATCTTCTTCCTATTTTATATTGAGTCAGAAATTTAAACAAGGAGATTCAGACCTCGAATTTTCTAAATCCATGTATGGTTTACTATAATCATTATGAAAAAAGAAGAAGAATTTATAACGGGCGTTCAATAATTATTATTTATACAATATAATTTTTCAAGAAAAATGGATTAATTCATTTTTTTCCTCAACCTAGCTCCGTCACATTTCACAAGAGTGAAAATAGTGGCAAAGCTACATAGTCTGATTAAATTTCTAAAAATAAGCAGTTTTTAACTACTTAGCCAAACAAGTTAGTGACATTCTTGATTTAAAAAAAACTACTACTTTCTAGTGAATCAATACAAAATTAATTATTTATAACGTATATTGAAATAATTCTTCTTGAATTTGATCTAAAACAACAATTTATTTTTCTTTTACTAATTATTTTTTAATTATTATTGTTTTTATTTTTTTTGCAGAATTACATTGAGTTGTTTATGTCCATGCTGTATTTGCGTAACAGTATTGGTAGAAATGGCTTTGGCATTGATTAAAGCACCCTTTTCGGTTATGAAGTGGTTTACTGAACAAATTCCATGTTAGAAAAAAAATATCATGTATAAAAATTTAATTTAATTTTTCTTAATGTAATTTTTTCTTTCTTGTGAGAAAATAAATTAGGTGTATTTTAATATTTTAAACTTGTTATTTTATTTTTTTAATTCTTGAAATTGACTAGTATTTGTTTTTGGTATTATTACATAATGTATATATTTGTTGTTGTTGTTATTCTTTTCAGTGTTATTTTTAATGTTACTGTATTTCATTTTCATATATTGTATTTAAGCTGAAGGTTTATAAAAATCAATTTCTCTAACCTCTATCTTCATAAAATAGAGGTAAGGTTATATACGCGTTATTTCTAGTGCATAACGGAGCTATAATTTATATTAAGGAAGCTACAAAGTATGAAGAAGTAATATATATAAAAAAAATCTCAACATTCACTATAATTACATAAGGAATAATTTTTTTAATAATATATCTAGAAAATTTGAATAAACCTTTTGACTTTACCCAACTCCTAATTAAATGATTGATTGTCAAGACCAATTCAATAAAGTTATTGAAGATTTTAAAAAAAATAATAATAATAAAACACTTAAAATTTGCTGTCAACTTGAATGCCAACTGTGTGCCTTATCTGTAATTGGTTTAACAAGTCAAAGACACATTATTTGAAAAATCAAATAAAGATCGTAATAGAGTATTAAATACTTCTAAATATCTTTAATAAAATTGACTTAAATGTGAAGATATAAAAATGATTATCTCTTCATATTTTAAATCTTTTGTTGAATGAGAGAATGTTTTTATTTCTACTGAAATATAATTATAAGACTTAGACGAATTTAAATTTAGTTTGATCCCAATGAATGTTTAATACCAAGTGGATATAAAAGAAATAAGTAAAAGATGATTTTGTCCGATTTTGATTCATTATTTTCAGTTATTGATCACATGGACAGATAAGGCTTTTTTGGATGCTATCCTCACAAAATTCTATAATATCTTTTATTTTTTGGACAGGTGAGTAGGTTAAATTTGTCAGTAATGATTATGCATCAACTGCAAATAATTAGGATTAATTTAATCATCAATATCATAAGCAAGAACAAGAAATTGAAATTAACAATGAAGTGAAACATATAAAGTTAAACATAAAATTGGTTAAATTTTTGTTAGTAATATTTATTTTGGGGGAACTTTCGCAAATAGCTACTATAATAAATTTAATTATGCTCCATAGCTATAGTTTGCATATTTACGGGTTGTAGCTACAGTTTAAGCTGTCTCGCTTGTAGAATGAGTGTTTACGAATATACAAAAAAATTATTTGGGCAATGCATCTCAACATATCTCAAAGCAATTGAAGAAAACTCATTTCTTAATCTTTAAATGAAATAATATTTTGCAACTAAAAACCTTTCTTAATTGTTCCATGAATAAGGATGACACTATAGAAGTCTTAAGAAGATCTTGTAGTTCAGGTCTCAAGTTAAGGAGTTGCAAGTCAAGATTGTTAAACTTCAATGAAAAATCCCAATTTATTGTAGTAGAAGAGCCCAAGAACAAGTTCAAGAATTATGGAGAAGAATCGGTTAAATGTTATACATATTTCATGGTTCAAATTCAAGTCCAAGAATAGGAAAATTGGAAGTTCAAGCCCAAAAAGGAGTTATTTAGTGTCTGCTTTGAAGCCCAAAATATGGGCTGAAAGTTCACACCAAGTGTTTGAATAGGCGTGTGTTTTATGGGACAATTTCATAGAGTTTGGAGTCAAAAAGACAACAAACATTGAGGATCAAACCAAAAGGTCAACATTAGGATGGAAGGATGAATGTCGTTAGATCATTAGTTGGAAGGCGCACGTTGACTTGAGCCTTGTAAGGCGCACACTGACATGAGCCTTACAAGGCCGCATGCTGACATGAGCCTTACAAGGCGCATGTTGACACGAGCCTTACAAAACTCATGTCAAATGAGCCTTACAATTACAACATTAAAAAAAATGTTTAAAGAATATTAATATTACTCCTCCATTATTTATTCAGAGTATTTGGATTGATTAATACTTCATCTGATCCAAAATAAGTATCGTCTAACGTGTATTACTCTATTATTCTTTATCTTTCCTTAGATTACTTTTCTTGGATCACTTAACGAGAATAAGGGTAGATTTGAAAGAGAAAAAAAATAATGTTCTCTAGATTTTCTAAAGCAACACTTATTTTGGATCAGAGAGGTTAACACTTGAACTTCACATTATAGGTATTTATACCAAACTATATCGACTTAAAATAAATCAATAAGCCATGATTATGTGTGATAAGTCAAAAAGCAAACACATGTTGTCATCGCGTAAAGTGATGTATCCAAGAATAGGAGAGAGCAGGAATTTTTGTAATTTTTTCAAATGATAGGAAATTTTAAAAAATATGATAAAATAAATTGCGTATTTATGTAATTTTTTCATAACAAAAAGCTTATTCGAAGGCCCATTCACTTTTGATATTAATGAGGCCCAAGTTTTGCAATTATAGAAAGCCCAAAATAGAACTGTTGTTTTCTTTGGAGCAGAACATGCACCAGAAATAAGTTGTTTTCCAATTATAACTGTCAATTATAAAGTATAACATAAATCACATAGTGTAAGACCCTAAATTACATTATATTCCTACTCTTTTCTATTTTACAAAAATCCCTTAAAATATTAGTCATCCGGATACATTAATTGTGATATATTATAAAACTTGTCTGTTGCACTTAATAAGGAATATTAACGTAAAATTGATTTTAATTCTCACAAATCACGCAGAACTGATTTTCTTTTCCACAAATCACGCAGAACCTGATTGATATCAATCCATTCCAATCTGTAACAACTTCACAAAATTCGAAAATCAAATTTTCATCTTCTCCATCAATTCGAAATCTTGAATCTCAAATCTGCCATTGTAGATGATTGGAGAGATGGTTCAGATATATTCAATTACTCTGATCCTTACAAGAAAATTAGTGCATTGTGCAGGCTATCAGGAACTATAACGATCCCCATATTTTGGCCGCGGCGAGTAGTGGTTCACAGTAAGCAATGGGTGATCTAAATCTGAATGAAAACAAGGCCGGGCTATTTGTTAGTGATGATACTTACTGATGAGATCAAGCTTAACCTTTTTGTGTCTGTTTTTTATTATAATATCATGTATTTTGTAGTTCAACTTTGTGAACAATATCTTTTTTTGGTTTTGCTTTTGTAATAACATGATGATGAGTTTAACAGATCATGTTTTACGCTTGTTTACATGTTTGTGGCACCGGAAAATAATGGAAACATTGACTTTAAATGACTCTAGATATTACTATATTGTGAAAACATGTTAATCAATTTGTTTTAGTTATTGTTTACATGTTTATAGTTGTGTGTTGTAATGAATATAGAAACGACAGATGATCAAATCAAATACATTCAATTCTTACATTTAGCAGTAATTTTTATAAATGTATCATAGCCAATAATGTGTATTAGTAATTTGTATAAATGTATCACTGCAAAATAATGAGTATTTAGCAGTAATTTGTATAAATGTTTTATTGCAAAATAATGGATATTTAGCAGTAATTTGTATAAATGTATCATAGCCATTAGTGTGTATCAGATTACGTGTGATTGAAAAATTGCATATCTCATACAATTAAATTGCATATCTTATTCAAAGGAAATCAAATTGAAATCACTTGATGGGATTGAGAAATATTATCGATACATTATAGAGCTTGATATATGGAAAATGATACATTATACATTACTTATGTATCAAGTACGTTTGAATTGAACATGAAACTCACTAGTCGAAGTATCAACAACATTAGGTTATGTATCAGTATAATAAATATAAACATGATACATTGCATAGAATCCACTGGTCGAAGTATCAACAACATTATATTATGTATCAATATAATAACTATAAACATGATACATTGCATAAATCTCACTAGTCGAAGTATCTACAACATTAGGTTATATAAACATGGTACATTACATAAAACACAGTCATTGTTTCGGAAAACTAAATTACGAAATAAAATAAACGAGATACATTGAAAACTTGTACCTTTGATGGAGATGGACATGATAAGGTAGATTCGACTATTTTCTCTTTTTTTGAGCGTTTTTTCATAATAGATTTAGAATTCGAAATCCTTCTTCATGAATAAGACTGAACAAACATTAAAGAGTGCAGATACATAACACCCAATTGATTTTGGTACTGTTTATATATCCTTTTAAATTTGAATACGATTGAAGATACATTATAGAACTTGATACATTCGGTAGTGTTTATGTATCAAGTACATTTACATTGAACATGATAAACAAAATCGAAGATTCAATAATATTAGGGTTCTGTATCAATATCGTAAATATGAACATGATACATTGCATAACAACGAAAGTTATTGTAGCAGTGATGTATCAGATCAGTGATAACACTAACAAAGACTAATTTAATGTATCAGAAAGTTAAAACGAAGGCATTATACATAAATTTATGAATCAAAATCAACTAGATACATAAAAAATCTGAATCTTGGGTAGAGAAGGGTGTTGAAATGAAGGCATTATATATTAAATTATGAATCAAAATCAATTAGATACATTGAAATATGAAGCTTGGGTAGAGAAGAGTGTTTAGTAACCTATTCTACTTCCCCCTTTTTTTTGGAACCTTTCTCAATGGGTAATTTAGAACTTGGAATACATCTTTCATCGATTTCGAATCACAAACACGAGGGATGAGATCTTCCTTTTGTAAACTTAATTGGGTAAGACCAATATTAAACGATGGATCAGAATCCGTATGTAACTTTCCATCGCCGTATGACAAACAACTGATTCATCTCTTCTCTTCAGTTCCTTTTGCTTCGTATTGTTAGATAATTCTTTCTGAAGATCGCCCGTACATATCTCATCCATATATATAAGAAGTTTATAGATGAAAAAGCTAAAAAGAATTTAAAAAATCGATAATTGATTAATTAGAAAGAAAAAAGTGGACGAAGAAGAAGATTGGAGAACTGGAAAAGAAAAAAGAAGATTGGTGAGTTGGAAAAGAAAAACAAAAGATTTGAAATTCAAAAATGGAGTGATGAAGATAATTGGTGATACCATGGAGTGATTTTAGGCGTGAAAATAGAAAAAAAAATCGTGAGGGTGATTGTTTAGAGTGATGTATCTGAAAAAGTGAAAGATATTGAAGAAAAGAGGGATTTTTGTAATTTTTTAAAATGGTAGAGAATAATACAAAAATAGGGTAAAAAAATTGTATAGTTAGATAATTTATCCTTATAAATGTGCAATCGGAAGTTTGGATAAAAAAAAAATTCACTGTAATCAGTACATTAATCTTTATTGCTATATTGAGGTTTTAAAATTTTATCGGACCATTTTTTACTACTGAAGTAGTAAGTTTTGTGAAATAAAGTCAACAAAATAATTGACCAATTATTCGATTACGGTAGTCGACAACTTGCTAGTGAGGTATGTTGATTGAAATTCATAGTAGTGTGTACAAAACTTCTCATAATTTAAGAGTATTTACAACTAGCAGCTAAAAGTATATTTGTATATTTCACATAATTTAAGGATGTTTACGAGATCAACTATTAACTTTTTGCAATTACTGACAGTGCGGTGATATTAATAGTTATTGTGAGTTGGGCATAGAAAAAATTACAGGAGGGTTATGGGTAGGGATGATAAATGGGCAAATTAAGTATGGATCGAACGGAAATGAGTCAGATGAAAATAATCAAATTATTTAATTCGATTCATATTTCATATGAATAAAATGTATATTCATATTACTCGTTTTATCTATTGCTTTTTATTATGTAGAGAAATATGTACTTTCATTACAATTTTTTAAATTCTTTTTCTTCTTTTAGGATGTGTTTTGGTATGAAGAAAAATATTTTTCACGTTTTTCTAGAAAATATTTTTTGAAAAATGAGTGGTCTCAAATTGAGATCAAGAGGTCAAAATTCGAGTCTCAAATCAGGATCAGGAGTTGGGGCCAGAAGTTGGATCTCAATTCTGGGACTTGTTTTGGTGGTGAGGCTTAAGAAAAGTTTTGAAAAATATTTTCCTGATTTGATAAAAAATTTATCCCCCCCAAACCCCCCAACCCTATATATGGAAGTCATGTTTTTCTTTAAATTAGAGGAAAAAATATTTTTCAAAACATTTAAACCAATCAAATATGAGAAGAATGAAAAATATTTAATAAAATAATTTTTTTTCATATTAAATACACCTTTAATAAGTGTACTTTTAAAAAAATTCCTACATCCTTACATATATTAAGGAGAGTGTAATTTAAAATAAGTTAATCGAGCATATAATCATATAATCAATCCATTTTAGAATAAATTACTTGAGCATATGTATGAGAGGAAATTTCAGAAATAGCAAAGATAATAGATATAATAAGATTTTATAGCTATACTTTCGATAATTGCGCTTCATACGTTTGCTATGGAGGCTACGGTTTGTATATTTCGCTTGCAAATATCAAACATGGTAAGTATATACATATGGAGGCTCCGATTTGTATATTTCGCTAGCGAATATACAAATAGAAATATACAAATCGGGTAACTATATACAAATTCTGTATCTATACATTTAACAAATTTTTAGAATTTTGTTTGTGTATTTCACTTGCCAATATACAAACAAGATAATTTATTATGAATTTTTCATAAATCGTATACAAATAGTTATGGTAAACATATACAAACTCTAGATTTATCTAATCAGAAACCGAATTATACAATTTTTGAATTTATACAATCAAAGAACAAATTATACAAATGCTGAGTTTATACAATTATAAAACTGAATAACAAAATTTCGTGAAACTGTAACTACTACGATAAAAATAATCGAAACAATAGTTTTATTACATAATATACTGTAGATATTTATCATTTTGCGTAATTTTCCCCATATATAATTACTCCCTCTGTCCCAATTTATGTGACACATTTCGCTTTTCGAGAGTCAAACAGTTTAAATTTGACCGAGAATTTGCTCATGAAATTTTCAAATTTTTTAAAATGAAATTTCTATATTTGTAAATTACATAAAAAGTACTATAAGTCCCAATAATTGATAATTCAAAATATTTAAAAGATATATGAAAAATTTACAATTAAAGATAGACTTGTTTGAATCTCAAAATCTAAAATATGTTATATAAATTGGGACAAAAGAAGTATAATTAGGCCCATTTTAGTCACGTGGTTGCACCTAACCACGTACACCCTTATTTACAATTATTGCTTGTAATGATAATTCCCTTCCTTGTTTTAATTTGTTTATGTTTGATTTCCGAATATGAGTATTTGTACAAAAATATCTTTATATTATATCCTAAATTTAAATTATATTTTTAAATAGTTTTTTGATAAAATACATCCTTCAAGTATTTGAAAGTCAGTAATTTTCATCCTTTTGTTAAAGATTTTTTGGCCAAAAATTAAACATCCTTAAAGTATATCCTAAACTTAAACTACATTCTTAAAATATATGTTTTAGCAGAAAATATCCTTCAAGTATTTGAAAGTTAACAATTTTCATCCTCCTATTAGAGAGTTTTTGACCAAAAACGTCCTTAAACTATACCCTAAACTTAAACCACATCCTTAAAATATCTTTTTTCTCACAGAAAACATCCTTTCAATATTCAAAAGTTAACAATTTTCATCATTCGACTAGATATCGTCCAAAAATACTACTCCTTCCGTTTCAAAAAGAGTGACCTGGTTTGACTTGGAACGAAGTTTTAGAAAATAAAGAATACTTTTGAATCTTGTGGTCCTAAATTAAAGTTATGTCAAATGTACTAAATCAGAGGCGTATCCAGAATTTCGGTTAGATGGGTGCACGATTACGAAAAAATATATCTTAAATATAAATTTGATCGATTTGACTTTTAGTTCGTAAGATGAACCATTAAAGTTTAAAAATTATAGGTCCAAAATATATTATACTACTAGTTTTAAATTTTAATATACACATTTGATGTAATTATATAAAAAATTTACAATGCTAAATTTTTTAGGAATTGTCAATGTAACACACTTGAATTTTTTTTGAAAGAATACAGGAAAAAACAAAAGAAAAATTAGTTGAAACGACAAAAGTGTAACTGATAACCACTTGGAAAAGTGTTACTCAAAGAGACAAGACAAATATAAGATTTAAATTTCTATCTGTGACGTAGAGAAGTGCACCCAATCATTATCGCATTATTATATGATACTTCGAACATGGATTCACACATCTATAGTTAAATATTTTTTAAAAAATATAACACTACTATATATGATCTAGAGGGGGGAGCATGGGTTCACATGAACCCACGACACCCCCTCTAGATACGCCTCTGTACTAAATTGCCCTTCAATCTTGTGGCTTTAAACATGCCACGTGGAAAGCTGAAATTAAAATGTTAGCAAAAAATGAAAGAGGTTATTCTTTTTGAAACAGACTAAAAAGAAAAGGAGGTCATTCTTTTTTAAACGGAGTAAGTATATATTAATTGACCGGTGGTCCTTGGCAATACACATGTATAAGTTGTGTGGATGATAGGCAATTGATTTTAAAATTAGAAAAAAATGGTTTTTTGTTTGAGTAAAATTGCCTTCATTATCTTTTTGGTTTTTTTAAATCCCATTGAAGGTCGACGATTAATATCACTACGATGCTTCAACTCTATTATTAGTTTCGGCGATTCGCTAACTGATACTGGAAATGAATTTTATCTAACTCGATACAGAAATCCTTCTCCCTATTTCGCTCGCTTACCTTATGGAGAAACCTTCTTTCATCGTCCCACTGATCGTTTTTCCAATGGTCGTCTAATTATCGATTTTATTGGTATGTACAATGTATATACAAAATTTTCAATTATGTATATACTTGTAATGATTCTGATCCAACTGTTATAAGGCTTAATTTTATACATTTGTTGTATTCGTAGCTGAGAGTTTGGGGATACCGTTAGTGCCAGCATATTTAGGAGGAAAAGATAATGTAAAATTCCCACAAGGTGTGAATTTTGCGGTAGGAGGATCAACGGCACTCGATCCTGCCTATTTGTCGAATAAGGGAGTAAAAACCACGACCAATGCGTCTTTGGTGGCTCAACTGGGTTGGTTTAAAGAAATGCTCTCATCCCATTGCAAATTTCCCTCAGGTAGTTTTTTTTTTTTTTCTCCTACAACACTTTTCACTTTAAAGAAATTAAAGTTTATATTTGATTAATTAATTTAATAGTCTGTTTGATTAAGTTTTTAAGAGGTGCAAATGTGGTTTTTTCTTCCTAAAAAAAATATTTATTATTCTAATAAAGTGAGATGTTTGGCCAAAACTGCTGAGTGAAAATAAGTGCTGTGGTTGGAAAGAAGCAAAATCTAACTTTCAAAAACTTTTTTTTTTTAAAAAATAATCTCGAAAAGTACTATTTTGGAAAATATTTTTGAAAAGAAGTGCACTTTTAAAAAGCTTGGTCAAAGATCAAAAATGTTTTAAGAATTTATATTGGTCAAACACAAACTGTTTCTCACCAAAAGTATTTTTTTTAAAAATAATTTGATTGTAAAAGTATTTAAACAACGATCAGTGTTTTGTCTAACTTTTAAAAAGTATTAGTTTCTGCTACTTCCAAAAACACTTATTTTGTACTCAAAGCTTAGCCAAACTCCTCAATTTTCTAAAATTTAACTCTCTTTGGATAAAACCTAAACATTTTTTACCAACAAACATGTGGTAATATTGGACAAAATCCTTACATGTTTTATATATGTTTAAATTGGTGAAATATTGTTTTATTATTAATAAAATGGGAAATGTTCACTATGTCAATGAAAAATATCATATCCTTAACTATATTTCAGACACTTATAATGTGTTGGTGTAAGGGCCCGTTTGGATTGACTTTTGACTTATGACTTGTAAGCCAAAAGCCATAAGTTAGGATTTCTAACTTATGACTTGTAAGCCAAAAGCCATAAGTTAGGATTTCTAACTTATGACTTTTGACTTATTTATGTCAATGAAAAATATCATATCCTTAACTATATTTCAAACACTTATAATGTGTTGGTGTAAGGGCCCGTTTGGATTGACTTTTGGCTTATGACTTGTAAGCCAAAAGCCATAAGTTAGGATTTCTAACTTATGACTTTTGACTTATTTTTGTTATTTTGACTTAAAAATAAGTGATTATAAGCACTTTTTAACTTTACCCAAACACTTCAAAACTGCTTAAAAGCTATTTTGGCTTAAAAACACCTAAAATAAGCCAATCCAAATGGACACTAAGTTTTATTCAACATTTTGTGTCGATTAATTTTTTTTATAATTCTGATCATAAACATTTCACATGTATAGAATGCAAGGAATTTCTACAAAATTCATTGATATTGGTGGGAGAAATTGGAGGAAATGATTTCATCTATGGTTTCTTTGGAAATAACACTAAAGAAAAGGTTGAATCATATGTTCCAGCAGTTATCAACTCTATTAGCTCAGCTATACAGGTAATTAACAACAATATCAATAATTAATAAATAAATAAATTTTGATACATTTTGCTAAAAATGAATTTTATTTTCAAAAGATACATTGCTTTTTATTATTGTTATGTTGTTGCTTTTTAAAACTTTTAAAATTTTATGATCTAAAGTTAATCTTAGACATTTTATATGTAGCTACACATTACTTCATTAAGATTAAAAGGGAAAATTTCAAATATAATTAGACCCTCTCTATAACAGTCATCCTTTATAATAATATTGTAATATAATGTAATGCTATCATAATATTGTAATATAATGTAATGCTCTTGTTTTATGTGAAATCGATCTTCCATGTTATAACTTATAACATATGTTATTTATAATAACATTTCACTATAATTGTCATTTTCATGTTTTTTTGTGAAACTGATATTATATATATAGAGGGGAGTAGCTATAGCCATCCAGGGTGTCCGACCAGACATCTTCGTCAAAAATCACGTTGTATATATATGTCAAATTCTACATTAAAGGATATATATTTAACGTTGTGCACCCTTGACAAAAGCTATGTTTTTGGCACAGTGGTAATGAGTGTCCATTTGAATGAAGGAGTTTCGGGTTTGAACCCCAAATAACACAATATTGTTTTTTTATTTGGACAGCCACACACTAATATTTTTGAACACCCTTATTAAAATTTCTGGCTCCGCGCGTTTATGTTTTTTGTAACAATATTTTACTGCAGTAATCATAAATATACGACGTTGTTGGGATGCAGGAAGTAATTGAGTTTGGAGCAAGTAGAGTGGTAGTTCCAGGGAGTATGCCCCTTGGATGCTCAACAGCTCTTCTAACAATATTTATGGACTCAAATAAGGAAGACTATGATCCAATTACTGGTTGTATTAATTGGCTCAACCAATTTTCCAAGAATTACAATAAGCTTCTTCAAATGGAACTTCATCTTCTTAGACAGCTTCATCCTTCTGTTACAATCATCTATGCTGACTACTACAATGCTGCCATGCAATTTTATCTCTCTCCAAACACATATGGTATGTAACAATTACACTCTCGTTTCAATTTGTTTGTCTGATTTTGATTTGACGCGAAGGGAGTACATTTTTTGACCGATCAAAAGATAATAGCGTAGGTTTAAGTATAGAGTTAAGAGTCAAAAACACATCTAACTTATCAGACTTTATTTAGTTTCATACCTGAATTATTGAGTGTATGAGTTTCCTACCTGAACTATCACCCAGTGGTTAGCAAAACACACCTAGATGTTAACTAGACCAAATGTTTGTCTAGAAAAGCTTCTAGGCATGTTTGTCTATAAAATCTCCATCCACCTGACATATATAACAACTCTATTCATTGTTACATGACATAATATATTTTTAATCGACTTCTTTAAAACTTTAAACTTTCCCCTTTCAATTAGTTGGAGATATAAAAGTCACAACAGATATGAGACCACACCAAGGAAGATGGAGAAAGAGTCGGTGAATACCACAGTTGGAATAAATTAATTTATATTGTGATAATTTTGATCTTTAACCTAATATTAATTTACTATTATATTTGCCACATTGAAATTATTTTTTCACACGTGGCAAAAACTTTTAAACAAAAAAGAAAATGTAGTCACATCATCAAAAATTAATTGAGATGTGTTTCACTAACTATTGAGTGATAACTCAAATATAAAACTCAAAAAGTTAAAAAATAATTTAAAAATGTGTTTTTAGTATACATAATCATTGATCATTGTATATGTATTTTTTACAGGATTTACAAAAGGAGCCTTAGTTGCATGTTGTGGAGCAGGAGGGCCATATAACTATAAACTTTTTGAATTATGTGGGGATCCAACAGCAAGAAATATTTGCAGTGACCCTTCAATATATGCTAGTTGGGACGGAATGCATTTTACAGAAGCTGCCTATAAATTAATAGCCACAAGCCTTTTAGAGGGAAATTTCACTTTTCCTCCCCTGCCTAAAATATGTAGTACTAGTTTGAGTCCAAATGTAAACCATTCTGACTCTTAAGTATCTCCTCCGTATATTTTTATTCGTTACTGTTTGACTAGACACATCTATTCAGAAATAATTATTAATATATGTATTTTATCACACTACTTCTATTAATTGATGTTCAGTATTAACACTTGGAAAATTTTCAGATATTATCCTTCTAATTAATTCTTTTTGGAAGTGTTTACATTTGTTTATAAAATTTGCAAGAGGTTTTTAAGGGGTGAATTAGTAAAATTATCATCTTCTTTATGATTTCTTAATGTGCATGTTAAAAGGAAAATGATCAAATAATATGAGTCGGAGAGAATATTTAAAAACTATAAACATATAGCCTAAACTATTGACAATTTAAAACAATTTTAAATAATTCTCAAATACAAGCATAAAAAGAATACCTAACTAACAAATTTAGAATATTATATTGTTATTTCATATGAACTAGAGGTGTAGAACTATAATAGTCTGCATTGAACTCATACGCCACTGATCCACACCCTTCCATCACTTAACACTTGAAAATACAAAAAAGAATAAAATAATTAAGCCTAGACCGAGGTTCGAACTCGGATCGAAGGGTGAATTTGAACTCATACGCCACTGATCCACACCCTTCCATTATGTATAGAGTGGGTTCATTTCTTTGTATACACAACTTTACAAATAATTTATATATGTATAATACAAAATTTTTTGACGGATGTGAATTTAATTGAACCCACTTGAACCAATGTGAGTCTGCCCTTGATTATGGGTGGTTAGTACGTAGTAATTGTGATAAAAGATGATGTTTGTGGGTAATGGGTTGTAAGGGTTCGCAACATCACTGTTAGTTAATAAATATAATAAACGACGACAATAAGTGCATTGATGAGATTGTTGCATTGCCATCTACAGAAGATGTTGTTTGAGGGTGATGGGTAGTAAGTGACCGCAATGTCCTTGGTAGTTAATAAATATAATAGCCGACGGCATAACAATGCATTGATAAGATAGGTGAACTGGGACCTTGTAGATATCCTTGATAGATACTTCAATAATATGGGTGAAAATCATTTGCATACCTTCTTCAACTTTACTTTTAACCCCCCACCCCCCCAAATATATGTCAACTACTATTTTTGAATTCTTTTATTCTTACATTATTAGCTTTTGTCTTTTATTTTTAATTCATTAAAATTAGGATATTTCTAAATTTATGTAATAAATTTATCTATAAAAATAAATATATATATTAGTTTTCGAGATGAAAAGAAATGTGAGAATTGATAATTAATTATTTAAGTTAGTGATGTGAGAACTAATATTTTTTCTATGAAAAAAATAGATATAGTTTTTCTACCGAAAAAATAAAAGTGAAAAATCCTAATTGAGTTTTTCCAACTCCACTATAGTCAACCTCTAACCTCCTGATCACCGGTGCATCTGAAAATCTCCTCTTTACATGTATGAATCATCTCAAAAACCTTATTATGCAGGCTTATTTTACACTATGGAATTTAAGTAAAGTATACTTCTTTTTAGTATAACAAATCAACGTCAACAAGAAATAAACTTTGTTTAGAAAGTAATTCACATTAGTTTTACTATAAAATTGAAATTCTGAATTCGCATGTGTATGTATAGTATCAAGTATCAACTGAGTACCATTTTGTTAAGATTCTTTGCTAGTTGCTGCCCACAAAATACAAATTTTAGATTTTTTTATATATATATATATATAATTCTTTTTGTTTATCAATAAGGATTGTGCTGAAGTGACAAGTATTTTTCATCTTTAACAAAGAAAACTCGAGTTTGAGTCCCCTTGAATACAAAATCACCTTTGTTAGAGAGTGTTTCACTCCAATATAGAACTTTCCAGCGTAAATATATTATTTTTCTCTTTTTGGTACTAGACAAAAAACGGAATGGGGGTACACAGTATTAGTATTTTCTTAAGAAATTAGCAATATATAAGGTATTTACTTCCTCATTATAAGGAGAATTTCCTAAATGTAGAATAAAAAAACTAACATGTTCCTTTGTTGTTGGCCATTTCAAACATTTTAACATGATAAAAACATCCAATTAAATGGTTATGCTATTATGTTGGAGGTGATGGGCAGTAAGGGACCGCAACGTCACATGTAGTTAACAGATATAATAGGCGACGGCAATAACAATGCATTGATAAAAGGAAAACTAGAAGGGATAGGATGTTATTTAGTACTTATAATATGTGGTTCCTATAATTTATACTTGATAAAATTGATGAACTTCCACCTTGTAGATATACTTGATAGATATTTTATTAATATGATTGAAAATCATTTGCGTACCTTCTTCAACTTTACTTTAAAATATCCCTTCCCCTCCCCTCCCCTCCCCTCTTATATGTCAGTTATTATTTTGGATTTTTTTTTCTTACGTTATTAGCTTTTGTCTTTTATTTTTAATTCATTAAAATCATGATATATATTTCTATTTTTTTTTGAATTTATGTAATGAATTTTTCTATAACAATAAATATATATTAGTTTCGAGATGAAGAGATGTGAGAACTGATAATTAAATATTTAAGTTAGTGATGTTCTATAAATAAATAATCAGTATAAGAAAAAATAATTTTATTAATAATAATCAAAATTTTAGATTTATCTATTTGTGCAAACAAAAATTGTAAAGAGTAATAACTTTATAAGTATATTTTAATGCACATAATACAAAACAATTTGTAAAAATAGTGGTATATATTACAATAAAATTCTAAAGATTATCTTCTTATATTGCAAATAAACTTTAAAAAATATTTCATTAACGATAATCAAAACTCATTTATCTAAATAGTAGAAAAAAATAAAGAAAAAAAAGAAGATGAAACTTAAACAGACACACATATCCATGCATATACATACATATTTAATGCATATAATATTAAAACAAAATTCATAAGGAGTAGTACTTGATTTCTTAATCAATTCATAAATAGATTACTCTACTTATAATGTTAATCAACTTACATAAAAATTATGATTGTAATGACAGGTATTTTTGGAAAGTTTAAAAAATTTACCATTTTTTCCTTCCGTGATTGACCTCAAGTCTTTCATGATTGAGTTTGATAAGTTGGTTTTGAACTTTGAGTTAAAAGTTTAGAATTTGGTAAGTTTTGAGTTTGGAAGACATATATTGTTAAGAACGTGGATTTTGGGGTCTTTTGAAGTTTCGAGTGTCAGAATGAAATTCCGTTGATTCCATCAGTCCCGAAATGTGGAATTTGAGCTTTGAGAGTTGTTGGTCTCAAATTCCGAGTCTTTTATAAGATTTGAGGTCACATGTTGTGAATTTGTGGAAATTTAGCTTGGATTGACTTTGGTCAATATTTGGGGTTCGAATGCTCGGATTGGAGTTTCGAGAGTTCCGTTGGATTCGAAGAATGATTTTAGTCCCAAGTGAGGTCTTGGTTAATTTTTGAGAGGTCCCGAGCTTGTTTTGACCTTTTTAGGCGTGAGTTAGTTTCTTATGTTTTTCACGGATGTTGGGTCAAAGAGACCTCGAATTCATGTTTTGGCGGTTTCATTGAGTCCGAAACGTTGAATATAATTGATTTGCATATGTGATTTGTATTCAAGGGGTTCCGAACGAATCCCGAGGGTCCTTTCGATGTTTTGAGAGTTGGCTTTGTTTTGTGGTGCTGCAGGCCTCGTTTTTGTGAAGGTCATGTCGCTTAAGCGACCTCCACTAAAGGGAAGGATCTGTCGCTTAAGCGACCTTCGCTTTTGCGATGCCCGAGATTCTGTGGGCTGGTCGCTTTTGCGACACTTGAGAGGGTTTCTGGCTTGCCATTTTCGGGGTTAAGCCCTATTTTTCCATTTTTAAGCTTGGAAAACCCTTGGTGGTGATTTTGGAAAGGTTTTCTTGTGCTAAAGCATTTGGGTAAGCTTCTATAATCCTAAAGCTTCATTTCCCTTTGATTATTTATGGGTTGTAACATCAAAATATGAAACTTTGATTGGTGAATGATGAGTTTTTTCAAGAACTCAAGTTCTTAGCTAAAATAATGATTTTGAACTGATTTTAAGTCCTTTTTCAAAATTATTTTCCCCAATGAGTTCCTAAAGCCTTGAGTAATATTTTCAAGTATTAAATTTCAGATTCAACCTTAATTTTGGAATTGGGTTTTGAGTTGATCGACTTATTTCGATGAGTGATTGTGAATACTTGGTTGTTATAGATTATGTGGCTTTGGAAGTGATCCGGAAGGGAAGACTCAAGATTTAAGCAGGTGATCTCCTAAATCTTGAATTCTAGTAGAATTCATTTGCTTCCTTCGTTGCTTGTGTGTTGGGAGTAATGAGAATGAGATGAAGGGTTTAATTGTCCACTTGATGTATCTAAATGAATAAAAAAGGCTTGAAATGAAAAAGACTGTGATGAGCATGATGATGTGAATTGCCTTATTGTGACCCTCGTTGATTAATGAAATGCTCAAATGCATGAATGTAGACTTGAATTGTATAATGTCATTTCTTCTTTGTGGTGTGATATTGCTTGTGTGCATTGATTATTGATCACCGAGGTCATTTCCGACAAGTGCTATCATGCCGAGGTCTTTACATTCATGCGGTATTAGGCTGATGTAATTTTCGGCGAGTGTCCGACCCAAACTGTCCTGATTGGCATCCACCCTAATTCTGAGGTGGGAGAACCATTACTACAACCCAACTAAACAATACTAACCAAAAGACAAACATTTAAAGATGTGGAAACATGTTTAATTAATCAATTTAAAAGCTGAGTTCCCATGAACTCAGTAAGTTATCAAAAACAAACATAACTAAGCGGAAATTCAACCCATAAAACCTAAAAGTCATTGTACCAAAACTTCTAACTAAACGGTCTAAGATAAGGGGATGCAACCCAAAAACAAATAAACATAAAGTAAAAAATCTGAAAGGTCTAAGTCCGAAGGAAATGGACTAAGATCCTAGATGAATCTATGGTTAGCCTGAAGAAATTGACTCACCCTTGAATTCGAGAAGTCAGTTCTCGTAGTTGTGGTCTCTCAACAGCCGCCTGAAAATGTCCTATACTTGTAACGACCCGAAAAATTAGTAGGTTGAACTATAGCCTAAACGTATGGTAAAAATCAATAAAATGACCTCCCCAGATTAATAGACCATCTAAGCATGATATGGGGGTTTAAGAGTCAAGGCCTAAGGGAGAAGTGCCAAGCAAAAGGGGCAAGCCAAAGCCAAAGGCTGCCCCAAACTTGAAGACACTGTCTCAAGCTCCACGACCACCACCACCGCTTGTGGTCATTACCACGACCAGTGGGAGGCTTCGTGGAGTTGCCTTGGCCAAATGAAGGAAGCCTCCAAGTGTCTTAGACACTGCCCCAACCTTCACGAGGGGGACCACGAGTCGTGGTCCACTCCACGGCTCGTGAAGGTAGGCGTGAAGGTCACTTGGCCACCCAAAATACTAGCCACTGCCTTAAACTTCACGAAAAGGACCACGTACGGCTCGTGGTCTTGACCACGGCTCATTGAGCTCTTCGTGAAGGAGACTTGGGCATGAGGGCATGGGGGCATGGAGTAGCCTAGCTACTGCCTCACCCTCCACGAGCATAACCATGGGGAGTGGTCCACTTCACAGACCGTGAAGGTGCTCGTGAGGGTGCCTTAGGTGATAGAGCCTTGAGCTCTAAAAAGAGAGCTACTGCCTCAACTCCACGGGTAGGACCACGGGTCGTGGTCCTCACCACGTCTCATGGAGTGAATCGTGAGACCTGGACGGGGGTCAATTAATATAGGTCCTTAGGGTCATTTCCTTTTTAGTCCAATCTAAGTGGGGGTATTTTGGGTATTTTTAGGGGTAGTTTATATATTGTTTTTAAGTCAAATTTCATAAGACTTGGCCATTATTCACAAACACCTAATTGAAATAAAAAACCTCCATCCTCTCTAAAAAATTCTCTCTCTAGACTCAAGAAGAAGAAGAAGTCATTGGAGCTAGGGTTGCTAGATTTTCAAGGTTCTTCCCCAAACTTCTTGGAGACTCTTAGACAAGGTATGTATGCTTTTCATCCTTGGGTAGCTATCACCCAAAAAGCCTCTTCAAAGTGTATTTTTAAGACTTCCAAAACCAAGGGTTTTATTCTAGTCATGGGTCATCTTCCAAAACGATTTATATTGTTCAATTATGATCTAATATGATTAATTATGATGATTTATGGTTATATTATTGTAGTATTGATGGATTTTGATGAAAATCTCTCTTGGACCCATGATTTCCTTTTCTTCCTAAATTGTGAACTAATGTATGACTTGATTGGTCATGAAAGTTGATAATTGATTATGTTTATGTTTATTAAGTTGTTGAATCATGAAATCTCTCTATCTAATGATATAATTCTAGAAGTTAGGGTTGGTGTTGGTTCATGGCCTTGAAGGGCAATTGGCTAGGGTTGGTACATGTTGATGTTGATTGGATATGAATATGTGAGTTTTCTTAGATAATAATGATTCTATATCTATTGTGTGGTTGTGGTGTTGATGCAAGATCCTCCTTCCCTACACCCTTACTCTTGAATTATGCATGAAGCATGTATGTATGTTTATGGTAAGTTTGTTGTGTTGATTGAAAGGTCATGCTCATGAATACACTATTAGTAAGATGTGAAAGGTTTACTCACATGATTAATGGTTCAAAGGGTGAAAGGAAATTCTCACCAAATGAATCTTTGAGCTCTTATGATATTATGTTGTCTTGAATGCCTAGTGCATTCTCTTATGAATATGAATCTAAGCAAAGATTTAACATAACTCTCAAAGGGAATTATGCTTAGCACCGAGCATGTATGAACAATGAGATGGAAGCTTTTACGTTAGAAAGTCCGACTTCCAAATGTAAGTGATCTCATGAGATGAAAAACTTCTACGTTAGAAAGTCTTGGTTTCTTGTAGCAATCTCCTTTTCCCATAACTATGTGCCCACATAGGTCTTTAGCTAGTGGATCCATCTAAAAGGCTAAATATGTTAGTACTACCTTACGCAAGTAGGACACCTCTTTCGGTGTGGGGGTAAGACACCAGATTCCATGTAGCTCACATGGTCTATGTCAGTTAATGCTATTCTTCCCTATATGATATGAATATGAACTATGGTAAGAACATGGACTTTAATTGTGACTTCTTGAGAGGTACTACTTAGTATGACTGGGGTATGGGACTTCACTCATGCATTGCACAAGTAGACTTTAAGAGGGGTTATGGTGAGGTTCTCTTATGATTTTGATGACTTATGAAATATGTATGAAAGGTACGTATGAATGTTAAGGTTGGCTTCATTTATTATAAGCTATGTACATGAATGTCTCCTCTCTTATGTAAGTTGGTTATGACTATGGTAAAGTATGATATGTATGTTGATGGTAGCCTAATTGTGATACTTAGCATTTGGTAGGGTTATGGGATCTTACCTTTGCATTGCACTAGTGTGGCTTTAGGTTGCTTATATGTTGGTTTGACTTATGTTTCTTCATAAATGTGCATAATGGCTTTTAAACATGAAAAGGCATGATTTCAACTAAATGTCTCTTTTGAGCATTTTTAAGGATTTTTGTGCATGACTTCCATACTTAGTACAATTAATTGTGCTAACCCATATTTTCTACTTTACTATGAGTGTAGGTTCTAGTCGTTGAGACTACTACTACTTCTTCAAGTGAAGCTTGGGTCGACTATTCCCTAAGCTTGGTGAGTCCTCAAGTTCGAGGACAAGATGATGTCATTTCTTAGCTTTTCTTGTTTTGTCTACTTTTGAGACTATATTGATGTAAAGGGCTTTTGTCCCTATTTGTACTCTTATGTTCTAGATGGGGATTGAATCAAGTCTAGACACTATTTTCATATATGCAAAAGAATTTGACTTTGGTTGTAAAAGTTTCAAATTTTCCTCAATTATTATACGTCTTTATGTTATGATGACGCTAAGGGCTTGTACGAGACCCCTTCGGGGTCAAGTATGCCGTGTCACGTCTAATGGGTACTCTTGGGTCGTGACAGTACTCAACAAAGAAAACAAATGCAGTATCAGTACACAAAAAAATGATGTACTAGTAGGATCACACGATTATTCCAGTTAGTGAGACATATACAAGTAACTACAATATAGTAAACCACACATATACAGAAAGAATAACAATCTATCAGTTCATGCTCAATATATCAGTTTCACAATATCAATCTCAAATGCAATAATCAATGATGGTTCTCTCATGGAACCCACACTCAAACTGCTAGTGTGTCGGAACGCGACACCCGATCCAATAATATGTCAGAACGTGACACCCAATTCAATCAACTACAACCACAACACAATCAGCACCACAATGAATGATTTACACATTTGTATCGTGCAATTAAGTAACAAGTTCATTGCATGCTACAAAATCACAAATAGTCATTTTATTAGATTCATGTCATCTTTTCCTATTCACATACATGCATGAATACAATAAAGCAGTTAGCAGAAATATATAACACAAACGGGAAATCAAACCATCACCTACCTCGAAACCAAGCTGAATACTTTTAAGGAATTTAAGATTTACTTTTCCAGAGTCTCTCAGCTTGTTCATGGTCTAAAACAAGTAATAATGCTTAGAATCAATAATAGTGGCCTAGTTTACCCGAATTATATCCAAATACTAACTTTTAGCCAATTCCATGATCTTAACACCCAACTAGGACTTTTTCCACCATTAAATTCAGGCAAAACCCTCCCCTAAGGATAAATAGCTAGGATTCTCAATTCTAAGAATCGATTTACGAATTAGGGGAGTAATTGACTTACCCTTAGCGCAAGAATTAGTGAAAAACAAAAAGAAATAGCCCTAGGTCACCCTTTTGCTCTCCAAGAACGAAGTTTGCAGAAAAATAACGTTTTTGGAACTTTTTTCCATTTATACTCGCAACTGGCCTGCCATAGCAGCCTCGCCATGGCAGGAATAATCCCACCTTGGTGGGTTGCACGGAGACAGAGACCCGAGATTTGTGTTTCAAGTCCCCATTTCACAACATATCCTTAAACCTTGATGTTCTAAAACCACCCTTTCACAGTAAGCTCAATTACAGAAATTCTACCCTCCCAAATTTGATTCTGTAAAGCCGTACATGCTTCTTATTGTCTTGGCTATCTATTAAAATGAAAAAAATTCATAATCAAACCCCCCATCCATTACTGTATTACCCTAGACCTCACTTGACTCAGATTTCGTCCAAGTCTGGCCTAGGCTCGAAATTTCCAGGTTACTACCTAGAAGTTTTCTAGCTCAATTCAATCTTTATTGGCTTATCCATAACGGCAGAAACATGTTGTTACGATAGATACCAATTTACCCATAACTCATCCTTAAGTGACAAACTAGGAAAACTGGGCTAAGACAAGAATGTAGTAGTACCTGAATCGTCTAATAACTGGGGATACTTGTCTTGCATGTCCTTCTTGGTTTCCCAAGTAGCTTCCTCAACGAGACGATGCATCTATTGAACTTTCACTGACTTAATCTATTTGGTTCTCAACTTCCGGACATCACGATCAAGGATTGTAACTGGTTCCTTTTGATACAGAAGATATTTGATTAACAAAACTGAGTCTCACTTGATGATATAATCTCCATCCCCATGATATTTATTCAATATGGACACATGGAACTGGGTGAACTATAGATAGTCTAGGCGGTAAAACCAACCCACAAGCCACTGGCCCTACATAGTCAAGGATCTCAAATGGGCCAACATAGTGAGGACTGAGGTTGCCCTTCTTGCTGAACTCATCACATCCTTTATGAGTGACACTTTCAGAAGAGCTTGTTCATCAGCTTGAAACGCCATGTCCCTTACCTTACGATCTGCATACTCTTTTTGTTCACTATGAGAAGCTAGAAGTTTAACTTGGATACTCTTTACCTTATCAGGAGCATGCTTTACCAAAATCACCCCAAAGGTTCCACATATCCAGCTTCAAACCATCCTATGAGTGATCTACATCATTGTCATAAAGTGCTTCGAATGGTGCCATGTCAATGCTGGAATGATAACTATTGTTGTAAGAGAACTCACACAAAGGTAAGAATTTATCCCAATGCCCGCCAAAGTCAATTACACATGCTCTTAACATGTCTTCCAATACTTGAATTATTCTCTCCGACTTTCCATCAGTTGTAGATGAAAAGTTATGTTGAAAGTGAGTTGAGGGCCTAATTCTTCATGCAACTTCTCCCAAAACTTCGATGTAAATTGTGTACCACGGTCTAAGATAATAGAAATGGGAACTCCGTGCAACCTTACTATCTCCTTAACATAAATCTTTGCCAACTGCTAGGCATTATAGTCTACTCTGACTGGAATGAAGTGGGCTTACTTAGTCAGTTCGTCAACCACAACCCAAATGGAGTCAAACTTTCTCAAGGTCTTGGGAAGACTGACCACAAAGTCCATAACTATCCTTTTCCACTTCCATTCAGGGATTGGCATTCTCTGAAGCAAACTGACAGGCCTTTGATGCTCATACTTTTGGCACTCTGCCACAAACTCTTGCTTAAATCTCGGTTAAAACTCTTTCTCAAAACTATAATATATATATTGTTTAATTTAAAAAGAAAAAAAGTAATCAGACAAAACTATAATATTTCCTAACAAAAAAATATATAATGTATTTGACTACTAATAATGAGATTGAAATTGTTCACATATATTCAATTTAAAATGTTGAGAATTAATCTTATTAATAATAAGAATGTAGCAATTTTGAAAAATCATAAATAAAATAAGAAAATGATTTAGTATAATAAATAAATAAATAAAAACACACTAACCTGACCTTCGTGTATACCAAGGAATAATTCTTTTTTTTACACAACTTGATATTTTACAAAAGAATTTACACTAAAGTACAATTGGACATAAGGACTATCCTACTACTTTTCACAATCTTTCACTTTTCAACAACTTTGATAGCTCGATAAGATTTGTGTTATTCATGTATTATATAACTTATACGACGTTTGATAGGTAATTAAAAATATTTTATTTATATATAAAATTAATACGCTGATTGATTGACAATTTAAGAACCTGCAAAACTAATGTATGTATAAGTTGTAGGGGAATCTATGTATTATTTATGCAAGATAGCAGGTAGACTAACAATACATATATAACTAACACATAAACTAATTTCTTTGTAACAAATAACTACATAAAATAATACATAAATCTTCTCACATAATATCTACATTACTTATACTTAATAATTCTAATCAGCTATCAAATGACTCACAAAAGCACTTAAAAATCAAAACTATATATATATATATTATTATTGACAAAATTATTATTATTGCCACACTTATGTAATGCTATTACAGTTTTTTTAGGGAAAAGAGTTTGAAAAATACTCCAACTTTGGCTGAAATTACTGTTACGATACCAAACTTTGGAAATGACCTTTTACCCCCTGTACTATTTAATAGTGTATTTTAAAGGTATATATATGTGCCTACGTGGACATCATAAATATTGCATCATTTTAAATAGTAATGTGTCCATGTTGACACATATATACCTTTAAAATACACTATTAAATAATGCAGAAGGTCCTTCATAAAATTGATATCGTAATAACAATTTCGGCTAAAGTTAGAGTATTTTTCAGACCCTTTTTCCTTTTTTTAAAAAACAAACTTTGCTGACTCATTTTTAATCATGGTAGCTTGTTGACTCTACACTGGTTAACAAATTTCCCTTGTTTTTTTTCTCCAAATTCCATGGAAATATGCTAAAGAAATTCAATTTTATTTGAACTTGATTTTCTTATTTGTTTCAACCTTCACATGATTTCTCTTAATTTCAAATATCTTCCATTTTATGCTACTGTAGCAATATTTCTATGTCGAACTCACATTGATCCATGTGTTTAATTAACCCATATAAACCTAATATCTCAAAGATACTTGCACATAGAATCTTATAAGAAGGAACCCTATTCACTCTTTAATCTTATAAAAATAATGTAATCATTAAAGTTTACTAGTGAATTTTTTTAAAAAAGTCATTCGAAATTTATACAAGTAGAGACTGTGACCACCAAGTGAATATTTTAAGTTTTATTTTTTCCTCAAATGAAAGTCAAAGTATTACTATAAATACTTTTTATTTTTCTGAAAAGTAAAATATAAGTTTCTTCCATATCTGTGTTATTCATTCCTTAGAGGAAAGATTTGAAACTCTATAAATTGAAAATTTATATTCTCATACTAAACACAGTAGCCAAAATAGAGAAGCTTCACTCAAACGGGAATAACTTTTTACTTCGAGCTCGATATTTAGCAAACTTTGTGGCTTTGGAAAGAGGACTCAAAGACCTTCAATTTGATAGTTGATGGGCCTCCTAACTCTCTATGTGTTAAAATATATGACCGTTTGAAGTTGATCCGAAACTAAATATTGATGGATGACTTATACAAATTTCTCTTTAGTTCTTTTCGAAACCTCAAGTGTTACACCAACCTTTCGATATCATGTCCAAAGTAGCAGTGGCGTAGCCAGGAATCTTATGAAGGGGGTCCAAACTTTGAATAGTATTTAAAAAAAAACCCGATGATTTATAGAGATTCTATTTTTAATAATATTATGATATAATTTGGGTAAATGGGTCTCCTATTTGTAGGGAAAGAAAACATTATTCCAAAAGGAAAATGTATTAAAAATTTTAAAAAATCTTATTCCACAAAGAAAAAGGTATTAAAATATAAGGAAATCTTATTCCATAAGGAAAATGTATTAAAATTTAAGGATTTTTTTTCAATTAAAACCTTATTTCAAAAGGAAAATGTATTAAAATTTAAGAAAAAGGTATTAAAATATAAGGAAGTCCTATTCCACAAGGAAAATGTATTAAAATTTAAGGAAATAATTCAATTTTAATTTTAAAAAAATCTTTATTGGAGGTGAATTTGAACTTGGGTCACTTAAGACAAGCATGACACTATTTATCACCAAACTACTGCACATTTATGTTAAACTTACGCATGTTGATTTACTTACAAACTTCAAGAAGGCAAAATAATTATAAAAAAAAGAAAACGCTTATGCGGGGAATCGAACTAGGGCAGCTAGTGGGCTTCTGACAGCTCTTGCCATCTCCACTGCGGGTCACTTTGTTATTTTAGGGTGTCCAAAATACCATATGTGTTAATATAAGTTAAAACTTTGCGTGTATATAACGTATAATTTTTCGACGAAGGGTCTCCAATACAAGGTGGCTCCGCCCCTGCAAAGTAGTCCCCAATATAATATTGAATGTGAGAGATATTATGTGCAAGGATCTTTGGCAGTATTAATTTGTACAAAATAGTCACCATATAGGTTGGGCGAATCTAGCACGTGAAAAATTTATCATACGAAAGTCTGAGGATGACAATTTATTTAGGAGAGTAGTCACATCATATACTTAATTATAAGCGTGATTTTAAACAAAAAACTTTAATATATACCATGTGGGGGTGGACTACGCGAAGATTGTGATATTTAAGGGGGTCGTTTGGTAGCTGGATAAGAAATAAGTTCTTCATATATTAATTTTTGTATAACTTATTTAATGTTTAGTAGGTAGATAGGAAAAGTTATTCATGTATAAAATTAATATGATATTTCGTTGACAATTTAAAATCCCGCATAACTAATACATATGTAAGTTGTGAGGAAATCTATGTATTGTTTTATGCAGGATGAGAGATAAAATAGCTAATACATACATGAAATAATACATAGATTTACTCATAACTTATATGAGTAATATTTATAGGTTGAACTATTGGTGGCCCCTAAAGTTGGAACCAATTTTCACTTAGACACCTTAACTAAGCTTTGTTCATTTTAGACGATCATGTTGAGTCCACTGTGTCATTTTGACACTTACTAGTTTCTCCTAATTTGACACATTGGGTGTGTTGCACCCATTTTGAGCGCGTGAGGAGTGTTTTTAAAAAAAAATATATTTTTTACCTTTTTCTTCTTCCCTCTCTATCCCTACCACTTATTCCACCTTCCACCATGAAAAATCATGATGAAAAACCTTACAAAATATGAAAAAAAACATAAAAATTATCACACTATTTCAAAAATATTTGCAAGAACAAAATTTTAAAAATAATCACACTAATTTTGAAAACATTTATTCGAACAAAACACACTTTTTTTTTTCAAAAAAAATATATAAGAAGAATGTCATATTTGTCAGAACTCACCTCACTATCGATAAAATGGTTCTCAAAATCAAATTTACAACGAAAAATGAAATAAGAAAGATTAAAATCTAATGATTTTTTTGTTTTTAAAATGGAAGAATAACCAAAAAATGGTGGGAGGGTTGGGGAGGCAAAAATGACGGAAGTAAGGCTGATGGGGTGGGGTGATGTAAGGTGGGGGTGGAAGTGGTACAAAATCGGTAATTTTATTTATTTATTTTATTGAAAATAAGTATTGTTCGAGTTCGAGTCTCCTTGAGTACAAAGTCGCCTTTGTTATGAAGCACTTTACTAAATTCAGATTTAGTCGGGCTTCAAAATAAATATCGAACACTTGAAAAAAAAAAAAAGACAACAAGGACCAGACTTTCCCTGGCTGTCTCAAACTCATATAGTTAGATTCCATTCAACTCAACATTATTAACCTAATCTAACAGCTAGATAAAATATCGAATTTCAAGGCATGTTTATTTTAATATTAAAAATAATAAAAATTCCTTGTCCTAATCGAAAAGAAATAAAATATACTTACTATTAAAATATTAAAAAGGAGGGTGGTGCCATGTCATTCGCAAGTGTATTACACACTCTTCATAATTTTAGTTGATTGTCAAAAAAAGGTCAAAATGACACAGCGGACCCCTACTTGAGGTGTTTAAAATGAACAAAGCCTAGTTGAGGTGTTGTTGACACCAAATTTTGTCCCTCCTTTCTTCTAATTTATTTCGTTGAGCTTCTAAGTTGCTAATAAGTCGAATACTTTATAATTCGCTATTATTTTCCATTTTTCTCCACTGCTATCGTAGTCATCTATATTACTTTAACTTTTATTATTTTTATGATTATCATCTTTGTATTATCATTTTTACTATTTTAAAATTTTATATTTTATTTTCGACATTACTATTATTACTTTATTGTCTTCTTCTTTAAAATAGATTGTCGTTACTTTATTTCAAGTTCCGTCCTTACTAAAAATTTTATATAATGTATTTATACTAGTTAGAAGCTCAAAAGAATTAATATAAGAAAGAAAAGGACCATAAAATTGGGCCTAATCGAATTCCAATCGGACCAAATATTCAGCCCGTTTTTTCTGTCAAATCTGTCCAAAATAGGCCCAAATTCGCTAGCCCATTTAAAATATATCAGAAAATCTTCAACCCTAATATTATTCTAAACTCATCAGCAAGACTTCTCTCCAAAACGTCACTTTCTCCTTTTTCCATTTACGTGCAAAGCTCCATTTATCTTTCAACATGGACATATTTTGGTTTCTCTATTTTGGTGAAACTCTTCTCATTCTTTGTATTTTTTTTCAACATCTTTCTCTATCAAGGCAACTTTTTCTTTTTTGAGCACTCAAAAGATTTCAAATCCTTGGCCTATTATGAAATATGTAGACCTGGAATACAAAGAGATTTCAGCATCTCTTTGACTTTATTTTGGATTATTGTGAACGGTCATTTTGAATTCAAACAGCCATGTTCAAACTCCCGCTCAAACATATCTTAATCTGAATTTTGGCCTATAAATACATCTCAAACTCTCAGCTAAAGGAACCTTTGAACATTGAAAAATTTTCACCTTTCTCAAAGGCCTAAACACTTACAAGAACACCACCATATAAGATTGAAAAACTTACAATAACACTATAAAGCAAGAACTTACAGTGGTCTAGCATCTAACACTTTCATACAAGTTTAGCCTTCGCAAAGATTGTTCATCTTTGCTCCTTTTTTTTTTGGTGATATAGTGAGTTTGGGATCCTTGACCGACGCCCCTGCTTCACTGCTCCACAAGAGGTAAAATCCATTCCCTTTTTTTTACTTACATGTTTTCTTCTTCTCCTTCATCTACTTTGGTTTGAATAAGATATGTTAATATGCAGAGAAGGTGCACTTACCATAACTAAAGGTCTTGGACTATAATTTTTAATATAATAACAGCATTTAAACATATATTTATGGAGCATGCTTTGTATATACTTAATTTGTGTTAAGTACGTGAAATATTTAGTTTGGTTTAGATGAGAATACAACATGTTGTTAGAGTTATTAATATAACTTTCGATTAACAATTATCTTTTATATAGTACCAAGAACCAGTTTTCCTCATCTAACTCTTTTTCTCATGTTTATTTGGCATGAAAACCTGAGCCGGCGAGTCTCGTTTTGAAACTCAACGACACCGCTACAACATGGAGCTTGCATATCCCTCACATGGAATCGATCATATACATTTCTTTGACACTATACCTATTCACCTTTCCCTATTCTCTATTTTCAGAGACGTGTCCAGATAAAATGACACATTGTAGCTAATTAGTTGTTTAGTCTATTGCTTACCGTTATGTTTGCTTATTTGTTTGGTTTGTTGTGATGTTTCAGGAATGTGCACAAAGTGGGTCTTTGTTTAAATGCCTTAGTAATTTACTTCTAGATGACAGTTTAAAATCAATATGATTAGGTTCACAATTTTATCACACAAGATCAAACCATTTTGAATAAAAATAGTTACCTTCAGATTTTTATATAAAAACAAAAGAGGTAACCCACTTATATTCTTTTAAGCCTAACTAACAGATTGTTTATTTTATTTTTTATATTTTAGATTAGTCCATCATTTTCTGTCCCAATAACGTTATTTTACTTTTAATATTACTACTTTAGTTACTTAAATGATAATATATATTCATTCACTTAGCATTTCAACTTGTTTCTTACCTCTTTCACTTAGCCTAATTAATAAATTTAAGTTCGGTCGGTTAACCATTTTTAATGGATCTTAAAGGATGCCTAACTCCTTCCCTTTAGATTAATTGAACCCTTACCTAGAATCTTAAGTTTAGTAGACCTTCAAATGAAGTTAACTTTAGAAAATAACTTTAATCAATTTAGGTGTCCTAATTCACCGTAATAATTAGGTGGCGACTTCTTGACTTAGTTATTAACTTTAGAAATCTCCAAAATGTTGTACACTATTTTGACCCGGTTAAAATGGGGTATAACAGCTTGACGACTTCACTGGGGACTTAATAGGTTCTAACCACAACGAATTTAGTTTAACTAGGCTTTTATGTGCTTACTTTAATTACATTATTTGTTGTAAACTGTTTTTACATGCAACTGATTGTTTGTTTGCTTTGAATTATTTTCACATGATATAAATTATTCATTAGCTATAAATTATGTTTACATGCTATAAATTGTTTGTCTGTTATAAATGATTATGTGTTACTGCTTTTCTTAACTGTCATTTCGTTCATATTTCTCCACTTCTTGGAAATTCACACTATCACACGTACACGCGAGGTGTGTTTTGCGCACCCGCAAGTTTCTTTCAAAATTCCAAAATTTAGGAGAGTTGGCATATGCGCGGGGTGTCCGGATCTTTTTCTGTGTGACCGCGTAGCCTTCTCACTCGAGTAGTCCACTCGGGAACCTTGTGTCTAGTAAACTCACTCTTAGTTTACCTAGAGTAGAGCTAAACCAACACACTTTACAAGGAGCATTCATCATTTCATGACCTAAGAGACTTTATACCCTTGGTGTATTAAGTCCATTAGTCGACTTTACCTTAAATGTCCAAGTGGGTTTTCGACCCCAAGTGACGACCTATCATTATTTATGTGTATATTTGAGAAATATTTATGCCTAAATATGGACCATTTGCTCTAATTAATTAAACTTTAGGGATGGTATGACTAACCTTTCTGTGATAGATACGAAGACTTGACGATGAAATACAATAAGTGGTGATCTCGCCAAAAGGAACCAAGAAGGACGGACATACTAGAATTTCTTTTACTTTAGGAAGTGCTTTACGTTGTATCTATTAGACATGTAATAAATAATTTCATTATCTAGTACTTTATTTTTGGAGAAATAAAATTGTTTAATTAATCAAGAGCAGTGGGATGACATATTATGACAAATATACTTCTTAAATTTACGTTAGGCCAACCTCTGGCACAAAGAGGTCACAAGCATATTAGGACACATTTACATGTTATCTTTGCGATATATTTGACTTTACTTGATGACTTGTTTACATGTTATTCTTACAACTTATTTGACTCTACTTGATGACTTGCATGCCACGTGATTTATTTGAATTATGTGAACATAACTTTACTTTTTCATTTAAAACTAACATTATTTCTGTCTTATTATTATTTTTATTTTTTCCCTACAAAAGTTGATTCGTGTTGACAATCGAGCTGGCCGGCCATCCTTACTTCACAAGGTCCAAGTCATCGACATTACCTCGACGTAGTTGGGCTATTCAAGGAAGAAAAAATACTATGACTAATCCAACCGCATCTGATCCAATTGGTCCAGGACATATCATGGTTCCTAATGACTCTCCCGAGACTTCAGAAGATAGAACTACTATTCAACATGATGAACATATCGCTCGTTTGACTCAAGAGATTGAGGATTTACGTAGTGAACTAACTCGGGTTAGGGACTTGACCAATTTATCCATCACACTCCAAAGTCCACTTCATGAACCTAGAAGTACTGCACCAAATCCACCTCGTTTTCCATCACTTGATTCATCAATTCCTGAACACTTTCCTCCACAACAACCTCCGCCTACCAACAATAACCTTCCTTCAACTACCCCCACAAATCCATCAAATTTTCCACCCGTCTACACTCCTCCACAGAGTCAACCACCTACTTACACTACCTATGCTACTCCTCCTAATCCACCACTTGTCAACCCACAAAACCAACCTCCAACTCATACTCCTCATGTTTCTCTACCCACCAACACTTATCCACTACCTACAACTAATCATGTAAACCCATCAAATACACCACCTCCAATCCAAAATACGCCCATTATCCAAACTTATACAACTCAACATATACAAGGGGCACATATTGCCACTCCTTATGTGCAACATGTTCCTCCAGTATATGCGATGGAAACTCAAGCCTTTACCAACCCAATACCGGTCAAGTTTCAACCCGAGGTAGATCAATATGAGGAAATGGAGAAAGATGTCAAGGCAAAGACTGATGATGTGTTAGCTAGAGAGATTCGTGATCTTAAGGAAGCAATGAGAAACCTCCAAACTACTAGGGGAAACAAAAGCCTAGAATATGAGGATCTCTGTGTGCAACCTGACATTGATTTGCCTGTAGGGTACAAACTGCCAAAGTTTGATACTTTCAATGGAATTGGTGATCCTCATACACATCTAAGGGCGTATTGTGATAAACTGGTAGGAGTGGGGAGAGACGAGAGGGTCAGAATGAAGTTGTTCATAAGAAGTTTATCTGGTGAAGCTCTTGCTTGGTACACACAACAAGATCTCCATAAATGGCGTGGTTGGAGTGATATGGCACAAGATTTTATGGATCGATTCAAGTTCAATACCGACATCATACCAGATAGGTTCTACCTCACTAAGTTAAAGAAGAAGTCTACTGAGACATTTCGTGAGTATGCTCTACGTTGGAGGTCAGAAGCAGCTAGAGTCCAACCACCGATGAGTGAAAGTGAAATGACTGCTACCTTTATTGAATCCCAAGATAACAGTTTTTACTATGAGAAAATGATAACCATGATGGGACAAAAGTTCACAGAAATCATTAGAATGGGAGAAATCTTGGAAGAAGGGATCAAATCAGGAAGAATCCAAGACTTTACAGCCTTGCATGTTGCAAGCAAAGCAATTCAATATGGTTCTATCAATGGGAACAAAAAGAAAAAAGAAGATGTATCTGCTGTCATGATTGACCAAGGACGCATGCCAGGTCAAGTTCCTCTTTACCCAAATCAGCCACATCAACCCATTTACCCTTACCAATATGGTGAAGCCTCACATGCTCTCTACCATCCTCCATCAACTCCTTACCATGTCTACAACACCCAAGCGAACTACTATCAACCTCGAGCTCCTACTTATAATAAACCACATTCACACCAACCACTCCAAGCTTCACCTTTTCAAAATCGACCATATACCGCACCTAGAGCTCGTCCAAATCATGAAATCAAAACCACTCGCAACTACACAAAAATAGCTGAACCATTGGCTCAATTGTTCGAGAGGTTAAAGACAGCAGGTATGATACAACCGATTGAAGGGAAAATTCCTGATCCCATTCCAAAATGGTTTGACGGTTCCAAGCGTTGTGCCTATCATTCTGGCGTTGTTGGACACGACACCGAGGATTGCTATGGTCTCAAAAACAAGATTGAAGCTTTGATTAAAGAAGGAGCAATCCAACTTACTGGACCTCAGCCCAACGTGAACAACAATCCTCTGCCTAAACATGGAAATGCTGATGTGAACATGATAACTATAGAGGAAAATGTGGTGCTGAACGGAGACATCATGCCCATTGGAAGGGTGAAAAATAATACTTTATCGGCCTTTGATGCTCATATCATGACAACCCATGAACAAGCGTTGATATATATATATATTGTTTAATTTAAAAAGAAAAAAAGTAATCAGACAAAACTATAATATTTCCTAACAAAAAAATATATAATGTATTTGACTACTAATAATGAGATTGAAATTGTTCACATATATTCAATTTAAAATGTTGAGAATTAATCTTATTAATAATAAGAATGTAGCAATTTTGAAAAATCATAAATAAAATAAGAAAATGATTTAGTATAATAAATAAATAAATAAAAACACACTAACCTGACCTTCGTGTATACCAAGGAATAATTCTTTTTTTTACACAACTTGATATTTTACAAAAGAATTTACACTAAAGTACAATTGGACATAAGGACTATCCTACTACTTTTCACAATCTTTCACTTTTCAACAACTTTGATAGCTCGATAAGATTTGTGTTATTCATGTATTATATAACTTATACGACGTTTGATAGGTAATTAAAAATATTTTATTTATATATAAAATTAATACGCTGATTGATTGACAATTTAAGAACCTGCAAAACTAATGTATGTATAAGTTGTAGGGGAATCTATGTATTATTTATGCAAGATAGCAGGTAGACTAACAATACATATATAACTAACACATAAACTAATTTCTTTGTAACAAATAACTACATAAAATAATACATAAATCTTCTCACATAATATCTACATTACTTATACTTAATAATTCTAATCAGCTATCAAATGACTCACAAAAGCACTTAAAAATCAAAACTATATATATATATATTATTATTGACAAAATTATTATTATTGCCACACTTATGTAATGCTATTACAGTTTTTTTAGGGAAAAGAGTTTGAAAAATACTCCAACTTTGGCTGAAATTACTGTTACGATACCAAACTTTGGAAATGACCTTTTACCCCCTGTACTATTTAATAGTGTATTTTAAAGGTATATATATGTGCCTACGTGGACATCATAAATATTGCATCATTTTAAATAGTAATGTGTCCATGTTGACACATATATACCTTTAAAATACACTATTAAATAATGCAGAAGGTCCTTCATAAAATTGATATCGTAATAACAATTTCGGCTAAAGTTAGAGTATTTTTCAGACCCTTTTTCCTTTTTTTAAAAAACAAACTTTGCTGACTCATTTTTAATCATGGTAGCTTGTTGACTCTACACTGGTTAACAAATTTCCCTTGTTTTTTTTCTCCAAATTCCATGGAAATATGCTAAAGAAATTCAATTTTATTTGAACTTGATTTTCTTATTTGTTTCAACCTTCACATGATTTCTCTTAATTTCAAATATCTTCCATTTTATGCTACTGTAGCAATATTTCTATGTCGAACTCACATTGATCCATGTGTTTAATTAACCCATATAAACCTAATATCTCAAAGATACTTGCACATAGAATCTTATAAGAAGGAACCCTATTCACTCTTTAATCTTATAAAAATAATGTAATCATTAAAGTTTACTAGTGAATTTTTTTAAAAAAGTCATTCGAAATTTATACAAGTAGAGACTGTGACCACCAAGTGAATATTTTAAGTTTTATTTTTTCCTCAAATGAAAGTCAAAGTATTACTATAAATACTTTTTATTTTTCTGAAAAGTAAAATATAAGTTTCTTCCATATCTGTGTTATTCATTCCTTAGAGGAAAGATTTGAAACTCTATAAATTGAAAATTTATATTCTCATACTAAACACAGTAGCCAAAATAGAGAAGCTTCACTCAAACGGGAATAACTTTTTACTTCGAGCTCGATATTTAGCAAACTTTGTGGCTTTGGAAAGAGGACTCAAAGACCTTCAATTTGATAGTTGATGGGCCTCCTAACTCTCTATGTGTTAAAATATATGACCGTTTGAAGTTGATCCGAAACTAAATATTGATGGATGACTTATACAAATTTCTCTTTAGTTCTTTTCGAAACCTCAAGTGTTACACCAACCTTTCGATATCATGTCCAAAGTAGCAGTGGCGTAGCCAGGAATCTTATGAAGGGGGTCCAAACTTTGAATAGTATTTAAAAAAAAACCCGATGATTTATAGAGATTCTATTTTTAATAATATTATGATATAATTTGGGTAAATGGGTCTCCTATTTGTAGGGAAAGAAAACATTATTCCAAAAGGAAAATGTATTAAAAATTTTAAAAAATCTTATTCCACAAAGAAAAAGGTATTAAAATATAAGGAAATCTTATTCCATAAGGAAAATGTATTAAAATTTAAGGATTTTTTTTCAATTAAAACCTTATTTCAAAAGGAAAATGTATTAAAATTTAAGAAAAAGGTATTAAAATATAAGGAAGTCCTATTCCACAAGGAAAATGTATTAAAATTTAAGGAAATAATTCAATTTTAATTTTAAAAAAATCTTTATTGGAGGTGAATTTGAACTTGGGTCACTTAAGACAAGCATGACACTATTTATCACCAAACTACTGCACATTTATGTTAAACTTACGCATGTTGATTTACTTACAAACTTCAAGAAGGCAAAATAATTATAAAAAAAAGAAAACGCTTATGCGGGGAATCGAACTAGGGCAGCTAGTGGGCTTCTGACAGCTCTTGCCATCTCCACTGCGGGTCACTTTGTTATTTTAGGGTGTCCAAAATACCATATGTGTTAATATAAGTTAAAACTTTGCGTGTATATAACGTATAATTTTTCGACGAAGGGTCTCCAATACAAGGTGGCTCCGCCCCTGCAAAGTAGTCCCCAATATAATATTGAATGTGAGAGATATTATGTGCAAGGATCTTTGGCAGTATTAATTTGTACAAAATAGTCACCATATAGGTTGGGCGAATCTAGCACGTGAAAAATTTATCATACGAAAGTCTGAGGATGACAATTTATTTAGGAGAGTAGTCACATCATATACTTAATTATAAGCGTGATTTTAAACAAAAAACTTTAATATATACCATGTGGGGGTGGACTACGCGAAGATTGTGATATTTAAGGGGGTCGTTTGGTAGCTGGATAAGAAATAAGTTCTTCATATATTAATTTTTGTATAACTTATTTAATGTTTAGTAGGTAGATAGGAAAAGTTATTCATGTATAAAATTAATATGATATTTCGTTGACAATTTAAAATCCCGCATAACTAATACATATGTAAGTTGTGAGGAAATCTATGTATTGTTTTATGCAGGATGAGAGATAAAATAGCTAATACATACATGAAATAATACATAGATTTACTCATAACTTATATGAGTAATATTTATAGGTTGAACTATTGGTGGCCCCTAAAGTTGGAACCAATTTTCACTTAGACACCTTAACTAAGCTTTGTTCATTTTAGACGATCATGTTGAGTCCACTGTGTCATTTTGACACTTACTAGTTTCTCCTAATTTGACACATTGGGTGTGTTGCACCCATTTTGAGCGCGTGAGGAGTGTTTTTAAAAAAAATATATTTTTTACCTTTTTCTTCTTCCCTCTCTATCCCTACCACTTATTCCACCTTCCACCATGAAAAATCATGATGAAAAACCTTACAAAATATGAAAAAAAACATAAAAATTATCACACTATTTCAAAAATATTTGCAAGAACAAAATTTTAAAAATAATCACACTAATTTTGAAAACATTTATTCGAACAAAACACACTTTTTTTTTCAAAAAAAATATATAAGAAGAATGTCATATTTGTCAGAACTCACCTCACTATCGATAAAATGGTTCTCAAAATCAAATTTACAACGAAAAATGAAATAAGAAAGATTAAAATCTAATGATTTTTTTGTTTTTAAAATGGAAGAATAACCAAAAAATGGTGGGAGGGTTGGGGAGGCAAAAATGACGGAAGTAAGGCTGATGGGGTGGGGTGATGTAAGGTGGGGGTGGAAGTGGTACAAAATCGGTAATTTTATTTATTTATTTTATTGAAAATAAGTATTGTTCGAGTTCGAGTCTCCTTGAGTACAAAGTCGCCTTTGTTATGAAGCACTTTACTAAATTCAGATTTAGTCGGGCTTCAAAATAAATATCGAACACTTGAAAAAAAAAAAAGACAACAAGGACCAGACTTTCCCTGGCTGTCTCAAACTCATATAGTTAGATTCCATTCAACTCAACATTATTAACCTAATCTAACAGCTAGATAAAATATCGAATTTCAAGGCATGTTTATTTTAATATTAAAAATAATAAAAATTCCTTGTCCTAATCGAAAAGAAATAAAATATACTTACTATTAAAATATTAAAAAGGAGGGTGGTGCCATGTCATTCGCAAGTGTATTACACACTCTTCATAATTTTAGTTGATTGTCAAAAAAAGGTCAAAATGACACAGCGGACCCCTACTTGAGGTGTTTAAAATGAACAAAGCCTAGTTGAGGTGTCTAAGTGAAAATTGGTGCCAACTTTAAGGGGATGTCGATGAGTTCCGCCATATTTATATTACTAATATCTGTATAACTTTTATTGTTGGGTAGTTAATTTGCCATGAATTTCCTAGCATAATTAGGTTTTCCTTTTCCTAATAAAAAATATAAAGTCCCTATATTTGGCTAGTCCTTTTACTTGTAGGGAAAAACTTATGACTTTATAAATAGAGACATATTCTTTCTAACTTGGTAGCATTCACAATGTAGTCCTAGAGGCTTTGAGAGTTTTGTGTAAAGGGGAGAATTTGCGAGACACAAGTGTTACGTTAACACTTGTGTGAACCTCTTTTATATTCCGAGTGAATTGTAAAATGTGTGTACTCTCATATTTATATAGTGGATATTGCTCGTCTCCTGTTGTGGATGTAGGTTGATTGACCGAACCACGTTAAATATTTGTGTCTTCTGGTACATTTCTCGTTTGTTTTCTTACTCATGGTCTTAACTTCTGCATGACACCTAATTATTTCGATCCTAACGCTAATCAACTACCAAACGACCCCGTTAGTTGCCCCTGAATATTATAATGAAGTGGTATATAAAGTAACACTAGTTATCCTTAATTATATATGTATGTATATATATCTAAGTTCAAATGGCTTCTTCTCAACCCATTATAATTTACTTTATTGGATTGAGTTTTTTCTTATTGCTAGCTTGTGCTACTAGTTGTTACACATCCATTTTTGGATTTGGTGATTCACTTACTGATACTGGAAACTTAGTGCACCTCTATCCACATGGTAATAAACCTCACATGTATTTTCCTCCTTATGGAAAGACATACTTCCATCATCCCACTGGTCTTTGCTCTGATGGACGTCTTCTCATAGATCTCATTGGTCGGTATTATTTACTTTTTATTTTTATTTTTATTTTACCTTTGTTAAACCAATTAGAAAGGAAAGTAAGATAAACGATTGAAACAGAGGTATGCCATATATATATTGTACTCAAATTTTGTAGCACAACATTATGGACTTCCACTTCCACCACCTTCACTTGATGGAAGAAATGTTCAAAATGGAACAAATTTTGCAGTGGTGGGATCAAGAGTAATGGATGCACAATTCTATGAGAAGAGAGGAATTTATGAAATAGTAACAAATGTTTCTATGTGGGATCAATTGAATTGGTTTAAACAAATGCTTCCACATTTATGTCATAATTCTTCAGGTACCTTATTATATATATATTTTTTATGTGTGTGTGTTTATGTGCCACCTAGTGGGATTTCACTGGGTATGTTGTTGTTGTTGTTGTGTGTGTTTATGTGCTTAATTAATCAGAATAAATTATAATTTGAGTATCTAAATTAAGAGTATACATTGACAAGAAATTTACCTATTATATTCTGGTTGTTTTGGACAGGCTGCAAAGAGTTTTTAGAGAGCTCCTTATTTCTTCTTGGGGAATTTGGAGGCAATGATTATACACATGCACTTCTTTCACACAAAACTTTAAATGACATTCTTCCCATCATCCCTTTAGTTACCCAATCTATTGCCTCAGGTGCTCATGTAAGTCTAATTATTTATCTGATTTAAGTCCTCAGTATGGAAAAATTCTTGATACAGAGTATTTCTCCCTAAATGAGCTCTTATATGGCATGAATTCAGATTAATCGGGCTCTAATGTGGGTACGAGATATATGAGTATGAATCTCCCTTTGCAGAAAAAAATATACTCTCTCCATTTAAAAAAGAATGGTTTAGTTTGACTTGACACAAAATTTAAGAAAATAAAAAGATTTTTCAATCTTATAGTCCTAAATTAAAATTATGTCAAATGTATCTAAAAGATCCTTTAATCTTGCAGTTTTAAATATGTCAAAGGGAAAACTGAAATTAAAATGCTGCCAAAATTTCAACACTAGTCCCTCTTCAAAAATTTCAAATACTATTAGTAGATTTTATAAAAGTTTAGCTCATAAGTAACTTAATCCAACACTAGTCCCTCTTTATAATTAAATGTAATTTTTTTAACTTAATCCAACACTAGTCCCTCTTTATAATTAAATGTAAATTTTTTAACTTAATCCAACACTATTCCTTCTACCGGGTATACATATAATAACTGCATTGAAATTCACCTAATTTAAATTGTCGGTTCTATGCGTTTCCCATCGAGTTAAGGCATCGAGTGTTGTCCGCCTTGGAGCATGACAAATTAAAACTTGATAGTTATCTATTTATTGAATGTAGGAGCTAGTGGAGCTTGGGGTAAAGACAATAATAGTGCCAAGTGTGTTACCACTTGGATGTACTTCATCCTATTTGACAAATTTTGAGAGCTTGAATGAAGAAGACTATGATGAATTAGGTTGTCTCATTTGGCCAAATGAATTTGCTTCCTATCATAATGAACTTCTTCAAAAGGAATTACATCGACTTAGAGAGCTTCATCCTCATGTCAATATTATCTATGCTGATTATTACAATGCTTCTATGCAACTTTATCGAGCTCCTCGAAAATATGGTAAGTTTACTTTATAGTTGTTATAATCAGAGGCAGAGTCAAGACTTTCATTAAAGATTGCGTTCAAAATATGAAGAAGTATATATATAAACCATGTATAAGAGGGTGTTTAGATTGACTTATTTTCAAGTGTTTTTTAGTGTTTGGGAAAGTAAAATATGTTTTTAAACACTTATTTAAGTAAAAAATAATAGAAAAATAAGCTAAAAGCTAAAACTTGGGTATCATGACCAACTTATGACTTTTAGCTTATAAACTTTTTTTGAAAAGTTAATCCAAACACCCTCTAAATAGTGTAATTTTCAGCTAAATGGGGGTTCGAATAAACCCATCGTCCCTATTTGACTCCACCTCTGAATGCCACTCAATGTTGTCGCGACAGGGAAAATATTCTCCATTTTTTATCAAAGGTCCGATCCATGGTTTAAGCCCCAAAAATAAAAACTACCTCTAGAAGCTAAGTGAGTGTGTTACTCTATGAAAGAGTGACTTTCTGGTGAGAATTCGGATTAATTGATCCTCAAAACATATGTTGAACATCAGTGAAAAACAAATGAATGATAGACACAATCAGTGCAATTTAATATTGGTACAGTATGGAGATAAGTATTCTTGTATCCTTAAATAGAGGTATCCTTAGAAAATAAACTTTCTTTAGTAGGAAATATTTCATCCTCTAAAGTAAAACGTTCTGACATGGATCCAAGTTAGTTGACCCTCAAAGTGTATACCGAATATTGGATAAAAATAATAATTGTGCAAACAAAGTTTTACACAACCAGCAATTCAATTTGTTGTAGAAGGTTACTCACCTTAATTTTTTACAAGTTATAAGTTTCACTAATTATAGACATTACTTTTGTTTGACATGATATGATAGAGAAAAAAATTAAATAAATTGTATAGAAGTCCGGCTACTTTTTTACACGTACCGTTGAAAAATATATAGCAAGAACACAAATTTATAGGAAGAAGAACACTAAGATAAAGGTTTGATAATATGAAGAAGGCTTGAAATATGTGTGAAATGCTTTCCTAAAAATGATATTTGCTCTCTCTCATCGGCGAGATTGCTATGGGATATATGACAATTCTATGAATTTCTACACTAAGAAAATAGTGAAGAAATCCTATTGAAAAAAAAGGGAAAATGCATAAGTACCCCCAACCTATGCTCGAAATCTCAGAGACACACCTAACATTTACTAAGGTCCTATTATCCCTTCCCCCCCCCCCCTCCCCGAACTTATTTTATATATAATTTTCTACCCCTTTTCTATAGCGCGTGTTGACAAATTTTTCAAGGATAGTGCCACGTAGGCCGAAAAGGATAGAAAATTATATATAAAATAAGTTCGGGGGGGTAATAGGACCTTAGTAAATGTTAGGCTGGGGGGTACTTATGCATTTTCCCTGAAAAAAAAGATATTTTTGATTAAAGAACTTGTGCTAACCAAAGAATGAAAGGACACACCTTTTCATTTAAAAGATTCTAACTAAAGAATAAAAAGACACACAACGACTTCTACATTTAAATTGCTTATTGTTAATAAAAGTACACACGTTAACGAAGACATGTGTGCTTGTACATATAATTTTATAACCATGTGTTATATTTTGTAGGATTTTTTAAGGGTGTACTAATAGCATGTTGTGGAGGTGGAGGTCCTTATAATTTCAATATTTCTGCTCAATGTGGCACTTCTCAAGCAACAAGTTGTGAGGATCCTAACCAATATGTGAATTGGGATGGATATCACTTTACAGAGGCTGCTTATAGATGGATGACAAAAAGTTTATTGGAAGGCCCATTCACTTATCCTCCTATGAAGAATTTGTGTCTTTTTGATGTTATTGAGGCCCGAGTTTCCCAAATTTAAAAGGCCCCAAAATAGATCCCTTTAAAACATAAATAAAAAAGAGAAAATTAGGCGGATAAACAAACATATGCTAGTTAATTAATAGTTAACATAGCTATAGTTTGAATTAATTATTATTCGCCACTTATTTATGGGCATTTATGCGGCCACATCTGAATTGTATAACTGTGTAGTTTTCGTAATTTATATAATATAACTTGTATAGCTTTTGTATAATGTAATTTGTGTAATATAATTTGTATAACTTTTTAAAGTTTAGATGTTTGTGTTTGTATAAATTCTATCGAATTTTTGAGTTTTTATCATATTTGTATAATTCTGAAATTTGAATTACTCCGAAAACAGATCCAATTTTAGACGATCTACTATTGTATCCACATTTGTATAAATCTGTAATTGTATATTCTAATTGTATATTTCTTTATTTTACTTATACAAAATATATAAGTACAAAATTTTACCAACAAAATTATACTTATACAAAATATATAAGTACAAATTAGTTGTTACGACTCACATAAAAAAAATAGCTCTATATATGTGAGTTGTTTTGTTCCTTATAAAACTTTATCATTTGAATTGCATATGTTCATTCTCTTATTCTATTTACAGTAAAAAGTGGTAACAAAACCCTAGTATAAATCCAAACATTATATTCTTGAGTGATGGGAGCCTTAACCGTTACAAAAATGGCATACAAATTACAATACCCTTTTATTAACTTATTGATCATTAGTGGGATGTGATTAACATTCGACCAATTAAACTAATACTTGAATTTGTCGCATGTCCCTAACCTTGATTCATGACTATTAATGAAAGACATTTTTATATTATTTTACAAAGTATAGATTATGTAACACCCCGAAAATTTCTAAGTTAAGATTCAAACCATTCTTCATTTACTTGTAGGGTCATATCGGGTGATTCATCAATTACCCATATGTATAAAGGTAAATTTTTTAGTGTGGGAATGATTTGGATATGAATTAAGATCACTAAAATCCCCTAGCACAAAGTAGAGTCGAAAGTTTCCTTATCAATTTAAGTTTTGATGTAAGATTCTACTTTGGTAAACTTCAAACGACCATATCTCTTAGAATATAAAGAGTTACGTGACCCATAACCTATCAAATTAAAGGTATTTGAATCTACTTTCCAATGCCACCAATTTTGCGTCAATACAATTTCTGAGTAAAAAGTTATGACCATTTTAGTAACTGATACAGTGCAGTGACAAATTAGCCGACGGGAAAACATTAAAAAAGATCTTTTTATTTTTTTACCTCCAAGGAAAACCTAAACGAATTTTTGACTAGTATAAGGCTCAAAACAATCAGATTTTCATCTTTTAATCCATCATTCTCGTCTCTCTCAAACCCTAGGGCAAAACCCTAAGGAAAAAAATCAAAGTAGAAGACTTCATTCAAGATTCTTTCAAATTTTTTCAAGATTCTTCTTCAAGGTAAGTCTTTATCCAAGAATTCCATTCTTTTCAACTCAAATTCCTCCATACATTATGAATCACTAATGAAAATCATGATTCTTGGCCTTAGAGATTTCAAGAAACTAATTCAAGAATCTTAAGAAAGGTTTTCTTGATTGTTCTCCTTCAAGCTAGGGTTTCAAGGCTTCTAATCAAGTTCTTCTTCAAGATTATTCAAGAATATTGTTCTTTCAGGTATGTAAGACTATCATAGTGTTGGACTAGTTCGTCCTCATGCCCTACATTTACTTTCAAATCAGTAAAAGGGAAACCTAGGATTCTACCCCTAGATTTGAGGATTATTGAGATGAGTTGATTTTGAGTTCTTGAGTTCATGTTTATTTTTGAAATTCTATTCCTAATTATTAAATTGCTATATGTTATGCATTAAGATTCTTGAGTAGATTCGTTCATGTCTATAATTCAGCATGAACCCTATTTTGAGTTATAAATCTTGAGAAGCTTTTTAAAGCCAACACTTGAGTTTTAAACTGAGTTTTTGAAGAAGTAAAGATGAGTTTTGAGAAAGAGTTGTATTCACAAGTTTCTATATGGTTATTGAGGTCCTCGAGTTGAGTCGTTCATACCCATAATTCTACATGAACCCTACGAATTGAGTTATAAGTTTTGAGAGTTTTTGAAAGTCAATCATTGTGTTTCAAACTGAGTTTTGAGAAAAAGTTTAAAGGTTCTATTTCATAAAGTCTTAAGATTTTCTAATGTTATTTTATTCATATATACAAGAAGTTCATTCTTGGTAATGGGTGAATTGAGCAAAAAGTTAAATTAATTATTTTGGGAGTAGTATCGAGCACTAAGTCTATTATGATTCAGAAGTCCCACAAAACTACGTAACAAGATAAGATATCATTGATTCTTCATGCGACTCATCACCGCCTCTGAGAAGGCATATAGCTGGATCCATAGTCACGATATCATCATATACCCCCGGCAAGGTATATGATGGATCCTTACAATGTGTGGCGGGACGTTGTATCATTGCTAGGCATATGGTAATGGTTGTCGGTTAGAGAAACTCCCCACAAGTAAAGTATATTATTTTCATGTTGCTTTCATTGTATATTTTATTGTAAAGCTTAAATGTTTTTCACTTCATGTTCATGTATTGATTCAGATGAGTGAGTTGCTTCTAGTAATTCAGTTCAATTATTTGTTTACTCAGCCATATTACATACTCATACATTCCATGTACTGATATCATTTGACCTGCATCTTTTTATGATGTAGATATAGGTGTTTGTGATTATCAACATGCGCTTTGTTAAGATCACTCTACACTCCAGTTAGCTTTGGTGAGTCTCCTTGTATTCCAGAGCACTTCACAGTTACTTTCCAGTTAGTAGTTTTGAGGTGTCATGGGTCTTGTCCCGACATCCTTTCTTAATAGTAGAAACTTCATAGATAGACAGTTTTGGAGAGTCTTTCAGTTTCAGATATTTTATTTAAAACTTATGTTTCATACTCAGTATATTCACAGAGTTTTGAGATTCAGTAAACTGTTTTTAAACACTTCTTCCAATTTGATGATTATGTATGCTTGAGTTCGTCTTCCGCTTGTAGTCAGTCAAGATGAGGGTTCGCTTGAGTGCCAGCAATGGTTCTCGAGTGTCGGCCACATCCAGGGTGTAGGCTCGGATCGTGATAGATTATGCGCAACTTTGACAATATTTTTATCTTTTCCTTTCACTGACTATGTTGCATCCTCCAAAAACATCCTTATAGAACCACCTTCTCACTAGAAAATCTTTCTCGATCGTAAAATACTTTGAGAAGAAAAAAAGAAGAATGATATTTACATGCTATCAAAAGTTTACATAATTGTCTCAGATATTTATATTAAATCAATAAAGATAAGACATATGTCTTGTGTATATATACAATTTTTTGACATTTAACTATGATTAAGTGATACACATTTTGATAGTCGTAAACTCGCGCCTTTCGTAATAGAAGATTAGATTATGTAAAACAATTACTTGTTAATTAATTCTTGAAAACTACTTATTTAGTTTGATGTAAATACTAAATACTCAGTAGAAGTAAGTATTGTGATGGGCTTCTCTTTTGTTTTCCAGCCCCTTTATTAATGAAAAACTACCTTATTAGACATATATATATATATATATATATATATATATATATATATATTAATATATATATATATATATATATATTAATTTTACCTATATTATTGAGAAAGAGTACACCTAAATATATTAAAACATGGAGAGAGGCGCGTGACACGTTGTTGACAGCCAATTTTGGACCTCCACAATATATATTAATCATCGAGCTTCTTAAATTCCAAACTATTTGAAATAATTAACTTTATAAAATTCAATATAGTTTTCAAGTTATTTTAAATAGTTTTGTCACTTTTTAATATTTTTTAAATAGTATATATGTTTTAAATAATCATGTATATAATTAGTATATTTTATGAATATTCGAAATTGTATCAAAAAGATTTTAGTTTTAGTTAAATATTTTGTCAATTAGTTTGGTTTAGGTAATAGTTTATATTTTTAAATTAATTAGTTTATAATGAGGTTAATTATTTTATTTTGTTAAGATGAGAAGCTCATAAATTAATTATACTATTTCATCTTATTTATGTTTAACCGAATTTTGCAAATGAGTTCAATTTGATTAGGTTCGTAATCTCAATTGGCCAATTACAATTCAATTTGACCAAATTAGTAATTCACTTGGCCATATCAAAAGAATAAAGTTTTGGACCCTACTTCTAATTTCCAGCAGCCCATATTTTCAATCTGCTCAGCCCATTTGTCCATTTTTCCTCATTCCATTTTATTTCCCAACCAACAATACGTACAACAGTCCAACTTATCAAAGATTCTCAGCCCAACATACCAAATACCCATCAACAACAATACAGTATTCCCACCATCCCACCGTCCCTTAACCCGACCCCACCCCCGCGTTTTCTTTCTGGTGAAACCAGCGAAGTACAGCAAACCCAAAAAATGGACCAGTCCAGCGATCCAGCTAATCGTAGCCCAGACCCGAGCCCAGCTCGCGCGTCTGTCTCCCTCTCTTCCTTATCCTCATCCGTTTGAAGAATTTTCCAGGTGTCGTAATCTCATTTCGATTTCGTCCTTGCACCAAATCGGACAGCTATCTTCAAAATCCGTTGGAAATTTGTACTCATTCGATTCAGCAACCTTATCCTCTTGAGATTTCAATTTTCATCAAAATTTCATACGGTTTCCCCCTCCCCCCCAAAACAACTCTAATTTTCCCGTGTAAATACTCTCCCCTTATTCTTGGTAAAAGGTCGGAAAAAAGGTTGGAAAAAGAGTCTACATTAGAGACAAAAAATACAACAAATTACTAATCAAACATCGCCATATACATACTTAGGAAATAGGTTTCGAAAGAGACTTAAAAAATCCAGATTTTACTTAGTCCCATCCTCATTCACCTCTGCTCGTTTCGTCCAAATTTTTGAAATCACATTTTTTGTGGTGCAATCGTCCTGCTCATTGGTCTCAGATCGCTGCCTCGGAAAAGGTAATCTCTTTCTTTTTCTTTTAATTTTGTGAACATGTTACTGTTGTTGGTTTTCTGATTTCCTTAGTGGTGATATTGAGTTTTTGTTTTAGTATTTCAATATAGCTGAGTGTCACTCCTCTTGCTGATAAAATATCTTATTGTGTTATTGATCTAGTTTAAGTTATGTTCGGATCAAATCTTCCCTGTTTAATCGAAGATTGTTTATTGTTTGAATATTTTGGTGTTGTAGGGCTTTTTCTTTTATTTTTTCATTATATATTCTTTGATGATTTTTGAGCTTGGTTAAGGTTTCATCGAGTTCTCTTCCTAGTGAATTTGAGTCAAACCTTCGTTGGATGTAATACATTGATTAGTTTCTATCTTATATGATTTTATGCTTTGTTGGTTCATATTGTGTCCACATTCCACATAGTTAGTTTAATTACATATTAATTTAGGGATATATACATGAAACTTGAGAATCCATGAAGCTAGAATATGCTCATGGTTTGTGTTCTTTGTTTGAGTGACATATGTATAGTTTGTTCTCTCTTGAAGGTTAAATAGTATTTGTGAGTATGTATTAAAACAATATATTTGTCCCTCTTCTCACCGTACCTAGTAAAGTGTAATTTCGAAGTCATTTGAGTTATTTGATTAGTCCATAATATTTTTATTGATAAATAATTGTCGGGTTGAGTTTAGTAATCTTAATAGTGTTGATTTTTTAGAATAAAATGTGTTAGAAGAGTATTGTCCTATGCTAATATGATTTTATCTTTCTTTTGTATGTGTCACTTGCAATGAGTTCATGTGAACTCTTCCTATCATTGGCATTTCGAGTCAGGATAAAATCCAACTTGTGTTCTACTTTACCGAGACGGCCTTCATCATTGATTGTTCGAGTTTTGGAAGCTGAAACACAATTGGAAGCTGATATACAGGAACAAAGTTTATATGAGTTTGCATACTTTGATATACATTTACTGTATACAGTTGATACAGTAAGAGAAAGGAGGTAAAAGCCAAAAATCCCCAAGTGCAGCAGCCCAAAATTTTTGCTTTAACAGGTTCAGGTCCAAGAGAACGGGCCCAAGATCATGCTGGGAATTTTTAGTATTAGGACAAGTTACTAAAGTTGGACCAAAAGACCAAATTTGATATATTTTCTCCTTTGCTCTTTATTTGTTTATTATGTAGACTAACCATTTATTTGGTTATGGTTTAATTTAATTAAATACCCATAGATAGCCATTTCAACCTATCATATTTAAATTAAAAATATTTATAGCTCTATATTTTTTATTTAGTCTTGTCATTTGAACTATTCCCCTTTAGAAATTTCCCTTTAGTTCATCTACCCTTAAGATAATTAAAAATGTAATAAAAAATAAATAAATATAATAAAGGAAAAATTGTATATAATAGAAAACTATTAATTCAAATTAAATGCTATAAATATAGTTTGATTTAATTGTACCCATAGTAAACTATTGCTATTTAACCTTTCTCTTGGTGAATCTCGCTCGCCACTCTCGTTCTCTCCCTCGCCTCTCTCGTTTTTTATACAAACGCAAGTGTATAAAGTGCGTTTGTGTTTGTATAAAGCGAGAGAAAATTTTATATATACATATATTTTCGTTCCCCTCTCTCCCCTCTTCCAGATCTCGCTCGCCACTCTCCCAAATCTCGCTCTCTCACTCGTCTCTCTCACTTTATACAAAAACCGCAAATTGTATAAAATGCGTTTGTGTTTGTATAAAGCGAGAGAAAATTGTATATATACATATATTTTCGTTCTTCTCTCTCCCCTCTCCTAGATCTCGCTCGCCACTCTCCAGATCTCGCTCTCTCACTTCCCTCTCTCACTTTATACAAAAACGCAAATGTATAAAATGCGTCAAAATTGTATATATACATATATTTTCATTCTCCTCTCTCCCCTCTCCCAGATCTCACTCGCCACTCTCCCAAATCTCACTCGCCACTCTCCCAGATCTCGCTCGCTCACTCGTCTCTCTCACTTTATACAATTGATCTTTTTGTATATGTATACCAAAACAGATTATACAACTGCTTTCTTTTGTATATGTATAGCGAAATATACATATTTATGTTTGCTATGGAGCGCAATTATGCAAAGTTTGCTATAACATACAAATATGAATTTTGTGTTTGCTATATGTGAAAGTTGCTCTATAATAAATGAGTTTTTTTACTTAGCTAAAATTTTAAAAAATTAGTCAAAATCTTTTTAGTCAAATCGTCGGTCAACCGCAAGTTAGCGGACATTTCGAGGGCCTAATACCTTCTCGGAATGTACATTGAACTTCGAACCATTTTATTTTCAATTGATTTTATCTGTTTAAATCTTTTGAAAACCTCATTTTTTCTTTATTTTTTATTAAAATTAAGTGGCGACTCTGTTCTTTTGAAAATTCGATTTCTCTTAAATCATGAGTTTAATCGATTTTTTGAAAACTTAGTTATCTTTCTTTCATTTATATTTTTTGAGTAAAACAGAAATAACGACTCTGTTGAGGACTTAATTAAGTTCTAACCATAAGATTTGACTTATTTGATTGATTGTTATTAACTGTTGAATTGATTATTTGCGCTAAATGTGTTTAAATTTTTTATAACTGTCATTGCATTTCATAGCATATTCTCTTGTATGCATAGTATATTAAGGACGATTTCTGCATAATCACAACCGAACTTTTTATACTCAACCCTTTTTCGGAAGGATCGGCGATTTATTGGTACGTCATGCGTCCAATAGTTGTCGTGAATTCCAGCCTAAGTTGTCCACTTGGGTTCCCAGTCTTTCAAAGCCACTCTTAGTCAACTAGCGTATGCGAAACCAAATCCCAAATTTAGTGCATTTTGAACTAAGTCGACCAACACCCAAGGCGTGTTGGGCCCATTAGATGCCCACCTTGTGTTTATTTGACCCATTTTGGTCAATAAAAGACAATCATGCTTATTTGTTTAAATTTGAAGGATATATACGTTATTTGAAAAATCATTGTCCTCTAGGGTAAGAGGTAGATTATAGCTTAGTCTAGCCAAATGAATAGCTTCACAAGCTACTAGTCCATCTAAAGGAGTCGACACTCGAAGATGACAAGAAGTTTAAGAACGAAGGTCCTTCCATTGAAGCATAGTTTAAGATTGTACCCCTACGTGGGACTGATTATTTTGTATCTCATTTTCCCTACTATGTATCCCCATTAAGTTTATTTACAAAGCATGTATAAATTTAAGTTTTTGGGGCAATGGAATATTTCAAATGATGTATGCATCCCTCAAATCATTAGGCCTACCCTTGGCACAAAGGGTCACATATTTGTTTAAAATGCGCAATAACTGTTTATGTGTTATAATTGTTTGTGTGATTATGTTGCTTTATTTGGAGATGTTCTAGCCTACTTTTTTGGAAATTTTCTAGAAACCCCTAAGCACAAATATCAAGTCACTATAAAAAATGTATCAAAATACTCTTCGAGTCTATAGTTTCCCAACAAAATTTGAACTTCACTTTTCAAATGTTACTCTCTCATATCAAAAAAAAATTCACCGTCTCAAATCGAAAAGAGATTCAAAGGTCAAACTACGTAGGACCTGAATTCTTCTCCGAGAGATACGTAGGCAATCATTCAAGGTTCGGTCCCCATTTTGAAAAATTATATCTCTCTCAACTCTTGCAATGAGATTTGAATTTCATCTCAATCGAAAATCAAAAGTATGTCAATGAAAGATGCAAAAAATCTTGGCTCGACTGAAGTCTATCTTTCTGTCACTAATCCCAAAGTTAAATAGACAATTTTTTGTGTATTAGCCATTTTTTCTATATCTGTAGGCAAGTCTATCTTCGAATGAAGCAATCATTGTCTGTTTGCATCAATGTGTGATATCTTACACTATTTATCACATTCAGACACTAACACGTTTACCTTTTGAGTAATTTTTCTTCTGTCAGGTGCTTAGAACTGATCTGTGTTGATAAACTAGCTGGTCATCCTTATTTCACAAGATCTAAGGCCCCCAAAGATTTCTTCCCCATTCAAAGTTTGCACAAAGGAAAGGTAATAATGGGTGATAACAATGACGAGATTAGCTTGACTGATGTTGTCGTGGCTCAGCCCGCCACCACTGATAAAAATGAATTTATTATACAGTTGATGCAATAGATCACCGAGATGAGGGTCAAAAAGCAAAGAATGCAAGATTTGCCTAATCCGATTTTTGCTTTTAATACTCCAGGAGATGGGAGACCTCCACTCTACTTTCCTCATTCGAACGCGGGACAGGCTCAGAACCCTCCCTCCAATTTCGCTCAAAATCCCCCAATCATCGACTTAACCACCCCAAATCCCCATTATGCATCTGTCTCTTACCAAGCGCCACATCCTCCTCAAGGTACCAACCCCCAAACCTTCTTTCCTCATCAAAATGTCAACCCGCAAGCTCGCCTTTCCACTCAAAATCAAAATGTTAACAATTCCCAAACTTCCCATCACAAAAATCAGTATACCAACCCCCAGACTTTTCCCCAAAATTACCAAGCCACTCAAAATACCCAGAATCCTTCAATTGCTCCGCCATTGAGGTCAAAATACTACTTTTCAAATTCCAATCCCATGAGACAAAACAATGATCTAGCTGGAATGCACTAGCTAAAGATTTCATTGAACGGTTCGCCTATAATGTGGAGATCGTTTCTGATCGTTATTCTTTGGAGAGAATTAAGAAGAAATCCACTGAAAGCTATCGTGAATATGCATATAGGTGGAGGAAAGAGGCCGCTCGAGTTCGACCTCCCATGTCTGAGAAGGAGATCGTTGAAGTGTTCATACGCATTCAAGAGCCAGAGTATTATGACAGGATAATGTTTCTTATTGGAGCAAAATTTGAGGAGATAGTCAAGGTAGGCGAGGCTATCGAAGATGGGATTAAAATCGAAAAGATTTCTCGCGTTACCGCCTCAACTAAATCTTCAGGATTGTTGAAAAAGAAGAGAGAAGATGTGTCTTCTATTTCCTGCACATCTGATGGAAAAGGACACTTCAGAAAATCCTCACCTTACAAAGGTTATCCTCGAGCTCCATAAAATTCATATCCAGCTTGTTGTACCCAATCAGGTTATCAAACTCCACCACCGAGTTACCAAATTCTACCTTCTAATTACCAAACTCCACCACCGAGTTACCAATTTCCACCTCTTGATTACCAAACTCCACTTCCACATTACCAAAATACCCATTCATATTACCTAGCTCTATCAATTAATTGTTCAAATATCCAATCAAGTTACCAAACTCCACCTCCACACTACCAAGACACCCCTCTTAGTTACCTAGCTCCACAATACCCAAATTTCCAAACGCATGCACAAACTCACCAAAATCCTCCAAACTACCGTCAAGTACCTTCATATCCAGGAAATAATTACTACCCTTCTCGCCGAAATCTTGAGAAGAAACTTTCTAGAGTCTTTACTCATTTGGTTAAGAGTTGAACACAACTTTTTGAGAGATTAAAATCAGTCGGCTTGATACAGACAATTGATCCAAAAAATATCAATGTCAACTCCAAGCTTTACAGACCCAATCTTCACTGTGCTTACCATTCAGGAGGTGTTGGACATATTACCAAGGATTGTATCAACTTGAAGCATAAAATTCAGGACTTAACAGATCAAAAGGTCAGCACTCTTCAAACTATCACTCCTAATGTCAATAGTAACCCCATGCCGAATTATGGAGGGGTAACTATTAATATGGTTGAAGTCGAAGAAGATTTGAATGTGAAGAAAGTTCTCAGCCAACCTTGAAAAGCTTGAGAAAGTTGTAGCCTCTCCAACCAAAAGAGAGAAATCCAAATTTGTGATCATGACACCTCATCAAGCTTTTGCTTTAGTGCCGAAGAAGGATCAGAACAAGCAGAAGTCCAATCAAGCTTTTCCAAAATCATTGCCTCACTTATATCAGTTTTTTCCAATGTAAAATAGTCTAGGGGAAGGAATCGAAAATTGGTTCAAAAAAGGTGATATTGTGCTTGAAGAGATGATCGAGACACCAGTCATACCATACAGTGAGTCAAAGGACAAAATGCCTAATTGGACATCCACTTCGCTCTTGATTCCTCGCTCGTTTTGGTAAAAATAGACAATTTTCTATGCTATTTCTAAAATCGGTGGTGTTCCGAATGAGGCTCGAGACCCATCATTTACTCTATTTTTGCCTCACTATTTTAATCTCCCTCCTAATATTTTGAAAAGGGCTAAATGATTTATCGTCATAGCCAAAGTTCTAATTTCCTTGTTTCAAATAAGAACCTCCTTTAATGCGAAAATTTGCTTTACTTGCCTTATATTTACTATTTAATAGTATCTATTTATGATTTCAGTGAAAATATTTTCAAATCTGCCAATAGCACGTCATGTCACAAGCTGAATGAACAAATAAGGGTAGATGCAGATGAATTTGAGGACTACAATGAGAAGATCATAGTACCCAAACACCTGATTGAGGAGTTCAGACAATTCAAAAGTCACGATAAGCCGAATTCAGAAGAGATCAGAATAATGAATCGGGAAAATGATAAACGCATCAAAGAAACCAAAATTGGTGCCTATCTGACAAAAACACAGGAAAGAGAACTCATCAGTTTGCTTGGAGAACACATCGATACATTTGTTTGATGACATCACTTGGTTGAGCATGAACATTGGATCTCACAAGTTATCGATCTACTTCAATGATGTCAAAAAATAACATGTTTGAAGACTCATTTTCTATCATTTCTTTGTAACCACATTTATTTGCTTGCAATTGTTTATGCTTAGAATTTATCCCTTTATATGAACTACGTCTGACCTGAATTCTCAAGAATGAGATAGGTAGGCGGCCTATGTCAGCCTTGGTCACCCATTTATCCCTTTTTAATGTTTTCCTTGTACTTGAACTACATTTGACTTGATTCCTGACTCAACGGAATACGTAGGCGCCACGACGGCTCGGTCATATCTCCTGTAAGATTTCTATTTTTCTTTACAATAGAAATTGGGACAGAATTTTTAAGAGGGACTCAAAAATTCTCCAGACTGAAGATACATTGAGAGTTGCAACTGGGACATAATTTTTGAGAGCCTAAAAAATTCTACAAGTCATATATCAACAATCGAGATACTCTAAGACATCTAATTGGGACAGAAATTTTTAGGATGCCCTAAAAAATTTCTTCAAGCATCACTAGAAGTTTGTAGTAAGTTTCAAATATTTCGAACATATTAGAAGTTTAAAGTTAACTTCAAATGATATCTGACATCGTTAAAGTTCATAGACAAGTTCAACAATCTCATGCATCGTTGAATTTCAAAATCAACTACAAAACTTTCCGATTATAATAGATTTCGGGAGAACCATGTCAGAAATTTCCAAAGCTTTATGGATTTTTGAATTCTCCAGAGCAAGCTATCGGACACACCAAAGTTTCGAACCAAGGACGATCATTTAAGCTTGACGTGACATGACACTTGGCAGTGACCTTTTTCAATTACAGATTTTTGAAAACGTTTTTCTTAAAGATTTTATCTTTATGTTTCAAATATTTTTGCATAAAAAGTTTTGTCTTGTCTATCGAGAAGCAAGAGATCAGAGTGGTCAACTGAAGATAGCAAGACAAAGAGCAAACGATTGAAGATGGATCAATATTGTCTTACCGACGAATCTTCATCATCATCATCCTATAGACGGATCTTTATTATCATCATTATATTAATTGATCTTCATCAGTATTATCCTATCAATGGATCATTGTCAATTATCATTTTATCGATTGATCATTATCATCCTATTGATGAAGTAGCATCATCATCATACCAATGGATCAACATCACTCTACCAATGGATCATCGTCATCCTATCAATTAAGCATCATTATCTTACCAATGGAGCATCAACATCATCATCATATCGATAGAGCAGTATTATCATCATATCGATGGAGCAACATTATTCTATCATCATCATTATATTATCAATGAAGCATCAACATCATCATCCTTTCGATGAAGCAGCAATATCCTATCGATGAAGCAACATCATCTTATCATTATCGTCATCTTACCAATGAAGAATCATCATCATTATTTTCTTTGCAAAAACGACATCAAGAGAATCATCAACAATGACATCAAGAAAATTGTCAACATATTACATCAGCATATTTTATTACTTTGACATCAAAGGAAGAACATATTGAAGATTATATTGCAAATATGAGACACAAGATTTATTTGTTTTACGTCAAACTCGATGGAGTTGACGTCATATATTCAAGAAGAGCAATTAAGTGTCAACACGGTAACATACACCATCTCCCATTTGAATTGCATTTTATGCTAATGAATTTTATCTCAATTTTTGTCGAGAGCATCCGAGAGGATGAATCATCAAAACAAACCATAGGTGTGGACGACATTAGAAAGGATGCAACACAACGTGGAACCTTTTCTTAGCAGCGAACTGGAACATAGTCCAAAGAGGAGTGTCAAACTCTTAGGACGCGAGCAAAGAAGTGACTTCCACCACAATCAAATCACACCCTGGTTAAAAGGCATGTGAGTTTTTCTTAGGTTTATCGATTTCAGTTTCGCATCCGAAATTTTTTGGGTTCACCGGAGGCATCTTTCCAATCCAAGTGATAATGCGCCGAGAGCTTTAAAAATTACGTTCGTGTAAGTTCTTAATTATGGGTGTGAAGCGCGCCACATTTAGGGCCAAGAAGTTGCAAGCCTCCTTTTCATACTCGATTTATTTTGTCGCTCTTCTTAAACCAAAGATTATCTTACATAATAGATTTATTTTTCAACCGATTGAGTCAAACTACAAGCAGCCTGATTCCCTGAGTTGACGGATATGTAGGCGGAATCGATGATGAAAACTCAGCTGTATTCCAACATTCACTCTCAAATCTTATTCCCGAGCATTTCAGTCCCTCTATAATTCGATATTAGGATGATTTCTGAATTCTTTTAAAATCGTGCATAAAATCAAGCGTATCGAACTACAAGTGGCCTGAATTCTCATATAGCCTGAGATATGCAGGAAACCCATTACCAACGGTTCGGCCATAATTTCTAAAAGTCCGTACCAAATCCTTTTTTCCAAAAAGATGAAGATGTAGTCAATCAAAATTGGATTAGTCAATTTATTTTCCTCGGATTTCATGCATCAATCCAAGAAAAATGAGGGACAACTGTTGACACCCAATTTTGGACCTCCACAATATATATTAATCATCGAGCTTCTTAAATTCCAAACGATTTGAAATAATTAACTTTATAAAATTCAGTATAGTTTTCAAGTTATTTTAAATAGTTTTGTCACTTTTAAATATTTTTTAAATAATATATATGTTTTAAATAATCATGTATATAATTAGTATATTTTATGAATATTCGAAATTGTATCAAAAAGATTTTAGTTTTAGTTAAATATTTTGTCAATTAGTTTGGTTTAAGTAATAGTTTATATTTTTAAATTAATTAGTTTATAATTAAGTTAATTATTTTATTTTGTTAAGATGAGAAGCTCATAAATTAATTATACTAATTCATCTTATTTATGTTTAACCGAATTTTGCAAATGAGTTCAATTTGATTAATTTCGTAATTTCAATTGGCCAATTAAAATTAGTAATTCACTTGACCATATCAAAAGACTAAAGTTTTGGACCCTACTTCTAATTTCCAACAGCCCATCTGTCCATTTTTCCTCATTCCATTTTATTTCCCAACCAACGATACGTACAACAATCCAACTTATCAAAGATTCTCAGCCCACCATACCAAATACCTATCAACAACAATACAATATTCCCACCAACCCACTGTCCTTAACCTGACCCCACCCCCGCGTCTTCTTCTTGGTGAAACCAACGAAGAACAACAAACCCAGAAAATAGACCAGTCTAGCGATCCAGCGAATCGCAGCCCAGACCTGAGCCCAGCTCATGCGTCTGTCTCCCTCTCTTACTTATCCTCATACGTTTGAAGAATTTTCCAGGTGTCATAATCTCATTTCGATTTCGTCCTTGCACCAAATCGAACGGCTATCTTCAAAATTCGTTGGAAATTTGTACTCATTCGAGTCAGCAACCTTATCCTCCCAAGATTTCAAATTCCATCAAAATTTCATCTGGTCCCCCCCCCCCCCTCCTCCCAAAACAACCTTAATTTTCCCATATAAATACTCTCCCCTTATTCTTGGTAAGAGCTTAGAAAAAATGTTGGAAAAAGAGTCTACATTAGAGACAAAAAATACAGCAAATTACTAGTCACACAACATCATATACATACTTTGGAAATAGGTTTCGAAAGAGACTTAAAAAATCCAGTTATTCCTTAGTCCCTTCCTCATTCACCTTTGCTCGTTTCGTCCAAATTTTTGGAATTGCATTTTTTGTGGTGGAATCATCATCTCTTGCTCGTTGGTCTCAAATCGCTGCCCCAAAAAAGGTAATCTCTTTCTTTTTCTTTTAATTTTGTGAACATGTTACTATTGTTGGTTTTCTGATTTCCTTAGTGGTGATATTGAGTTTTTGTTTTAGCATTTGAATAGAGCTGAGTGTCACTCCTCTTGCTGATAAAATATCTTGTTGTGTTATTGATCTAGTTTAAGCTATGTTCGGATCAAATCTTTCCTGTTTAATCGAAGATTGTTTATTGTTTGAATATTTTGGTGTTGTAGGGCTTTTTCTTTAATTTTTTCATTATATATTCTTTGATGATTTTTGAGCTTAGTTAATGTTTCGTCGAGTTTGTTGTGCCGTAATTGTCCTATCTTTAGAAAAATCACTTTTTTTGAAATATTCTAAGTATAAAACAATTGGAAAAGGATACTTAGAAAAGTGTCGTCACTTAATTTTTTAAAGAAATTAAGAAAACTTATAATTTTCAAAGATTTAAACCGAAAAAATCATTTGAAAATGCCCAAGGGGGTTCGGGGTTCAATTTACACTTCGAGACGGGTTTAAGCATTCGAAGTGTCCGCTAACATGCGGTTGACCTGCGACTTGACTAAAATATATTTGACTATTTTTAGAAAAATAATGATTTAACATAATAATAATAACTTACAATTTTTTATTAACTTTGAGAAAATAATTAAATGAATGACGCATTTTTATTTTATTTTTTTATTTTTTTTAGAGAAAGGGACCCAAAAATGAAACATTTGACTCGAAATACAAGTGATTAGAATATTGATAAAACTTAGACTAATATCGAGTGACCACCTCAATAGTTGGTGTCATTTCAACATCTACGAAGCGAAACACCATCCTCTCATCATCCCAAAATCGAGTGACCACCTCAATGAACTTAGGCCAGACTCTAAGATTCATTATCGACGGAAGGTGACCTAAGTGAATGAAAAGTTCTCTTTTCTGATATGCATTGAGATTGTACCACCATACACGGAGGAGGTTTGGCGTCTCAGTGACCATTTTGAAACTCAAGTGTTGCTTAGCCATCTACAAAAACATACAAATAATTAGATACCCCTCAAACCCAAGACACAACACTTTGTCAAATAGCGCATACATCCTTTAAACACGCAAGTATGAGCATCCGTTCGGGCCGTGGGCCCTTTGAACTCAAGGTGGTCTTTCTAATGGACCCGACACGCCTTGGGTATTGGGTTATCTTAGGCCAATGCGCTAAATTTCAGGGATTTGGTCTTGCTCTATCCTAGTATGACTAAGAGTGAGTTTTCTTTAAAGTGGATTGGTGACCCAAGCGGACTACTTGGGCTGAGACAATTAACGACCGTTGACTATCCAGTAGCCAACTACATTCGTCAGGGTGTCTCGAGAACAATTTGGTTAACGAACGACTGCGGCCCGCATAATCGTCCTTTAAGTGAAAAGAAAAAAAAGTCATTTGACGGAATAAATGATATGTATGCAATGACAGTTGAAATCACAATTTAAGCAAATAAGGCACATTTGAGGTAAAAGATTCAACAAATATTAGCAAATAGTCAAAGAGAGTCAAGTCATTATGGTTAGAACCTAATTGAATCCCCAGCGGGAGTCGCCATTTCTGTTGTGCCGTAATTGTCTTATCTTTAGAAAAATCACTTTTTTTGAAATATTCTAAGTATAAAACAATTGGAAAAGAATACTTAGAAAAGAGTCGCCACTTAATTTTTTAAAGAAATTAAGAAAACTTATAATTTTCAAAGATTTAAACAGAAAAAATCATTTGAAAATGCCCAAGGAGGTTCGGGGTTCAATTTACACTTCGAGACGGGTTTAAGCATTCGAAGTGCCCGCTAACATGCGGTTGACCTGCAACTTGACTAAAATATATTTGACTATTTTTAGAAAAATAATGATTTAACATAATAATAATAACTTACAATTTTTTATTAACTTTGAGAAAATAATTAAATGAATGACGCATTTTTATTTTATATTTTTATTTTTTTTAGAGAAAGGGACCCAAAAATGAAACATTTGACTCGAAATACAAGTGATTAGAATATTGATAAAACTTAGACTAATAAGATTTTATTTAGTTCATTTTAAAATAAATTAAACCAATTTAATAAATTAAAGTATAAAAGATCATTTTTGAATTAATTGACTAACCTTTTTGAGAAAATAACTAAGTAAGTATTATTTATTTATTTACACTATTAGATTAACTTTGAGAAAATAGTTAAACAAATAGCAAATTTTTATTTTTTAAGAAAATGGGACTTTAATTGAAACATTTGAATTAGAGACAAGTAATTAGAATTTAAACGAAACAAAATGAGTTGGTTTTTATTTGAGTCATTTTTGGTTTATGAAAAAAACTATTTTAAACTAATAAAAGAAAAAAAGAAAATTTTGACTAAAGATTATAAATGACAATACAAAAATTGATAAAATAAGTTTTGTTAGAAACAAAACAACTCAGATGAATAGTTCGTCTTTTGGAGAATTCAACTAAGTTAATTAAAAATTCTAAAGTTAGAGTTAAACAACAAATAATAAGTAATCGCAATTAAATAATTAAAGCGTAAAGGAGAAATTGAATTTGGGCCTTTCTTGGGCCAAATTCGCTACTTTTTGGGGGTTTAAACAAAACCCGTTTTTGGTATACAGCTCATGTATATCAGTGTATATGAGCATGTATATCAGCTCTTTTCATGTGTTTCTTGCTTCCAAACACTTGTATTTCACTCCAGCCCTGTATATTCACAGTTTTGGCCTATAATTCGCTGTACTGGACCTGTATACCAGTATACATTTATTGTATACAGGCTGTTCACAGCCTGCTTTTGCCACCCGAACAACTAGTTTTTTTTTAAAACTTCCAGCCCTTTGCACACCTGTTCGTCAGTGTCTTTTTTTTTATGCCGATCAGTTTGAAGGGGAATAGACTTGGACAAAATGAGTTTTGGGCCTTTACAACCCATTCGGAATGCAAAGGGAAGAAGGATGGAGTCCGAGATGAACTCGAGTTGATATCACATGTATCAAAATAAAGGGAAAAGATTAGGATCCATCTGTGACACAAAAATACAAGCATTAACTAACTATTCTAGCATTTTATAAACTCAAACAAAAGACAAAACTGAAATAAAAGAAGTAATATTTCTTTACTCCCACTGTAAAGAAGATAAAGGGAATACTTAGTACCACCCTAAGCTACTTGACCTCATAATCAAACACATTTGGACTAGAACAAATAATATTTCAAAGATACATAACTTTGATCCAAAAATAAAATCTTAGCAATAGCCATGTTAAAAGCTTGACAAACTTTGATGCATAATTTCCAAGGAAAAAACAATTTAACTCAAATAAACTGGATAAAATTCATATTGGGCTATATCTTAAGGAGAAGACAATGAAAAACCAAAGTTCAAATCAAGATATTGCTAATCTGTAAATCAAGAACAAACTATGACTTCAACATGTCAATTTAGCGGCAAAACTATGAGAAACACCATTCATTATCAATTCTTGATAAACTAAACTCAACCGTGAAGCTAGTAAGAATTCATATTAAAATCAATAGCGGAACGTTGGTCTAAAGCAAACCGAGAAAATACATGAAACAAATTGAAATGACATACAGTGAACAAGACACCATGGCTTCACTGTGTGGATGAGTGAATACATCCCAAATTCAGGCCAATATTCGTTACTTGGCAGACACCATGAAAAGAAGGATAAGACAGTAACTACAACTCACATGACTTACTAGCAAGATTATTGAAAACCTCCTTATTTTCGGATCGAAGAAAAAAAAAGACAACTGGATTTAGCAATTCGGATTCAAATTGGCAGAGAATGATACTATAGGGAAATCACCAAGACTTCAAGCAAAGAAAACAAAGAAACATTTGAATAGTAGACAAGGATACTACAATGAATCGCAACACTTGCAAATACCAACAATTAAACATCTCACAATGATCAACAAGCAGACAGTTCTCACATCAGTTTAGCAGAAAGATCACACAATCAGACCATAAAACTAAACTACTGTTGATTCACGACAAAGAGACTAAAATCATAAAAGGAGTGTTACCTTTTCGGGGGCAGCGATACTAGGATCAATACAAGCTTAAGAACAACTTCAACACCAACTTCAAACCTCGAGCAATAAAATCAAAATATTCAAACCAATCTTAGCCGAAGACCCTTTTAGAACCTAGGACTAAAAATGCATTCAAAATCTCTTAAGCGTAAAAGTCAATTGTTCAAGAAACTTTTTTTTTTTTTTCAAAAGTGATCATAAGAGAGCAATATATAGCTGGAAATTCGGAGGAAATCCTCGTGAAATTTCGAATTTTTTTTCGAATTTTCATTCTGCCCCTTTTCAATCCAACAGTGGTAAGCTTTTGAAAAAATCCCTAAAAATGGGGGAAAAGGGACGTGAGGGTGATGGGGGGTCTGCAGGGTATGGGTTTTGCAGAGAAGTTGGACGAGATTTTCGGATTTGCTGGGATTTTTCTGGGTTGCGTCTGGAGGAAGAAGAAGAGTATGGGCGGTGGGGTTCTGTTTTTGGATATGTACGCTACTGTATGTATTGAAATTAAAGGGAAAAATGGGTTGGGTCGGGTCAGTAGGTTAATGGGCTGGGATGATGTTTGGATCGCTGGGAGTTATTGTTTGGATAGGTTGTATGTGTATTTTGAATTGGAATTATGGGCTGGGCTGGAATATGGTTGTTGCATTGTTGTTGGGCTGGAAATTATTTCTTGTCCAGAAAATTGGAATTGGGCCTTTAGGAAATGGCCCAATATTATTCTTAAAAGATGGGATAAGCAATTGACTAAAAATTGTCATTAAATAGTGGATTTCAATTATTGCCGAATAGAATTTAATTGGTGAATTCGGCTAAAATTTAAACAAGACGAGTTAATACAAATTAATTAATGAGCTTCTTAATTTTAACGAAATAAAAAATAATTAACTTAATTATAAACTAATTAATTCAATTACAAAACTAATTAACTCAAAATTATAACTATAACTTAAAGTAAATTAATAAAATATTTAACTAAAATGTAAAATCTTTTGTGATGATTTTCAAATATTTATAAAATAACGTGATTGCAAAAATATACATATTTATTAAAAAAAATGACAAAATTACTTTAAACATAGCTTGGAAGTATTTAGAGTTTCATAAAACTCATTAATTCAAAATTATAACCATCCCTAATATTTAAAATATAAAATATTTTTTGAGACGATTTTCGAATAATCATAAAATATACTAATTATATACATAATTATGTAAAACATATATATCATCTAAGATTTATGAAAAGTGACAAACTATTTAAAAATCTTGCAAACTATATTATTATTATTATTATTATTATTATTATTATTATTAGTACCATTTATTTTTTTTGAAATTTATAAAAACTAATTATTTTAAATTGAAGAAACTCGAAATGATTAATCTATATTGTGGAGGGTCAAAATTCGGTGTCAACAGAGTTCTCTTCCTAGTGGATTTGATTCAAACCTTCGTTGGATGTAATACATTGCTTAGTTTCTATCTTATATGATTTTATGCTTTGTTGGTTCATATTGTGTCCACATTCCTCACAGTTAGTTTAATTACATATTAATTTAGGGATATATACATGAAACTTGAGAATCCATGAAGCTAGAATATGCTCATGGTTTGTGTTCTTTGTTTGAGTGACATATGTATAGTTTGTTCTCTCTTGAAGGTTAAATAGTATTTGTGAGTATGTATTAAAACAATATATTTGTCCCTCTTCTCACCGTACCTAGTAAAGTGTAATTTCGAAGTCATTTGAGTTATTTGATTAGTCCATAATATTTTTATTGATAAATAATTGTCGGGTTGAGTTTAGTAATCTTAATAGTGTTGATTTTTTAGAATAAAATGTGTTAGAACAGTATTGTCCTATGCTAATATGATTTTATCTTTCTTTTGTATGTGTCACTTGCAATGAGTTCGTGTGAACTCTTCCTATCATTGGCATTTCGAGTCAGGATAAAATCCAACTTGTGTTCTACTTTACCGAGACGGCCTTCATCATTGATTGTTCGAGTTTTGGAAGCTGAAACACAATTGGAAACTGATATACAGGAACAAAGCTTATATGAGTTTGTATACTTTGATATACATTTACCGTATACAATTGATACAGTAAGAGAAAGGGGGTAAAAGCCCAAAATCCCCAAGTGCAGCAGCCCAAAATTTTTGCTTTAACAGGTTCAGGTCCAAGAGAACGGGCCCAAGATCATGTTGGGAATTTTTAGTATTAGGACAGGTTTCTAAAGTTGGGCCAAAAGCCCAAATTTGATATATTTTCTCTTTTGCTCTTTATTTGTTTATTATGTTGACTAACCATTTATTTGATTATAGTTTAATTTAATTAAATCCCCATAGATAGCCATTTCAACCTTTTATCATATTTAAATTAAAAATATTTATAGCTCTATATTTTTTATTTAGTCTTGTCATTTGAACTATTCCCCTTTAGAAATTTCCCTTCTAGTTCATCTACCCTTAAGATAATTAAAAATGTAATAAAAAATAAATAAATAAAATAAATGAGTTCTTTTACTTAGCTAAAATTTTAAAAAATTAGTCAAAGTCTTTTTAGTCAAATCGCCGGTCAACCGCAAGTTAGCGGACATTCCGAGGGCCTAACACCTTCTCGGAATGTACATTGAACTTCAAACCATTTTATTTTCAATTGATTTTATCTATTTAAATCTTTTGAAAACCTCATTTTTTCTTGATTTTTTTTAAAAAAAATTAAGTGGCGACTCTGTTCTTTTGAAAATTGATTTCTTTAAATCATGAGTTTAATCGATTTTTTGAAAACTTAGTCATCTTTCTTTCATTTATATTTTTTGAGTAAAACACACATGGAGGGAGGCGAGCGAGAAAGTGATGTATCTCAAATACATGTGAATCACACTTGATACATGTAACTTTGTGATTCGCATGTTTCTAGAATATCATATACATAGGAGAGTGACGAACATGATGGGAAGGAGGTTAACAAGATATGTCTATGTATCCACATACAGTGGATACAATGTATCTATATATAACAAATTATATCTAATTTTGATCTCATGTATTCTGAGATACATATATCTGGATGCACCAAAATATAGTAAGATTCTTAATATTGCAAACTAGATTATATCTAAGTAATTAGCTTCTAAGCAAGTGAGAATTTTGTAAATTTGCCATTATTAATAGTAAGATCCCGTTAGAAATTAGGTTAATTTAAAGTTCTTTTTTTTTGGAAAAATTACCTAAATACACAACTTATTTTATCATTTTCTTAAAAATTCCCTACCATTTGAGAAAGTTACAAAATCCCTACTCTCTCCTATTCTCAGATACATCACTTTACGCGATGTATCGGGATGTTGAGTGATGTATTTGAAACGGAGATGTGATGTATCAGAACGTTGAGCGATGTATTCGAAACTGAGATGCGATGTATCAGAACGTTTTGGGATGTATCCGGATTCCACCAAATTTAAAGATTTTTTTGTAATTTGAAAAAAAGATAGGGATAAAATATAATTAGCTCTTAACACTATGAGATTTGTGTAAATTTTTTTTATTTTTTTTTTATTTTTTTTGTCAAACGCCTATTATAAAGAATTTATTTTGAGAGTTTTCTAGATGGATGATGTAATGTTCAAGAAAAATTTCACTCGAATTCCGGCCAAAACGTCACCACAAGACACCCTTCATAGTTGATTCATCGAATTTTATGTACTAATTATTTTGCCCAAATAATTGTTTTATTTATTTACAAGTTGTTCACAAAAAAAGTAGGTATAAGCATGATGTAGGATTTGTATTTGCTTCAAATAAAGTAAGACATGAGCGTGTTTAAGATTGTATAATGTCTTTCCTTCCATGATGTCATTTATAAGATATTTATAATAATTTTTTTTGTGATAATAATTATTAATTAATAATCTAATAAAAATAATGAAACAATAAGTTATAACATGTTAAACTGCACTAATCTAATCGTATAAAAAACATTTATGTTGGTTAGTACGTATAATTTAATCTTCTCTATATTTTTTTTTCATTTTGTTTGTATTAGGTAAGTGAACAAAGTCTTATTTTAATAGTTGAAGAGATTGAAAAACTATATATAAGGTGTAGAAGTGTTTTTAATGAAGATAAAATCGATGAAAACTGTATGAGTTTGACATAAAGGAAACAATGTCAAATCATATTAAGAGTATCTTTAGATTGATTTAGTCTAACAATTAATCAATGTCAAATCTAGTGATTCGATGAATGAGTATTGAGATGGCGAATTAATGGTGTGAGACTAGGTTTATTATCCTTATCATGTCAAAAATAGCTTAGAGGCGAACACACAAAAAAAAGCAAGCTAGGATTTAGTGGCCATAAAATGCTCAATTATGTGAGTGGTACATAGTGAAACTAAAAAGGGAAAATTGTATGAAATAACAAACTATTAATTCAAATTAAATGTTATAGCCAAAGTTTATTTTAATTGTAATTCGCAGCAAACATCCCCTTTTTTTGCCATCTGATTGGGTATATAATTAGCCATTTTCGGTATACAATTAATCATTTTATACATTTTTGGTATAAAATGTATAAAATGCGTTTGTGTTTGTATAAACCGAGAGAAAAATGTATATACAAATACAAATACATATATTTTCGTCCTATACACTTATAATTATACAAATATGTATCTTATTATACAAATTACAATGTATAAATGAATTTATATTCTAAACTGAACAATTTGTATAAAATTGAATGTTTGTAGCGAATTATACAAAACAAAAGTTCCATAGCAAACATAAAATTTGTTATGGAGCTCAATTATGCAAACTATAACTATAACATACAAATATGATTTTTATGTTTGCTATATATGAAAATTGTTCATCTAAAAATTCAACGCGTGGATTATGATAATAGGCCATATGAAACTTAGGTCGATCGAAGTGATGGGCGTCATGAAACTTATGTTGAAGGAAGAATCATTGGGTGCGCGAAGAAAGTTCTGTTGAATTTTTGTTTAAATTAAATTATTAATTAGTATTTTAAATAAAAAGATATGTCATTTAAATGAAAAAGTACGTTCTTTAATTCTTTGGTAATCACCAATTCTATCTAATGTGTTTTAAATAAAAGGCTATGTTATTTCATTCTTTGGTTGCCATTTAAATCTAACTTATGCAGATTCAAATATAACTTCAATAGAGTATCTTTCGTTACAACATTCTCTAAATTTTCTTCTCCATAAAGATCAAGTTCAAGTTCTTGCTTTCCAAATAGGATTTCTTCACTATTTGTTTAGCGCAGAAATTCATAGACTTGTCATATTCACTAAAACTATTTGTGTATATTTCCACAACAATCTCGTGGGGGAGATCAATGAACAAATATCATTTTTAGGAAAGCATTTTGCACGGGTTTCAAACCTTTAATCATTTTTAGGAAATATCATTGTTCATAGTATCAAATTTTCATCGTGGTGTTCTTCATATAAATTTTGTGTTCTTGATGATATATATTTTCCAACAAGTTCTACATAATAATTGAAAAAATTGGAACGCTACATCTAAGGTGCATGTATAAATATTTTTAATGATATTTAAATCAAATGACAAGTGAGTAGACATTAATCCTCCATTAAGAGCAGAACTAGAAACTACGTACTAGGAAAGACAGTAATCCACCATTGAGCTAAGCAAATCACAAGTTTTTATTTTAATTGTAAGAAATGTGAATTGCATGTCTAAGCTTTGATTGTGATTTGTGAGGGCGGCTATAATTTCCACTAGCCATAAGAATTGATGACAATCCCTTTTAATTTAAGATAAGATCATATATATTTAGTCAATATGAAAAGCATATGCAATGTAATTACAATGACCTAGCTTGCCTACCATAAAGAAATAAGAAAGTGACATATATGGTCATGAATAAAAAGTGTTTCTACTTTTATATATGTAAGGCATAATATAGAAACATACATTTAAATTTGGTTTTAGCTGATAAATAAGTATTTTAATCTTATAATAGTTGATAAATAAGTATTTTAATCTTATCAGCTACGTACTACAACTAATAAGCTATGCAAGATGATATGTGATGCATGCAATTGTAATTTGATTAGAATTGACAACTAAATATTTCAACTCATTTCCTTTGAATTTGACACCCAATACTAATGTGATATATAAATTTTAAAATTTTTTAAATAATCATTTTATGCGTTAAAATGTCCAAGTGACTTAATAAAGATAAGTATCAATCATTATACTATTGAGGTACATTAAAGGGAAAAGAGTTTGAAAAAATACTTCAATTTTGGCCGAAATTGTTGTTACGATACCAAACTTTATGGAGGACCTTTTACCCCCTGCACTATTTAATAGTGTATTTTAAAGGTATAAATGTGCCCACGTGGACACATTACTACTTATAATGATGCAATATTTATGATGTCCATGTGAGCACATATATACCTTTAAAATACACTATTAAATAGTGAAGGGTGGTAAAAGGTCCTTTCCAACGTTCGGTATTGTTATAGCAATTTCGGTCAAAGTTCGGATATAGTTCAGACATTTTTCCCTACATTAAAACACATCAAATGTCACTACATAAAAAATGGTCTTTAGCGGTAATTAATTAATGGCAATAGCTCAATTACCGATAAATATGTATTTTTAGCGGTAATTAACACTCTTTGTATATGTCCCTAAAGCCTTTAGCAACATTGGATCTAATGACACTTAACTAATGCCGATTAAGACTTTAGTACTCTTTATTAATGTGTCTATTTATTGCCGCTAAAAAATGTTTTTATTGTAGTGTGTATTAGTTTTTTATTTATTTATATATAAAACATAAAACTCATGATGAGACATATTAGTTTCTTCTCCATCACATGATTGTTATGAGAAAAATGTGTATGCCAATTGCCAAGACAAAAACACACTCTTTAGGAAATTCAAAGTTTAAAAATATTTTTTTGAAATTTTGGTAACTAACAATATATTGAATTGCTCTTGTACGCAAGCTAAAGGTGGCCTATATGTAAGCTTAGGTTACAAGAAATAGTTTCTAATTTTTCTAGATCAAAAGTAGTTGAGCAATTTACTTCCTTAATTCAAATGTTACATCAAATTATACATTTCGTTATCATCATATATTAATTTTTTTTGGATTATCATATCATATTTGTTATTAAAATTTATTACATGTTATTTTAGATAACTTAACCTGATAGTATAAGAATATTGTACGTTGTCTTCGAAAAAAAAAATTATATTCAAAAGAAGATATAATGTAAGTAAAAAACAAACAGTTGGCAAGTATTCATAATTTGGAAAAAAGAAAAAAATAACATGACAAATATGGCTCATCTAATTAAACTTAAAAGGAAATGAAACAAAAAATAAAGAAGAGATACAAACGTTTTTTTACAGTGTCAATATTACAACAAATCATCAAAATTTAAACTCTCTGGAATTTCAAACTTCATGAAATTATTGAAGTTACTGCAATAACTCTCTTTTTCTTCTTCCGCGCCTGACAAAGGCGTATCAAAGCTGAAATTCTGACTATTCTGATTGTTGTTGATGTTGTTGTTGTTGTTGTTTAAGAACTGAATTATTGAGTTCTCAGATACATCAGACGTAGAATAACTATAGTTTTGAAGAGGTAACATCACATTTTTTTGGAACATTTGGTCATTATTCATCATATAGTGTCCCATGATACCTTGCATGGATTGGGAAGATGAAGATGAAACATTTTGTGGGGTGCAATTTGGTATTTCCGAAACTTGGTTGTGCAATTGATCATTATGTTGGGAAATAGAGGACTGATTGTGCAATAATTGATTTTGTTGAAGTTTTTGGAGCAAGAGTTCTGGTCCTTGAAAGTTTTGATTTTGTAATAATAGTTCTTGATTTTCATGAGAGTGGGATAGTAAAAGGGAATTTGCAAGTTTGAAGATCTCAGGGTTTACAAGTGCTTGTAGTCCTAGCAAGCTTGAAAGATTAAGTTGAGTCGAGTTAAAAAGTGATGATAAATCTAAGAAATCAAGACGAGGGCTATGAGTTACTGGATCAATGCCCATCCTCAATAGCCTTTTTCTTATATGCGTGTTCCAATAGTTTTTTATTTCATTGTCTGTTCTTCCAGGCAAGCGTGCTGCTATAGCTGACCACCTGAACACAAATACAATGAATCAATGACATTGTACATGTGAGCTAAATGTTGAGAATATAGTTAAGTTAAAAAAATAAAAATATATCATGTCTAATAATCAGAATTCTTAGATAAAATTATCGCGTAATTCAACATGTTATCATATCTGACAAAGGTCATTGAGTTCAAGTCTTAATTATTATCACATATTATGAAAAGAGGATTCCACATCCTTGACATTGAAAAGAAATCAAATTTGCATATAAGAGGCATGTTAGAAATATAATTAAGAAATAAATATGTTATTTCTAACTACTTAAATTATTAAATGTGTGTGATCACACAATCTAACAACCAAGAGTAGTAATGATTAAAGAGAGAATTAAAAAGGGAAAATCTAATGATGAAAAAATGAATTATATTTTTTCGAATCAATCAGACATCAAAGTGAATATCGGAAAAAAATATTGAAAGAGAAAGAGTGATAAATATAAATCTTACTTGTTACCAAGAACACTATGAAGTTGGATAATAGTTTCTTCTTCTTCAAAAGAGAATCTTCCTCTCCTAATATCAGGCCTCAAATAATTCGTCCACCTAAGACGACAACTCTTGCCACACCTTTGAAGTCCTACAATTTTTTTTTTCAAAATTGAAATATTAGAAACACCTATACATTATTTTTAATTAAGGGCGGAAGGGATTCAAATAAACCTCTTTATCGAAAATTCACATGATATAGATAAGGTTAAAAGTTTTCTTTTATTTATCCTTTAATGAAAATCTTGTTTCCATTGGTACAACAATTAATTATGTATTATTCTTATGGGGGAGATATAGAAGGGAGGAAAAGGCTTTATGAACCCCTTTGCTGGAAAATCACACTGTATATAAAAGATTAATTTTTTTTTGTATATATATATATAATAGATATCAAATCTCTTTGTCGGAAAATTACACTGTATATAAAGAATTAATATATATTGTTTACCAGCATTCTTGGGGAGGTTTCTCCAATTTCCAGGGCCATGAACTTGAATATATTGAATGAGTTTTTGATCTTCCTCTGGAGTCCATGGACCTTTCTTCAGTCCATTTTTATCAGAAGATGGTGTTCTTCCCATTGTTTTTTATTTGTTGGTCTTTTAGGAATATTGGTTTAGAAAATTGTAAATGTTTGAAGAAAATAGAAAGAAATGTGTTAATTAAAGAAAGAGGAGAAAGTGAGTATTTTGGATACAAAAGTGAAGTTGTAGGTCCCTATAGCTAGGGGGATTAATGACACTTATTTATAGATGAGAAATAAGTGCTTAATTTATAAATATTGAAAGTCAATAGGATTTATGCGCCTTATTTATTTTAATTACTTAAACCCCCCCCCCCCCCCACCCCCACTCCTCTTTTGTCATGATACACATGAGTTGAAATGTTTAGAAGATGTAAAAGTTAAAGAAAGAGAATTTAAAATATAAAAAGTAAATATTGAAAAAAGCTAATTAAGAAAATTTAACATCAATGATATATACATAAAAAATAAATTAATCTTAAATATATAGTTTAGTTTCTTATCTAAGAAAATTCGGATGAATCCCTTATATCCATGTGACTCCACCCCTGTAAAGATTGATTTATGTCGTATACTCTGTATATGAATATGGAAAATTTTATCTATATGATTATGTTAATCTATTGTATCAAGTTATACTGCGAAAATCTCACATATAAAGAAAGATCAAAATTAGGAGTTATATAAGAGTGAATTCATAATTCAAATTGTTGAGATACTTTTTGAATTAAAATTCAAAGAAAAACATGAAAATGGTATAATAATGATCTCACTCCACGCATTACCCATTTTGATATCCTTTGTTGCATATCAAAGGGAAATTTTGAAAAAATCATTTTTTAAATCTTGAAAAAAGAAAATGTGAAATTTTGAAAGAATAGTTAAGGACAAGTGGCTGCTAACTAATGGTTTTGACTTTGCAACAATGTCTTCAAACAAAGACTCATTAGTTGGTATGGTTGGTAGATTTCCCCTACCAATTATGAGGACAATATTTCATGTTCAATTTTTAGGAAAGTGTTTGCTTCTTTGTAATGAAAAATGCCTTTTTGAATTAAATTTATATAATACTTCACAAAAGATATGTATATATTTCATTTATTACGTTGGATATCATCATCATTCTAACTTGTCACCTTTTGAAGGTTGGGACCAAATCTTGGAGACCAAAGTTTTTGTATAACTTAAACTGAAATAATAGTCACACCACTCTATAGGTGTCAATGACAATGTTTATCTGAAAGTTTCATTAATTGCTATAGTAAAGTGATGTTATATATGTATATTGATATTTGAAATTTAAATCTCATTATACATAAAAGTTTACAATATTAGTAAGAGTATGAATGTTAAAAAAACACACATTAGTAGCTTTTCTTCATGAAGTTATGATCATAATAAATATCATTTAAATATAATTTATTTTTCCATTTTAGATATTTGTACTTGAAATCTACTATATATATGACATTAATGATGATAACCCATAGATTTTTACTTTATACATACTATACTTCTTACAAAATATTATATACAGTATTTGAGTATGACTATTCTAAAAGGATAATTTTACAAAGAGTGTACAACTATAATGAATGTGTTATTGTTAATGTTATAAGCATAACATTGTTATAAAGAAGTAAAGTATAATATGAAAAATCAATTTTGAGAAAATTAGACTGTCAAAGCGAAATATCATTATAACGAGGTTTGATTGTCATTGTAGTAGTTGAGGACCTTGACATGTCCCCTTTCAAGGAAGCCACTCTCTATGCTAATTAGAGTAACAAGTGCTAAAATGTGGGAGTAAATAACTCATTATATAAACGTAAGCTTAGACAAGCGTCACACATTTTGGTGTTTATTGAAGTGAGTGTCATAAAAGTTGTTTTAAGGCCCCCATCGACGAAAGAACAAAACGAAAAATATTAAAGTTAATGAATATTTATTTTATATGGTCATATCAATAGGAATATAATGATATCAAAAATAATATTGTCATTGTAGAATGTTGAAATTGATTTACGAATATCACTAATGTCGTCTATTAAATGAGTGAAGGCAATAGTACCGGGGCGTGGACATGGGTGGGCGGAGCCAGATGATCTGATGCTTATTCTTTGTCGAAAAATTATAAATATTACTAACTATTATAAATATATATTTAATTTGAAATACGCCACTAAATAAATACAAAGGTGGTCATTGTATAAAAAAATACAAAATAATTGACAAGTACATTTTTATTGATCATTTAGAGAGAAACTTAGATAATATTGTAATCATTTATCTCGCAGGACTAGTATTTTAAGTTGTGTGAAAGAAATTCACATTATTTTGTTATTGAAACTTAGCATAGTGGTGCTGCTTCCATAAAATAAGTCAGATAGTGATCAATTCAAATTTAATCGAATTTCAACATAAATATCAGACACAAAATGAGAAATAGTCAAGACGCCAACTTTCTAAATTGGGTACAAAGTGAGGTCATTTAAAATTATCCAACACCATACACGTACCCTAAAGTATAGTACAGGTGTTAATTTTAATATTTATTTCAATGGTATAGTCAATCAATTAATTAATTAATTAATTAGTTAATAAACCAACAAGGATCCTTATTTGGTCTCTCATAGCCTCATTCCTACTGTCAGCAGTCTACAATTGTTGATTAAAAGTTTATAATTAATTAATCAGATTAAATAATTATCCTCTTCTCAACCACATATACTACACATGGCCACAATGTAGACAGTTTAATTTTGGTTATCCACATTTCTTCAACTTTGAAATTTTGCAAGTTCAAATTCTTTAGTATATAGTGTATACACTAAAGAATGATGAATTTTGGTGTATATGTGTACTCATTTCGCACTCTAAAATCTTAGTCTTTATCTTGTTGGAAATATATAGCTAAATTTACCTTTAACTTCTATATCGTTCTCTTCCATTGATGGCAAAGTCAGAATTTTACTATTTAAATAAATCTAAAATTACAAAAAAGTTAATACATGAATAATTTAAGAGGCGAGATTCAGTATATAGTGTATATACATTTTATTTTAAAAGAGACTTAGCTACACAATGCAATTTTCTGACGAAGAAGTGTACATCGAGTCATTGACCCTTTTTTTGGACAAAAATAGCTTTGCTCTTGCATCCGTTCCAATTAATTATTTTTTTAGTCTTTTCCCTAAAACTGTCATAATTTTTTATTAAAAAATAATTCAACATTAAATTTTTATTTTATTATTTATAACCTCATAAATTTTTAAACTTCTCATTTTAATTACTCGATAAAACTTTTTGGTACTTAAAGAAGAAAAAGAAGGCAGTTAAAATGTTTAATGCTTATAAATTGACCATTTATTATCTTTTTCACTTACATAAACTAACATTTAGCTAGTTCTAAGGTCAAACTCTCTTTCTTGTTTTCCTCTTCCTCTTTATTTAATTTTATAGTATATCCTTACTATTCTAGAAGATACTCTTCACATATTTTTCTCTATTTTACTACTTTCTTTCTTTATTTTTACTTGATCATTCGACGCTTCAAACCAATTGTTGCTAGAATGAAATGTAGCTTTGAAATAGTTTAAAAAATTAAAATATAATTTATCACTTAATTCGCCTAATTTTATTCTTATTATTGATTATGATTATTTTTCAAAACATTAAATTTATTATTATTAAAATTGTCTTGCTATTTATTGTTCTTTAAAAAATATGTCAAGTCAATACTAAAAAAATAAAAATAGATAAAAAAAAGTATTTGACTTAATATTGTAATTGCGTGAAATGTTATTTCTTCCAATCCTTTTCAATGAATTTGGAAAATGTGTTTTGATATACTAAAGGGAAGACGTACATGCTTGAGTTTTTAGCAACATGGTAAAAAAAAAAAAAAGGTAAAAAATTATCCACACTTGGTGTATGCATCAAATTAATGTAACTTTTTATGGTTACGTGATTTAATGAAATAAAACATATGTTAATTAATTAAGATTAAATAAAATGAACTCTAAATTTAAATACATAGCATACATATATTGAATTGGACTATATACATTAGGTGCGGATAAGTTTATAAAAGAAAAATATAAAGGTTATTATGCGAATGTCGTTAGGTTATTGTTGTGAGTTGTGAGGTGTACGTTCAATAGCCTTCAACAAACTTTGAATTACAAATCTTCTTTTTATAGTACATGTGTATTATCTCCAAAAACTTATTATTTAATTAACTGGGAGAAGTCACATTGTTATATATATGTGGATGCTCTTGTGATCCATGAATATTTGTTTAATCTCATGGTCATGGCTCATGCATGTCTCCATATAATTTTGGAATTTTTATATGATATATTCGTTTACTATAATAATAGTTGATAATATATATGTATAAATAACATATTTCATATATATTATTAGTGCATATGTAATTATTTTTGATGGACCGCCAAAGTGTATGACTTATCTAGAAATAATATGTAATTTTCATAAAAGTTTTATCTTATGTAATTTTAAATTTAAATATTTTTAGTATTAAATCTATTGATATTTTTCAACTTATAAGTTTAAATATATTATTTATTACAGTTTTTTTAAATAATTTTTTACATATAAATTTATGGAAAAATCTTTTTGGCCAGAAAATATGGCCAGAATGATATTTTATCTATGTTATTTTACCTTTTAAAACATTTTTACCCTTTTAACTTTAATATATTTTAACTAAAAAATGGTAAAAACATCAGTTTATTTTAAAATAAAAAAATATATTTTAGATTTTTAAATTTTCTTGCCAAATTCTGATCAAATTTTCTGGTCATTTAGCACTTCCCTAAATTTATAATACGTATCAAAATTATTAAATTTTACTGAATTTCGTATGAATATCTACATCTGCCTCTCCATATAAGTTAAATATATCGTGTTTGTGAATTAGGGATCATAACAATAATATTTAAAAAGAATGGTCGTAGTGATGTTTTTGGGGTTGAAAAAACTGAATAAACAAAACTGTTTTTTTTTTTTTTTATTATTATTCATATTAAAGAACTGATTTATTATTTGGTGTCTCAAAATACGTACGTGGTTGCGCTTCATGCAAATACGTGTTGATGCATGTCATTCAATGTTTCTAGATTAATATATATTAATGTCTCCCTAATTTGTTCAAATTAAAACGTAGTCACCCCAATATTACATATGTTATATAGAAATTAAATAATAGTTTCTTCCACTTTAAATATTATTCCTTCGTCTCAAAGTATCTGTCGTATTTCTTTTTCTTTTTCTTTTTATATATTTTCATATATTATTTTCTTTATTCCGATTTATATGGCATAATTCAAATTTCAAGAGTCAAACATCTCAAGTTATCTGTTGTACTTCAGTTATTAAATATTTTTCTTAAAGAGGATAACAAAAATCTTTAAAAACACTTCCTAGATCCATCTCAAATTACTAGTATGGGTTCTAAAATAGTTATTACAAATTACTCTTTCAGTTCATCTTTACTTGTCATATTTTGCTTCTTGAGAGTCAATTTGACTAATCTTCATTGCTAAATAAAATTAGATTAATTTGATATTTTAAAATTATAATTTAGGTGTTTAAAAACTATACGAAAGTACTATAAGTTGCAATTCTTCTCATATTAATACGATGAAAAATATATCATTAAATATTGGTCAAAATCCATGTAGTTTGATTTTCGAAAAACTAAACATGACAAGTAATAATTAAAGGAGTAAAATTGATGATATGCGAGCTATTTGGGCTCAATTGGTTGGGCCTTATAGTCCTATAGTTTGGGCTTAACAACGCTGAATTGCACAAAAAGGCATATTTTAGACATAGTCGTAGTTTATAAATTTTTGCTTGTATAACCATTCGAAATTAACTACTTAAACGATGGTTAAAGTACTAATGATGATTCCATTCCCTTAATTTATACTAGTACTTGATTTTGACGATGATATCAAGGATAAGTTTGATATAATTATGACAAGTAAACTTTTGGAGTTTTTCAATTTTTTGAGTTTTATATTTAAACTATCAGGTGTGTCGATTTTTTTACCTGAAAGACTCAACAATGGTTATATAGAAGAAACTTATTAATCTACAAATAGGAGGTAGGAGTCTTTATTAAATAACTCAATAACTCCTGTATTTTTGTACATTGAGTATATCTCCCTACACTGAATGTGTCTCACTCTACACATTGAATGTATCTCTCTACGCTGAAAATATGTAATAAACACCCCTATTTATAATACTAACAACCAAAGTAAATTAGGACTAGAAACTTATAAAACTAACAAATCTTAATTAAACATAAATAAGTAAATATCATAAATAACAAATCCTAAAACAATAAGGAATCATATTCAGATTTATTTCCTACAACAATTATGTCACAATCTTCACGTATTTTTGTATTTCGAGGAAGGAGGATGTTTTTGATTGGGAATGTATGTTTTAAATGGAGTAATCACATAAAGTGGTTGAGTGATTTGTGACTGAAATACCAATAATCGAGTGACCTCTGAGTTATTAAAACAAATAAATTAAAGTGATATTTTGAATTAATTATATATCCTTAGTTGAGTGACTATCTAAGAAACTAACGGTTGGAAAATTATATGCACATCGGAAGTATACTGAAATCTTTACTGCTTACCTGAATAATAGATAATCAATACTATTTATGCTAGAACACATAATCATGCTAGAACACATAAACTTGTTGAATTTAATTTGATAAATACCTCTTGAAGCGTGAGCAGATACCTTCAAGCGAATCCCCAAGTTAGACGGACCTTCAAGCAAATCCACAAGATAGACAACATCTATGGTCTTCTACAGTGATCCCAAGTTCACATCTAAACTCTCTCAATACTTGGGTGCGCAAGTATCGAATAGAAAATTAATCCATCTTTTTCTAGGTTAGGAGAATTCCTACTTATAGAGATTTCTTCCCATTCCAACCAGGAGAAGAAAAATATACGTTTGTTTTCTTTTTAACCAAACTAACGCTACTTTTCTCCTTCTCCCTCTAGAAAATAGGATTTTGAGTTCTAGTTAAATATGGGCACTGTAGGGATTACATAATTAATTACTGATGCTTCCTATTACGGAAATAATTCCAAATAATTAATTTGAATTATTCTTACCATAATAAATTACAAATCATTCCACTAGATTCGTAATTGCACTCCTCTATTTATATTTCAAAATTCCCCATTAAACACTTATGTAACCCCATGCTAAGATTTCAGATACTAATGAATAAATTAAATTACTGACGAATTTAACTTAATGATTAATTTCCTTTAGAGCACTACTTAACTTATGTCATGTGTTGGATTCATAAATCCACTTGCAAGGTTTGACACGATGAAAACTTATAAGTTTCTCAAAAAGGCATATCAATCAATCTCTATAACGAGACATGGATTCCATCAACTAACTTATTATTTCACCAATATATATTATTATCATCCAACTTACCAGCCATATTGACCATCTCAAAATCTCACCTTTTAATAAATCAAAACGATAATTAATATATACAGATCATAATAGTTATATCAGGATTAAGAGTATAAGTACATTTAATAGTTTAGAGAATATGTTTTCGTCAGTCAATATAAAACAACTATCTCTACTCGGTCCCGTTCAATACATACAAAATGCACTAACACAAGAAGTTGGAACTATACCGTTCCCATAATCAGGATAAATTATATATAATCTTGTGCTACAATCGTACCCGATGGCATGTCCAATTTTCATCCTAGATTGTGAACAGAAAACTTTATTATACATATAAAAACTGATGATTTAATCTTCTGTGTATAAGCTAAAACTCTACACACTAAATCATCTACTATATAAGTAAACAGACACCATAAACGAATGTATGATCTATTAAAACTGAGCAAATATTTATTCTATAATAAATATTATATCTTAAAATATGATTAATAGTATATATATCCCAACACTAACTCTCATCTTTCAAAGAAAATTAAGGCACAAATACAAAGTCAGAAGCAATAAAAATGATTTCGACCTTCATCTTTAGAAAATATGCATAATTCTACGTGAACCCTAGGACTTCCACAAAATGAAAAAAACGAGCTACATGAGGTTGAGGTCGTGGGTCAAAATGCCTTGGCGATATTAAATTCTTGAGTTTCTGGATGTCATATCTGTTAGGACCAAAATAAGCAGGTGTAATGCGGAAGCTAGCAAAGCAAATCTCGAAAGACCACGAGTAAGAAGACAAACGAGAAATATACCAAAAGAGATAGATTTAACGTGGTTCGGTCAATTGACCTACGTCCACAAATGAGATGAGCAATCCACTATAAATATGAGAGTACAAAATATAGAGAGAAACAACCTCAAACAATTCACTCGGAATACAAGGAGGTACACAAAATTCTCCCTCATAACCGCAACTCTCAAAACCCTAGGACTACATTGTGAATGCTGATTAAGTTAGAAGGAACAGACCTATATTTATAGAGTCCTAAACCTTTCCTACAAGAAAAGGACTAGTAAAATACTAAAACCTTTTCCTAAAAGGAAAACCTATTTATGGTAAGAAATCAGGGCAAATAAACCCTAACAAATCTCCCCCTTGGCCTGAATTTCTGACAAAATAATTTGTCCACCTTTTTCACATAATCTTTAGGATCTTGCATCTCTTCTCCATAATCTCCTCCATCAAATCTACGTCTCGTCACAGAGAACCTCTCTGAAACAGTTTCTCCAACAAAATCTTCATTACTATCAAAAAGGTTGCGGTTAGAACTACACTCGCCAAGATGAACACCCATCTGTAACATGGTTCCATCATTGAGCCATGGCTCTGATACCACTTTGTTAGGACTGAAATAAGCAGATGTAATGCGGAAGCTAGCAAAACAAACCTCGAAAGACCACGAGTAAGAAGACAAACGAGAAATATACCAAAAGAGACAGATTTAACGTGGTTCGGTCAATCGACCTACGTCCACAAAGGAGATGAGCAATCCACTATAAATATGAGAGTACAAAATATAGAGAGAAACAACCTCAACCAATTCACTTGGAATACAAGGAGGTGCACAAAATTCTCCTCCATAACCGCGACTCTCAAAACCCTAGGACTACATTGTGAATGCTGATTAAGTTAGAAGGAACAAACCTATATTTATAGAGTCCTAAAACCTTTCCTACAAGAAAAGGACTAGTAAAATATTAAAACCTTTTCCTAAAAGGAAAACCTATTTATGGTAAGAAATCAGGACAAATAAACCCCAACAAATCAAAATATGTACAAAATATGAAGAATATCATCCTATAATAAATTAAATGTACCTCAACTATGTGGAGTCACGAAGTGTGTCACATAAGTCAAAATATGTACAAAATTACAAAAAAGAAGAAGAAGATAAATTCGAGGGTAATAGGACTTTAATTTAGTTAAAATGTATATCTGAGATTTCAATCATAGTTTAGAAATACTTATTCTTTGTGCCCTTATCCCTAATAATAATAATAAAGAATTGATATAAAGTTGTTCTAATACATACCTTCCAAATAACACGTGAGTGAATTTGTGGGACTTCCAAAAAAATAAAGCTAAGGAGGACTTGACAAGTTAAAAACAACATATATATATATATATATGAGAAAATCGAGGTTGTGATGATGATTTTCTTCTTTGTTTCTCCGAGAATGAGAAAATTGATAGTGTAAGAGAGCAACCGGACCCGTATCTTGGCGGGGCAACCCGGATGGCAGGTTATCCTGCAACCGATGCTTGCAGCCATGACGGTGATTCCAATCTCTCTTAACGTATTACAAATCCGAGCTTTAATATTTAAATTTCTTAGGGTCGATCTATTGAAAATAGCGCCTCTTCAGCTCTACAAGATAGAGGTGAGACTACACTGACTTGTTGTTGCAGTTGGAAAATTCGCAGTTAAAAAAAAAAACCCATTTATTTGATGCTGATTAATAAAAAATCTGATTCTGTTCTGTGTCTAGAGCTGTCAAAATGGGCTGGCCCAACCCAACCCAATCCAACTCTAACGGGCTAGAGAGTTAAATGGGTTGGGACGGGCTGACCTTTTAATTAAAGGGCCGGTAAAATAGTAGCTCAACCCAGCCCTAAGTGGGCCACGGGCAACATTTTCCTCTTAGAAAGGATACGAACGTTGATGTCCGATAGACACGGCATCAATACATACATAAATTCATTCATGAATTACACATACTTCAGTGAATATTTACAAAACAAATACATAATAGCCAAGATACAACATTCATACAATTCATCCGAGCAAAAAAACATTACATGATCATTATTTTCATAAACAAGACAATAAAGGAGAAGTCAAAAATTAGGCATTAAAACAAAAGTAAAAGAGGTCAAAGATTCATAGTTATAATGGAGTAATGAACTTGGGCTAATAAGAAAATTTAGTGGGCTAATGACCCTAAAATGTAAAAGATATGTAAAAAATATAGTCTTGATTTTAAATTGATATTTTAAAAATATTTATTGACAAAATTTTAACAAGTAAAACACTACTTAAAATATATATAATAAATATTTTTAAAATTCACAGCCCGCGGGCTAGCCTTTGAGTCTTGCGGGTTGGGCCTATGAGGCCAGCGGGCCAAATGAGGCTAGGCTAAAAAGCCTCGTTACTAAATGGGCTGAAAAAATTGAGCCCAACCCCATTTAATTCAAGGATTGGGTTGGGCTGACCTAGCGGGCCAAACCCATTTTGACAGCTCTATCTGTGTCTGGTCTCAACTCTCAATTTTTGCAAGTTCTTTCTTCTTATCACTCTTTGGTTATTGCACTTATTTCACATAACTTAAAATACTAGTCCTACGGAATAAATTATTACAATATTATCTAAGTTTCTCTCTAAATGATCAATAAATGTACTTGTCAATTATTTTGTATTTTTTTTATACAATGACCACCTTTGTATTTATTTAGTGGCGTATTTCAAATTAAATATATATTTATAATAATTAGTAATATTTATAATTTTTCGACAAAGAATAAGCATCAAATCATCCTTAAGGTGCCTCCGCCCGCCCATGTCCATGCCCCGGTACTATATTGCCTTCACTCATTTAATAGACAACATTAGTGATATTCGTAAATCAATTTCAAGATTTCTATAATGACAATATTATTTTGGATATCATTATATTCCTATTGATATGACATATGATATTCATCAACTTTAATATTTTTTGATTTGTTCTTTCGTCGATGGGGCCTTTAAACAACTTTTATGGCACACTTCAATAAATATCAAAATGTGCGACGCTTGTCTAAGCTTATGTTTATATAATGAGTTATTATTTACTCTCACATTTTAGCACTTGTTTCTCTAATTAGCATAGAGAGTGGCTTCCTTGAAAGGGGACATGTCAACAGGGGCGGACCCACGTGGTATCCAGGGGGTTCACCTGAACCCCCTCGGCAAAAAATTACACAGTATATATAAGGTAAATTTTCTGTATTTCTGTAGATATATATATTTTGAACCCCCTCAATAACAAAGAGAAACTGATGGTGCAGTGGCAAGTATCCTTGAAATTAAGTTGTACGTCACCGGTTTGAATCCCAGTGATTTCTTTTTCAGTTTCAGTTTTTTTTTTAAATTTTCAGTTCTGTTTTTTAAGTTTTTTTTTTACTTTAAAAAATGTGCTAAAAGTTTGGTTTTAAACCCAAAAGAATTCAAGATTTCCATTTCTAACGGCTTATTTACACGTTTATACTTTTATTTTTCGAACCCTCTGAACGAAAATCCTGGATCCGCCACTGCATGTCAAGGTCCTCAACTACTACCATGACAATCAAACCTCATTATAATGATATTTTTCTTTGACAGTCTAGTTTTCTCATAACTGATTTTTCATATTATACTTTACTTCTTTATAACAATGTTCTGCTTATAACATTAACAATAACACATTCATTATAGTTGTACACTCTTTGTAAAATTATCCTTTTAGAATAGTCATACTCAAATACTGTATATAATATTTTGTAAGAAGTATAGTATGTATAAAGTAAAAATCTATGGGTTATCATCATTAATGTCATATATATAGTAGATTTCAAGTACGAATATCTAAAATGGAAAAATAAATTATATTTAAATGATATTTATTATGATCATAACTTCACGAAGAAAAGCTACTAATGAGATTTGTAATATTAATACTCTTACTAATATTGTAAACTTTTATGTATAATGAGATTTAAATTTCAAATATCAATATACATAGATAACATTACTTTACTATAGCAGTTAATGAAACTTTCAGATAAACATTGCCATTGACACCTATAGAGTGGTGTGACTATTATTTCAGTTTAAGTTATATAAAAACTTTGGTCTCCAAGATTTGGTCCCAACCTTCAAAAGGTGACAAGTTAGAATGATGATGATATCCAACGTAATAAATGAAATATATAAATATCTTTTGTGAAGTATTATGGAAATTTAATTCAAAAAAGACATTTTTCATTACAAAGAAGCAAACACTTTCATAAAAATTGAACATGAAATATTGTCCTGATAATTGGTAGGGGAAATCTACCAACCATACCAATTACCAACTAATGAGTCTTTGTTTGAAGACATTGTTGCAAAGTCAAAACCATTAGTTAGCAGCCACTTGTCCCTAACTATTCTTCCAAAATTTCACATTTTCTTTTTTCAAGATTTAAAAAATGAAATTTTCAAATATTTCCCTTTGATATGCAACAAAGGATATCAAAATGGGTAATGCGTGGAATGAGATCATTATTATATCCTTTTCATGTTTTTCTTTCAATTTTAATTCAAAAGGTATCTCAATAATTGAATTATGAACTCACACTTTTATAACTCTTAATTTCCATCTTTCTTTATATGTGAGATTTTCACAGTATAACCTAATACAATAGATTAACAAAATCACGTGTGTAATGCATGAGTGAAGTTCCATACCCCCAGTCATACTAAGTAGTACCTCTCAAGAAGTCACAATTAAAGTCCATGTTCTTACCATAGTTCATATTCATATCATATAGGGAAGAATAGCATTAACCGACATAGACCATGTGAGCTACATGGAATCCGGTGTCTTACCACCACACCGAAAAAGGTGTCCTACTTGCCTAAGGTAGAAGTAACATATTTAGCTTTTTAGGTGGATCCACCAGCTAAAGACCTATGTGGGAATATAGTTATGGGGTAAGGAGATTGCTACTAGAAACCCGGACTTTCTAACGTAGAAGGTTTCCATCTCATGAGATCACTTACATTGGGAAGCCGGACTTTCTAACGTAAAAACTTCCATCTCATTGTTCATACCCACTCGGTGCTATAATTCCCTTTAAGAGTTATGTTAAATCTTTGCTTAGATTCATATTCATAAGAGAATTCACTAGGCATTCAAGACAACATAATATCATAAGAGCTCAAAGATTCATTTGGTGAGAATGTCCTTTCACCCTTTGAACCATCAATCATGTGAGAAAACCTTTAACATCTTACCAATAGTGTATTCATGAGCATGACCTTTCAATCAACACAACAAGCTTACCATAAACATACATACATGCTTCATGCATAATTCAAGAGTAAGGGTGTAGGGAAGGAGGATCTTGCATCAACACCACAACCACACAATAGATATAGAATCATTACTATCTAAGAAAACTCACACATTCATATCCAATCCACATCAACATATACCAACCCTAGCCAATTGCCCTTCAAGGCCGTGAACCAACACCAACCCTAACTTCTAGAATTATATCATTAGATAGAGAGATTTCATGATGCAACAACTTAATAAACATAAACATAATCAATTATCAACTTCCATGACCAATCAAGTCATACATTAGTTCACAATTTAGGAAGAAAGGGAAATCATGGGTCAAGAGAGATTTTCATTAAAATCCATCAATACTACAATAATCTAACCATAAATCATCATAATTAATCATATTAGATCATAATTGAACAATAGAAGTCATTTTGGAAGATGACCCATGACTAGAATAAAACCCTACGTTTTGGAAGTCTTAAAAATACACTTTGAAGGGGATCCGTGGGTGATAGCTTCCCAAGGATAAAAAGCATCCATACCTTGTCTAAGAATCTCCAAGAACTTTGGGGAAGAAACTTGAAAATCTAGCAACCCTAGCTCCAATGGCTTCTTCTTCTTCTTGAGTCTAGAGAGAGAATTTTTTAGAGAGGAGGGAGGTTTTTTATTTCAATTGGGTGTTTGTGAATAATGGCCAAGTATTATGAAATTTGAGTTAAAAACATATATAAAATACCCCTAAAAATACCCAAAATACCCCTACTTAGATTGGATTAAAAAGGAAATGACCCTAAGAACCTTCATTAATTGACCCCCGTCCAGGTCTCACGACTCACTACATGAGCCGTGGTGAGGACCACGACCCGTGGAGTTGAGGCAGTAGCTCTCTTTTTGGAGCTCAAGGCTCTATCGCCTAATGCACCCTCACGAGCACCTTCACGGTCCGTGAAGTGGACCACGCCCCATGGTCATGCTCGTGGAGGGCGAGGAAGTAGCTAGGCTACTCAATGCTCCAATGCCCTCATGCCCAAATCTCCTTCATGAAGGGCCATGGTCTCTTCCGTGAAGTATGAGACATTGGCTAGCATTTTTGGGTGGCTATATTTCCATGGCCAAGTGACCTTCACGCCGACCTTCACGAGCCGTGGAGTGGACTACGACTCGTGGTCCCCTTCGTGAAGGTTGGGGAAGTGTCTAAGACACTTGAATGTTTCCCTCCTTTGGTCAAAGCAACTCCATGAAGCCTCCTACTGGCAGTGGTCATGACCATGAGCCGTGGTGGTGGCCGTGGAGTTTGAGGCAGTGTCTTCAAGTTTGGGGTAGCCTTGGCCTTTGGCCTTGGCTTTATCCTTTTGCTTGTCACTTCTCCCTTAGGCCTTGACTCTTAAACCCCCATATCATGCTTAGATGGTCTACTAATCTAGGGGAGGTCATTTTATAGATTTTTACCTTACGTTTAGGCTCTAGTTGAACCTACTAATTTTCCGGGTCGTTACAAGTATATGACATCTTCAAACGACTGTTGAGAGACCACAACTAAGAGAACTGACTTGTCGAGTTCAAGGGTGAGTCAATTCCTTCAGGCTAACTATAGATTCATCTAGGATCTTTGTTCCTTTCCTTCGAACTTATACCTTTCAGATTCTTTACTTTATGTTTATTTGTTTTGGGGTTGCATCCCCTTATCTTAGACTGTTTAGTTAGAAGTTTTAGTACAATGACTTTCAGGTTCTAGGGGTTGAATTTCTGCTTGGTTATGTTTGTTTTTGATAACTTACTGAGTTCATGGGAACTCAACTTTTAAATTGATTAATTAAACATGTTTCCACATCTTTAAATGTCTGTCTTTTGGTTAATATTGTTTAGTTGGGTTGTAGTAATGGTTCTCCTACCTCAGAATTAGTGTGGGTGCCAATCAGGACAGTTTGGGTCGGACACTCGCCGGAAATGACATCGGCCTAATACCGCATGTATGTAAAGACCTCGACATGATAGCATTTGTCGGAAATGACCTCGGCCTAATAGCACTAACCTGCAAAGACCTCGGCATAATAGCACTTGCCGACAGAGACCTCGGCATAATAAATCATCACACGTCTTATCATGGTGATCAATAATCAATGAACACAAGCAATATCACACCACATAGAAGAAATGACATTATACGATTCAAGTCCACATTCATGCTTTAGAGCATTTCATCAATCAACGAGGGTCACAATAAGACAATTCACATCATCATGCTCATCACATAGTATTTTTCATTTCAAGCCTCTTTTATTCATTTAGATACATCAAGTGGACAATTAAACCCTTTACCTCATTCTCATTACTCCCAACACACAAGCAACGAAGGAAGCAACTGAATTCTACTAGAATACAAGATTTAGGAGATCACTTGCTTAAATCTTGAGTCTTCCCTTCCGGATCACTTCCAAAGCCATATAGTCTATAACAACTAAGTATTCACAATCACTCATCGAAAATAACAATTCTCAAATCAATTATATAGAAAAATGAGTCGATCAACTCAAAACCCAATTCCAAAATTAAGGTTGAATTTGAAATTTAATACTTGAAAATATTACTCAAGGCTTTAGGAACTCATTGGGGAAAATCATTTCGAAAAAGGACTTAAAATCAATTCAAAATCATTATTTTAGCTAAGAACTTGAGTTCTTGAAAAACCTCATCATTCACCAATCAAAGTCTCATATTTTTATGTTACAACCCATAAATAATCAAAGAGAAATGAAGCTTTAGGATTATAGAAGCTTACCCAAATGCTTTAGCACAAGAAAACCTTTCCAAAATCACCACCAAAAAATGGCAGGCCAGAAACCCTCTCAAGTGTCGCAAAAGCGACCATAAGCGAACCCCACAATATCTTGAGCATCGCAAAAGCGAACGGCCTTCGCTAAAGTGAAGCTCGCTTAAGCGACAGGTCCTTCGCTTTAGCGGAGGTCGCTTAAGCGACATGACCTTCAGAAAAACGAGGCCTGTAGCACCACAAAACAAAGCCAACTCTCAAAATATTCGTTCAGAACCCCTTGAATACAAATCACATATGCAAATCAATTATACTCAACGTTTCAGACTAAATGGAACCGCCAAAATATGAATTCGAGGTCTCTTTGACCCGACATCCGTGAAAATCATAAGAAACTAACTCATGCCTAAAAAGTTCAAAACAAGCTCGGGACTTCTCAAAAATTAACCAAGACCTCACCTGGGACTAAAATCATTCTTCAAATCCAACGGAACTCTCGAAACTCCGATCCGAGCATTCGAATCCCAAATATTGACCAAAGTCAATCCAAGCTAAATTTCCACAAATTCACAACATAGGACATCAAATCTTATAAAAGACTCGGAATCTGAAACCAACAACTCTCAAAGCTCAGATTCCACATTTCGTCGAAACTTCAAAAGACCCCAGAACCCACGTTCTTAACAATATATGTCTTTCAAACTCAAAACTTACCAAATTCTAAACTTTTAACTCAAAGTTCAAAACCAACTTTTCAAACTCAATCATGAAAGACTTGAGGTCAATCACGGAAGGAAAATATGATAAATTTACGAAACTTTCCAAAAATACCGATCATTACAATCATATTTTTTTTATGCAAGTTCATTAACATTATAAATAGAGTAATCTATTTATGAATTGATTAAGAAATCAAGTACTACTCCTTATGAATTTTATTTTAATATTATATGCATTAAATATGTATGTATATGCATGGATATGTGTGTCTGTTTATGTTTCATCTTTTCTTTTTTCTTTATTTTATTCTACTATTTAGATAAATAGTTTTGATTATCGTTAATGAAATATTTTTTAAAGTTTATTTGCAATATAAGAAGATAATCTTTAGAATTTTATTGTAAAATATACCACTATTTTTACAAATTGTTTTGTATTATGTGCATTAAAATATACTTATAAAGTTATTACTCTTTACAATTTTTGTTTGCACAAATAGATAAATCTAAAATTTTGATTATTATTAATAAAATTATTTTTTCTTATTCTGATAATTTATTTATAGAACATCACTAACTTAAATATGTAATTATCAGTTCTTACATCTCTTCATCTCGAAACTAATATATATTTATTTTTATAAAAAAATTCATTACATAAATTCAAAAAAATTAGAAATATATATCATGATTTTAATGAATTAAAAATAAAAGACAAAAGCTAATAACGTAAGAAAAAAAGAATTCCAAAATAATAATTGACATTTAAGAGGGGAGGGGATATTTTAAAGTAAAGTTGAAGAAGGTACGCAAATGATTTTCACTCATATTAATAAAGTATCTATCAAGTATATCTACAAGGTGGAAGTTCATCAATTTTATCAATGCATTGTTATTGTCGTCGCCTATTATATTTATTAACTATCAAGGACATTGCGGTCCCTTACTACTCATCACCCTCAAGAAAAATTTATATTAGAGATTATGAGTTAAATTGATTTATCTTAAATAATTTTTATATTATGCCAATTTTACATTATATATAAATTTGATTACATGTGTTAATTAATGATGCTTAGATGCATGTGTGGGCATATTAGGAGAGATGATTACAAACAAAGTCATTTGAGATAAGGTGGGATGGTCTCCGTAGCGGACAAGATGAGGAAAAATCGATTGAGATGATTCGAGGAGATTTGTGGATGCACCGATGAGGAGGTGAGAGATTGACTATAGTGGAGTTGGAAAAACTCAATTAGTATTTTCCACTTTTATTCTTTTAATAGAAAAACTATATCTATTTTTTTCATAGAAAAAATATTAGTTCTCACATCACTAACTTAAATATTTAATTATCAGTTCTCACATCTCTTTTCATCTCGAAACTAATATATATTTATTTTTATAGATAAATTTTAAAAATTAGAAATTTATATCAAGATTAGAATCAAAATAGTCCAGTTATCCCTATGTGGACCACAAATTCTATGCAACTAAATTATGTGTACGATTCCACCAACCTGGCCATTTATGTTACTTTTAAAAACTTATAAATCATAATATATTAAATATAAATTCGAGGTATCTTTGACCCGACATTCGTGAAAATCATAAGAAATTAACTCACGCCTAGAAAGGTCAAAATAAGCTCGGGACCTCTTAAAAATTAACCAAGACCTCACCTGGACTAAAATCATTCTTCGAATCCAACAGAACTCTCGAATTTAGGGAACAAGCAATGTTGCCAACTAAGGCTGTGTAGTGTTTGAGAGAGAGGGAGAGTGAATCTTTAAGAGTAGGAATAATGGTTTGAACGAAATCGAAGTTGGAAATTGATAGCTTGTAGAATAAAATCTGACGTATATAGCCAAAACCGAACCACATATGATCACAATAAGTTAGAGGGAGCGTTAGATCAGTTGCGCTGCCGTGGGGCGGTGGCGCAACTTGGCATTGCTCAATCAATATTGAAGTCATTTTCGTTTGGTAAAGTAATACACAAAGTAGTTAGGTTTGGGTTATTAATATATCTAATCTTTGAATGGGTGGCTGATGCACAAAGTAGGTATGGCTTATATATATCAATATTACCTTATATATAAGCCAACAACAAAAAGGACTAACGCTGCAGTACTTAATTGTACATTATGTTATGTGAGTTGTACTATTTATATTTTATTCATATTTATCTTTATTTTACCTTATCATCTTTATTTTCCAAATTATTTTTTGAACGAGTGTCAACTGTCACATGTCTAATATTGATATCAATGACTTAGGTTTAATTAATTGAGAACTATAACAATAATTTATGTAGAGTTGGAAAATAGGCAATTAATTGAAGGCTATAACAATATTACCTTATATATAAGGCAACAACAAAAAGGACTAATGTTGTAGTACTTAATTGTACATTATGTTATGTGAGTTGTACTATTTATATTTTATCCATATTTACCTTTATTTTACCTTATCATCTTTATTTCCCAAATTATTTTTTGAATTAGTGTCAATTGTCACATGTCTAATATTGATATCAATGACTTAGGTTTAATTAATTGAGAGCTATAAAAATAATTTATGTAGAGTTGGAAAATAGGCAATTAATTGAAGGCTATAACAATAATCAATGGTAGCTATTTTTAAAGAAATTGGCTACAATTGCAATTCAAAATTAGGACAAAAAGGCAAAAAAAAAACTAACAATCCAAGTCTCCCAAAATTAGCTAATTCATGCGTGCTACAAAGGCAAGCATATGAATTGTGCTTCTTCACCCTAAATTTAAGCCATCCAATGCGTTAATTTGTCCGGTTGAAATTTGTCATGATCCCTAATTCTTTGTTATGCCTTCCTCTCCAGGTTGATGACTTTCTAACAATAACACACTTATGTCAGGGACCAAATACAAATGGATAAAGCAATTTGAAATACAAATGGAGAAAGAAACTTGAAAAAGCTAGAGTGGTATTTAACTGTTGCATAAAAGTCACTTCCTTTTTATGGGTTTAAACGAAACTTTCCTCCTGAATCATATTTTATTTTATTTTTTTTGAAAGGTACAAATGTACCGCTAAAGAAGCACCAACATCCACGTGAAAAAAAAAAATTGCTTGAAAAAATGAAAGTTAGATTACTGTCAACCATTGCAAGATCAAGAGAAACCTTTTAGGATCTATCATTAATATTTTTAGCATTATTAGTAGTATAATTTCAACTAAAAATTGTGTGAATTACAATTTTCGTTTGATGGCAGAGATTTTTTATTTTTTTGTTAATTCTCAAAATTACAATTGTTGATGATTCCTTCCCATGTAGTGATTTTTTTATGAAATCAATGCATATCAATTGTTGAAACATTCAGGTGTAGTTATTTTGGTTGTCATACAAACCTAACTATGCACTAACTATATCTTTTTTATGGTACTAATGCATTATTAACTTGATTCTAATACAATTTGTAATGACGAAAAATTTAAGGTAAGATATATCTTTTGGTCCATTTTTTTAAATAATAAATATTGCATATTTGAACACATTAAAAATCAAATTGTTGGGCTTAGACCACGTGCATCGCACGGGCATCACTTTCTAGTATACAAGACAAGAATATGAAAGTTTTCAAGTGGTTGTTGCTACTTGCGGACCAGTGCCAAATTCAGAATTTTCATTAAGGGAATTCAAGAATGTCTAGGATTTGAATTTGGAAATTTTGAACTCCTAAACCACTGAGTCAATCTCTAGTCTTGTGTTCAACAGATTCAAAATTTCTTTCTCCATATATATATATATATATACCTTACATACCCAAATGTAATTACCATAAATGAAATGATCATCCTTTTTTAATCATTTATAAAAGGATTTCGCATTAGATAAAATTATATTTTTTTTGTTATTTCTCTAATCATAATTAGAATCTTAAAATTAATTAAAGTTTGAACAATTAGATCTTTTTATATTTAATAAAAATAAATATAAAAACTCCTAAATGTAGCAAGTAGGAATGGAATTTGATCATTTTGGTTTCACCACAATAAGTGAACATTAAAAGTAAATAAATAAGTACTATATTGATTACATCTTTAACACGTGCTACCCTATGTTGTTTTATAGTTTTGTATTATATTTTCAAAATTCAAATAATAAATTTATATTACCAACCACGCTCATCATTTGTGTTGAATTAACTTTTTATTCTTCAACGCCCTCCTTCAAGCTAGGTGGTATGAAGTAGAATGTATTATAAGATTTTTGCAAAGTTTAAGTGTCTCTTTAAAATAAGAGGACTAATTTGAGGAGACTTTATGTATTTTCCTATCATTAAATTAAACCTTAAGAAGGTTGTCAAAAGAGAAGTATACGTAGTACATTTTCTTTTAGAAGAAACATTATACTCTTAAAGGTGCAAAATGCATAAACAAAACAAAAAAGCTTATTCGGATGTACAAAGAACTAATATCAAGCAATTGAATAAGAAAGCCAAGACACAGGTAGGAATCCTTGCCAAATCCTCAAACACTCAGACTTGGTATAGAAAGCTAAGCCCGTGAGTGAATATAGTAGCAAAAACATTCATTCGAGTTTTAGACAAAGACAAGCCAATTTCTAAATCTCCATCAAAGTCCTTAGAGGTGATACCATATCACGATAAGGTATCGTGAGATGGAATCAACATTTGGACATGCGATTTTACGCTGATTCCATCTCATGATTCCATATCATGAGAGGTGTTACCATATTCTCCAAAAACCATGATATGGAATTATATGATGATTCCATATCATGATTTGAGATATTTTAATACAATAATTGATCCATGAGTTTATATTTTGTTAAAACAACCCCACATTTATATCTACTAACCATTTGTTTCACATGTAATAAAATTTATAATCACATCATTACTTTTTAAAATTTATTATTCTCACCGACATAAAATTTATTATTCTCATCACCAACATATAGTCACTTTAACTCACACCTCACGATTGTGAAACTTTTCAACATTCACTTGAAACAATTAACCGGCATGCTAAAATAGTTGCCGAGGCAATTAGCAAGATCGCACCAACATTTATACAACTAAAAAATATGACTGGTGTACATTCCAAAATTCGACATAATACTTGATTTTGGCCTTGGTTTAAGGTAAAATTTCAATCACATTAATAAATTTATTTTATGGCCTTAATAAGTGAACATTTATATTTTATGTGTAAGTTATTTGTATTTAGTTACATATTTCCTATCAACTTTGTTTAAAGAGATAATATTTATTTTATGATTTTGCATTGTCTTGGAAGCACTATTTTTATTACTCTTACAAACATTATTTTTATGAAGTGCATTCTATAATGCTTCCAATTTATTTTATGTTCACTAAACTAATATTGATGTATTTTTTTATTTGGTAGGATTGTGTTTGTGCGATTGATGGTGTAACATCCGGCAATGTGAAATAATTGAAGAGGCTTAGAATTGGAAATTTTCATTTTTGGATTTTTTTTTTTAAAGATCTGGAAATTTGGCTAAGTATGGGAAAAAGTGAGTTTTTGGCCAACTTTGAACAGACATAACTCCTAGACCAGGATGAGTTAGGTGTCGTTCTAGTTATGTTTGCAAATATCTTAGAATGATCTTTCCAACACCACAAAATTTGCTCGATTCCGAGTTTGTATGAGTGAGTTATGCCCTTTGGAAATTGGGCAGTTGGCAGGGAAATCCGTCCGGAAATTGTAAGGGTATTTTGGTCTTTTCCCTAACCAATTCTTTTGGTTATATAAATGTGTTAGACTGATTTTTTGATCAGTTTTTACCATTTTAAAAGAGTGACAGTAAGGGTTTTGAGTGAAGAAGAGAAGAAGAAGAGAAGAAGAAGAGAAAAAGAGGAGATCAACCAAGTTTTCGTCGTGGATATCGTCGGGGGTGATCCCTATTAAGGTATGTGAGTTCATAGTGTTGGTTGGTTCTTTCCCCCACACGCCAAACTCATTTTTTTTATTATTGAGAAAAGATTGATTAGGTTTGTTGAAGTTGTTGGTTGTATTTGTTGAAGTTGTTGGTTGTGATTGTGTTGAAGTTCTTGTTGATGTTTCCGGTTGTGTTGTGAGTTGAAATCTATTGTATGTTGAGGGGTTTATGATTCTAAGTGTTTGGGGCTGGATCCATTGAAGTTAAGGAGGCTTAGAGTTGGAAAAATGAAGGAGAAAAGTTGGATTTTTGGGGGAAAAGGCTGGGGCGTCGCGCCAGCCAGCGCGCCCCAACAGGGGTTCTGATGTTTTACCCCTGGCGTGGCACGTCTCTAGAGTGCTAGTGAGCCCCTTCTGAGCTTCAAGGGCTGGCGCTCCGCGCCTTTCAGAGTGCCAAGGACGCCAAGTTCCCCCATTCTTTTCACACTTTTTCATACATGTTCCTAGGTATTGTACCTATGTTTCCTAGTTGTTTTCAACACTCCAAGGTACGTTTAAACGTCAAGAACTCATACGTAAACATGTGATTATACACCTTGAATTCATAATTCCAATTCAAGGAAAGTTAGTTTCCAAGTCAAGTGAAGTTAGAAGTCAAAGCAAAGTTAAGAAGTAAGTCCAAGCAAGTCTCTAAAGCTTTTCAAGAGTCGTTATTAAACGTTTTAACTTCGTGTTAAGGTTCAAGTTCAAGTCGAGTAAAGAGTATAGAGTTCCAAGTTAAGTATAGAGTTCCAAGTTAAGTATGGAGTTCCAAGCTAAGTATAGAGTTTCAAGTCAAGTCAAGAGTTTTCAGTTAAGTCAAGAGTTTCGATATAAGTCAAGAGTCAAGAGTCAAGTGCATTCTCAAAAGTAATTAGGGAACTAAGTATTTCCCAAAGAAGTTTATAAGTGTTTTCACATTTAAGTTGAGAGGAAACTGAGATTTCCAAAGAGTTTTGAACAATTTGAGCACTATCTCTTTTAAAGAAAAGATGAGTTTTGCAAAAGAGTTTCTAAAATATGATTAGTATGACAAATAGAGTATGTCATCAATGTTTAAACAATATGGTCTCTAGATATACCATCAATGTTTAAGCAGTATGAAAATCCCGAGTCATCAATGATCATATTAAAAATATGGTTTTGAGATGTTCGTTTTAGAAAGAGTTTTCAAGAGCCTTTGGCCTAAGTTTTGAGTAATTATCTCAACTAAAGAAACATGTGTTTAAAACACTTATGAGAAAAAGTATTTTTGGGAGTAGTCTTGAGCACCGAATTGGGGGAGCGTTCAAAGAACTCACAGCCCCCATAGAACCATGTAGCCAAACATGGGATTTCTCGGATCATACTTTTTAGATGATCACGAAAGTTAAGCTAGCGGATCCACTAAACAATAACGTCCTATATGACGGCGAAGTATAGGACAGTTCTGACAGCGTAGACAAGACGATGTGTCACCACTTAGATTCATAGTTGTGGTTGTCGGTTAGAGAACTCCCACAGTAGAAAGAGCTTGGTTCCTCGAGAAGTTCTGCTTAGTGTGGATGGGGGTATGGGACTTCATTCATGCATTGCATAAGTAGACTTTGAGAGGAAGCATGGTATTTTCATGATATTAAATATGATTTTTACGTCATGTTTTAAATAGTTTTGTAAGCTTTATATATATTGCATGTGTCTTATTGCTTTATATTGAGTTCAGTTATTCATGAGTTAAACAGAGCCAAAGTAAGTTCTCTTTTGTATCCCTTTCAAGCTTAAGTTGTTGTTTAGCGGTCCAGCTCGCATACTCGTACATTCCATGTACTGATGCCAGTTGGCTTGCATCGTCTTATGATGCAGACGCAGGTACCCAGGATCAGCATCCAGCACGCCGTTGATCCAGTTGAGCACTCCAGAGTCAGTGGTGAGCCTCCTTGCTTTCCGGAGGACTCGGTTGTTCTGTTCTTTTAGTTTTGTTTTAGTAGGATGTTGCGGGGTCTGTCCCAACATCCATCTCAGTATTTTAGAGGCTTCATAGACAGTCAGTCAGTTAGTTTGAGTCTCTCATCTATGTATATATGTAAATATTCTATTTTGAGACTCGAGTTGCCGTTTTAGCCAGATTTTCATCAGTTGAGTTGTTTTATGATCTTTTATTGTATTGAGTTATTCGGTTGAGTTAGATTTCTGCTGAGTTAAGAAAGCCAGGCCAAGGGTTCGCTTGGGGGCCAACAATGGTCTTCGAGTGCCGGTCCCGCCCAGGGTGTAGGCTCGGGGCGTGACAGATGGAACATATATAGAAAGGGAGGTTCCTAAAGCGGTGCAACAAGCATATCGTAATCGCAAAGGAAGAACATCACAAAATGTCTTATGTGCTTGTGATTTTGATATGCGATTTACCTTTGTTGCTGCTGGTTGGGAAGGTACTGCACATGATATTAAAGTACTTGAGAATGCACTTATTAAACCAACGTCACAATTTCCATTTCCGCCACATGGTAACTTTAAATTACATCCTTAGAATAAATATTATTTATTTACACAAAGCTGTCTCATTTACGTCACATATGCTTTTAGTAATTCTTTATAAAATGTTTTTTGGTAGATAAATATTATGTTGTTGATGCTGATTTCTGAAACACAAAAGGATTTTTAGCTCCATACAAAGGACTACGCTATCATTTGCAAGATTACCGAGGAAGTGAAAGAGAGCCTCAAAATGCCAAAGAACTATTTAATCATAGGCATTCATCTCTGCGCAATGTGATTGAATGGACTTTTGAAGCTTGGAAAAATAGATTTAGAATACTGAAACAAAGCATGAACCATTATGATATTGATACACAAGTGAAAATTGTCATAGCTTGTGCAGTGTTACATAATTATTTGCGAGAGTACCAAAGTAGTGATGAAATATTTATGGTCTATGAACATGAAGATATAGTTGCGGAGGATATTGACCAACAAATGGCTCAAAATAACAATGTTGGTTCGCCTTCTCGGTCACATGATTGAGAAATGCAAATTCAACGTGAGGAAATTGTCCGTACTATGTGGAAGGATTATATTAAAGACTAGTACACTACAATTTATGTTCATTTTTTTTATTAAATTAAAGTTAGATGAAACAATTACTTAAGTGGAGAACAAATAACTTTGTAATAATTTGTTATGCGATTCTATAATTTTTTCTTTATTTGATTAGATTGAATAAACAATTGAGGCTTTTTTAATAGTTTTACAACTTATGGGAGTTTTATGTTTATGAGAAAATATACAACACAAAAATTTCTTATCGCATGTCCAAACAAACCTTCAATTTCATCTCATGATTTCGTATCATAATTCCATATCATGATACCATATCGCATGGCCAAACGGACATAAGAGACATCGAAATTCCACCATCATCATTGTCAAGAGAAATGAATTTTCCCATCCGAAATCAGCAGCATATTAGTCATGTTTTGGCGGTCCAGCAATTGAAGAAAATTGAATTAGGTCTACGTTGTCCAACGCTTTTAACCAATTACCATTAAGGACCCATTCTTCATCCTTATTTTTTTTGAATGACTTCTCCAATTAATTCCACCGCAATTATAAAGCCTTCCTTTCCAACTAAGTCAACATGACTTGTATTTTTTTTTTTTTGTATATATATATATATATATTTAAAATATTCTTATTTTCTTTATCTTGTAGTTAAATTAAGTTAATACATTTTTTTGCCTTGTATCTAAACTTCTTTTTTTACCTTCATTCATTGTTTTTTCTATTAATTTTATTTATTCTGTTAAAAAAATATTCTTATTTCTTTATCTTGTATTAAAAAAAATTACACATAGTTTTTAAAAATAATTAAATGTGAAAACAAAAGAAATTAATGAAAGAAAAGAAAAAGTTTGAAGTGAAAAAGAAGTTAAAATAAATATTTTACAAAGAAAAGAAATGAAAATAACTAAATATAGAGAAAAAGGTCAAAATGCCCTTAAACTATGTGAAAAGAACAAAAATGTCATCCGTTTGTAGTTTAGCTAAAAAATACGTTTGTCGTCAATACTTTAGTCCAGAAATGCCCCTATAGTTACTAAATGGGTCAAAATTGTCCTTTTTCGAATAAATATATTATTTTTTCTTTTTGAACACATCTTCTTCCTAATTAAATATTATTAAAGAACATTGTTCTTGTTTTCTTTCTTTTAAATCACTTTAACCAATAAAAATGTTGGAGATATTTTTTTCTTCTTAATCTCATTTTATCAATTAAAATAGAATAACTGTATGTACCCTTTCGACATGTAATGTATGCCATATATATAAGATCATAGTATATCTATCATTAATTTATATTTATATATCGATAAAAAATAATTATAATAAAATAAGAAATATTTTCATTTTTTTTTTTTGAATTGAAGTAAGATAAACATTTGCTAATTTAAAAGAAAACATTATTAGAAAAAGAATGCGTTAAAAAGAAAATAAATAATATATTTATTTGGAAAATGAGCATTTTTAACCCATTAAATAACAATAAGGACATTTTTGCACCAAAGTATTGACGACAAGGATATTTTTGGATCAAACTACAAACGGGTGACATTTTTGTTCTTTCGCATAGCTTAAGGGAATTTTTTACCATTTTTCCTTAAATATATATAAATTTTAATATCAATAAATATGTGTACTAACTAATTATAAAGTTACCAATTAAAAATGACATGTGTCCAATTTGTTCATTCATCAGTTGTCTTCAAAAGAGTGTGCACACTCTCTATGTCATGTCAACATTTATGGTGTATTTATTTCATTTTAAGTTAGTTTAGGGGGTTAAGTTTAAGTTTAAGTGAGTCTCTAAAATTTTAGACATAATCTAGGGTGTCTTAACCCTTTATATTTTGATCTAGTTTCGGATTGAGAAGTTTAATTTTTTAATTTTTTTAATTTTGTTTCAGATTTAGAACAATAAAACCGGAAAAATCAAATTATTTTGAGTTATGAATATTTTTACCACTTAAAATATTTCTCACTAACTGGCCTATTTTTAGTAGAGTATAAAACGACCCATTCTCAATCTTTGAGGTATGAACATGTATTGATAACTTTTGAAACCCTACTTTTATAGTTTTAGGCATGCTTTATATTAAAAAATATATTTAAGAGATTTGTTATTATTATTTAATAATATTTGTTCTTTTTCCTATTCAAATATAACTATATATTAGACTACATTATAATGACATGTTGAATAACTAAATTCATGAACCACGGGGAGAAAAATCAAATCAAACTTATTTTGGTTCGAAATGAAAAATAAAAAATCCCAATTGAAAAATGTAAAATTGAACCGAGAAATCAAATGCTCAACTTTACTTGCTACAAAATACCAAGCATTCATTCGCTTTTCAGGCAAACACAAGCTAATTTCTAAATCTCCATCTGAATTTCTAGACTTATTGAGGGATTCATTACCACAGTCGATAGAGAGAGACTTTAAAAATTCGATACAAATGATTTGATTTGATATTTAAAAAATTCAAACTAACCGAGTTCTTGTTCACCCATACTGTATTAACCGTCTACCCTTATATGAACTCTATATCTTCTTATCCAAGTCATATCCTTGATAATATATCATAAAGAACTAACATAAACCAATTGAATAATAAAGTCATGGATGACATGATGATCAAGATGCACCAATAACGATTTGAAAAGGGATTCTTATTTGGAGTAGTATTACAACTACAATTTGAAGTATTTCATCTATGACACAACTAGAGGATAGTATTTATGTCTATTTTTGTTGGTAGGGGTCCTTGTCAAATTCTCGAACACTCAGGCTTGGTATAGAAAGTTAAGCCCGTGAGTGAATATAGCAGCAAAAATATTCATTCGAGTTTTAGACAAAGACAAACCAATCTCTAAATCTCTAGAAAAAGTAACGTGGTCAATCACAAAATTGGCTTGATGGTTTTGTGCGCAATCATTCATGAGCTCTAAAACACAACAAGAACATGGCTAATGTTAGTGAAATTTTGAATCGTGCAACAATTTTTTGTGAGCTAAAGAAGAGAAGAAGATGGAGCACTGTTTGAAGGGAATTATGGAAAATGGGTCATGGGTGTTTTATTTCGGTTTACGGATGGGTTCGGGAAGATGGGCGGGTTTATTAATTTTAGATAAAAACATAATAAAAAATTATGTAAATAATTGAGATGTAGCCACGTGTCCAGCCGTTAGTCTCAAGGGTATACACAACCCAAAATATTGACGGTAAGGGTATATACAACCTTAAAGTATAACGAAGGGTATTGACATACCATTTATGATAATTCGAGGATATATTTGTCCTTTTTCCCTTTTTAAAATGGAATAATCACCTAAAGTGGTTAAGTGATTTGTGATTGAAATATCAATAATCGAGTGACTTCTGGATTATTAAAACAAAGAAATCAAAGTGATTTCTTAAATTAATTATATACCCTTAATTAGTTGAGTGACCATTTAAAAAACTTAACTCTGATCTTTCAAAGAAAATTAAAGCACAAATACAAATTCACACAAGAAGCAATAAAAATGTACATGAGAAGTATTCCATTACATTATCATCTATACTTATATCAGTAACCCCTACTGCGTCCTTTGATCATTTTATCAAGCAAGTCCACATATAACCACATGTTATGATGTTACATGAGTCAAGCTCAATTTGTCTTGACGATATTAAATTCTTGAGTTTCTCGATATCATCTCGTCCTATAATAAATGTACCTCGAATTATGTCATCGGGAGCTGGAGGACTCACAATTATGTCACTCATCTCCATCTTATTATAGTTCTTCATTACGAGACATCCAAACATCTGTCACGAACTTTAACTATGTGGAATCATGGAATGTGTCACGTAAGTCAAAAGATGTACAAAATTATAGGATTTTAGTTTAGTTAAGATATGTATCTAAAATTTCAGTCATAGTCTAGAGATAATAATTAAAAGCCTTGTCCCTAATAATAATAAAGAATTAATGTAAAGCTGCTCTAGTAAGAAAATCAGCATTTATAAGATACTGGGAATATATCATTAACAAAGCACTACCTGAAGAAAAACAAAGATACATGTGGTACTTGTGATATTGGTGTAACATCCCGCATCTAGAAATAATTAGAATGTAGTTTAAATCTGGAAATTTTCGTTTTTGGAAAGTTCAAGGGAAATCTGGAAAATTGTAAGCAAGAAAAGTTGAGTATTTGTCATTTTCAAATGATCATAACTCCTAGATCAGGATGAGTTAGGAGTATTTATAGATATGGTTGGAAAGATCTTGGAACTATCTTTCCAACGCCGCCAATTTTGAGCGATTCCGAGTTCGTATGAGTGAGATATGCACTTTGAAAATTGGGCAGTTGGATTAGGGAAATGTCCAATCCGGATTTTAAAGGGTAGTTTGGTCTTTTCCTTACCCTTTTATTTTAATTCGTTTCTGGAAATTAATAAGGGGTCTAAACTGAATTAGATCAGTTTAGACATTTACCAAATAGAGCTAGGGTTTTGGAGGAGGAACGCAAGAAAAGAGAAAAGGAGGAAAAAGCTAGATTCTTCATCGTCGTAAGGAATTGCTTGCGAATTTCGCAGAGGATTCAATCCATTAAGGTATGTAAGCTTCCATAGTGTTGGGTTCTTTCACCCACACACCAATCATGATTTATTCAGCGTAATTTCGTTCTTGAAATTTAAAGATTAGGGTTCTTGGTGAGTTCTTGAAGTTTCATTAAGTTTTGAAGTAAGATTCTGCTTAGGTCAATTTTAAACGACCATATCTCTTATAATATTAAGAGTTACGTGAGACATAACCTATCCAATTAAAGGTAATTGAATCTACTTTCCAACCCTACCAGTTTCACGTCAATCCAATATCTGAGTAAAACGTTATGACTATTTTAGTAACCTATACAGTGCTGTTACGAATTAGCCGACGGGAAAATATTGAAAATAATCGTTTTTGTCTTTTTACCTCCAAGAAAACCATCAACGAATTTCTTGACTAATAAAAAGCTCAAAACAATCAGATTTTCGTCTTCACTCATGAAAATCATAATTTTTGGCTATAGAGATTTTAAGAAACTAACTTGAGAATCTCAAGAAAGGTCTGCTTGATTGTTTACCTTCAAAGCTAGGGTTTCAAGACTTCTAATCAAGTTCTTCTTCAAGATTCTTCAAGAACCTTGTTTTTTTCAAGTATGTAAGGCTATCATAGTGTTGGACTAGTTCATACTCACACCACCCTACATCTACGTTTAAATCAGTAAAAGAGGAATCTAGGATTTTTTTCTCCTAGATTTGAGTTTTCTTGAAATAAGGTGATTTTGAGTTCTTGAGTTCGTGTTTCTTTTAAAAGTTCAATTCCTAATTATCGAATTGCTATATTGTTATTGAGATACTCCATAAACATGAGATCATGAACCTTGAATTCATAAAAATTCAAATTCAAGGAAAGTCAAGAGCCAAGTCTAGGAAGTTCTTAGAGTCTTTTCAAGAAGTCTTTTGCAAAATGCTTTTAACTTTGTTTTAAGACTTAAAGATCAAGTTGAGTAAAGAGTAAAGATTTGAAGTTCATTTCTTCAAAATAATATGGGGACTAAGTATTCCCAAAGAGATTTAAAATGTTTTCACATTTAAATAAGAGCGGAAACTGAGATTTCCAAAGAGTCTTCGGGCTAGTTTTCAGAAAAGAGTATTAGCTTTTTAAATGAAGCAAATAGGGAAACTGAGATTTCCAAGATAGCCTTTGAGCTAAGTTTTGAGCACTAATCTCAAATCACAGAAGAAGTATGTTTTTAAAACATAAGAGCTAGTATATTTTGGGAGTAGTATTGAGCACCGAATTGGGGGCGGGCATGAGTTCAGATAACTCACGTCTCCATAAAACCATGTAGCCATCATGGGTAGAAATGGGTCATACTTTTTAGATGAACCCCTTTCGAAATAGACTAATGGATCCATTAGGCAGTTCAGGTCCTATACCTTTGGCCAGGTATATGATGCGCTGGCAGCGTGAGGTAGATCGCAGTATCATCACTATAGCTCTTAAGTGATGGTTGTCGGTTAGAGAAACTCCCACATAAGTTATTGTATTTTTATATACATTAGTTCATTGTATTTTTAAATACATTTCAGAGTTATTTGTATCTTGCATACACACAGAGTTGATATCATGGTTTTAAACAACTTTTCTTTATATTGCACTTGCTTTTGAACTGCTTTATATTGAAATGAGTTCTGTCATGTTAAGTTGAGTTGAGCCAGGTAAATTCTTCAGTTCCTCTCAGATTCTTTCAAGCCTATGTTATTTTAGCATTCCAACTCGCATACTCGTACATTCAATGTACTGATGCCAGTTGGCCTGCATCGTATTATGATGCAGACACAGGTAACTAGGATCGGCATTCCGGCGCATCGTTGATCCAGTGAGCAGTCCAGAGTCTGTAGGTGAGCCTCCTTGCTTTCCGAAGGATCCCTTTCATTGCTTTCTAGTTTAGTTCATTAGGATGTTGTGGGGTCTGTCCCAACATCCATCTCAGTTGTTATTAGAGGCTTCATAGACAGTCATATGTTAATCCTTTGAGTTTTTTCTCAACATCATTTCTTATTGTTAAGACTTGAGTTGCCATTTTGGCCAAGTTGAATGTTGACTATTAAACATTCTAAGTTATTTCATTAGTTAAGTTGAGTAGTGTGCTATTAATCTTTATAAATATGCATAGTGTTCCGCTGAGTTAGTAAGCCAGGCCAAGGGTTCGCTTGAGGCCAACAATGGTCTTCGAGTGCCAGTCCCGCCCAGGGTGTAGGCTCAGGGTGTGACAATTGGACCATACAATTTGTCCTTATTTGACAATTACTTTTGGCAAATAATTCAAATTCTCACGTACCAGAAAAAAATATTATTTGGAAATTTTAAAAAGTTTAAATTACTTCAAATTTTATATTTTTAAAAAAAGCATAATACGTAAATATATTCTTTAATTTGGTTTTAGGTGATATCTACGCCCTATAATTTTGGGTGCACACAAGCAATCACTTAAATTTGTATGAAATTGAATAAGTAGACACACACATTTTATGTGGCATAATACACGTTGAACGCTATAGAACGAAATTGTCATGTAGAACACCACATAGGACGAATGTGTGTATTTGTTACATGAAAATAGTGTAACAAATAGATATGCCATAATTCGGAAAAAGAGTCTCTTTATTTTTTGGTTACATGAAAATAGTACCAAAAGTTTAAATAACTATTTATGTTTATCCTAAAAGTAATACAATTGAGTTTTTATAAGGTTAAGAGCACGCATCTTAATTGAACTATTTTTAAATACATAGTTATTTAAACTTAAATTTGAGTTAGTAATAATATATTTATCTATATTTGATTTATTATAAATAGATATGCCATAATTAGGAAAAAGAGTCTCTTTAGTTTTTGGTTACATGAAAATAGTGCTAAAATTTTAAATAACTATTTATGTTTATCCTAAAAATAATACAGTTGATTTTTTATGAGGTTTAAGTACGCATCTTAATTGAACTATTTTTACATACAAAGTTATTTAAATTTAAATATGTGTAAGTATTCTTATATTCATCTCTATTTGATTTATTATAAATGAATCTTATGAACTATCAAAACAATCAGGAAAACAAACAACATAAAAGGAGAATTGGAGAAATAATATGCGCGAGAGAGAAAAACAAAAGAAATGCTAATTTTAGGAGACATTACTCAATAATCGAAGTCATAATTTTATCAAACAAGTCCATACATAACCACATATTATGGGGTATCATCATGTTAATTATAAGAGCCATGCTCAAACTTGTATGTTTTTTTATAAAAATACAGATCAATTTATAGTAACAAAGCTCACTTAAACTAAAACAACTTATAATTTGAAATTTATTCAAAGAAAAACACAAACACAAAGTCAAACAAGAAGTAATAGAAATGATTTCGATCATCATCTCTACAAAAGCAGCAGAACTTTACGTTAGCCCTCTAGGACATCCATGAAATGAAAACGGGCTACAGGACGCTGAGTCCATCAGCAAATATAGCAGCAAAAGCATTCATTCGAGTTTTTGACAAAGACAAACTAATTTCCAAATCTCCATCAGTGTCCTTAGACTTACTCAGAGACATCACTAAACCACTCCCGGAAAAAACAAAGTGCCATTTTTTTGGCTTTCCCCAACCAAAATCAGCTTCATATAAGTCATATTTTGGCGATCCAGCAATCGAAACATATCGACCCGTATTTGCCGCCGCACCAACTTCTTTCAACCAATCACCATTCAACACGTATTCTTTATCATTGTTCCTTTTATAAATAATTTCTGCAATCGATTCCGTTGCAATCATAAATCCTTCATCTCCTACTAAATCAACATGCTTTGTACTTGCAATGTACCAAACGATACAATTCCCAAAATAAGATGAAGGAAGTGGTGGATCAAATCGCGCTCTGCAATTTACCGCACATCCAAAGTATTCCATTAAGTTCTCATCTATTATTTCAGCCGCGTCCTCTGATTTTACCAAACAACTCCATGCATAACCACATGTTACCGTGTATGATGTTACATGAGTCAGGCTTGGTCGTCTAAATGATATTAAATTCTTGAGTTTTTCAATATGATCTCGTCCTATAGTAAATGTACCTCGAGCTATGTTGTTATTATCATGACAAGGAGTCACAATTATGTCACTCCTAATCTCTTTCTTATGTTTCTTTGTTTCTTCCCATATATAATCTCTTAGTCCATAAGAGTCTTTGACAATAGACCGATCATAAAACGGAATCATGAACTCATCATTTTCGTTGTTTTTGTTGAGCAAAGCCCATGACTTTATGAACCCTACTATGGTAGATGCGTCACCAACGACATGATGGCTTAAGAAAGAAATAGAAATGCCATGATTCGGAAAAAGTGTCACTTGAATAGCTAAAACCGGTGCAAATTGGACCCCGGATGCATCTTTAGGTTCCGCCATTTTAGGAACAAAGGGATGAAAATCCTTAACGTTATGTGTATGATCATTACTAACAAGATAATAGAAATCCATGTCAATACTTTCAGAAAAAGTAACAGATACAGAATCTCCTGTTACATAACGTAGTTCAGGATAATCGGTAGAATTCCATGGACAAACAATGTTGCCAGCTAGTGGTAGATAGTGTTTGAGAGTGAGTGAGAGTGAATGTTTGAGAGTAGGAATAATATTTTGATTGAAACTATTTTTGTCAATGTGGAGTTTATAGAATAAAATCCTTGGTACATGCTGGTTATCAAATAACCACAAAGTATCAAAGCTAGTTAAAGGGAGTGTTAGCTTATCTATGGCACATGTAGGTGGTGCAACTTGGCATTGCTCAATAATCGAAGCCATATTTTTGTTTGATTAACAAAAGGGATATCAATATGTTTGTCTTATATAGCCATAACTTTGTGATTCAGAGTAATTATGTTTTTTATTATAAAAAAGGAAAATAATTAAACATATCATAGAAAAGGTTCATTTTATGCTATATGTTAAAAGTTGGGAAAATGGTCTGAAGTATATTTGAACTTTGATCAAAATTGTTGTTACGATATCAAACTTTGGAAAGGACCTTTTATCCCCCTGCACTATTTAATAGTGTATTTTAAATCTACATATGTTCCCACGTGGACATAAAAAATATTGCATAATTATTAATAGTAATGTGTCCACGTGGGCACATATATACCTTTAAAATACACTATTAATAGTTTGGGGGTTCAATTAAATCCACTCCGTCAAAAATTTTTGTATTATACATATATAAATTATTTAATATCATTAATTTATATATGTATAATGCAAAATTTTTATAAGTCTCTACTTCTCTTTTGTGATATTTAATAATATAGAATTAGGTTTAATTGGCTCTATATATTTTATTAGGTTTAATAATATTGACACCAGCACGTAGAAGTGGTGGAGATCATTACATAGTATTATAATTTTTAAATTATAAGGAATTCGTCGTGTTTGGCACTTTTTCAAATGAGATATGCTCAACATATCTGCTTTGGCACATAAAAGTACTTTTGTCATTTCAATTAAAAAAAATAGTATGATTGGCTTGATCTTTAATAGTAATTATTTATTTTTCAAAACTTAAAATATCTTGGAAAATAAGAATGTAATATTAGTTCTTCTTTTTCAAATGAGATATGCTTTTCGTGTGGATAGAGATGAATTTTGCTGCGAATATTATTGGGCTCATCTTTTATTTTTTATTATTTTTTAAAAAAAACGTCAACTTACATATACTACCAATTATTGTAGCTACAATTTGAAGTGTTTCTCCTCTACAACTTTTAAAATGCAACTCTATGTCACCACTCAAAATTACAAGTTGTTATGGTACTAATTATGTCCCCAACCGATAGATAAGCTAACCCAACAAGTTTATCAATTCAACTTAATAAATAAAGTGGAAAGGTAAGCAACAAACAAAAATATCTCAAATACTTCAAAAGTATAGAATTTAAAAAGTTGAATACTATCCAATATTTATTGTCATATGTACAAAAACTTCGAAAAGATGATATAAGTCTGAAACTATATGACAAGTCTAGACATAAGAAGTATCCTATCGGAATATCAAAACAATCTAATAAATAGAGATAGAGGAAGGTGTGGCCGTAGAATAACCAAGCAGCTCACCACAATTCCAAGATGATCCAAACTTAGACACAAAAGCTCTACGAGGTGCGCTCGTACTCAAAATCTAATCTGCACCACAAAAGAGTGCAGCAAGTGTAGTATGAGTACGAAACCACGTGTACCTAGTATGTATCCTAGATCGATAATGAAAAAGTAGTGATATGAGTATATGAGAAAATCATCGTTTAATTTTATAAGTCTACATTATACTTATCAAACAACTTTCATCAAATAGGGATTAACGAATCTCATGTAATGTTCAAATAACAATGAAGCATATAATCAAACAAGAATGAACGATGCAATGCAATGCAACATCATGAAATGATATGCCTCAAATGTCAAGTACTCTTTCAACCGTATATATACGATACTTCTCGAAAATACATTGAGAGTACGTGACCCATGGGGGACTCGCGAGATATATCAATAGGTTCGATCTCCATGTGTCTGTGGGACGATCTCAACACACTATCATAAAATCAAAAATCCCACACATGTGCGATTTTTACGTGCCCAACTTATAATCATAACTCGATCTCTACACGAACGATCTCCATGTTAGGACCGAAATAATTAGGTGTAATGCGGAAGCTAGCAAAACAAACCTCGAAAGACCATGAGTAAGAAGACAAATGAGAAATATATCAAAAGACATGAAGATTTAACGTGGTTTGATCAATCGACCTACGTCCACAAAGGAGATGAGCAATCCACTATATAAATATGAGAGTACAAAATATAGAGAGAATTAACCTCAACCAATTCACTCGGAATACATAGGTTCACACAAGTGATAACGTATCAAACTTGTGTCCCACAAATTCTCCCCCTAACCAAAACTCTCAAATCCCCTAGGACTACATTATGAATGTTATTAAGTTAGAAGGAACAAGCCTATATTTACAGAGTCCTAAACTTTTTCCTACAAGAAAAAGACTATACAATCCAAAACCTTTTCCTAAAAGGAAAACCTATTAATGGTAAGAAACTCAGGGCAAATAAAACCCAACAAATCTCCCCTTTAGCCTGAATTCTGACAAAATAAATTTGTCTACCTTCTTCACATAATCTTTAGGATCTTGCATCTCTTCTCCATCAAATCTACGCCTCGACACAAAGAACCTCGCTAAAATAATTTCTCCAACAAAAATCTTCATTACTGTCAAAAAGGTTGGCTGCGACTAGAACTACACTAGCCAAGATGAACACCCAATTTATAACTTAGTTCAATCATCGATTATCGAACCATTGAACCTGGCTCCATTATTTAATATGGTTGTGATACCACTTGTTAGGACCGAAATAAGCAGCTGTAATGCGGAAGCTAGCAAAGCAAACCTCGAAAGACCATGAGTAAGAAGATAAACAAGAAATATACCAAGAGACACAAAGATTTAAAGTGGTTCGGTCAATTAACCTACGTCCACAAAGGAGATAAGCAATCCACTATATAAACATAAGAGTACAAAATATAGAGAGAAATAACCTCAACCAATTCACTCGAAATACATGCAAGGTTCACACAACTGACACAAGTGATAACGTATCAAAATTGTGTCTCACAAATTATCCCCTAACCAAAACTCTCAAAGCCCCTAGGATTACATTGTGAATGTTGATTAAGTTAGAAGGAACAAGTCTATATTTATAGAGTCTTAAAGTTTTTCCTACAAGAAAAAGACTAACCAATCTCAAAAAAATTTCTAAAAGGAAAACCTATTTATGGTAAGAAATTCAGGGCAATTAATACCCAACAAATTTCCCTTTTGGCCTGAATTTCCTACAAGAAAAGGATTAGCCAATCCAAAACCTTTCTCTAAAAGGAAAACTTATTTATGGTAAGAAACTCAGGTCAAATAAAACCCAACACTCGACGCGTCAGACCTTTACTCATATTCAATCTCATGTAAATGCAGGTGCACAATATAATATCAATAAAAGGAGATGGTGATGGATCTCAATCAATCAAATATCGGTATGACATATAATCACCTCAACTATCAGATATATACGGGTTCAATAAAGAAACGTCCCCGCACAAAAGAAACCAAATCAATAATACATCAATTAATTCTCGTATGTTTTGGCATTCGTAAATTACAATTTACGATTCTATAGTAATAAATTTTCTGATAGACCTTGGTACATTCTTACAAAAAGCTTAGCCCATGGTCGAATGTAGCAGCAAAAGCACTCATTCGAGTTTTGGGCAAAGACAAGCCAACCTCTAAATCTCCATCCGAATCTTTGTACTTGCTAATGGACATAGATATGCCAAGATTCGGAAAAAGTGTCACTTGAATGGCTAAGACCGGGACTAGTTTGACCCCGGGTGCATCCTTAGGTTGTGCCAATTGAGGATTGAAGGGATAAAAATCCTTAGCATTTCAATAATGGTTACTTATGAGATGATTGAAATCCATATCAGTCTCAGTAAAAGTAATAGATACAGAATCTCCTGTCACATAACGCAACTCGGGATAACCACTCGAATTTAGTGGACAAGCAATATTGCCAGCTAAGGGTGTAGTGTTTAAGAGTGAGGGAGAGTGAATGTTTAAGAGTAGGAATAATGGTTTGAACGAAATTGAGTTTGGAAATTGGTAGCTTGTAGAATAAAATCCAACGTATATAGCCAAAACCGAACCATATATGATCAAAATAAGTTAGAGAGAGCGTTAGCTCAGTTGCGCCGCCGTGGGGAGGTGGCGCAACTTGGCATTGCTCAATCAATAGTGAAGTCATTTTCATCTGGTTAAGTGATACACAAAGTAGTTGTTTGGCTTATCAATATCTAATGACTTTGAATGTGTGGCTGATGCACAAAGTAGGTTTGGCATATCAATATCTACTCATGACTTTGAATGTGTGGCTGATACACAAAGTAGGTGTCGCTTATATATCAAAATATACTAGACAAGAATATGAAAGTTGTCAAGTGGCTGTTGCTACTTGCGGACCGGTGCCAAATTTTAGAATTTTCATTAGGGAAATTCAAGAATGTTTCGAGTTTGAATTTGGAAGGTAAATTTTTTAACTCCTAAACCACTGAGTCAACCTCTAGTCTTATGTTCAAAGGATTCATAATCTCTATAACATCTCGCACCTAGAAACGACTATAAAGATTTTAAAATCTTAAAATAATGATTTTTGAAAGGAATAAGGAAATCTCGAAAAAATGTCCAAGTTAAGAAAGTGAGTTTTGGCCATTTTCAAACGGCCATAACTCCTAGATCAGGATGAGTTAGGAGAAGTTATTGAAATAGTTAAAAAACCCTTGGAGAGATCTTTCCAACACCACCGAGTTTGCGACATTCCGACATCGTATGCGTGAGATATAACTTCTGGAAGTTGGGCTGTTGGATTGAGAAAACTCTCAATCCGGATTTAGGGAAGTGCAAAGTAGTAATTTCTCTAATTAATTTCCTATTCGTATTTAGGGAGTTAATGGGGGTAAAAACAGAACTTAATTCAGTTTTGAAAAATTAGAATACGCTTAGGGCTTGGAGAAGAGAGAAAGAAAGAAAGAACAGGAGAAGAAGGCAAGAATTCGCCAAGATCATCCAAGCTTGCCAGTGGAATTCGTCGGGGATAATCCCTATTAAGGTATGTGAAATATTTTAGTGATGGGTTAGTTCACCCACACACCAACTTGTTTCAATCCATTGGTTTTTGAGTTTACATGTTGACGTAGTGAGGTTCTTGAAGAACAAATTTTAGAATTCTTGTTGATTGAGTTGTTGATGCTTGGGGGTGAGTTGATTCATGTTTCCGGGTTGTTTTTCGAGTTATATTGGTTGTATATTGAGGGTACAATTGCTCCTAAGTGTTTCGGGAAAGAACGATGGAAGTTAGGGGAGTTTAGAGATGAAAAACAGAAGAGAAAAGTCGGAAGTCGCTGGACAAAAAGGGTTGGGCGTTGCGCCTGCCAGAGCACCACAAAAACTTCTCTGAAGTTTGGCCTCTGGCGCGTCGCGCCAGCCAAAGCGCCAGTCAAGCTTCTCTGAAGTTTGAGGGCTGGCGCCCCGTGCTTATCAGAGCGCCAGGGACGCCAGTTCTCCCCATACGTTCCCCACCTTTTTGTACTTGTTCCTAAGTGATGTACCTATATTTCCTAGTCGATTCTAACACTCTAAGGTACATCTAAACACCATGAAATCATCCATAAACATGAAATCATGAACTTTGAATCCATAATCCAATTGAAGGAAAGTTAAGATCAAAGTCAAAGAAGTTAAGAGTCAAGTCTAGAAGTTAAGAAGCAAGTCAAAGTAAAGTTTCTTAAAGTTTTCAAGAGTCTTTATTAAACGTTTTAACTTCGTTTTAAGGTACAAGTTTCAAGTTAAGTAAAGAGTAAAGAGTTGAGTTCCTCGAAAAGCTATTAGGGAAGTAAGTATTCCCAAAGAGTTTATAAATGTTTTCACATTGAGCAAGAAAAGGGAACCTCGATTCCAAGATAGCTTTTAAGCTAAGTTTTGAGTAATCATCTCAAACCAAAGAAAGAAGTTTGTTTTAAAAACATATGAGATATGTATATTTTGGGAGTAGTATTGAGCACCGATATGGGGATGCGAGTTCATATTAACTCAAGTCTCTATAAATCATGTAGCCATCATGGGTAGTAATAGATCATATTTTTTAGATGAATCCTTAAGATGTTTTTAGCATAGACTAGTGGATCCACTAAGTTAAGCGTTCTATATGACGGCAAAGTATATGACAGTTCTGGCAGCGTGGACAAGATGTTGTATCACCACTTAGGCTCATAGTGGTGGTTGTCGGTTAGAGAATCTCCAACAAAAGTTATATTACTTTTATATTTAAGTAAAGTTGAGTTTTTTATTGCTTTATCTTTAACAAACTAAGTTGTTTACACTGTTTTACAAGCTTTATATATGTTGCATGTGTCTTATTGCTTTATATTAAGTTCAGTTGTTCATGAGTTAAACAGAGCCAAGTTAAGTGTTCATTTGTACTCCTTTCAAGGTAAAGTTGTGGTTTAGCATTCCAACTCGCATACTCGTACATTCAATGTACTGATGCCAGTTGGCCTGGATCTTATTATGAAGCAGACGCAGGTAACCAGGATCAGTATCCAGCGCGCCGTTGATCCAATTGAGCATTCCAGAGTCAGTGGTGAGCTTTTTTGCATTCTGGAGGACTCTTTTATTTCGTTTTCCTAGTTTTTTCTTTATTACGATGTTGTGGGGTCTGTCCCAACATCCATCCCAGTATTATAGAGGTTTCATAGACAGTCAGACAATTAGTATTGAGTCTCTCATCTATGTATTTGTAGATACTTTATTTTGAGACATAAGTTGCCATTGTTGGCTAAGATGTTATCATTTAAACTATTGCATTGAGTTTATTCTGTTGAGTTAAGTCTTCCGCTGAGTTAAGTAAGCCAGATGAAGGGTCCGATTGGGGCCATTAATGGTCTTCGAGTGCCGGCCACGTCCAGGATGTAGGCTCGGGGCGTGACAAACTTTGTATCAGAGCACATATTTCAAGAGTCCTAGGGAGTCCATGAAGCCGTGTTTGTAGGGTCCTAGGTATCGGTGTGAAGCGCGCCACATCTATAATTATGAGGCTGCAATATTTAGGAAGTTCTTCACTTCTTTCATATCCATCTCGTGCGTTAGAGTTTATCTCTAATTCGTGTTTGTGCGTGTTACAGATAACCATGCCTCCACGAAGAGCAGCACTAGGTCGTCCAGCTAGGAGAAATGTTGAACCACAAGAGCAAGTGGTACCTAATGCACCAAACGTGTAACCTCAGGGCGAGGTCACTAATGCTGAATTTCGTGAGGCTATTCGAATGTTGAGCCAAGCTGTGACTAACCAGGTTGGGCAGCCAAGAGGACCAAGACAAGATGAGGCTAACACTTCGAGGATTCACTAATTCTTGAGAATGAATCCTCCTAGTTTCACTGGTTCGGTCACTATTGAGGATCCGAAAAACTTTATTGAGGAACTGAAAAAGGTTTTTGAAGTGATGCATGTTGTTGACATCGGAAGGGTTGAACTAGCTGTATATCAACTGAAAGATGTTCTAGAACATAGTTCGATCAATGGAAAGGGGTTCGACCTGAGAATGCACCACATGCTAGTTGGGCTTGTTTCGAAGAAGTCTTCTTAGGGCGTTTCTTTCCCCGAAAACTGAAGAAGGATAAGGTATGAGAATTTCTTATACTGAAACATGATTCCTTGAATATGCATGAATATAGGTTGAATTTCACCCATTTGTCCCGCTATGCTCCTGAAATGGTTAAGGACATGAGGACCAGAATGAGCTTGTTTATTGCTAGCTTGGGCCGTCTATCAAGCAAAGAGGGCAGGGTAACGATGCTGATAGGTGACATGGACATATCAAGGTTCATGGTTTATGTTTAGCAGGTTGAGGAAGAGAAGCTGAGGGATAGGGAAGAGTTCAGAAATAAGAAGGTGAAGACAGGGAATGAGTCTGGGCATCAGAAAGGCAATGTGAAGCGTTCGTCCTTTCAGTAGAAGCAAAAGGGGCCTGCTCCATCATCTGCTAGTGCACCTGCACCTCGAAACAAAGGCGAATATTATAGTCAAAATTCGCAGAACTTCAGAGCTAAACCGGCACAGTCCCAAGGTAGTGTGGCACAAGGAGGTAGTTGGGCTCATGCATGTACTAAGTGTGGGAGAACCCACCCAGGTAAGTGTTGTGATGGCTTGACAGGTTGTTTCAAGTGTGGACAAGAGGGACACTTCTTGAAAGAGTGTCCTAAGAATAAGCAAGATAGTGGAAATCCAGGCAATAGATCACAGTCTTCATTAGTTGCTCCACCAGACAGGGCTGCACTTAGAGGAGCTACTTCTGGTACTAGAGGAGGAGCAAACCGCCTCTATGCAATCACCAGTCGCCAATAGCAAGAGAACTCTCCAGATGTTGTTACTGGTATGATCAAAGTCTTTGCTTTTGATGTTTATGCTTTGCTAGACCCATGAGCAAGTTTATCTTTTGTAACCCCTTATGTTGCAAATAAGTTTGATGTTATTCCTGAGAAACTTTGTGAACCCTTCTGTGTTTTTACACCTGTTGGGGAGTCTATTCTAGCTGAGCGGGTTTATCGTGATTGTATCATTTCCATCAATCACAAAGACACCATGGCTGATCTAGTTGAACTAGACATGGTAGATTTCGATGTCATTCTAGGTATGGATTGGCTCCATGCCTGTTATGCATCAATAGATTGTAAAACTCGAGTTGTCAAGTTTCAGATTCCTAAAGAGCCAATTATAGAGTGGAGTAGTAGTTCAGCAGTGCCAAGGGTCGTTTCATTTCATACCTTAAGGCAAGAAAGTTAGTTTCAAAAGGTTGTATTTATCACTTAGTCCGAGTTAATGACTCAAGTGCTGAGGTATCTCCCATTCAGTCAGTTCCTATAGTAAAAGAGTTTCCAGAAGTTTTTCTTGATGATCTACCCGGAGTCCTTCCTGAGAGAGAAATATACTTCAGCATAGACATCATTCCAAACACTCGTCTTATCTCTATTCTGCCATACAGAATAGCACCAGCAGAGTTGAAAGAGTTGAAAAAACAGTTAAAAGATCTATTAGATAAGGGTTTGATTCGACCAAGTGTCTCACCTTGGGGCGCTCCGATCTTGTTTGTGAGAAAGAAAGATGGTTCCCTTAGGATGTGTATAGATTACCGTCAATTGAACAAGGTTACCATTAAGAACAAGTATCCTCTTCCAAGAATTGATGATCTTTTCGATCAACTTCAGGGTGCTTCTTGTTTTTCTAAGATAGACCTCAGATCTGGCTACCATCAGTTAAAAGTAAGAGAGTGTGATATTCCCAAGACAGCATTCAACACTCGTTAGTGTCATTATGAGTTTATGGTCATGTCGTTCGATTTAACTAATGCACCATCAGCGTTCATGGACCTTATGAACATAGTCTTCAAACCTTATTTAGATATGTTTGTTATCGTCTTCATTGATGACATACTAATCTATTCAAGAAATGAAGAAGATCATGCTAGCCATCTCAGAATAGTTCTTCAGACTTTGAAAGATAAGGAGTTGTATGCTAAGTTCTCAAAATGTGAGTTTTGGCTTGAGTCTGTGGCATTCTTGGGCCACATAGTTTTCGGTGATGGGATTAGAGTTGATACTCAGAAGATAGAGGCAGTTGGCCTAGACCCACATCTCCAACTGATATTAGGAGTTTCTTGGGTTTGGCTGGCTATTATAAAAGGTTTGTGGAGGGGTTCTCGTCTATCTTACCCCCTTTGACCAAGTTGACTCAGAAAACAATTCAATGGTCTGAAGCTTGCAAGAGAAACTTTCAGGAATTGAAGAAGAGGTTGACTAGTGTCCCCGTTTTGACCTTACCAGAAGGTACTCAAGGTTTTGTGGTGTATTGTGATGCATCTAGAGTTGGTTTGGGTTGTGTATTAATGCAGAATGGCAAAGTCATAGCTTATGCTTCCAGACAGTTGAAAGTTCATGAGAAGAGCTACCTAACCCATGACTTAGATTTGGCCGCTGTAGTTTTCGCCTTGAAGATTTGGCGACACTACTTGTATGGTGTTCATGGTTATATATTCACTAATCACAAGAGCTAGCAATATGTGTTCACTCAGAAAGAGCTCAATCTCAGACAGAGGAGATGGTTGGAATTACTCAAGGATTATGACATGAGTATTATTTACCACCCAGGTAAGGCCAATGTGGTTGCTGATGCTTTAAGTAGGTTATCTATAGGTAGTACCACCCATGTTGAGGAAGCAAAGAGAGAGTTATCCAAAGATGTGCATAGACTTGCACACTTGAGAGTCAGACTTATGGACTCCACAGAAGGAGGAATAGTGGTGACGAACGGGGCAAAATCATCACTAGTGTCAGAAGTGAAGGAAAACCAAGACCAAGACCCCATTTTGCTTGACTTGAAGGCAAATGTTCAAAATCAAAGAGTGTTAGCTTTTGAACGAGGGGGAGATGGTGTATTGAAATACCAAGGTAGCTAGAGTGTGTGTACCAATGGTGGATGAACTCCAAGAGAGAATCATGAAGGAAGCTCATAGCTCCAGATATTCCATCCATCCGGGTTCCACCAAAATGTACCATGATTTGAGAGAAGTATATTGGTGGAATAGTATGAAGAAGGACATTGCTGAATTTGTTGCTAAGTGTCCAAATTGCCAACAAGTGAAAGTAGAGCACCAAAGACCCGGTGGTTTGGCTCAGGATATAGAACTTTCGGAATAGAAGTGGGAGGAAGTGGGAGATGATCAGTATGGATTTTATCACAGGCTTGCCAAGGTCTTACAGACAACATGATTCTATTTGGGTGATTGTCGATAGGATGACGAAATCAACCCACTTTTTACCGGTAAAGACTACCAACTCAGCAGAAGATTATGCTAAGCTTTATATTCAAGAGGTGGTAAGACTTCATGGGGATCCAGTATCTATTATTTCTGATAGAGGTGCACAATTTACTGCACAATTCTGGAAATCTTTTCAGAAAGGTTTGGGATCAAATGTGAACTTAAGTACTGCCTTTCATCTTCAGACAGATGGGCAAGTAGAGCGTACCATTCAGACCTTAGAAGATATGTTGAAGACATGCGTGATTGATTTCAAGGGGAATTGGGATGATCACCTACCTCTCATAGAGTTTGCTTACAACAATAGTTTTCACGCTAGCATCCAAATGGCTCCTTATGAAGCTCTTTATGGGAGAAGATGCAGATCTCCTATTGGGTGGTTTGAAGCTGGTGAAGTAGGGTTGATAGGACCAGATTTGGTTCACCAAGCTATGGAAAAGGTGAAGGTAATTCAAGAGAGGATGAAAACGGCACATAGTTGTCAAAAATCCTACACAGATATTAGGAGAAGGCCACTAGAGTTCGAAGTAGATGATTGGGTGTATTTGAAGGTTTCACCCATGAAGGGTGTCATGAGGTTTGGTAAGAACGGGAAACTTAGTCCCCGGTATATTGGACCTTATCGCATAGTCAAGAGGATTGGCAATATAGCTTATAAGTTGGAGCTACCACATGAGTTATCAGCGATGCATCCAGTATTTCACATCTCCATGTTGAAGAAGTGCATGGGAGATCCTTCATTGATAGTACAAACTGAAAACGTGGGGATTAAAGAAAATTTATCTTATGAGGAGATTCCAGTTCAGATTTTAGATCACCAAGTTCGCAAGTTGAGGACAAAAGAAATTGCATCAGTCAAAGTTCTTTGGAGGAACCAATTTGTTGAAGAAGCTACTTGGGAAGCTGAGGAGGAAATGAAAATGAGATATCCCCATCTCTTTGAATCTGGAGAGAACGCAGTTGAAGGTAATAATTCACTTCTTAGTACTCCTTGAATTATTGAGTAAGCATGTGTTACTTGTTTTGCTTGTTGAGTGTTGAACTAGATGTTACCACCCTAAGCATAATGAAATAAAGCTCATTCAAGGACGAATGTTCCCAAGGGGGAGATATTGTAACATCTCGCACCTAGAAACGACTAGAAAGAGTTTAAAATCTGAAAATAATAATTTTTGAAAGGAATAAGGAAATCTGGAAAATATGTCTAAGTTAAGAAAGTGAGTTTTGGCCATTTTCAAACGGCCATAACTCCTAGCTCAGGATGAGTTAGGAGCAGTTATTGATATGGTTGGAAAACCCTTGGAGAGACCTTTCCAACGCCGCCGAGTTTGCGACATTCCGACATCGTATGAGTGAGATATAACTTTCGGAAGTTGGGTTGTTGGATTGAGGAAAGTCTCAATCCGGATTTAGGGAAGGGCAAAGTAGTCTTTTCTCTAATTAATTTCCTAATTCGTTTTTAGGGATTTAATGGGGTAAAAACATAACTTAATTCAGTTTTGAAAAATTAGAATACGCTTAGGGCTTGGAGAAGAGAGAAAGAAAGAAAGAACGGGAGAAGAATGCAAGAATTCGCCAATATCATCCAAGCCTGCGAGTGGAATTCGTCGGGGGTGATCCCTATTAAGGTATGTGAGATCTTTTAGTGATGGGTTAGTTCATCCACACACCAACTTGTTTCAATCCATTGGTTTTGAGTTGTTTACATGTTGAAGAAGTGAGGTTCTTGAAGAACAAATTGTAGAATTCTTGTTGGTTGAGTTGTTGATGCTTGGGGGTGAGTTGATTCATGTTTCCGGGTTGTTTTTCGAGTTATATTGGTTGTATATTGAGGGTACAATTGATCCTAAGTATTTCGGGAAAGAACTATGAAATTTAGGGGAGTTTAGAGATAAAATTTAAGGGTTGGGCGTCGCGCCTGCCAGAGCACCACAAGAACTTCTCTGAAGTTTGGCCTCTGGCATGTCGCGCCAGCCAGAGTTCCAGTCAAACTTCTCTGAAGTTTGAGGGCTGGCGCCCCGCGCCTCTCAGAGAGCCAGGGACGCCAGTTCTCCCCATACGTTCCCCACCTTTTTGTACTTGTTCCTAAGTGATGTACCTATGGTTTCTAGTCGATTCTAACACTCTAAGGTACATCTAAACACCATGAAATCATCCATAAACATGAAATCATGAACTTTGAATCCATAATCCAATTGAAGGAAAGTTAAGATCAAAGTCAAAGAAGTTAAGAGTCAAGTCTAGAAGTTAAGAAGCAAGTCAAAGTAAAGTTTCTTAAAGTTTTCAAGAGTCTTTATTAAACGTTTTAACTTCATTTTAAGGCTCAAGTTTCAAGTTAAGTAAAGAGTAAACAGTTGAGTTCATTTCTCGAAAAGCTATTAGGGAACTAAGTATTCCCAAAGAGTTTATAAATGTTTTCACATTGAGCAAGAAAAGGGAATCTCGATTCCAAGATAGCTTTTAAGCTAAGTTTTGAGTAATCATCTCAAACCAAAGAAAGAAGTTTGTTTTAAAAACATATGAGTTAAGTATATTTTGGGAGTAGTATTGAGCACCGATATGGGGATGCGAGTTCACATTAACTCAAGTATCCATAAACCATGTAGCCATCATGGGTAGTAAATGATCATACTTTTTAGATGAATCTTTAAAATGCTTTTAGCATAGATTAGTGGATCCACTAAGTTAAGCATTCTATATGACGACAAAGTATAGGACAGTTCTTGCAGCGTGGGCAAGACACTATATCACCACTTAGGCTCATAGTGGTGGTTGTCGGTTAGAAAATCTCCCACAAAAGTTATATTACTTTTATATTTAAGTAAAGTTGAGTTTGTTATTGCTTTATCTTTAACGAACTAAGTTGTTTACACTATTTTACAAGCTTTATATATATTGCATGTGTCTTATTTCTTTATATTGAGTTCAGTTGTTCATGAGTTAAACAGAGCCAAAGTAAGTGTTCCTTTGTACTCCTTTGCATTCAAACTAGCATACTCGTACATTCAATGTACTGATGTCAGTTGACCTGCATCTTATTATGATGCAGACACAAGTAACCAGGATCAGCATCCAGCGCGCCGTTGATCCAGTTGAGAACTCCAAAGTCAGTGGTGAGCTTCCTTGCATTCTGGAGGACTCTTTTATTTCGCTTTCCTAGTTTTTTCTTTATTACGATGCTGTGTGGTTTGTCCCAACATCCATCTCAGTATTTTAGGATCTATCATTAATATTTTTAGCATTGTTAGTAATGTAATTTTCAACTAAAAATTGTGTGAATTACAATTTTCGTTTGATGGCAGAGATTTTTTATTTTTTTGTTAATTCTCAAAATTAGAATTGTTGATGATTCCTTCCCATGTAGTGATTTTTTTATGAAATCAATGCATATCAATTGTTGAAACATTCAGGTGTAGTTATTTTGTTGTCATACAAACCTAACTATGTTCTAACTATATCTTTTTTATGGTACTAATGCATTATTAACTTGATTCTAATACAATTTGTAATGACGAAAAATTTAAGGTAAGATATATCTTTTGGTCCATTTTTTTTAATAATAAATATTGCATATTTGAACACATTAAAAATCAAATTGTTGGGCTTAGACCACGTGCGCGCACGGGCATCACTTTCTAGTATACAAGACAAGAATATGAAAGTTTTCAAGTGGTTGTTGCTACTTGCAGACCAGTGCCAAATTCAGAATTTTCATTAAGGGAATTCAAGAATGTCTAGGGTTTGAATTTGGAAATTTTGAACTCCTAAACCACTGAGTCAATCTCTAGTCTTGTGTTCAACGGATTCAAAATTTCTTTCTCCCTATATATATATATATATATATATATATATATATATACACCTTACACACCCAAATGTAATTACCATAAATGAAATAATCATCCTTTTTTAATCATTTATAAAAGGATTTCGCATTAGATAAAATTATATTTTTTTGTTATTTTTCTAATCATAATTAGAATCTTAAAATTAATTAAAGTTTGAACAATTAAACCTTTTTATATTTAAAAAAATATATATAAAAACTCCTAAACGTAGCAAGTAGGAATGGAATTTGATCATTTTGGTTTCACCACAATAAGTGAACATTAAAAGTAAATAAATAAGTACTATATTGGCTACATCTTTAACACGTGCTACCCTATGTTCTTTTATAGTTTTGTATTATATTTTCAAAATTCAAATAATAAATTTATACTACCAACCACGCTCATCATTTGTGTTGAATTAACTTTTTATTCTTCAATGCCCTCCTTCAAGCTAGGTGGTATGAAGTAGAATGTATTATAAGATTTTTGTAGAGTTTAAGTGTCTCTTTAAAATAAGAGGACTAATTTGAGGAGACTTTATGTATTTTCCTATCATTAAATTAAACCTTAAGAAGGTTGTCAAAAGAGAAGTATACGTAGTACATTTTCTTTTAGAAGAAACATTATACTCTTAAAGGTGCAAAATGCATAAACAAAACAAAAAAGCTTATTCGGATGTACAAAGAACTAATATCAAGCAATTGAATAAGAAAGCCTAGACACAGGTAGGAATCCTTGCCAAATCCTCAAACACTTAGACTTGGTATAGAAAGCTAAGCCCGTGAGTGAATATAGCAGCAAAAGCATTCATTCGAGTTTTAGACAAAGACAAGCCAATCTCTAAATTTCCATCAAAGTCCTTAGAGGTGATACCATATCACGATATGGTATCGTGAGATGGAATCAATATTTGGACATGCGATTGTACGCTGATTCCATCTCATGATTCCATATCATGAGAGGTGATACCGTATTCTCCAAAAACCGTGATATGGAATTATATAGTGATTTCATATCATGATTTGAGATATTTTAATAGAATAATTGATCCATGAGTTTATATTTTGTTAAAACAACCCCACATTTATATCTACTAACCATTTGTTTCATATGTAATAAAATTTATAATCACATCATTACTTTTTAAAATTTATTATTCTCATCACCAACATATAGTCACTTTAACTCACACCTCACGATTGTGAAACTTTTCAACATTCACTTGAAACAATTAACCGGCATGCTAAAATAGTTGCCGAGGCAATTAGCAAGATGGCACCAACATTTATACAACCAAAAAATATGACTGGTGTACATTCCAAAATTCGACATAATACTTGATTTTGGCCTTGGTTTAAGGTAAAATTTCAATCACATTAATAAATTTATTTTATGGCCTTAATAAGTGAACATTTATATTTTATGCGTAAGTTATTTGTATTTAGTTACATATTTCCTATCAACTTTGTTTAAAGAGATAATATTTATTTTATGACTTTGCATTGTCTTGGAAGCACTATTTTTATTACTCTTACAAACATTATTTTTATGAAGTGCATTCTATAATGCTTCCAATTTATTTTATGTTCACTAAACTAATATTGATGTATTTTTTTTATTTGGTAGGATTGTGTTGGTGCGATTGATGGAACATATATAGAAGGGGAGGTTCCTAAAGCGGTGCAACAAACATATCGTAATCGCAAAGGAAGAACATCACAAAATGTCTTATGTGTTTGTGTTTTGATATGTGATTTACCTTTGTTGTTGCTGGTTGGGAAGGTACTGCACATGATGTTAAAGTACGTGAGAATGCACTTATTGAACCAACGTCACAATTTCCATTTCCGCCACATGGTAACTTTAAATTACATCCTTAGAATAAATATTATTTATTTACACAAAGCTATCTCATTTACGTCACATATGCTTTTAGTAATTCTTTATAAAATGTTTTTTGGTAGATAAATATTATGTTGTTGATGCTGGTTTCTGAAACACAAAAGGATTTTTAGCTCCATACAAAGGATTACGCTATCATTTGCAAGATTACCGAGGAAGTGAAAGAGAGCCTCAAAATGCCAAGGAACTATTTAATTATAGGCATTCATCTCTGCGCAATGTGATTGAATGGACTTTTGAAGCTTGGAAAAATAGATTTAGAATACTGAAACAAGGCATGAACCATTATGATATTGATACACAAGTGAAAATTGTCATAGCTTGTGCAGTGTTACATTATTATTTGCGAGAATACCAAAGTAGTGATGAAATATTTATGGTCTATGAACATGAAGATATAGTTGCGGAGGATATTGACCAACAAATGGCTCAAAATAACAATGTTGGTTCGCCTTCTCGGTCACATGATTGAGAAATGCAAATTCAACGTGAGGAAATTGTCCGTACTATATGGAAGGATTATATTAAAGACTAGTACACTACAATTTATATTCATTTTTTTTTATTAAATTAAAGTTAGATGAAACAATTACTTAAGTGGAGAACAAATAACTTTGTAATAATTTATTATGCGATTTTATAATTTTTTGTTTATTTGATTAGATTGAATAAACAATTGGGCTATTTTAATAGTTTTACAACTTATGGGATTTTTATGTTTATGAGAAAATATACAACACAAAAATTTCATATCGCATGTCCAAACAAACCTTCAATTTCATCTCATGATTCCATATTATGATACCATATCGCATGTCCAAACGGACATAAGAGACATCGAAATTCCACCATCATCATTGTCAAGATAAATGAATTCTAACTTTGCGGCCCTTTCCCATCCGAAAGCAGTAGTATACTAGTCATGTTTTGGCGGTCCAGCAATTGAAAAAAATTGAATTAGGTCTACGTTGTCCAACGCTTTTAACCAATTACCATTAAGGACCCATTCTTCATCCTTCATTTTTTTTGAATGACTTCTCCAACTAATTCCACCGCAATTATAAAGCCTTCCTTTCCAACTAAGTCAACATGCCTTGTATTTTTTTTAAAAAGAAATATTCTTATTTTCTTTATCTTGTAGTTAAATTAAGTTAATACACATTTTTTGCCTTGTATCTAAACTTCTTTTTTTACCTTCCTTCATTGTTTTTTCTATTAATTTTATTTACTCTTTTAAAAAAATATTCTTATTTCTTTATCTTGTATTAAAAAAAATTACACATAGTTTTTAAAAATAATTAAATGTGAAAACAAAAGAAATTAATGAAAGAAAAAAACAGTTTGAAGTGAAAAAGAAGTTAAAATAAATATTTTACAAAGAAAAGAAATGAAAATAACTAAAATAGAGAAAAAGGTCAAAATGCCCTTAAACTATGTGAAAAGAACAAAATTGTCATCCGTTTGCAGTTTGGCTAAAAAATACGTTTGTCGTCAATATTTTGATTCAAAAATATCCTTGCAATCAGTACTTTGGTCCAGAAATGCCCCTATAGTTACTAAATGGGTCAAAATTGTCCTTTTTCGAATAAATATATTATTTTTCCTTTTTGAACACATCTTCTTCCTAATTAAATATTATTAAAGAACATTGTTCTTGTTTTCTTTCTTTTAAATCACTTTAACCAATAAAAATGTTGGAGATGTTTTTTTCTTCTTAATCTCATTTTATCAATTAAAATAGAATAACTGTATGTACCCTTTCGACAGATAATGTATGTCATATATATAAGATCATAGTATATCTATCATTAATTTATATTTATATATCGATAAAAAATAATTATAATAAAATAAGAAATATTTTCATTTTTTATTTTTTTTCTGAATTGAAGTAAGATAAACATTTGCTAATTTAAAAGAAACATTATTAGAAAAAGAATGCGTTAAAAAGAAAATAAATAATATATTTATTTGAAGTATTTCATCTATGACACAACTAGAGGATAGTCTTTATGTCTATTTTTGTTGGTAGGGGTCCTTGCCAAATCCTCGAACACTCAGACTTGGTATAGAAAGTTAAGCCCGTGAGTGAATATAGCAGCAAAAGCATTCATTCGAGTTTTAGACAAAGTCAAACGAATCTCTAAATCTCCAGAAAAAGTAACGTGGTCAATCACAAAATTGGCTTGATGGTTTTGTGCGCAATCATCCATGAGCTCTGAAACACAAAAAGAACATGGCTAATGTTAGTGAAATTTTGAATCGTGCAACAATTTATTGTGAGCTAAAGAAGAGAAGAAGATGGAGCACTGTTTGAAAGGAATTATGGAAAATGGGTCATGGGTGTTTTATTTCGGTTTACGGATGGGTTAGGGAAGATGGGCGGGTTTATTAATTTTAGATAAAAATATAATAAACAATTATGTAAATAATTGAGATGTAGCTACGTGTCCCGCCGTTAATCTCAAGGGGGTATACACAACCCAAAATATTGATGGTGAGGGTATATACAACCTTAAAGTATAACGAAGGGTATTGACATACCATTTATGATAATTCGAGGATATATTTTTCCTTTTTCCTTTTTTTAAATGGAATAATCACCTAAAGTATGGTTGAGTGATTTGTGATTGAAATACCAATAATCGAGTGACTTCTGGATTATTAAAACAAAAAAATCAAAGTGATTTCTTAAATTAATTATATACCCTTAGTTGAGTGACCGTTTAAAAAACTTAACTCTGATCTTTCAAAGAAAATTAAAGCACAAATACAAATTCACACAAGAAGCAATAAAAATGTACATGAGAAGTATTCCATTACATTATCATCTATACTTATATCAGTAACCCCTACTGCGTCCTTTGATCATTTTATCAAGCAAGTCCACATATAACCACATGTTATGATGTTACATGAGTCAAGCTCAATTTGTCTTGACGATATTAAATTCTTGAGTTTCTCGATATCATCTCGTCCTATAATAAATGTACCTCGAATTATGTCATCGGGAGCTGGAGGACTCACAATTATGTCACTCATCTCCATCTTATTATAGTTCTTCATTACGAGACATCCAAACATCTGTCACGAACTTTAACTATGTGGAATCACGGAATGTGTCACGTAAGTCAAAAGATGTACAAAATTATAGGATTTTAGTTTAGTTAAGATATGTATCTAAAATTTCAATCATAGTCTAGAGGTAATAATTAAAAGCCTTCTCCCTAATAATAATAAAGAATTAATGTAAAGCTGCTATAGTAAGAAAAACAGCATTTATAAGATACTGGGAATATATCATTAACAAAGCACTACCTGCAGAAAAACAAAGATACATGTAGAACTTGTGATATTCGACCATACAATTTGTCCTTATTTGACAATTACTTTTGGCAAATAATTCAAATTCTCACGTACCAGAAAAAAATATTATTTGGAAATTTTAAAAAATTTAAAATTACTTCAAATTTTATATTTTATAAAAAAGCATAATACGTAAATATATTCTTTAATTTATTTTTAGGTGATATCTACGCCCTATAATTTTTGGTGCACACAAGCGATCACTTAAATTTGTATGAAATTGAATAAGTAGACACACACATTTTATGTGGCATAATACACGTTGAACGCTATAGAACGAAATTGTCATGTAGAACGCCACTTAGGACGAATGTGTGTATTTGTTACATGAAAATAGTGTAACAAATAGATATGCCATAATTCAGAAAAAGACTCTTTTTATTTTTTGGTTAAATGAAAATAGTACCAAAAGTTTAAATAACTATTTATGTTTATCCTAAAAGTAATACAATTGATTTTTTATAAGGTTAAGAGCACGCATCTTAATTGAACTATTTTTAAATACATAGTTATTTAAACTTAAATTTGAGTTAGTAATAATATATTTATCTATATTTGATTTATTATAAATAGATATGCCATAATTAGGAAAAAGAGTCTCTTTAGTTTTTGGTTACATGAAAATAGTGCTAAAATTTTAAATAACTATTTATGTTTATCCTAAAAATAATACAGTTGATTTTTTATGAGGTTAAAAGTACGCATCTTAATTGAACTATTTTTACATACAAAGTTATTTAAATTTAAATATGTGTAAGTATTCTTATATTCATCTCTATTTGATTTATTATAAATGAATCTTATGAACTATCAAAACAATCAGGAAAATAAACTACATAAAAGGAGAATTGGAGAAATAATATGCGCGAGAGAGAAAAACAAAGGAAATGCTAATTTTAGAGACATTACTCAATAATTGAAGTCATAATTTTATCAAACAAGTCCATACATAACCACATATTATGGGGTATCATGTTAATTATAAGAGCCATGCTCAAACTTGTATGTTTTTTAATAAAAATACACATCAATTTATAGTAACAAAGCTCACTCAGACGAAATCAACTTATAATTTGAAATTTATTCAAAGAAAAACACAAATACAAAGTCAAACAAGAAGTAATAGAAATGATTTTGATCATCATATATCTCTAGAAAAGCAGCAGAACTCTACTTTAGCCCATCAGGACATTCATGAAATGAAAACGGGCTACAGGACACTGAGTCCATCAGTAAATATAGCAGCAAAAACATTCATTCGAGTTTTGGGCAAATACAAACCAATTTCCAAATCTCCATCAGAGTCCTTAGACTTACTAAGAGACATCAATAAACCATTCCCGAAAAAAACAAAGTGCCATTTTTTTGGCTTTCCCCAACCAAAATCAGCTTCATATAAGTCATATTTTGGCGATCCAGCAATTGCAAGATATCGACCCTTATTTGACGCCGCACCAACTTCTTTCAACCAATCACCATTCAACACGTACTCCTCATCCTTGTTCCTTTTATAAATAATTTCTGCAATCGATTCCGTTGCAATTATAAATCCTTCATTATTTCCTACTAAATCAACATGCTTTGTACTTGCAATGTACCAAATGATACAATTCCCAAAATAAGATGAAGGAAGTGGTGGATCAAATCGTGCTCTGTAATTTACCGCACATCCAAAGTATTCCATTACATTCTCATCTATTATTTCAGTCGCGTCCTCTGATTTTACCAAACAACTCCATACATAACCACCTGTTACAGTGTATGATGTTACATGAGTCAGGCAAGGTCGTTTTGATAATATTAAATTCTTGAGTTTGTCAATGTGATCTCGTCTTATAGTAAATGTACCTCGAACTATATTATTATTATCAGGAGGAGGAGGAATTATGTCACTCATCTTTGTCTTATGTTTCTTCGTTTCTTCCCATATACAATCTCCTAGTCCATAAGGGTCTTTGACAATAGACCGATCATAAAACGGAATAATAATGAACTCATCGTTTTCATCGTTTTTGTTGAGAAAAGCCCATGACTTTATGAACCCTACTATGGTAGATTCGTCACCAACAACATGATGGCTTAAGAAAGAAATAGAAATGCCATGATTCGGAAAAAGTGTCACTTGAATAGCTAAAACCGGTGCAAATTGGACCCCGGATGTATCTTCAGGTTCCGCCATTTTAGGAACAAAGGGATGAAAATCCTTAGCGTTATGTGTATGATCATTACTAACAAGATAATCGAAATCCATGTCAGTACTTTCAGAAAAAGTAACAGATACAGAATCTCCTTTTACATAATGTAGTTCAGGATAACCGGTAGAATTCCATGGACAAACAAGGTTGCCAGCTAGTGGTAGATAGTGTTTGAGAGTGAGTGAGAGTGAATGTTTGAGAGTTGGAATAATATTTTGGATGAAACTATTTTTGTCAATATTGTGGAGTTTATAGAATAAAATCCTTGGTATATGATGGTTATGTAATATCCACAAAGTATCAAAGCAGGTTAAAGGGAGTGTTAGCTTATCTATGGCACATGAAGGTGGTGCAACTTGGCATTGCTCAATAATCGAAGCCATATTTCTCTTTGGTTAACAAAAGAGATCAATATGTTTGGCTTATATAGCCGTCAAACTTTGCGATTCAGAGTAAATATATTCTTTATTATAAAAAAGGAAAATAATTAAATATGTCATAATTTATTTTTCCAGAACTATTTTTAGATGTGGTAAATTATAATACGGTCACGTCATTAATTGATTCATTTTTTAAAAGGAAAAATATTAAAATATGCCATTGACTCATTTATGTATTTCGTTAAAAAATTGTCTCATTTATGTCATTTTGGTTAACAAATAATGTCATGGATGAGCTTTTTCTCAAACGAAAATAGCATAGATGAACCAAACTTTTAACCGATGTCATAGATGAGCCTTTTTTCAGAGTTTGATGGTATATTTGAGACTTTTCCCTTATAAAAATAATGCATATATCTTTGTCATCTAATAAATAATGTGTATTTACTTATATTTACTAAATTAAATAAAATCATAAAATTGTTTTTTGTTTTAATTTTTCAAAAATGCCATGTGACATGTTTAATACTAGAAGAATTATAAGTCTTATAATTTCTTTAATTTCTTATCAAATCATAGATAGGTGTATGGTTGTCGGTAACTACTAACCAGTAATTGGTTACAAATAATAATGCAACTCATTTAACTTACAAAGTTACAATACAAAATCACAAAGAGCCTATACAAAGGATTTCCCGAAATAAGACCTCACAAAATGTAAACGAGTTTCTTATTTATTCAAGGAAAAAGGTCCTGATATATCCTTTAACTGTGTCATTTAGAGCTGATATGCCACTCGTTACAAATGTGACTCGTATATGCCCCTACTGTTACAAAATTGGCACACATATGCCCCTCACCGTTACAAAAGTGACTCACATATACCCCTACAGTTACAAAAGTGATAAAAATAATTTATTTTATTTTATTTTTAATATTTTTAAAAATCATGTATTTGATCTTTTTCAACATAAATTATCTTTTGACTTCTTTGATTATTATTATTTGAGTTTCTTATTTGTATTTCAATTTTTCTTTCATTCTTAATTGTAAAATAAGAGAAATAAAATGAAAGAAGAGTGAATGAAAAAAAAGAGAAAAAAAATTAAAACCACTTTTTTTGCTATTGTAATTTAGTTTTTATATATGTAATTTTTTTTAGGATATTTATAATAAAGTTTATAAGAAAATAAGTGAAAAGAATAAATTTGAGTATCAAAATAATAAATTCAAATTAATCGTTGAATTAAAAAAAACATGTGAGAAGGATAAAATATTTCCCTACATGGATTATTTTTTTAATAAAAAATTACTAAAAATTAATTCAAAATAATTTTTTTCGCTTCCGGGAGTTTTTTCATCAAATAGCAGTTGCACCGATGAAACAAGAGGGTTCTTTTGCAGAGACGAAAAGGATATATGTGAGTCATTTGTTTAACAATAGGGGTATATATGAGCCACTTTCAGAAGGAGGGGTATATCAACTCTAAATGACCAAGTTGAGGGATATATTTTTAGAACGAGGGGTATCTCTCTTGTTTGGTTGCCATGTTTGGGATAACATATCACATCATTTATATCATTGTGATGGGATAAGTTATCCCATATACATAATGGGACAAGTTATCCCAGGATAGCTAATCCCAAGATAACTAATACTGGGATAACTTGTTCCCAACCAAACGACCTCAGTGTGTAGGATTTCAACACACTACAAAAGGAACCCCAATTACAAACAAAAAAATTTGTTGGTAAATTTATCAAATTGGTTGGCAAATTGAGTTACCAACGAAATGTCAACTTATATTAATTTGTTGCTAAAAGGCTCGTCGGTAAATATTACCAACCGATTTTAATTTGTTGGTAAACTTACCAACCAAAAATCAGTTGGTAAACACCCAAAGATGTTGTTACAAAATTTTGAAACATGGCCCTAAAATTCCGTTGGTAAATTCACCAACTAATTTTTGGCTAGTATATCGTTAGTACCTTTACTAACGAATTGAAAAAGAGTTAGTAAAAAAAAAATTCATTATTCGATTCCATTGGTAATACGTTGGTAATTATAGTAATTTTTTGTTGGTAATTTACCAATAAATTTTAAATATATATTTTTTTGGTTTCCCATCCGGTGTCCGGTACCCACACCGGAGCCCGACTAAATCCGAATTCACGCCGGGAAGTCCCACATTGGGGAGTAAAGCGCTCCGTAACAAAGGTGACTATGTACCCAAGGGGAATCGAACCTGAGACCTCTTAGTTAAGGATGATGCAGTACTTACCAGTTACCACTCCACCACAACCCTTGTTGGTAATAAATTTTAAATACGTTAGTATGATTATTTATTTTTCTAATAAATTTACTAATTGATTGTTAGTTTGTTGGTAATATATCATTCAAGGCAACTTTGTATCCAAGGGGAATCGAACCTGAGACCTCTTGGTTAAGGATGAAGGAGTACTTACCACTCCACCACAACTCTTGTTGGTAATAAATTTTAAATACATTAGTATGATTATTTGTTTTTCTAATAAATTTACTAATTGATTGTTAGTTTGTTGGTAATATATCATTCAAGTTCAATGTTAGGTTAGTAATTGATTGACAATATGTTCAAAATATTATTAACTGAATGATTATCCAATAGTAAAATATTTATTAATTTATTGCATTTAAAAATGTAAGAGCACGAATATAAATCCAAAAATATTAATATCAATTTTATAAATCATATTTGAATGAAACAATGCAAAATTTATGATAACAAGTTAAATTAATCTCAACATGACACATATCATTATATCAAAAAAAATAATTTGAGCACGTTTATCAAAAATATTGACCAAATCTAAATTTTGGCCAAAAGTTAAAACGCCTAACAACACAAACTGAAAATGGAGGCCTCAAAACCTGAACCAACCATCCTATTAGATATAAAATGACCTTCCAAAGCTAATCGCGTTGACGGAATTCTCATCAGAGCACGTTTAAAAAAAATGTTAAGCAAAGTCAAATTTTGGCCAAAAGTTAAAAGTTAAAACGCCTAATGGTACAAACTGAATATGAAAACCTCAAAATCCAAATCAACCATCCTATAAGATGAAAAATGACCTTCCAGAGCAAACCGCACTGACGAAATTCAAATTTGAGCATGTTTCCCAAAAAAATTGACCTAGTTCAAATTTTAGCCAAAAGTTAAAAGTTAAAAGTTAAAACGCTTAACGACACAAACTGAAAATAAAAGTCTCAAAACCCGAACCAACCATCCTATGAGACCAAAACTAAACTTATATGGCTAACCGCGGTGACAAAATTTCAATTTGAGCACGATTACCAAAAGTATTGACTAAAGTGAAATTTTGGCCAAAAGTTAAAAGTTAAAATACCTAACGGCACAAACTAAAAATGGAAGACTCAAAATCCGAACCCTCTATCCTATTATATCAAAAATGACCTTCCGCATCTAACTGCACTGGCGAAATTATCATCTAAGCACGTTTATCAAATATATTGACCGAAGTTAAATTTTGGCCAAAATTTATAAGTTAAAACACCTAACGACACACACTAAAAATGAAAGCCTCAAATCCCGAACCAACCATCCTATTAGATAAAAAAACGACCTTTGGAGTTAAATACACTGATGGAATTCTCATCTGAGCACGTTCACAAAAATATTGACCAAAGTCAAATTTTGGCCAAAACATAAGATTTAAAACACCTAACGGCACAAACAAAAAACGGAAGCCTCAAAACTTGAACCAACCTTCCTGTTAGATCAAAAAACCTTTCGAAGCTAATGACACTGACAGAGTTCTAATCTGAGCACGTTTATCAAAAATATCGACCAAAGTCAAGTTTTGGCTAAAATTTAAAAGTTAAAACGCCTAACAACACAAACTGAATATGAAAGCCTCAACACTAGACGCTGATTTACCATAAAGTTTAACTTCAATTGATAAATTTATCAACTATTCAATTATAAGTTAGTAATTAATAATTTACCAATAAATTTTATCACAGTTGGTAATAGTTACTATTCAACTAAACATTCATATGTATTATTACCAACTAATAATTAATATGTTGGTAAATTTTACCAATGGATTAATGATCGGTTGGTATATTACCAACTATTTTAATGATGTTAGTAATTTACAAACTACAATCTTTATTCGTTGGCAAAATTTTCAACTAATTGGATATTGGTTGGCAAGTTTACCAACAAATTACATTTTGTTACTAATTTACCAACACATTTATATTTGGTTGGTAAATTTAGCAACACAATCTTGCCGTTGGTAAATGTTTGGTTACCAACCGATATATACTTCGTTGGTAATATTACCAACAAAAGGTGTGTGTTAGTAATATTTCAGTTGGTAATCCATTGATAGAATGTTGCTAAATTTGGCGCCATTTTTTCCCGCCGTATTTACCAACTAAAATACTTAGTTAGTAAGATTTTGGTTGGTAATCTGTTAGAATTTCGTTGTTAAGTTTTAAAATATAATTCAGTTAGAAATATGTTGGTAATTTGGTAGTAGAATACTAACCAACTTAAGTTGTTAGTAAAATCTGTTGGCAATTTGAGGGTTTTTTGTAGTGAACAACCAATCTCCACTTACTTCAACGAGCAATTTCAGATTACAACTTTATAATTTAAAGAGCTAACTTTAGTACCTCAACTCAACAATTATATATATGAAATTTATATTTTATTAACTTAAATATTTTATATCAAATCAAATAAATAAATTAAAAATAAGGGAGTACCTTGTCAACAAAATAAATAAATAATGTACCCTACTCGTTATTCACAATATGTGAATGAATCAAAGAAAATCATTGTGTGACCAATAATTGATTTGGTATAAAACTTGTGAGGACTTAACGAAAAGAAAGTACTCCATCTCAATTATGATTAATTTTTTTATATTATATAGTGTAAATAAAAGTTAACGTGAATGAATTTGTGGGATTTGCAGAAAAATAAAGATAGCGTGGGACTTGAGTAGTTAAAAGCAGCAATATATAAAGGGAGAAAAATAATTATGCATATACATAATTTTGTCTTTTTACAAATAATGATATTTATTTATTTTCATCAAAAGGCCTATATTACTTAATTATATAAAATCTATAATTGATTTATTTATTAAAAAATATTAAGTGGTATGCTTAAGATCATTTGTTTTTTTAAACTCTATATTAAAGTTTAAATTAGATAAATAAAGTAAAATGAACTACTTACGAACAAAATAAAGATTTTGGAATATCAGTGCAGACAGTACTTATAAGATAGTGGGAATATCAGTGCAGACAGTACTTATAAGATAGTGGGAATATCAGTAGCATAATGGATTTGACCATACAATTTGTTATTATTTGACCATTATTTTTGATAAATAATTTAAATTCTCAAATATTTTTTTACAAAAGTATTTGGGAACTTTTTGTTAAGACTGGAATTAATTAGATGTCATACGGAAGTTAGCAAAACAAACCTCGAAAGACCACGAGTAAGAAGACAAATGAGAAATCTACCAAAAGACAGAAAGATTTAACGTGGTTCGATCAATTGACCTACATCCACAAAAGAGATGAGCAATTCACTATATAAATGTGAGAGTGTAAAATATAGAGAGAAAAAACCTCAACCAATTCACTCGAAATTATCGCTCCCCATTTTTCTGAAAACAAGTTTTCGATGCACGACCTAACAACTCTTTTGAATTTCTGGGTGACATACTAGCTAAAAAGGGCAGGACAATGCAAGCTAGTAGCGGAAGGACGCAGATTTTTGAAGTCCCAATACAATGTGCCTTTCAAGCGGAAGCAGACCAGAATGAGGTTTATTTTGATAGAATTGTACGGGGAGCACCCCTATTTCACATTCTGTACTGAACAACGGAGTCTCAGGACTTATATATGTAAATATATCTAATTCTACCAAAAAAAGAAGCTCACTTGGACGAAAACAACTTATAATTTGACTAATTTCATATTGTAGTTGAAATTTATTCAAAGTAAAGCCCAAATACAAAGTCAAACAAGAACTAATAGAAATAATTTCGTTCATCATTTCTAGAAAAGCAGCAGAACTCTATATTAGCCCTCCAAGACATTCATGAAATGAAAATACGCTACAGGACGCTGAGTCCATCAGTAAATATAGCAGCAAAAGCATTCATTCGAGTTTTGGGCAAATACAAATCAATTTCCAAATCTCCATCAGAGTCCTTAGGCTTACTAAGAGACATCAATAAACCACTCTCGAAAAAAACGAAGTGTCATTTTTGTGGCTTTCCCCAACCAAAACCAGCTTCATATATGTCATACTTTGGCGATCCAGTAATCGCAAGATATCTCCCCTTATTTGACGCCCCACCAACTTCTTTCAACCACTCACCATTCAACACGTATTCTTTATCCTTGTTCCTTTTATAAATAATTTCTCCAATTGATTCAGCCGCGATTGTAAATCCTTCATTTCCTACTAAATCAACATGATTTGTACTTGCAATGTACCAAATGATACAATTTCCGAAATAAGATGAAGGAAGTGGAGGATCAAATTGCGCTAATTTACTGTACATTCAAAATATTTCATTACGTTCTCATCTATTATTTCAATTGCGTCCTCTGATTTTACCAAACAACTCCATACATAACCACCTATTATCAGCGGCGGATCCAGGAATTAAGCTCCGGGGGTTCAAAATTTAAAGAAGAAGCTCTGGTGGTAATGTAAGTGTGCGGTGAGTGTAGTAACCCCGACATGCTTTTTGTACAAGGTATCTCATTGGTTGATAAAAGTTAACACCAAACTAATCAAAGATATTGAGAACAAAGCTACGTTGATAAAAAAAAATTAGTGGATCAGTTGTATTACACAAGTTAATTCCTGAAAAATATTTACATTAACCCGCTAAATTTATATTACCTTATCGTACCACATTAAGCATTTCTTCCTACTTTTACCCTACTCCATTGAACATTCTTAAATTTTTTTGTATTTTTTATACTTTTATTTTGTAATGTTTTACTTTATTTTGCATTTAGTTTTTTTAAAAAATTAGTATCAATTCAAACACATATTACTAGGAAAATTATCAAGATTCTCTAAAAGTGTGTAAGTATATATTTACTAATATTATAATGCATATTCAGAAGATAAATAAATGGCATCGTCAACTTTTTAGTTCATGTAGTTTAATTTACTAGGTTAGTCATCACTTGTTGAAAAAAAATGACGAATAAATCAAATAAGTTTAATTTCCATCTTTCTAAAATAGAATTCAAAAAATAGAAAGAAATTCCATGAATTCTATTAAATATATATTATTAAAAGGATATTGGTGATTTTTAGTTTCTTCATTCAATTACATCTAATTTATCTTTATAATATATATAATTCATCATTTTTAAAGAGTTGTACATAAAATTATATTGAAATAAATTGACTAATAGATATAAGAAGAATAAAAAAAATGTGTCTAATAAATTTAAACAAAAACAAATTAGAAAAAAAATGACATAAAAGAGAAAAAAGAAGAAGGGAAAGCTACATAAATCCCACTAGTTTAGGTCCTAATTACTAAGATTCCCAATAGTTTTAAATATTACTTCCTCTACCATATTTCATGATTAGGATACATGAGTTTGAATCTGTGAGATAGCCGAATTTTAAAACTGAGATACGTATTTTATTTATTTAAATTAATTGATTGTAACTGATTTCCTTAATTAGTGGAGTAATTGAGGATTTTCAGAATATATGGATGATTAATTTTGGAATTAAATTAATCAAATCCTTTAAATCTAAGGCAGAAATCAAGAAGTATATCTATGTTTAATTAATTTCATTTTATTATTATTTGAAATAATAAATTCATTAATATTATTAATAAAAGATAAAAACATATATATTTTGGTTATGTAATTTGATTAATTTCATTTTATTATTCTTAAAATAATAAATCATTAATTTGATTTTTCTATTATCAATATATAATGTGTCCAAAATATAGAATATAACTGAAACACACTAATTTAGAAACAAATCACAACGGTAGAGTATTTGTTTTATCATTAATCTGAAAAAGTAAGAAAATTCAAAATTCTTCCGACAACAAAGCATTTTGAAACCGATTATGCTTGCATTTGACATTCCTCCTACAAGATATGTATCTCAGATACATAAGAATAATAATCAAAATATATAGGGAAAATTGTATATAATAGCAAACTATTAATTCAAATTAAATGCTATAAATATAGTTTGATTTAATTGTACCCCATAGCAAACTATTGCTATTTAACCTCTCTCCTGGTGAATCTCGCTCGCCACTCTCGTTCTCTCCCTCGCCTCTCTCGTTTTTTATACAAACGCAAGTGTATAAAGTGTGTTTGTGTTTGTATAAAGCGAGAGAAAATTGTATATATACATATATTTTCGTTCCCCTCTCTCCCCTCTCCCAGATCTCGCTCGCCACTCTCCCAGATCTCGCTCTCTCACTTTATACAAAAACCGCAAATTGTATAAAATGCGTTTGTGTTTGTAAAAAGTGAGAGAAAATTGTATATATACATATATTTTCGTTCCCCTCTCCTAGGTCTCACTCGCCACTCTCCCAGATCTCGCTCTCTCACTTCCCTCTCTCACTTTATACAAAACGCAAATGTATAAAATACGTGAAAATTGTATATATACATATATTTTCGTTCTCCTCTCTCCCCTCTCCCAGATCTCACTCGCTACTCTTCCAGATCTCGCTTGCCTCTCAACTTTATACAATTGATCTTTTTGTAGATGTATACCAAAGCAGATTATACAACTGCTTTCTTTTGTATATGTATAGCGAAATATACATATTTATGTTTGCTATGGAGCGCAATTATGCAAAGTTTGTTATAGCATACAAATATGAATTTTGTGTTTGCTATATGTGAAAGTTTCTCAAATATATATAATTGTGTGTATCAAAATATATAATATAACTGAAACGCACTAATGTAGGAACAAATCAGGACAATAGAATATCGATTTTATCATTAATCTAAAAAAAAAGTAAGAAAATTCAAAATTCTTCCGGCGACAAAGCATTTTGAATCCAATGATGCTTGCATCTGACATTCCTCCTACATCATAGATCCAAAAGTTTGCTGAATCCGGTGATATTACTCCAGCCGTTGGATTAGTCCTTGTGACATTTAGCCTTGGGAAAGGGTTGCATATGCCTAATTGAAGAGCAATAGTTATGCAGCAATTCAGCAGATTGGGTTGAGAATGAAGTCAAGAGGCAATAGATGTCAATTAGGAATGAAAGAGGGTTGATGGATGTGGGAATGGAGGCGGCCGAGACGGTAGATGTGAGTATAAGACCTTGACTTGTTAATGGGCATTAATTAAGGAGTTTAAATTTAAGATAATTATTTAATACCATATTTAAAGAATTTGTGTATCTGATTATATCTTTTAAAATATATCATATAAATATTAAAAGTGCTAGTATGTGTAATTGTTTTAAGGCGGAATGACCTGGGAGACCCTTGTACTTGGCTCCGTTTGTCACATGGACCCTTCTACTCACGATATTGCCAATTGAACTCTTAAAGTTATTAAAACACAATATTTTAAACCCCTCTGATCATGTGTGTCTCCCAATCGCGCTGATGTGGATAACACCTCACCATCCACATCAGAAATATATTGCCACATCATTTTTTTAATTACAAATAATTTTATTTTTAAAGAAACCTCAAACTAATCTCCAAAATCCTTTCTTTCTTGATTTCTTTCCATTTTTTTCCCTCTTTCCATATTTTTCATCTATTTTGCTACTAATCATTCTTTTTTTTTTCTTTCCTAGTGATTTTTTAAGTTGAAGAGGAATTAAGAGATAAGCAAAGCTTTGTTATGCTTTTGATTATAAATTTTGCTATTTTAATGGTGGTGAGAAATAAAGTGACTCAAATGGAGGATGAGAGAAAGAAGAGAAGCAGACAAAAAATGGGTCATTATAGAAAACTCTCAAAAATGTTCTCAATAAAATTGTCTTACATTTAGAAATAATCTCAAACATGTCTTTCAAAAACCCATCTAAAATCCGCATCTATTTCACAATTTAGAACCTCTTTTTTCCCCTCTCTTTTATCTAAATCTAAATAAATATCTTTTTTCCGATCATTATAGAACTCTCAAATGATAGGAAGCATATGAGAAAAGAAAGAGGAAGAATTGTGGGTAAGAGTATTGGAAGTGATTGAAGAAGATGTGTGTGTAGTGATAGTGGGGGTTGGGTGAAATTATGAGGAGGAAGAAGAAGAAACGTACATCATATTGGGAAAGGTTTTTTTTTTTAATTGCTATATTTTTCTTTTAATTCTTTTTTTAAAAAAATTAAATAGTTGTCTTCACTTGCTTTTAAACGTGTGTAACCACTCGCTTGATCTGATTCAGCAAAAAAAACCACATAAGCTTAGTCAACGGTCAAATGGGTTTAAAATAGTGTGTTTTAATAACTTTAAGTGTTCAGTTGGCAAAGTCGTGAGTAGAAGGGTCTAGGTGACAAATAGAGCCAAGTATAAGGGTCTTTCAGGTCATTCCGCCTTGTTTTAAACTAGAGGCAAATATTGTATAAATGATAGTGATATATGTTTAGTTAAGTAGTTTTTTCAAAAAATAATGAAAAAGAGAAGATGATCCAAGTCCAAAAGTTGAGTCCAATTTCATGCGGGTAAAAAAATAAGAGAAGAGGAATTGTTGCGCATGCATTAAATTCTTGAGTTTTTCAATGTAATCTCGCCTATAGTAAATGTACCTCGAACTATGTTAATATCATGACGAGGAGTCACAATTATGTCACTCATCTTTGTCTTATGTTTCTTCCCATATATAATATCTTAGTCCATAAGGGTCTTTGACAATAGACCGATCATAAAACGGAACTCATCATGATCATTTTTGTCGTTTTTGTTGAGCAAAGCCCATGACTTTATGAACCCTACTGTAAGTATTCGAAAGGTCATTTTTATAAATTTTTATAAATTTTTTTTATAAATTTTTATAAAAAAATTACTATTTCTACTATATTAAATTTAAGTAGAAAGGGTTTAATCGATAATAAATAATACCACCAATTTCAGGCAAGAACCGCCGAGGGCACGAAATCACGACAGTATTACCCTTAAATTCAAATTGAAGGTTATCAATTTGTATGTCAGTTTAGTGTTTGGAGAATTGGAGTTATAAATTCAATATAGTGTTAATTGGATATTAGAGGGAAAGGTTGAATGGAATTGTCCAATTATGTGTCCGCGCGATGCGCGGATAATATTAAAAAAATAATAACGTTATATTTATGCTTGAATATATAGTATACACTTGTATACATAAAAACAATCATTTAAATTAGTGTATCAACTATTAACACGTAAATCAACTTTATATATAAATATGTATAACATAGTTTGATCCCATTAATGACAATAGATTTCATGTCAGTAAAAATTTTGCTTGCTTTTGGAGTTTTTTTAGTTGCTTCACGTGATGCTCTTCAACATTTTTCTTTATTTTAAAATTTTATTTATTTGTGCTCTCTCATTCTATTAATTAAATTCTTTCATAATTTAATTTGTTAATAATAATTTTAGCATTTTTTAATACGCATAAAGTAATAGTGTATATAATAGATAAAAATATACATAGAACTTTTTAAATGTAATATTCAATTATGATAAAATCCACTTAAGTACAACATAAGTTAATATAATACAAACTAATCTCACTTTACATATAATACAAACTAATCTAATAAAATATATGTTTTACAATTTATAATTATTATTTTTTATAATATTACTCATTAACTCTACTTTATCAAAAGAAGTACTCGAATGGGTATCTATTTAATATCACAATTCACAACTACAATTTTATTTAGAGAATCTTATGAAAATGTAAAACTTGACCCAGATCACTTTATTCATAAATAATTTTCTTCTTTATTGCATTTAGAATATGATTGATACTCCTTTGTTCTAAGAAGTCCACCTATAGGATATTAGATTTCATTGGAACTCATCAATCAATTATTACAAACAATATCAAAATAACACATGAGTTAGAATCACTCTACTCTATTAATTTGAACAACAGTATAATTCAAGTCATTTAATATGAATTAGTTTGTTAAAAGAAGATTAGTTTGTTGTTATATTTTATCGGACTTGAGTCTTTCCCTTTCGTTGGACTTCAAATCAATTCAATCTATTGATCAAATACATAATCACAATAAGTTTTCGAAACTAACAACACCCATATTGCTATATGTCCAGCCTAGATCCAAAAACTCACTCAAATTTATAATCAAGTTCTTAATCTTGGTTTCAAACATGTCAACTCTCATATTTCCACATTCCAAGTCTAGGGTTAAGTTCCAATTTCTCCAATTTCATAAATATAATAACATCTATCTATATATAATAGGAGAGGGAAAAACGCCACATGTCAATACCACAATTATTCTTGAATTTTTAGTTTTAAAAATGATATATTTAGTTAATTTAAATAATAAATTCAATTTTAAAAACAAACAATATAAAACAATTTTTAAAAAACATTTTAAAACTTAACGTTTAAATAACTTTAAAGCATATTTAAGCAATATAAAAAATTGTAAGGAAAATATTATTATATAAACAGAAAAATATAAGAAATTATTATATCAAAACTGTCCAATACACATCTATTGCTACACAATTTTTAACGCTATCTAATTATTTATTCTTTTTAAAAAATATATTTTTTTTTTAAAAAAAATAAAAAGAAACTTCAACTACAAATAATTATCCCTAAAATTCCTCACCCACTTCGTAACTTCCTACCCCAAAAGAAACTCAACCGTATTAATTTAGTAAAATTAAATAGGACAGTCTTTTCTTTTGTTTTTCAAGGGAAAAAAATGCATCTCAATAAAGGAAATTCAAAGCAATAATAATGCTTACCCTTCATGAAAAGGTAATTTTTTAGCATATTTCTTCTCTTTTTCTTCTATTTTATGTGGTATACATTATCAATAATTGTACTTTATTTTGGAAGTTTTAGATGTTGAAGATGATTCGTTGATGAAGTTAGGATCAAGCCATTTCTGTGATGAATATATGTAGTTGAAGAAGGAGAAACACTTTTAAGACTATATCCAATAACTATGTCAAGCATGTAATATATTTTAATTTTTTTCAGCTTATGTTTTGTTTCAAAATCAAACTGGGTTGGATGTATTTACATATAATTTATGATTCTTTGTTTACTGCATATTTTAGATTTATAATTTTTTAATCTTATTTTTTTAATATGCAGATGAATGATGAAACTATGATGAAAAATTTGAATTAAAAGATTAGAAGTATTTGAATTTGAAGATATTATATTTTTAAATTATTAACTTAATTAAAACTAGAAATTCATGATTGTGGAATTCTAAATAAACTTTTATTATTTCACAAATTTATCTTTTCAGATGTTATAAATATATTTAACTACATTTAATTTATATGTAAAGGAAGATAATAATACTATTTCTCTATGTCCGCTCGCAATTTATTTATTTATCCTTACTAACATTTACTAAAAGGTAGTTTTTTTTTTATTTAACAAACAAATAAAAGAGAATTAAAGAAAAAAACAAAGAAAAGAAGATAAAACGAATAAAAGAGACGAAATGTAGGTAAAGGGTAAAGTAGAAAGGATAAGGATAAGAATAACAAACTGATCCTCTTTTATTCATTATTGTTAATTACAATTTTTTTTTGTATTGATCTTCTTCATTTATTATATTTCTCTTAACTCAAACATATATAGATTATACGAAAAAATGCATTGTATTTAAGAAAATTCAATTCCGAAGTGATTGTTCGACTATTTGAGGCAAGTGGATTTCTAAATTCTTGTTAAGTGTATGAAATTCGTGTATTTCCTTGTAATACGTGTTTGGGGGTAGTGAGACTTAGTGATGGGTTGATTTGTCCACATTGGTTAATTCTAATGATGAAAAAGGGGTAATAAAAGGCAATGTGATTAATTGTTTGTGTGTGATGTGTTGAGAATGATTTGAAAGGCTTGTTGAATCATTGTTGATGTTGTATCATAATTGTGTTGTTGTGAATTGTGCAATGTTATGAAAATGGTCATCTCCTCATTATTTGTGTGAACATGTCATTTGCATTGTTCTGAGACATGGTTGTGACAAGTGTTATGTGAATTGAGAAAAAAAATAAGAAATTAAAGAGGATGTACCATTTCGAGGGACGTATCGCGCGCCACGATGGATACTCGCGTCGCGACGGATACTATATTTCAAGGGACGTATCGCACGCCATGATGGTTACTATTAACGAGGATCGTAGCGCACGCTGCGATGGATGCATGGACAAATTTGTCCCTCATGGGTCCCAGACTGAGAGACATCGAGTGTGTATCACTAGGTCAAACATGCATCACTATACTTGACATTGCACATCTTTATCATTGATGAACTTGATCTTCTGTGTTGCTAATCTTGTGAGTGCCTTTCAGTGGAAGTTGTGATTGATGAATAGTAAGTTTATTGTTGAGGATATATAATTGTTAAAGTGTTGTTGTTGAGCTGTGTGTTATGTAAATTGTGAACTGTTAGGTTGGGCTGGTTTTATGTATGTGATAGTTGTGATTGATGAATATTGAGCTTGTTGTTGAGGATATGTAATTGTTAGAGTGTTGTTGTTGAGCTGTGTGCTATATAAATTGTGAACTGTTAGGTTGGGCTAGTTTTATGCAGGTTGTAGTTGTGGAGGTTCAGTTGGGGTGTAAGGAGTACCCGTATTCTATTCCCTTAGCTCTTGTGCGTAGAAGTTTATTTGTTGAGTACCGTGTGGTTTGTCACTCACACCTTGCTACTATATTTTTTTGTAAGTTACTTGCCCGGACCTTTGTGATATCTTTTCTTCTCCTTGTCTGAGGCTTCTTGCAGAGGTTTGTGAGGTAACTACTTGTCATTTCAGCGGACCTTCTTTCACCTTAATTATGATCTTGTTCAATTCTAGAAACAATTTCATTTGAGATTTGAATTTTCTTTCAATTTTGTTATAACACATTAGAGGCTGGTACACGTGACAACCAGCTTTTGGGGTATTTTTAAGTTGATTATAAATTTCCGCATTTTATCGTAAAGGCAGAGTTTTAGGCTGACTTGTCTTGGTGGGATAAGACGAGTGTCATCACGTCCATTTTTGGGTCGTGACACCTACTATGGTAGATTCATCACCAACGACATGATGGCTAATGAAAGAAATACATATGCCATGATTCGGAAAAAGTGTCACTTGAATAGCTAAAATCGATGCAAATTGGACCCAGATGCATCTTCAGGTTCTGCATTTAGGAACAAAGGGATGAAAATCATTAGCGTTATGTATATGATCATTACTAACAAGATAATCGAAATCCATGTTACTTTCAGAAAATGTAATAGATATAGAATCTCCTGTTACATAACGTAGTTCAGAATAACAGGTAGAATTCCATGGACAAACAAGGTTGCCAGCTAGTGGTAGATAGTGTTTGAGAGTGAGTGAGAGTGAATGTTTGAGAGTAGGAATAATATTTTGGATGAAACTATTTTTGTCAATATTGTGGAGTTTATAGAATAAAATCCTTGGTATATGATAGTTATGTAATATCCACAAAGTATCAAAGCAAGTTAAAGGGAGTGTTAGCTTATCTATGGCACATGTAGCTGGTGCAACTTGGCATTGCTCAATCATCGAAGCCATATTTTTGTTTGGTTAACAAAAGGGATATCAATATGTTTGGCTTATATAGCCGTCAATCAACTTTGCGATTGAGAGTAAATATGTTCTTTATTATAAAAAAGGAAAATGCTCAAATATACTATCGAGTTTTGAGAAAAAACTTATTTATGTTATCCGCTAAAAAATTGGTTCATTTATGTCATGACCTAGACCATCGTGATTGACACCCACACTAACTCTCTGGTGGGAGAGTCACGACTACAACCCAAATCAAGAAACTAAATAAAATTTAAGGCATTTAAGTTACGGAAGCAAGTTAAATACTAAAGAAATAAAGAGGGAGTTCCCATAAACTCCAACAAAAGTCTAACAAGAACTAAACAATGCAGAAGAAAAACCTAGAACCTGAAAGTCAATGTACCAAAACATCTAACAATGAACCAAGTCTAAATCTGGACTAGGTTGGGAAAATCCAAATACTACGAAAAAATTTTCTAGCCCCAAATTTTCCCCAGTTGGCTTTTCTATAACAACGAGAATAAGTCGTAACAATAGATACCAATTTACCCATCACTCGTCCCCGAGTGACAAAACTTAGGAAAATAGGCTTAGGAAGGGATAGTTGTCTCGCATGTCCCTCTCGGTTTCCCTAGTAGCTTCCTCAACTGGACGATGCTTCCAGTGAACTTTCACGGACTTAATCTCCTTGGTCCTCAACTTACACACATCACGATCAACATTTGCAATCGGTTCCTCCTCATATTGGAGGTCCTTGTCTAACACAATTGAGCCCATCTTTATGATATAATCCCCGTCCCCCTGATATCTCTTCAACATAGACACATGAAATACCAGATGAACTCCCGATAAATTAAGAGGTAAAGCCAATCTATACGATACCGGTCCCACACATTCAAGAATCTCAAATGGACCAATGTATCACAGACTTAACTTTCCTTTCTTACCAAATCTCATCACCCCTTTCATTGGTGATACCTTAAGAAGAACATTCTCACCGATTTGAAACTCCATGTCTCTTACCTTATGATCCGCATACTTCTTCTATCTACTCTGGGCTGCTAGAAGTTTAGCTTGAATACTCATCACCTTATCTTGAGCGCCCTTCACTAAATCAACCCCCAAAGATTTCACATCTCCAGCCTCAAACCATCATATGGGTGATCTACATCCCCTCCTATAGAGTGCCTCAAATGGTGTCATATCAATGCTGGAGTGATAACTATTATTATAGGAGAACTCACACAAAGGTATGAATTTATCCCAATACCCTCTAAAATCAAGCACACATTCCCTCAACAAGTCTTCTAATACCTGAACTGTCCTCTCCGACTGCCCGTTTGTCTATGGATGGAAGACTGTACTAAAAGTGAGTTGTGTGCCCAATTCATCATGCAATTTCCTCCAAAACTTGGATGTGAATTGGGTACCATAGTCTGAGATGTTAGAGAGGGGCACCCCATGCAAGCTCACTATCTTTTTCACATAAACTTTAGCCAATTGCTCAGCATTATAATCTATTTTTACCGAAATAAAATAGGTTGACTTGGTCAATTTATCAACCACTACCAAATAGAATCAAATTTCCCCAAAGTCTTGGGAAGACCAACCACAAAATCCATGGCTATTATTATCCACTTCCATTCCGGAATTGGCATTCTTTGAGTAAACCTGCCGGCCTTTGATGTTCATACTTCACTTGTTGACAATTTTGACACTTCGCCACAAACTCCCTATGTCTTTCTTCATGCCCGACCACCAATAAATGGGCTTCAAATCTCTATACATATTGGTCACACCCAGATGAATAGAATATCACGAACCATGAGACACTGCCAACAATTTCTCAATCAAGTCATCTACTCTAGGAACACAGATTCTCCCTTTAAAATTGAGTACAACATCCGTATTAAGAGTGATTTCTTGTGCCTTACCATTTGCAGTCTTCTTTCTATGTTCCTCTAAATTCTCATCCTCAAATTGTTTCGCCTTGATATCCTCAATGAATGTGGCCCTCACTTTAATGCTAGCTAACACCCCACCTCTTTCTGAGATGTTCAACTACATGAACTTAGACTCTAAGGTCTGAATTTCCTTAGCAAAAGGTTGCTTTGATGCACTTAAGCAATCTAAACTACCCATACTTACCGCTTTTCGACTCAAAGCGTCTGCCACCACATTAGTCTTGCCCAGATGGTATTGAATGGTCACATCATAATCTTTAAGTAACTCCATCCACCTTCGTTGTCTCAAATTCATATCCTTTTGAGTGAACACATGTTGCAAACTACGATGATCGGCAAACACTTCACACTTAATACCATAGAGGTAATGCCGCCAGATCTTAAGAGCAAAAACTACCGCTGCCAACTCCAAATCATGTGTTAGATAATTCCTCTCATGCACCTTCAATTGACGCAAGGCATAAGTGATAATATTCTTATCCTACATCAAAACATCACCCAAACCAGAATATGAAGCATCACAATAAACAATAAAATCCTTACCTTCACCCGGTAATGCTAGAATGGGCGCGGTGGTCAAAAAAGATTTGAGCTTTTGGAAGCTCTCCTCACATTTTTCAGTCCATTCAAATGGTATCTCCTTTTTGGTCAAGTTAGTCAGGTGAGTGGCAATGAAAGCAAAATTTTTCACAAATCGACGATAATAGCTAGCGAGCCCCACAAAACTCCTAACTTCCGTCACAAAGCTAGGCCTAACCCAATTCTTAACCACTTCAATCTTTTGGGGATCTACCATGACCCTTTCTTTTGAAACTACATACCCAAAAATGCAACTGATTTCAACCAAAATTCACACTTAGAAAATTTAGCATAAAACCTTTGTTTCCCACGATCGCCCAAAATAATATGAAAATGGTTGACATGCTCTTCCTCACTTTTCGAATAAACCAAAATATCATCAATAAACACTATATCAAATGAATCAAGAAACGGTTTGAACACCCTATTCATCAAACTCATGAAACCTGCAGGCGCATTGGTCAAATCAAACGACATAACCAAAAACTCATAGTGCCCATAGCGAGTTCTAAACGCCGTCTTGGGCACATCATCAGGCCTAATTTTCAATTTATGATAGTCAGACCTTAGATCAATCTTAGAGAAAACTGACGCACCTTGCAATTGGTCAAAAAGATCATCTATTTGAGGCAAAGGATACTTGTTTCGAATAGTGACCCTATTCAATTGCCGATAATCTATACACATTTTCATACTACCATGCTTTTCTTAACAAACAAAATTGGAGCACCCCATAGGGAAGCACTAGGAAGAATAAATCCCTTATCAAGAAGCTCTTGTATTTGAGCCTTAAGCTCTCTTAATTCTGCCAGAGCCATGCGATATGGAGGGATAGAAATGAGACGCGTACCAGGCTCTAAATTAATGCAAAAATCTATATCTTTATCTGAAAGCATACCAAGCAAGTCATTAGGAAACACTTCTATAAATTCTGACACTGCAGGAATAGACCTAATGGATGGACCCTCAATCTTAACATCCTTAATATGAGCCAAATAAGCCAAATAACCCTGCCCTATCCATTTCTTAGCCCGAATAGAGGATATGATCTTAGTTCACTTAGGCTTGTACACCCCTTCCCACTCTAATTTTTCCCTTCTCGAAATATCTAGAGTTAAGGACTTAGTATTACAATTAAGTACGGCATAATAGAGGGACAACCAAGTCATACCTAAGATTATGTCAAAGTCAGTCATATCCATAATCACCAAATCAACCCAAATCTGAAAACCCATAAACAAAATATGACAAGCACGATAGACATGGATAACTATGATTGACTCTCCAACTGGGGTAGAAACATGGATAGGGGCATAAGTATCTCACAAATCATATCAAACTCTGAGGCAAATCTCACAGATACAGAAGAATAAGTAGAACCCGGATCAAATAACACATTAGCCATTCGGTCACAGGTAAGAATAGTACATGCGATCACCGCGTCAGACGCCTCTGCCTCATTCTTGCCTAGAAGGCATAACACTGAGCCCTATCATTTTGACGAACTACTTCCCTGCCTGGTTGCACATTACCTCTGCCTGCATTACCATTTTCTCTACCTCCACGACCTCGACGATTACCTCATCGCCCACCTTTTGGACGTCCTCTACCATTATTACCATTCCCCGCGGGTACCACTGCTTTAGATTGCTGTTGCGTGGAATCTAACACACGTGGGTGAGGACCATCTCTCCTCATATGCCCAGGTTCTCCACAGTGTAACAAGTATGTCAAAAGATAGTCTGCTGCTCGTCGAAGGCGCGACTCCCTGGCTATCCTGAAAATTATGAGATGGAGTTTCTGAGTAACTACCTGCAGAGGCGGGCATAACGAACTGAATTGGCTTGGCTGCAGGCGTTGGCCTTCCGGACCCCTTGGAATAAGAACCTCGAAAGTTACTCGAGCTCTTGGTCCTTTTTTCCCATGCCTTAGCTTGACTGTCTCGCCTCACCCTTTCTACTTTCTTAACATAGTTTGTTACCTCATTAAAGCTCCTCCCCGCAAAAGTCATATGAACAGATAATAGTTGCAACTCAGAATTTAGCCCCCTACTAAATTACTGGATTCTCTCTTCCTCAGTAGTCACCAATTGAGTAGCATATCTAGACACAACATGGAACTTGGTCTCATAAGCAGCCACAATCATACCACCTTGTTCTAAAGCCATGAACTCATCCTTCTTGCGATCTCTCAAAGTCCTAGGCACATACTTCTCTAGAAATAGAGCATAAAGTAGAAGATCTGCATTCTATATAAGCTCTCCACCACTGCTTAGCCTCACCTTGAAGTTGGAAAGTCACAAACTCAACCCTATGCTGATAAACAATACCCAGTTTATAAAGCTTCTCATAGGAATCCAGAATGAACTCATAAGCATCCTCATTCTCAGAACCAAGAAACACAGGAGGCTTTAGCTTCAAAAACTTAGTCAATATTTCATGCTCATTACCAGTCATAACAGAACCCAACAAAGGACGGAAGAAAACATCATTACTTCCAATCCCACCCACCTTGGGCGCAGTGTTAGCAACATGAGGATTAGTAGGCGCTTGAGTTGCTTAAGCAGAAGGAAGCACTCCAGGACCAACCAACTTCTTTAAGAACGACATGATCTGTTGAACTAACAGTGGATCCAAAGAAGGAACACCTATAGTCCCAGCCTGCACCTCTTCCTCTTGTCCCACTTTATCAACAATTTCAACATCAACATTCTCATCTTCAATATCTTCATGATGCGCATGAGGGTTCTCATTCAAAGGAGCATTCTCAACAGGAGCTCCATTTCCAACAGGCGCTACTCTTCCACAACCTCTACCTCTAGCTCTTCCTCTACCCTGCCTCGATCGTAACCTCTCGCTGCAGATTCCTCAACTGGAGCATTAACGGGAGCTTCGAGCCTAACGTCGTTGAATCTAGTATTAACCATCTGCGGACAGAAGAGGGAAGAAGGTTAGATACCAATTTGAATAGCCAGATACTAATTGGAATCAAGTTATAGCACGAAACGAGACAAGAGAAAATTAGAGATTTCCTAAAGTCCTATAGCCTCTTGAAGAAAAGTAAAGGCGTCCCCACACCATTCTGCGAGACTCTACTATACTCATTTTGGTACATCGAGATCAACAAACCTAGGCTCTGATACCAACTTTGTCACGACCCAAACCATCGTGATTGACACCCACACTAACTCTCTGATGGGAGAACCATTACTACAACCCAAACAATTATCATATCGGAACGTGGTATCCGATCCCATAATTATGCCGAAACGTGGCAACCGATCCCATAGTTATGTCGGAACGTGGCAATCGATCCAAGTTAGTTATGCCGGAACGTGGCAACCGATCCATTCAACATACCACAATCATAATCACAAGTATATCATCAAGATCATACATTTAGGTCATGATTTCATGGCAATTATCATTCATCTATCTCATTTGCAACAAGTGTGATCAACATTGCAACATTCATACATATACAAGTATCATAATGAAGCAAGAACAAACATACATCACACAATCATAGAATCACAACCATCACCTACCTCGAAACAAGTTTGAAACCCTAAGAAACTTGATCATTTCCTTTCCGGATTCGTTCCGCTTGTTCTTGGTCTACAAACAATCAATATAATATGGGAAGTAATAAACAATCATTAATTACCTGAATTACTAACAATTCTATGAACCCTAGATCAAACTCATGATCCCAATTATCCAAATTATGGTTGTTTTCACCATAGAATCTATAACAAAACCTTCTCCCATCAATATTCACGCATTCTATTACGTTCTACGGATCGAAAAATGAATTCAGGGAGTGAAAAACTTACCTTTAGCCTCAAGAACGGTAAAAAATGAGTAGGAGTCGCCTGGGGTTCATTCCTTAGCTCTAAAAGTCAAAAAATGCATAATAAGGTCGTTTAGGGGTTTATTAATGACCTTAACTCGCGTCAAGCCCGCCACAGCAGCCATCATCCCGCTGTAGCAACACCGCCAGAGTGGCACAATCCAACGCCAAAGCGGCTAGAACGAAACAAAGAGCTGTTTAAAGAATTCCAAAATCCTCATTTCACAACACACCTCTAAACAACGACGCTCAGAAAATATACCTTACGCTAAGATCGATTTCGAGAGTTCTACTTGCCTGAATTGAATTCCGTAAAGTCGTACAGATTCCTTAACGAATTATCTAACCACTCATGCAATCAAAATCATAAATGATTCACCCGATTGTTACCAGATTTCCCTACACCTCAAAGACTCCGATTTCGTCCAAATCTGGACTAGGTTAGGAAAATCCAAATACTACAAAAAAGTTTTCCTGCCCCAATTTTTTGTCCATTGGCTTTTCTATAACGACGGGAACATGTCGTTACAATTTATGTCATTTTTGTTTGAGAAAAAATTCATCCATGCCATTATTTGTTAAGAAAATAATTTCGGTTATGCAAAACCATTTTTTTAGATTTGGGAACTTTTATAAATTTAAAATAACCCTAAACTTTTATGTTTTATAAAAACAATCAACATTTATAGTTTTGAACTGAATTTCAGTTCTAGTTTGTTGTTATCCGTGTTTGCTCTCCGTAGTCAGTTTCAATTACAAGTAGTAATAGTTTTTTCATATACAAATCAATAATATTTCCTTTTTATTTTCTTATTTCCTCTTTTTTCAGATTCATATTAATTGTGTTCGTTGATCTTGACTTTTCACAGAACATGTTCATTATAAAATGATATTACAAACTTATGGATATTTTTGACAACTTTAGAACTTATGGATATCAAGTAGTAATAAGAATTTGTCCATTTTTCATGTGCTATATAGTCCATGATTTTCCTGTGCTATGTGTGTACCCGACGTTTTTTTGACCGAAAGTTTTTGTGGTCGAAAGTCAATATGTTTGGCATATATAGCTGTCAACTTTGTGATTCCGAGTAAATATATTCTTTATTATAAAAAGAGAAAAGACTTAAATATGCCATCAAACTTTGAGAAAAAAATTATTTGTGGATGCCATAGAATAATGTACCCTACTCGTTATTGACAATATGCGAATGAATCAAAGAAAATCATTGTGTGACCAATAATTGATTTGGTGTAAAACTTGTGAGAACTTAAGGAAAAGAAGGTACTCCATCTGAATTATTTGCACATAGGACGTCATTTAGGGTACATAATTGTCACGTAGGATGTCATATAAAAGGAATTTGTCTATTTATTTAATTTATTGTGTCTATTTGTGCACACTTAGAATTGAATGATATAGATGTCAGCTAAAGCCAAATTGAAAGTTACATTTATGTATTATGCCTATGATTTATATAGTATAAAAAGTTAACAAATTAAGTAAGATTAAATTTTATTTTTAAAAAAATAATTCATAAATATTTATATAGTTATAAATCATTTTATTAATAAGGATAAAGTGTGAATTTAAAATTAAATTCTATCTAATTATTAAAAAAAATGACAATTTTCTAGTAAACAAGATGAAAGAAACTAGTACCAAATTAACTACTCGAGTACTTCAGGAACTAGGTTTCTTAGGCGTAACTGAAAGCAGTAAAGAAAATAACACAAATTTTATCGTAGAAAATCTCTTTGCTTAAGGGAGTAAAAAACACGACCTGACTTACAAAGTGTGGAATTTCAACAACCAATCTCCACTAACTTTAACGGAAATATATAAAGGAAAAAGAGGTAAATATACCTCGCTAACTTTATAACTTTATGATTTAATGTAAATGTATTCATTATTGTAAAAAATAATATATATATATCAAATGATGGATATTTATGACTTTTTTATTTCTAAAACTTCTTGTGACATGTTTAATATCATAAAATTCAATTTTATTTTAAATTTTTTTGTATCAAATCAAACAAACAAATTGATAATGAAAGAGTACCTTGTCGTCAGAAAGAAATAGAAATACCCTACTCGTTATGGACAACATGTGAATAAATCCGTAAGAAAATCAATGTGTGGCCTATATTGATTTGGTATAAAATTTAAAAGGACATTTTTTTTTGGAATCCCACTGTGTAATAGCCTGCAAACCACACAATGGATGTAAATTGTCACGCTTTGAGCCTACACCCTGGGTGGGACTGGCACTCGAAAACCATTGCTGGCCCCAAGCAAACCCTTGGCCTGACTTACTTACTTAGCGAAAGACTCTAAGCATTATTACAATGATCAAATGCACTTTACTCAACCTTTTAATAAAATAACTAAGAATGTTTAAAGGTCAAACATTCAACCTGGCCAAAATGGCAACTCAAGTCTTAACATATGAAATAAAAATGTAAAGACAACTGACTATTCAATGTCTATGAAGCCTATAAAACAAAGAGGGATGTCGGGACAGGAATCCCGATCATCCTAACAACTGAAAGCTAAAAAATTATGAAAAAGACCTTTCGGAAATCAAAGAGGCTCACTAACTGACCCTAAGTACTCAACTTAATCAACGAGGCGCTGGATGCTGATCCTGGTTACATGCGTCTGCATCATAAGACGATGCAGGACAACTGGCATCAGTACATTGAATGTACGAGTATGCGAGTTGGAATGCTAAACACAACTTAAGCTTGAAAAGGACATGAAAGGAACACTTACCTTGGCTTTACTCAACTCATGAATAACTCAGCTCAAAATGCAGTGTAAAACAACAATAATAGTGCAATTTATACAAAACATTTAGAACAGTAAATAACAACTCAACTTGTTAAGGATATGCAATAACAAACTCAATTTTACTCATATATCAAAGTAATATAGTTTCTGTGGGAGTTTCTCTAACCGACAACCACCGCTATGAGCCTAAGTAGTGATACAACGTCTTGCCCACGCTGACAGAACTGTCCTATACTTTGCTGTCATATAGAACGCCTTAACTAAGTGGATCCACTAGTCTATGCTAAAAGCATCTTAAGGAGTCATCTAAAAAGTATGATCATTACTACCCATGATGGCTACATGGTTTATGGAGAGTTGAGTTAATATGAACTCGCATCCTCATATCAGTGCTCAATATTACTCCCAAAATATAATTAGCTCATATGTTTTTAAAACAAACTTCTTTCTTTGGTTTGAGATAATTACTCAAAACTTTGCTTAAAAGCTCTCTTGGAATCGATGTTCCCTTTCTTGTTCAAATATGAAAATATTTTTAAACTCTTCGAGAATACATAGTCCCCATATACTTCTTTGAAGAAATGAACTTCAAACTTTACTCCTTACTCTTTACTCAACTTGAACTTTAAGTCTTGAAACAAAGTTAAAATGTTTGTAAAAGACTTTTGAAAACTTTTATAAACTTCTCTTAACTTGATAACTTTACTTGACTTGACTCTTAACTTTCCTTGAATTGAATTATGGATTCAAGGACTGTGATTTGTGATAGGAAAGATCGCATGCTGTTTAGGAGTGTTTTTAGATAATTAAACATGAGAAAAGATCAAGAAATCACTGTCTAGAAACAAGTCCGCGACGCGGAGATGCATTTAAATTTTTGGTCGAGAAATTTAATTTTGAGACAGAGGAGTCCGTGTCCCAACCGCGACGCGGAGCTATTTTTGTTTACTAAATGAGCAAGTCCGCGACGCAGACTTGCGTGCCAAAACCTGCTCTATTTTTTCCTTCTGCGTTTTCCAGCCCCAATTCGCCTAAACTCGACTATTTTTCTCAAAATCTTTTTAGATTCAGATACCTAGCATATGTACCTAAGAACCTAACTCAAAACAACTCTAAAACTCGACAAAAAGATCTCAGAACTTCTCAATTCAGCCCAATTCAAGAACGAAGATAATTTTAAGATATACATATCAAGAACATCAAACTTTCAACCTTTTTAGATCGAATTTCACTGAACTAAACATTTTTGGCCTATGGGTGAACGAACCCAACACTATGAGAGTCTCACATACCTTGTAGGGATTAACCCTTGGCGAAATCCACACGAAATTCTCCAAGAATTCGACGAACTATAAACTTTTCTTCTCCTTTCTCCTCTTTTCTCTTCTCTCCAAGCCCTAGCGTATTTTGGTAAAAGCGTAAACTGATCTAATTCTGATTAGAACCTAACTTGATTACCAAAAACGAAATAAAATAATTGGGCAAGGAAAAGACCAAACTACCCTTTCAAAATCCGGATTGGACTTTCCTTATCCAAACAACCGAACTTCTAATGGGCATATCTCACTCATACGAACTCGGAATTGTGCAAATTTGGCGGCGTTGGAAAGATAATTCAACGATATTTCCTACGGTATCTGGAAGCACACCTAACTCATCTTGAGCAAGGAGTTATGATCGTTTGAAGTTGACCAAAAATCATACTTAACATAACCAAATTTCCAGATTTTTCCATTCTTTCCTAAAATGACTATTTCCAATTTTTAACTCTTCCTAGTTCTTTCAAATAACGAGATCTTTTTTGGATGGTGCAACATTTTTTTTGTCAAACTTTAATCATGGATTCATCATGAAATGTAATAAATATAAATGGATGTTGGAATTTTATTTTTTTTGGAGAGTTAAGGCTTTCTGTTTTTTTAGTTTATTTAGTTAGCAGTTATCTTATTATTTAATTGACAAATTAAGTAAATATTTTTTTAGTTTTTTTTGAAAAATTGATAAAAAGATAAATCTCATAATTAGGAGAGTTAAAAGGGATTGTTTAATTTTTTTCAATCCATTTGATCGTAATGACTCGGAAGGTCATTTTTAGAAACTTTCACAAAATTATTGTTTTACCCCTCTCGATAGTTGTCGTGAGTCATTTTCGATCAGTCGGTGAAGTTGGTTTGGAAATTTTGAGTTATTCAATAACTACGGTTATTTAATTGATGGATATTTATTAAATAATTTATATAATAAATAACTTTGAATGAAAATTTTATTGATACAAAAATGAATTTATTTAGAAAAACAGGAGGAATACCATAAGATGTTATAAACTAATAAATTTAATTTTGAGGGTTATAAAGTTTAAGAAAAAAAAAAGGAGTTATGAATATTATTAAGATTATAAGTTGAAGATGTGTGAGTTATTAGTAGTTATTTCTTATTTTATTAAAAATGTTAAATATATATTATAGTGGTAGGTGGAGAATTGGAGATTATTACATGGAGTATTATAATTTTTAAATTATAAGGAATTTGTTGTGTCAAAATAGGTAACACATCAACATATCTGTTTTGGCACATAAAAGTACTTTTGTCATTTCAATTACAAATAAAATAATATGATTGGCTTGATATTTGATATTAATTATTTATTTTTTAAAACTTAAAATATCTTGGAAAATAAGAATGGAATATTAGTTCTTCTTTTTCAAAAAAAAAAATGAAATCTGATTTTCATGTGAATAGAGATGAATTTTGCTGCGAATATTATTTCTTTTTTTATTAAAAATAAAAAAAGAAAAACGTCAACCTGCATTGTAATGACCCTAAAGGTCATTTTTGGAAATTTTCATAAAATGACCGTTTTACCCCTCCCGATAATTGCTTCGAGTCCTAATTGTTGTATTTTCGAAGTTGGTTTGAAGGAAAATTGATGAAAAGTTGAGTTTTTAAGAGTTAAAGTTTGGTTAAAAGTGCTACTTCGAGTCATTTGGAGTTTCGAGACTCAAATCGAATTTCCGTCGATTCCAGCGGTTTTAGAATGTCGAAACGGGTCTATGAGAATTTACGGAGTCGAATTTGGAGTTAAAACGAAGATTTGAGGTCCTAAGTTGCTAAAATTGTGAAATTTTGATCAAGAGTTGACTTTGGTCAACAAACGAGGTTCCGGTGCTCGAAATGGAATTCCGAGGGCACCGTTGGATTCAGGGGGTGATACTAAGTCTAGAATGAGTCTTGGTTGAATTTTTAGAGTCCCCGAGTGCGTTTCGAGTTTTTGAGCCTGAAGTTAGTTTCTTGACGCCTTATCGGATACCGGGTCAAGGAGACCTCGAATTCGAATTCCAACGATTTCATTGAGTCCGAAATGTCATTTTCAAGCTAGTAGCATATTTGGTTTGTGTTCGGGAAGTGCCAAATGAGTTTTGGGTGAGCTTTTAAGCTTCTTGGATGCTTTGACACTATTTCAGCAAATTGTGGCAACTAAAGGGTTCATTATTAGTTTTAAAGGTCGAAAAATTATTCCGAAGGTTCTAAAATTTTGAGCATGAATTATAGGACTTATCTGTAAATTTTGGTGCATTTTCGCTAACCCGAGATTGGACTTTTATCGCAAATAAGAAATAATTGTTTACCGAGTAGAAATGATATTTGACTGGGCAAACGAGCATGAAATTGAGCTCCGATTGAACGAGCAGTCTGTATCATTATTTAAGACATTTACAAAAAAGAATCGGGTCATTTCACTATCGTATGAGGAAATTACGGCTTTTTTAGTGAAAGATTAACTGCTGTTTTTCTGGTGCATAACAGCCATGTACTGTTATAAAAATCTCAGACTGTGTTCATTTGGTATTTTGAGCATATCGAGAGTTCTAGAGATCGGAATGGAGTGATTCTTACGGTTTTCTTCTTGAATTAATATGAAGTTTAGTATTCAATCTTCAATTCGACATTTTCTTATAATTTCGTTATCTGGTTTTTTTCCCTATCCGTAATCCTCTTGGGAAAAATTGGGGTTTTATCGATTTGGACTCTCTTTTTGATGAAAAAGGTATATTTACGATCCTTATGTTATGGGTAAACTGATTTTAACATAAAATTTTTGATTCATCGATTATTTTCATAATATTAACCGCGTACAATTTGGACTTTCCCGGTAAAGTTAAAGTTTGATAAATTGAGAATTTCAAGGTCGATCTTAACTCCGTTTTTGATGAAATTTCATATTTGAACTTATCTAAGCATGGGTAAGATGTTTTTCAAGAGATATTTCATTTTCGAGTCGGGGTTTCGGATCCGAATATTTTAGGTTTCTTCAAGAACGTGGATTTTCCTTCAAATTGAGTTTGTGAATTGATTTCAACTCCGTTTTCAAATTGGTTTTCACCATTAGCTTCCAAATACTTTAAGGATCATTTTACATCAAAAGTTTCTAGATTTGGGTATCGTTTTCCGGTATGAGACTTTTGGACCGTTTTACCCTTTTTCCATAAATTTCTTGATTTTGGTGTCATTGGACTCGAATTGTGATTGTGAATAATTGATTGAATATATTATCGTGATCCGGATTATACTCGGAAAGGAAAGGCTCAAGTCAAGTAACTTTTGGAGTTCGTTTTAAGGCAAGTGGCTTCCAAACTTTGTAAAACTCTTAGACTACGCATGACTACTTTCCTAATTGTGTTGGGGAGTAATGGGGAGTGAGTATGAGTTTTATTTGTTGATTGAAATTGTTGTAAATGAAAGATGGGGAATAAAACGAGCTAAATGTGTTATATGTGACTTGAATTTGTTGAATAAGTTATGTGATAACTGATATTGAGGGGATAGAAGAGCATGAGTAGGCTATGATTGATACAGACATTGATGTTGAGACAGATGATGTGTAATACTATGATGTGGTCGTGATATGGTTGTGATTGAGACAGGTGATGTGTAATACTATGATGTGGTCATGATATGGTTGTGATTGAGACAGGTGATGTGTAATACTATGATGTGGTCATGATATGGTTGTGATTGAGACAGGTGATGTGTAATACTATGATGTGGTCGTGATATGGTTGTGATTGAGACAGATGATGTGTAATACTATGATGTGATCGTGATATGATTGTGATTGATGACATGTGCATATTCATTATTCATCCCATGTGTGAACTATCTGTTGCATGAGTTCTGAGACACTGATATGAGGATGGATGGATATGAGACACAGTTGAGGCTAGCTCCGGCTAGAGATATATGAGATGGACTAGCTCCGGCTAGCGATTTGAATGTCGATGGGATCTGGTTTCAGCGGTGATACATGGTCCATGTGTGGCCCCCATGGGTTCTGATTTGAGTATTCAGCGCGGACTGATTACGTCAACAGATGTGTATCGTAGGACAGACATGCATCATGACTACATGACATCATTATTGCATTTGCCTTATCTTTGTCTGTAATGTGTGGATTGTGTCGGTTTACCCTTCTTATGTGGAATTTGATCTACTTGCTCTTATTTGTTGATCTGAGGTTGATGAGGATATACTGTCGGTTCTGGCTGTTGAATATGATCTGTTTAGTATAGGTTGGTTGGTTTGCTGTTAGATTGAAGTTTCGGTGGTTCGGTTGGGATTGAAAGGAGTTGTTTGTAGCTGTTAGTTTTGCTTAGTTTAGAGTTACTTGCGAGTACCTGTGGTTTTCGGTACTCACCCTTGCTTCTACACAATTGTGTAGGTTGACAACTCTCTCTCAGATTCGGCTTAGTATTTTCTTTAGCAGATTGAGCTTTGGGACATACTCGAGAGGTAGCGGTTCATTCCAGACGTGCCCTTGAATTATCTTTACTTTCAGTTTTGTTCTATTCGAGAACTATACTCTGAGACTTGTACATTTTTATTCGAATTCTGTATTTAGAGGTTTGTACATGTGACAACCAAATTCTGGGTAGTGTTGAGTCTTAATTAAAGTCTTCCGCTTATTTATTATCTTTTATTCTCGTATTTCTACTTCTCTATCGTTATGGTTGGGTTAGGCTGACGTGTCCAGTGGAAAATGGACATGTGCCATCACATCCGGATTTGGGGTGTGACAAGCATATACACCACTATGCTATTTGGATAAAGATATGGATCTTCATTAATAATATACTACCAAACATGAAACATCCAATTATTGTAGCAACAATTTGAAGTCATGTTTCTCCTCTACAACTTTTAAAATGCAATTCTATGTCACGATCCAAAATCATAATTCGTGATGATATCTATATCCCCAATCAATAGGTAAGCCAACCTAACAAGTTTGTCAATTCGACGTAATAAACAAAGTGGAAAGGTAAGCAACAAACAAAATATCTCAAATACTAAGTCTTTCAAAAGTATAAAATGTGGAAAGCTGAATACTACCTAAGATTTAGTGTCATAAGTATATGAACTTCTAAAAGACGATATAAGTCTCAAACTATATGACAAGTCTAGATATAAGAAATATTCTATCGAAATACCAAAACAATCTAATAAATAGAGATACAGGAAGGTATGGCCGCAGAATAACCAAGTAGTTCACCACAACTCCAAGATGATCCAAACCCAGACACAAAAGCTCCATGAGGTGCGCTCATACTCAAAATCTAATCTGCACCACAAAAGAGTGTAACAAGTGTAGTATGAGTACGAAATAATGTGTATTCAGTATGTATCACAGACCGACAATGAAGAAGTACTAACAGGAGTATATGAGAAAATCATCCTTTAATTTTATAAGTCTACATTATACTTATCAGACAAGTTTCATCAAATAGGGATTAGCAAATCTTATGTAATGGCCAAACAACAATGAAACATATAATCAAACAAGAATGAAGGATGTAATGAGATGCAACACCATGAAATGATATGCTTTAAATGTCAAGTACTATCTCAACCGTATATACAAAATACTTCTCGAAAATACATTGAGAGTACGTGATCCATGGGGGACTTGCAAGGTCCATATACCAACAGGTTCAATCTCCACGTGTCTGTACGGATGATCACAACGCACAATCTCATAAAATCAAACAATCTCAAGCAAGGACAACCTTTATGTACCAAACTTATAATCATAACTCGATCTCAACATGAAAGATCTCTACGTGTCAGACCTTTACTCATATTCAATCTCATGTCAATGCATGTGGACAATATAATATCAATAAAAGGGGATGATGATGCATCTCAATCAATCAAATATCGGTATGACATATAATCACCTCAACTATCAGAGATATACAGGTCCAATAAAGAAACCAAATCAATAATACATCAATTAATGCCCATATCTTTTGGCATTCTTGGATTACAATCCATGATTCTATAGTAATAAATTTTCCGATAGACCTTGGTACATTCTTACAAAAAGCTTAGCCCACGGTCGAATATAGCAGCAAAAGCACTCATTCTAATTTTAGGCAAAGACAAGCCAACCTCTAAATCTCCATCTGAATCTTTGTACTTGCTAATGGACATAGCTATACCACTACTATTATCAATAGAAATGATCTCTATTTTTGTGATTTGAATTCACCAGGCATCTTCTAATTGAATTTTTTTCCTCATTTTTATAAAGATTATATTTATATTCATCTATTTTATAGGGTTTCGATTGAAGAATTATTTGTTTCTCCATTGCAATGACTATAGTTATAAAAAAAAAAAAGAGAGAGAAGACACAAGTACCCCTTAGATTATGACCGAAATCTCGAAGACACACCTTAACTAAACTAAGGTCCTGTTACCCCCCCCCCCCCTCCCCAAACTCATTTTTTTTGTAATTTTATACACCTTTTGGCTTATGTGGCACACCCCGTAACTCCACGCAGTTGAGGCGCGTGAGAGAAATTTGGATGTCACGTAAGCCAAAAATGTGTACAAAATTACAAAAAAAATGAATTCAGGGGGGTAATAGGACCTTTGTTTAGTTAAGGTGTGTCTCTGAGATTTGGGTCATATCTAGGGAGGTACTTTTACCTTTTCCCTAAAAAAGGTAGTACAAGAAAAACATGAGCAAAAATGGATTGAGGTTTGTGTGATTGTCAAGTTTGTATATAGTGTAATATTTATATATATAAATACTTGTATTGTAATATTAGCACAAGTTGAAATGGTGATCTGTGAATACAAGTATATCAGGATACATTGGTAATCTATTCAATTTGAAAAGGTTTGACTAGGCAATACAAGTATAGTTGGATACATCCATACTATTTTTTATAAATAATACCTGAGTTAACACCAAGCCTTAAATATTACACAAAAAACTTGACCAAAAAGAGATTGACGTTTGTTGACCTTTTCAGCTAAATACTTACACACTTTGATACCTACACATTCTATTATTTTCCATTTTTCTTGTTTCTAGGTTGTCTAATGTCTTTTGTTTAACGCCAATGTATTTATATGTATACTATATTAGTGTATTCATTTTTTGTTTAACAATAGTGTATCCATTTTTCAAATTATCGTGTCCATATGCTAAATTGTTATACTTTACCTTCTTTGATATATTAATACATTAAGTTTTTATAAATACTCGTATTCTTGATGTATTAATACTTTAAATTTTATAAATAGAGATATTTATTTGAATTTGCACAATTACTACATTTTTCTTATTTAGTTCATAGTAATTAAAATTGTATCAATGTATAAATAGAAAAATGAAAAACATCTACAATAATACAGCTAGAAAAAGACATAAATTATAGTCATTTTTTGTAAATAACATAGTTATAGCTATTAAACTTTAATAACCCTATTAATATAGTCATTTTTGTAAGTTGCTCCTAATAATATACTACCAAACATCTGATTATTGTAGCGACAATTTGAAGTGTTTCTCCTCTACAACTTTTAAAATGCAACTCTATGTCACCATTCAAAATCACAGTCGTAATGGTACCTATGTCCCCAACCGATAGGTAAGCCAACCCAATAAATTTACCGATTCAACTTAAAAATTAAAGTAAAAAGGTAAGAAACAAACAAAAATATCTCAAATACTAAGTCTTTCGAAAGTATAAAATGTGAAAAGTTGAATACTACCCAAGATTTAGTATCATAGGTACAAGAACTTCTAAAAGACGATATAAGTCTGAAACTATATGACAAGTCTAGATTGACACATGCAGCTTCTGAGTTTTGCCTCAATTGCCCTAATATTTTTTATCGATGTTTTGTACTCGATTAGTTTAGAAACAATTTTAAAGCAATAATGTTTGTACTCATGTCATACTGCTCAAGCTGACGTCATTAAAGCAGTCTTACCATGAGCCCCAATAAATAAATAAAAAGTCTAGACATAAGAAATATTCTATCAGAATATCAAAACAATCTAATAAATGGAGATAGAGGAAGGTGTGGCCGCTGAATAACCAAGCAGCTCACCACAACTCCAAGATGATCCAAACTCAGACACAAAAGTTCTATGAGGTGCACTCATACTTAAAATCTAATCTGCATCACAAAAGAGTGCAACAAGAGTAGTATGAGTATGAAACCACATGTACCCAGTATGTATCATAGACCGACAATGAAGAAGTATAAGTGATAGGAGTATATGAGAAAATCATCCTTTAATTTTATAAGTCTACATTATATTTATCAGACAAATTTCACCAAATAGGGATTAGCAAATCTCATGTAATGTCCAAACAATAATGAAACATATAATCAAACAAGAATGAAGGATGTAATGAGGTGCAATGCAATGCAACATCATGAAATGATATACCTCAAATGTCAAGTACTCTCTCAACCATATATTCACGATACTTCTCGAAAATACATTGGGAGTATGTGACCTATGCGGGACTCGTGAGATATACCAACATGTTCGATCTCCACATGTCAGACCTTTACTCATATTCAATCTCATGTCAATGCATGTGGACAATCTAATATCAATTAAAAGGGATGATGATGCATCTCAATTAATCGAATATCGGCATGACATATAATCACCTCAACTATCAGAGATATACGGGTTCAATAAAGAAACATCCCCACTCAAAAGAAACCAATTCAATAATACATCAATTAATGCCCATATATTTTGGAATTCTTGAATTACAATCTACGATTCTATAATAATAAATTTTCCGATAGACCTTGGTACATTCTTACAAAAAGCTTAGCCCATGGTCGAATATAGCAGCAAAAGCACTCATTCTAATTTTAGGCAAAGACAAGCCAACCTCTAAATCTCCATCGGAATCTTTGTACTTGCTAATGGACATAGATATACCACTACTATTATCAATAGAAATGATCTCTATTTTTTCTGGCCTACCCCAACCAAAATCAACATCATACATATTAAACTTTGGTGATCCAGCAATTGTAAGTGTTTGTTTCATGTCAACAACACAAAATTCTCTATACCAACTACAATTCAAGATCAATTCCTCATCCTTCATTTGCTTCTTGATGGCCTCTCCAATGACTTCCACAGCAATTATAAACCCTTCCTTTCCAACTAAGTCGACACGACTTGCTTTTAAAGCAATCGTGGCTAGGCAATTACCGAAATAAGATTGAGGAAGTGGTGGATTGAGACGCGATCTACAATCCGCTACACATCCAAAAATCTCCATCACATTCTCATCTATCATCTCTTCCTGAATCGTGAACTTTGACTTTATCAAGCAAGTCCATATATAAGCACAAGTTATTGTAAAAGATGTCACATAACTTAGGTTAGGTCGTCTTGACAATATTAAATTCTTGAGCTTAACAATGTTATCTCGTCCTATAATAAATGTACCTCGAACTCTATCAAGAGGAGGAGTCACAATTATGTCACCTATCTCCGGCATATTTTGCTTCATTTCATCCCATATAATCGTCCCTTGTTCATAAGGGTCTTTTATCACGGACCTATCATAAAATGGAATGAACTCATTCTCTAAGCATTGTTCATCACCGCCGAATTTGTTGAGTAAACCCCATGTTCTTATGAATTTCACGATGGTATTTCCATCACAAGCGGCATGATGGTTACTAAAACCAACGGATATGCCAAGATTCGGAAAAAGTGTCACTTGAATGGCTAGGACCGGGACTAGTTTGACCCCGGGTGCATCCTTAGGTTGTGCCAATTGAGGAATGAAGGGATAAAAATCCTTAGCATTTCGAGGATGGTTACCAATGAGATGATTGAAATTCATATCAGTCTCAGTAAAAGTAACAGATACAGAATCTCCTGTCACATAACGCAACTCAGGATAACCACTCAATTTTAGTGGACAAGCAATGTTGCCAGCTAAAGGTGTGTAGTGTTTGAGAGTGAGGGAGAGTGAATGTTTAAGAGTAGGAATAATGGTTTGAACGAAATCAAGTTTGGAAATTGGTAGCTTGTAGAATAAAATCCGACGTATATAGCCACAATCGAACCATATATGATCAAAATAAGTTAGAGGGAGCGTTAGCTCAGTTGCGCCGCCGTGGGGAGGTGGCGCAACTTGGCATTGTTCAATCAGTAGTGAAGTCATTTTCGTTTGGTTAAGTGATACACAAAGTAGCTAGGTTTGGCTTATCAATATCTAATGACTTTGAATGTGTGGCTGATGCACAAAGTAGGTTTGGCATATCAATATCTACTCATGACTTTGACTGTGTGGCTGATGCACAAAGTAGGTATGGCTTACATATGAAAATATACTAGACAAGAATATGAAAGTTGTCAAGTGGTTGTTGCTACTTGCGCACCGGTGCCAGATTCAGAATTTTCATTAGGGAAATTCAAAAATGTTTCGGGTTTGAATTTGGAAGGTAAATTTTTGAACTCCTAAACAACTGAGTCAACCTCTAAGTCTTATGTTCAAGAGATTCAGAATCTCTCTCTTATATATTAAAAAAAAAAACATTAATACCTTACCTACACAATGTAATTGCCGTGTATAAAAGGATTTCAAATTAGATAAAATTATCTTTTTTGTTATTTCTCTACTAGTAATTAGAATCTTAAAATTAATTAAAGTTTCAACAATTAAACCTTTTTATATTTAAAAAATATAAAAACTCCTAAATGTAGCAAGTAGAAATGGAATTTGATCATTTTGGTTTCACCAGAGTAGGTGAACATTAAAAGTAAATAAATAAGTACTATCTTGGTTACATCTTTAACACGTGCTACCCTATGTTCTTTCCTAGTTTTGTATTATATTTTCAAATAATAAATTTATATTACCAACCACGCTCTTTTTTGTGTCTTGAATGAACTTTTTATTCTTTAACGCCCTCCTTCAAGCTAGATGGTATGAAGATATTCTTCATCCCAAAAAAAAATGGATTATATATAAGATTTTTACAGAGTTTAAGTGTCTCTTTAAAATAAGAAGACTAATTTGAGGAGACTTTATGTATTTTCCTATAATTAAACCTTAAGAAGATTGTCAAAAGAAAAGTATAATATACAGTAGTACATTTTCTTTTAGAAGAAACATTATACTCTTGAAGGTACAAAATGCATAAACAAAACAAATAAAACTTATTCGAATGTACAAAGAACTAATGAACACGTTATCAGTATGATTGTTCTACTATTGAAGGATTAAAGCAAAGTAAATATAAAGAAGGTAAACATATTTGTGTTTATTTTTCTCTCGGGAACAAGGTAAATTACTATATAATCTATTTTATATTTTACTTTTGATTATGCATCATTAGTTTTCTTACCATCTCAAAGTCATATGAGTCCAACAAGTTGCTTTTACTTTGAGCAAACTTTTAATTTGATCACTTATATATTTAAAAAGAAAAGTTAGTTTTGTAAGTTAATAATTTGTAAAGAAATTGTTCTTTATGATCTTGTTTTATTAAAAGATAAATTATTGAGTTATGTGGTATATACATACTGATTGGATCATCATTATTGGTTACTTTTGTACCTCTTGATTTTTCTTTATATGAACATTTACTTGTTGAGTTATCAATATATTATTTGTACTAACAAAGTTTATTTTGTGGATATTTTAAAATGATTAGTAAATTATGTTAATCTTCATAACAATATTGAGATAGAATGTTAAAAGGTTTTAATTTATTTTAACTTGGGACTTTTATATGATTCCAACATGTTGCTCTAATTAATTGATTTTGTTCATTTTTCTTATGTTTTAAGTCAAATTCAGATTATATTTATGATTTTCGATAATTATTTTTTTGGTAACGTACGTATTTGATTTATCAAGACATTGATTGAGGGTAAGACAGTGAATTCAAGTTTCACCGCACCAAGTGGGTAAGACATCGTGTTAAAGTCTCGGTGCACCATGACAATAAGAAGTTGAGTTCAAGTCCCATTGATTTATGACCAAAGACGTCTTTATATGGGTAAGACATTGGGTTTAAGTCCTAATGCACTATAGTGGTGATATGATGATGACTAACATAAAGTTGTATACTTTTGACTGAAAGTCATGAAATTTGCCCAATTAATTTGCTTCATTCTCTTATGTGAATGTGGTAGCAGTACATAATATGTCTGAAAAATGACGAGTGGTTGAATGTATGAATATGGGTGTGGTAAAATGTTAATGGTCATCATGGTGGTAATTAAAAGGAAGAACATTATGAGTTCTTAAGATGGTCCTTCAAATGTGAAGGTAATTTTGTCTATTAAATTGGTATGAATGAAAGGTTGTTGGACACATTGTTTCTTAAGATGCTCCTTCAAATGTGAAGGTAATTTTTATCCATTAAAGTGGTATGAATAGTTATATGCCACATTGTTGTTGGTGCAATCCAATTTGAAAAGTTTTGTAAATCCTCCATCAAAATAAAGGATTACAAAGTGGTAGTACATTTGGTACATTTGACCTTTTAAAGTGATGTTGAGGTGAGTCACATAAATTTGATAAATGTGAAAGCATGACAATGAGTTTCATGACAATGAGTTTCTAATAAAAACTAATGGAGCATGTTCAAATGGTTATTCTCAATTTCTTAAAGAGAATGTGACTTGTGTTCTTATGAATAAGAACATGTTCATGTATTATTGGATAAATGTCACATCTCACCTTTACGGGAGGTTTGAGAGATTGAAAAGAATATTTTGACATAAATGGTCATTTAGTCATATACTTTAAGTACTACACAAATATTGTGGTATGTTAAATTATGAACTATTGAAGGACAAAAGAAAGAAATAATTCTTTCCTATAAAGGTTGTGGCCATGACCAAAATAAATATTATTGTGTGGCAACACAAATTTGTTATTGGTTGTCAAGAAATATGTCTTGCATGTGATAATTTTAACCATAAGAGTAATAATATTTTTTCTCCTTAAAGGAGATGGTCACCATAAGAATGACATTGTGAAATTTGTGGTAGTACACAAAATTAATTGAGAGTTTCGAAAGGCTAATTTGTTACTATCCGGAGGAATGAAATTGTTCATAATATTGGGATTGTAGTAAGTCTCAAAAGAAACTTTTTAAGATTCGGAAGAATGGAAAAGCAAAAATATTATATTGAGACTATAAATTATGGGAAGATTTAATGTCTTCAAATTACTACAATCAAAGTGGGTTATAAATATTTACATATAAGATTACCCATTTTTTCCCCGTTGTTTGTTGTATACAAATATGGGCATGGTGATGGAATCACATGCAAAAGTAAACTAGAAGTTTACTAGAATAAATATCAGTTGGCATAATCGGTTGGCCATTCCAATTCAAATGTGATGCAAAAGAAATTGAAAATTCATGTGACTATATGTTTGAAGAAATAAAAGATTCTTCAAGAATTCTCTTGTGTTGCCTGTTCTCATGATAAAATGATCATTGTACCAGTTAATGTTGGGATTGTGTCCCCTGAAATTATTTGGAACATATAAAAAGGTGAATATAGGCCCGTTCACCTGCCATGTGGACCACTTACTATTATGATTTAATAGATGCATCTATGGTGTGGTCACATGTGCATTTGTATCAACTTACAAATTAGTTTTTGTAAGGTTGTTTGCTGAAATTGTTAAATTAAGAGCACAGTTCCAAACTATAAGATTATGTTGATAATACTGGTTGGTTTAGCAGAAATTGTTTGCCTCCAACTATAGCTAGACCACTGATTATGGGAACGAATCTCTCACATAAAATTTGGTATGAGATAAGCTTATTTAACATGTATGCATCAAGCCAACAAGGTTCTCCCATCATAATTGGTTCAGGGTCAGGAACCAAATAATTTCCATCTCAAAATTTGATGTGTGCACATATGATTTTATAACTCCACCACGTACAAAGATGGATCTCCAAATGAGGTTGGGGTAAATGTTAGATTTCCTAACATTGGGGGGATATATGTTTAGCAGCTGAAAATTATGCGTGGGTGAATTATCTAGATCCTTGTTAAAAAAATGTGAACTTGAAATTCAAAAGATAATTCATTTGCAAAATGTTGCAAATAATTTGCCAGATGTATTTGCTGACCCAATATTTTAATTAAGCTGCAAATGCTCTAATAAATAGTCCTTGAAGGAAAAAATCTATGGTACACCAGAAGCGTGATAGATCAATCGATTCCAAACGAAAAACTCCTTTAGAAAGGAGAGGAGCGAATTATCAAAATGGTCATGTCACGCCCCGAGCCTACACTCTAGATGTGACTGGCACTCAAGAACCATTGTTGGCCCCAAGCGAACCCTTGGTCTGGCTTACTTACTCAACGGAAGACTTAAACACAAGAAATAGTCTCAAAAGGAACTTGCGAAATAAACTTAGAATGTCTTAAAAGAAACATTCAAACTAGCCAAGATGGTAACTCAATTGTCAAAACATAGGCCAATAATAATGTAGTGACAAATGAATTACAAAAGCAGTGGAAAATGTGATGAATAATGTGGACAATGGCACAAGGCATTCTATTCTTCTCTCGCTCAAACTGGGCTCTCAGTTCTGGCAATTTTTTGTTCGCTATTTCTTTTTTTATTTCACTTCATTTGAGTATTTGACAATCGTAACTGTTTCAAACTTTCTCCATTTTTATTCTATTCGAGTATTTGTGTCTGGTGTGAGCTTTTTATTTTGGCAAGTTATTTGGTCTAATCTTTATTTTTTTCATTGTACTATTTGTTGACGATCAATCGCCTTATTTTATCATGTACAACTTATATTTTGGGGTTGAATTTGGTTAAGTTTTTAGTCAATTTTGTCATGTTTTTATGGAGCATGTACCCAATTTTATTTTCCTTTGGTCAGTTACTTCAAGAATCATTATCTGATTAATGAAACCGCACAATAGAGATACCTAGAATATTTTTCATTTTGATTAGTACCACGAAGATGCCTAGGCGTTTTTTGTTCTGATAACTACGTTCAATAGAACAAGTGTAAGACCATCAATGTTATGTTGAAGTGACCATCAATGTTGTATGTGAGTGAATATATTGGCCATTGAAGTCCAACACATACAAGATTTGAGTGTCACAGAGACCCAAATGCAAAGATGGATGTGTGGTCATGAAAGATTAGACAGATAAAGAATGACGACATTCGGCAATAGGTGTAATTACCTCATGATAGAAGGTTGCTTGAGATAGGTTGGTCATATATTCCATTGACCTCTGGATGCACCAATTTATTGGTGTGAGACCATGGTGAGTGAAGATGTCAAAAGAGGACGAGGCATACTTAAAATTACATCAAAAAAATTGTCCTGGAAGACTTTCAATTTCTTGGAATCCATGCAAACTTACGAAAGATAGGGCATAGGGGAAGAAGAAAATCTCTATAAGTGATACAAATTAGTTTGGTATATGTTTTGATTGTGTTAGTACATTTATTTCAGGTGTTATGCTTTCTAGGGAAACTTGTAGCCCTATGTCAAATTTTTAGGCTATGAAAAAATATGGATACTTTTACTTCATCAAAAATGTAAAATAAAAATATGGAGTGCTTTTTCTGTGTGTATAATCTTGGCCTGAAATTAATTTAAATGAAAAAAACATGATCAATGATGATTCATATAAGTTGACACAACTTGTTTGGGACTGAGATGTAGTAGTTGTTGATCAATACCACAAAGATGCCTAAAATCGTTTTTCTTGTACGGATAGTTACTACTATGTTAAAAAATTGAATGGTATGGTTTTATTGGCAAAACATTGATTGAGAGGCCTTCTTTTTATTTCTTTTGGGACAAAATGGTTAGAAGGTGGTCTCATACGTCTTTCCAATTGTATACAACAGAATCATTAAACAATACTACCTCCGTCCCTATTTAGTTGTCCATATTTCCTCTTTTAGTTGTCTCTATTTAGTTGTCCATTTTGACAAATCAAGAAAGGACAACAATTTTTTTCCGATTATATCCTTATTTAAATAAATATGTCATAAATAAAGTAACTAAACTTATGAACTTTCCAGCATTGATTAGTTATCTTGAGTGAATTTATTTTGGAATTGTAAATTGTACTACCTGAAATGAGACTGATCTGGATGAGATGAGTGATGAATTCAATATATTCTGTTGAGGCCTTCTGATATTTGATGTGATGAGAGAGTAACAAACACATAATGATGAAGTACAAGATTGGAGAGACCGTATTTCTCATCTGTGCATCCAATAGACCTTGGTACATTCTTACAAAAAGCTTAGCCCATGATCGAATATAGCAGCAAAAGCACTCATTCGAATTTTGGGCAAAGACAAGCCAATCTCTAAATCTCCATCTGAATCTTTGTACTTGCTAATGGACATAGATATACCACTACTATTATCAATAGAAATAATCTCTATTTTTTCTGGCCTACCCCAACCAAAATCAACATCATACAAATTAAACTTTGGTGATCCAGCAACTGTAAGTGGTTGTTTCATGTCAACAACACGAAATTCTCTATACCAACTACAATTCAAGATCAATTCCTCATCCTTCATTTGCTTCTTGATGGCCTCTCCAATGACTTCCACAGCAATTATAAACCCTTCCTTTCCAACTAAGTCAACAGGACTTGCTTTTGAAACAATCGTGACAAGGCAATTACCGAAATAAGATTGAGGAAGTGGTGGATTGAGACGCGATCTACAATCCGCTACACATCCAAAAATCTCCATAACATCCTCATCTATCGTCTCTTCCTCAATCGCGAACTTTGACTTTATCAAGCAAGTCCATATATAAGCACAAGTTATTGTAAAAGATGTCACATAACTTAAGTTAGGTCGTCTTGACAATATTAAATTCCTGAGCTTATCAATGTTATATCGTTCTATAATAAATGTACCTCGAACTCTATCAAGAGGAGGAGTCACAATTATGTCACCTATCTCCGGCATATTTTGCTTCATTTCATCCCATATAATCGTCCCTTGTTCATAAGGGTCTTTTATTACGGACCTATCATAAAATGGAATGAACTCATTCTCTAAGCATTGTTCATCACCGCCAAATTTGTTGAGTAAACCCCATGTTCTTATGAATTTCACGATGGTATTTCCATCACAAGCAACATGATGGTTACTAAAACCAACGGATATGCCAAGATTCGAAAAAAGTGTCACTTGAATGGCTAAAACCGGGACTAGTTTTACCCCCGGTGTATCCTTAGGTTGTGCCAATTGAGGAATGAAGGGATAAAAATCCTTAGCATTTCGAGGATGGTTACCAATGAGATGATTGAAATTCATATCAATCTCAGTAAAAGTAACAAATACAGAATCTCCTATCACATAACGCAACTCAAGATAACCACTCGAATTTAGTGGACAAGCAATGTTGCCAGCTAAGGGTGTGTAGTGTTTGAGAGTGAGGGAGAGTGAATGTTTAAGAGTAGGAATAATGGTTTGAACGAAATCTAGTTTGGAAATTGGTAGCTTGTAGAATAAAATCCGACGCATATAGCCAAAATTGAAACACATATGATCAAAATAAGTTAGAGGGAGCGTTAGCTCAGTTACGCCGCCATGGGGAGGTGGCGCAACTTGGCATTGCTCAATCAGTACTGAAGTCATTTTCGTTTGGTTAAGTGATACACAAAGTAGCTAGGTTTGGCTTATCAATATCTAATGACTTTGAATGTGTGGCTGATGCACAAAGTAGGTTTGGCATATCAATATCTACTCATGACTTTGAATGTGTGGCTGATGCACAAAGTAGATGTGGCTTATATAGCAAAATATACTAGACAAGAATATGAAAGTTGTCAAGTGGTTGTTGCTACTTGCGCACCGGTGTCAGATTCAGAATTTTCATTAGGGAAATTTAAAAATGTTTCGGGTTTGAATTTGGAAGGTAAATTTTTGAGCTCCTAAACCAATGAGTCAACCTCTAGTCTTGTGTTCAAGAGATTCGGAATCTCTCTCTTCATATATACAAAAAAAAAAAAAAAAACATTAATACCTTACCTACACAATGTAATTACCGTGTATAAAAGGATTTCAAATTAGATAAAATTATCTTTTTTGTTATTTCTCTAATAGTAATTAGAATCTTAAAATTAATTAAAGTTTGAACAATTAAACCTTTTTATATTTAAAAAATATAAAAACTCCTAAATGTAGCAAGTAGAAATGGAATTTGATCATTTTGGTTTCACCAGAGTAGGTGAACATTAAAAGTAAATAAATAAGTACTATATTGGTTACATCTTTAACACGTGCTACCCTATGTTCTTTCCTAGTTTTGTATTATATTTTCAAATAATAAATTTATATAACCAACCACGCTCATTATTTCTGTGTTGAATTAACTTTTTATTCTTTAACGCCCTCCTTCAAGCTAGATGATATGAAGATACTCTTCATCCCAAAAAAATGGATTATAACATTTTTACAGAGTTTAAGTCTCTTTAAAATAAGAAGACTAATTTGAGGAGACTATGTATTGTCCTATAATTAAACCTTAAGAAGATTGTCAAAAGAAAAGTATAATATACAGTAGTACATTTTCTTTTAGAAGAAACATTATACTCTTGAAGGTACAAAATGCATAAACAAAACGAAAAAACTTATTCGAATGTACAAAGAATTAATGAACACGTTATTAGCACGATTGTTCTACTATTGAAGGATTGAAACAAAGTAAATATAAAGAAGGTAAAAATATTTGTGTTTATTTTTCTCTCGGGAACAAGGTAAATTACTATATAATCTATTTTATATTTTACTTTTGATTATGCATCATTAGTTTTCTTACCATCTCAAAGTCATATGAGTCCATCAAGTTGCTTTTGCTTTGAGCAAACTTTTAATTTGATCACTTATATATTTAAAAAGAAAAGTTACTTTTGTAAGTTAATAATTTGTAAAGAAATTGTTCTTTATGATCTTGTTTTATTAAAAGCCAAATTATTGAGTTATGTGGTATATACATACTGATTGGATCATCATTATTGGTTACTTTTGTACCTCTTGATTTTTCTTTATATAAACATTTACTTGTTGAGTTATCAATATATTATTTGTACTAACAAAGTTTTTTTTGTGGATATTTTAAAATGATTAGTAAATTATGTTAATCTTCATAACAATATTGAGATAGAATGTTAAAAGGTTTTAATTTATTTTAACTTGGGACTTTTATATGATTCCAACATGTTGCTCTAATTAATTGATTTTGTTCATTTTTCTTATGCTTTAAGTCAAATTCAGATTATATTTATGGTTTTCGATAATTATTTTTTTGGTAACGTATTTGGTTTATCAAGACATTGATTGAGGCTAAGACAGTGAATTCAAGTTTCACCGCACCAAGCGGGTAAGACATCGTGTTAAAGTCTCGGTGCACCATGATAATAAGAAGTTGGGTTCAAGTCTTATTGATTTATGACCAAAGACGTCTTTATATGGGTAAGACATTGGGTTTAAGTCCTAATGCACTATAGTGGTGATATGATGATGACTAACATAAAGTTGTATACTTTTGACTGAAAGTCATGAAATTTGCCCAATTAATTTGCTCTATTCTCTTATGTGAATGTGGTAGCAATACATATCAGAAAAATGACAAGTGGTTGATGTATGAATATGGGTGTGGTAAAATGTTAATGGTCATCATTGTGGTAATTAAAAGGAAGAACATTATGATTTCTTAAGATGGTCCTTCAAATGTGAAGGTAATTTTGTCCATTAAATTGGTATGAAAGGTTATTTGACACATTTTTTCTTAAGATGCTCCTTCAAACGTGAAGGTAATTTTTATCCATTAAAGTGGTATGAAAAGTTATATGTCACATTGTTGTTGGTGCAACCCAATTTAAAAAGTTTTGTAAATCCTCCATCAAAATAAAGGAATACAAAGTGGATACACTTGGTACATTTGACCTCTTAAAGTGATGTTGAGGTGAGTCACATAACAAATACATGAGAATCTCATGTCACATAACTTAACTTAGGATAACCACTCGAATTTAGTGGACAAGCAATGTTGCCAACTAAGGGTGTGTAGTGTTTGAGAGAGAGGGAGAGAGTGAAGTTTAAGAGTAGGAATAGTGGTTTGAACGAAATTGAATTTGGAAATTGGTAGCTTGTAGAATAAAATCCAACCTATATAGCCAAAACTGAACCACATATGATCAAAATAAGTTAGAGGGAGTGTTAGCTCAGTTGCGCTGCCGTGGGGCGGTGGCACAACTTGGCATTGCTCAATCAGTACTGAAGTCATTTTCGTTTGGTAAAGTAATACACAAAGTAGTTAGTATTAATATATCTAATGACTTTGAATGTGTGGCTGATGCACAAAGTAGGTGTGGCTTATATATATCAATATTACCTTATATATAAGCCAACAACAAAAAGGACTAACGCTGCAGTACTTAATTGTACATTATGTTATGTGAGTTGTACTATTTATATTTTATCCATATTTACCTTTATTTTTCCTTATCATCTTTATTTTGGTACATTACTTCACTTCAATTAGACAATATAAGAAAGCAAGGGATTTTCTAAAAGGCTCCATGCATAATAACATAGCTTTTATCAAAGCTATCATGTATGATAACACGACCGTTGGTGCCCTTTCGAGCCGAGAGATAAGGGATTGAAATTCATTGGACTGTACATGTCTTCTCCACGATCTCAGGAAAATGAAAATAAATTCTCAGAGATCCATAAACAAATTTGTAAAGTTGTCTATAAATGTAAAATCATATATAACCCCTTATTTTGAGGCAACTATTCCATAGCCTCTTAGTACCTTATATATAAGCCAACAACAAAAGGACTAACGCTGCAGTACTTAATTGTACATTATGTTATGTGAGTTGTACTATTTATATTTTATCCATATTTACCTTTATTTTACCTTATCATCTTTATTCCCAAATTATTTTTTGAATGAGTGTCAACTGTCACATGTCTAATATTGATATCAATGACTTAGGTTTAATTAATTGAGAGCTATAACAATAATTTATGTAGAGTTGGAAAATAGGCAATTAATTGAAGGCTATAACACTAATCAATGGTGGCTATTTTGAAAGAAATTGGCTACAATTGCAATTCAAAATTAGGCCAAAAAAGCAAAAAAAAAAACTAACAATCCAAGTCTCCCAAAAATAGCTAATTCATGCGTGCTACAATGGCAAGCATATGAATTGTGCTTCTTCACCCTAAATTTAAGCCATCCAATGCATTAATTTGTTCCGTTGAAATTTGTCATGATCCCTAATTCTTTGTTATGCCTTCCTCTCCAGGTGGATGACTTTCTAACAATAACACACTTATGGCATGGACCAAATACAAATGGAGAAAGCAATTTGAAATACAAATGGAGAAAGAAAATTGAAAAAGTTAGAGTGGTATTTAACTGTTGCATAAAAGTCACTTCCTTTTTATGGGTTTAAACGAAACTTTCCTCCTGAATCATATTTTATTTTATTTTTTCTAAAAGGTACAAATGTACCGCTGAAGAAGCACCAACATCCATGTGAAAAAAAAAATCTGCTTGAAAAAATGAAAGTTAGATTACTATCAACCGTTGCAAGATCAAGAGAAACCCTTTTAGGATCTATCATTAATAGTTTTAGCATTGTTAGTAGTGTAATTTTCAACTAAAAATTGTGTGAATTACATTTTCGTTTGATGGCAGAGATTTTTTATTTTTTTTGGTTAATTCTCAAAATTACAATTGTACGTTGATGATTCCTTCCCATGTAGTGATTTTTTCATGAAATCAATGCATATCAATTGTTGGTAGTTATTTTGGTTGTCATACGAACCTAACTATGCACTAGCTATATCTTTTTTATGGTACTAATGCATTATTAACTTGATGCTAATACAATTTGTAATGACGAAAAATTTAAGGTAAGATATATCTTTTGGTCCATTTTTTTTTAATAATAAATATTGCATATTTGAACACATTAAAAATCAAATTGTTGGGCTTATACCACGTGCATCGCACGGGCATCACTTTCTAGTATACAAGACAAGAATATGAAAGTTTTCAAGTGGTTGTTGCTACTTGCGGACCAGTGCCAAATTCAGAATTTTCATTAAAGGAATTCAAGAATGTCTAGGGTTTGAATTTGGAAATTTTGAACTCCTAAACCACTGAGTCAATCTCTAGTCTTGTGTTCAATGGATTCAAAATTTCTTTCTCCCTATATATATATATATATATATATATATATATATATATCTTACATACCCAAATGTAATTACCATAAATGAAATGATCATCCTTTTTTAATCATTTATAAAAGGATTTCGCATTAGATAAAATTATACTTTTTTGTTATTTCTCTAATCATAATTAGAATCTTAAAATTAATTAAAGTTTGAACAATTAAACCTTTTTATATTTAAAAAATATAAAAACTCCTAAATGTAGCAAGTAGAAATGGAATTTGATCATTTTGGTTTCACCAGAGTAGGTGAACATTAAAAGTAAATAAATAAGTACTATATTGGTTACATCTTTAACACGTGCTACCCTATGTTCTTTTATAGTTTTGTATTATATTTTCAAAATTCAAATAATAAATTTATATTACCAATCACGTTCATCATTTGTGTTGAATTAACTTTTTATTCTTCAACGCCCTCCTTCAAGCTAGGTGGTATGAAGTAGAATGTATTATAAGATTTTTGCAGAGTTTAAGTGTTCTTTAAAATACGAGGACTAATTTGAGGAGACTTTATGTATTTTCCTATCATTAAATTAAACCTTAAGAAGGTTGTCAAAAGAGAGGTATAATATATAGTAGTACATTTTCTTTTAGAAGAAACATTATACTCTTAAAGGTGCAAAATGCATAAACAAAACAAAAAAGGTTATTCGGATGTACAAAGAACTAATATCAAGCAATTGAATAAGAAAGCCAAGATACAGGTAGAAATCCTTGCCTAATCCTCGAACACTCAGACTTGGTATAGAAAGCTAAGCCCGTGAGTGAATATAGCAGCAAAAGCATTCATTCGAATTTTAGACAAAGACAAGTCAATCTCTAAATCTCCATCAAAGTCCTTAGATTTACTAAGAGACATCGAAATTCCACCATCATCATTGTCAAGAGAAATGAATTCTAACTTCGCGGCCCTTCCCCATCCGAAATCAGCAGCATATAAGTCAAGTTTTGGCGATCCAGCAATTGAAAAAAATTGAATTAGGTCTAAAACGACCCATTCTCAATCTTTGAGGTATGAACATGTATTGATAACCTTTGAAACACTACTTTTATAGTTTTAGGCATGCTTTCTATTAAAAAATATATTTAAGAGATTTGATATTATTATTTAATAATATTTGATATTATTATTTAATAATATTTGTTCTTTTTCCTATTCAAATATAACTATATATTCGACTACATTATAATGACATGTTGAATAAGTAAATTCATGGATTCAAAATTTCTTTCTCCCTATATATATATATATATATATATATATATATATATACCTTACATACCCAAATGTAATTACCATAAATGAAATGATCATCCTTTTTTAATCATTTATAAAAGGATTTCGCATTAGATAAAATTATATTTTTTTGTTATTTCTCTAATCATAATTAGAATCTTAAAATTAATTAAAGTTTGAACAATTAAACCTTTTTATAGTTAAAAAATATATATAAAAACTCCTAAACGTAGCAAGTAGGAATGGAATTTGATCATTTTGGTTTCACCACAATAAGTGAACATTAAAAGTAAATAAATAAGTACTATATTGGTTACATCTTTAACACGTGCTACCCTATGTTCTTTTATAGTTTTGTATTATATTTTCAAAATTCAAATAATAAATTTATATTACCAACGTAGGCTCATCATTTGTGTTGAATTAACTTTTTATTCTTCAACGCCCTCCTTCAAGCTAGGTGGTATGAAGTAGAATGTATTATCAGATTTTTGCAGAGTTTAAGTGTCTCTTTAAAATAAGAGGACTAATTTGAGGAGACTTTATGTATTTTCCTATCATTAAATTAAACCTTAAGAAGGTTGTCAAAAGAGAAGTATAATATATAGTAGTACATTTTCTTTTAGAAGAAACATTATACTCTTAAAGGTGCAAAATGCATAAACAAAACAAAAAAGGTTATTCGGATGTACAAAGAATTAATATCAAGCAATTGAATAAGAAAGCCAAGATACAGGTAGGAATCCTTGCCAAATCCTCGAACACTCAGACTTGGTATAGAAAGCTAAGCCCATGAGTGAATATAGCAGCAAAAGCATTCATTTGAGTTTTAGACAAAGACAAACCAATCTCTAAATCTCCATCAAAGTCCTTAGATTTACTAAGAGACATCACAATTCCACCATCTTCATTGTCAAGAGAAATAAATTCTAACTTCGCGGCCCTTCCCCATCCAAAATCAGCAGCATATAAGTCATGTTTTGGCGATCCAGCAATTGATAAAAATCGATTCAGGTCTATGTCGTCTATCACTTTTAGCCAATTACCATTAAGGACCCATTCTTCATCCTTCATTTGTTTTTGAATGACTTCTCCAATTAATTCCACCGCAATTTCAAAGCCTCCCTTTCCAACTAAGTCAACATGCCTTATTGATCTTGTGACACACCCAACTATACAATTCCCAAAATAAGATTGAGGAAGTGGTGGATTGAATCGTGCTCTAAAATCTCCAGCACATCCAAAGGACTCCATTACACTATCATCTATGATCATTTCTTCTCCAATCGCGTCCTTTGATTTTATCAAGCAAGTCCATACATAAGCACACGTTACAGTAAAAGATGTTACATGAGTTAGAGTAGTACTACTACCCTGTCTTCTTGACTTCAATATTAAATTCTTGAGTTTCTCAATATCATCTCGTCTTATAGTAAATGTACCTCGAACCTTGTGTTCAGGAGGAGGAGTCATAATGTCACGCATATCTAGATTCTTTTTCTTCATTTCTTCCCATATGAACATCCCTTGTCCATATGGGTCTTTTACTACGGACCTATCATAAAACGGAATTAGCTCATTCGATAAGAATTGTTCATGTCCACCGAATTTATGGAGTAGAGCCCACGCCCTAATGAACCCTACAATGGTAGCTCCATCACCAACAACATGATGGTTAGTGAAACCAATGGATACACCAAGATTCGGAAAAAGTGTCACTTGAATGGCTAAGACCGGAGCTAATTGGACCCTGGGTGCATCCTTAGGTTCCCCTAACTTAGGAACAAAGTGATAAAAATCCTTAGCATTACGCAGATGGTCACCAATGAGATAATTGAAATCCATATCAGACTCAGAAAAAATAACAGATACAGAATCTCCTGTCACATAACGTAACTCAGGATATCCGTTGGTATCTAGTGGACGAGCAACGTTTCCGGCTAAGGGCGTATAGTGTTTGAGAGTGAGGGAGAGTGAATTTTTAAGAGGAGGAATAATGTTTTGAATGAAATCGGGTTTGGAAATGGGGAGCTTGTAGAATAGGATCCGCCGTATACGGTGGAACCCTAACCAAACATGATCAAAATAAGTAAGAGGGAGTGTTACCTCCGCTACGCCGCCGGGAGGTGGCGCAACTTGACATTGCTCAATCACAGAGGCCATGTTATTTAGTATTACAATGTTTTGCTAAGAAATACACACAACTCATATATGGAGCCATGAGATGAAAATGTTGCTTATGAGTGATTGGCTCCTTTTTGCCCCTTGACAATGACATGAAGCAGACAGATTTAGAATTCAAAATTTGTGAATTTTCATGTTATCTTTAAGTTAATATTATACTCTTTCTGTTTCAAAAAGAATGGGCTAGTTTGACTTGACACAAAATTTAAAAATAAAACTTTTAAATTTTGTGATCGTAAATTAAAGTTATGTCAAATATACAAAATTGTCATTTAATCTATGTGAAAAGTTGAAATTAAAATTTTACCAAAAAGAAAAAAAATCATTTTTTTTTAAACAGAGGGAGTAATAACAATTGAGTGCATAATCAAATATGTATAAATATTCACCAATAGATATCATAATGTGTATGGTTGTAATGGGCCTATTTTGTCCTAATTTGAGGCATCACGGATAGGTAGGCATATGTGGCTGATTTTGAATTATGGCCTACCAGAGACACATCAAATCTGCCGTGTTTTTTTTTTTAAAACTAGAAATCAAAATTCTAGATATTCCAGATCTCTTGGGGGGTAATTCATCACTGGCCCCTTAAACTTGGCATCAACTTTCACTTAGACACTTCAACTAAACTTTATTCATTTTAGACATCTCATATCGCGTCTAGTTGTGTCATTTTGACATTTTTTGCTGAGTAAGCACAGTACGTGTGCTACACAAATTTTGAGCGCGTCAGACACTTTTTTTGTAAATATTCTGAATTTTTTTGTAAATATTTTCTTCTCCTTCTTCTTCCTTGCTTTCTCCCTTCCATCTTCTCCACCTTCTACCATCCTCCATCACCACACAATTTTTTTTTAAAATTCTACAATATTTTACTAGGTTACACTCTTTGATTCTTCCATCTTCTTTGAAAATCGAATTTGCATCTTGATTCACATTCAAAAACAAAATCGATTTCAAGGGAACAAAAAAAGAAATCAACTTCTTTCAAATGGAAAAACTTATTTACATTCTTACCTTCTCCGTTGAAATTACGAAATTAAATTGATTTCAAGAGATAAAAAAGAAATAAAGAACAACCTCTGATGAAAAAAAAATAATTATTTTACGTATCCTTCATTGTAAATCCCAATCGTAGTAGCACAAGAAATCAAATGTCATATAAAAACTTTTCGATTTGATATGATTTCCCTTATTCTCCAAACGTATTTTACTTTGTAAACTAACCTATGTTCTTGCCTTTTTTATGGAGAAAAACAGATGAAGGGGAAGGAGGCGCAGGAAGAAGAAGAAGAAAAGAGGTGGGGGCATGGGGTTTGGGATCTGGAAGAAAGAAAAAAGAAAGTAAAATTAAGTTTTTTAAAAATATAATAAAATTTCCACGTGTGACATACCAATTCGTTTATTTTTCCACATAAGAGGCGTCTGGATGTACGCACTTAAAATGTGATTTTGAAAATATAAAAAGTGTCAAAATGACACAACGAGACGCGACATGAGGTGCTTAAAATGAACAAAGTCTAATTAAAGTGTTCAAGTGAAAGTTGATGCCAAGTTTAAGGGGCCAGTAATGGGTTAGCCCTTAGAAAATTTAGTCCATAACACCACGTGAACAAATTTCAAAAAGTAAATTAATTTATTTATTTTGGTCCAATAATTAATGTCATTTGAAAAAAGAAAAAAAATGTTAAATTAGATTCTGGATCTATCTCATTTTAGCGATCATGTGGGAGTTTCTTCCCCCTCATGCCTGGTATCGAACATTTTTTTTTTTATCTAGAGCTCCATTAGGGCATTTTTACCCCACAATTGTCCGATTCCTTGAGGATCCATATGTTAAATTAGATTTTGAATTTAATTTATATTTTTAAAAACAACCCCAAAAGAAAAGAGGACGGTTCAAGTCTTATAAGCAGGCCTCGTAAATCCTTTTTCACCAACCTAAGAGTTTTTTCCCTTTATCATTATCATCATAGCACAAGATTTTGAATACATTTTTTTTTGTTTCCCATCCAGTGTTTGGTACTCATATTGAAGTCCGACTAAATCCGGATTCACGTTAGGAAGTCCCACCATTGGGGGAGCCCGACTAAATCCGGATTCGCATCGAAAAGTCCCACCATTGGAGGTAAAGTGCTTCCTAACAAAGGCGATTTCGTACCCAAGGCGGCTCAAACCCGAGACCTCTTGGTTAGGTATGAAGGAGTACTTACCACTCCACCACAATTCTTGTATACACTTCTATTACTTAATTATGATTTTCTTAATATGTATTTTCACTTCTATATGTTATATCACATCTTGTGATTTGATATGAAGTATATTATAACACATTTTTATTATTAATTACGTAACTGATTACCTCAACGTATAATGTGTTTTGGTGAGCTTGACATGTCATATGTGTCTAAATTATTTGACAAACCTTCTTTATGGGGAATTAATGAGAAAAAGATGTCCCAACTCCCAAGTAATTTAAAAAAGTAAGGGAAAAAGGTCAAATATACCCCTAAACTATTCGAAAAGGTTTAGATATACTCTCCGTTTAAAGTTTAGCTCAATCATGCCTTCGCCGTCCAACTTTTGGTCTAGATATGCCCTTATGGCGTTAGTTGGCCTGTTAGAAATTTCCAACTCATTTTATATTTCTTTAAATGACAAATTGAATTGCCACGTGGCATTTATATTAAAAGGGAAAGGGGTCGCTTATGTCCCTAAACTATCCGACCCACTTTTAAAACACCTATCCGACCCATAAGACACCCCTCTTTTAAATAACCTATCCGACCAGTTTTCAACAAATTTGTTTGATTTTTATTTTTTTTGGGTAAATCCCGAAAATGAGTAATTGTTTAATAAAAAATAGGAAAAATATGAAAAAACAATAATATAAAATTAAGGCAAAAAAATTACAAATAAATATAGTAACCTTAAATTCAACAATTTCAATAATTTTTTTAAATTTTTATTTTTTTCGGTAAATCCCGAAAATAAGTAATTGTTTAATAAAAAATATGAAAAGTATAAAAAAATATAAAATTAACGCTAAAAATTCACAAATAAATATAGTAACCTTAAATTCAACAATTTTTTTAATTTTTATTTTTTTCGGCAAATCCCGAATATGAGTAATTTATTAATAAAAAAAGGAAAAATATATAAAATTTACTACTTAAGGAATTACATTGAACATGTTATTATTGTTTTTGTAATTAAAAGTGTAATATATTACGATCACGTTTACCTTTATATCGTAGAAAACAATTACGTTAAGAATCTTTTATCGGTGTAGCTCCGACAAGATATTTTATGTATCGAAAACGACATTTTTTAGTCGTTTACTATGATTCCTATCATTTTTTGCGTAAATTTTATATTTTTTTTCATATTTTTCCTTTTTTTATTAATAAATTACTCATTTTTGAGATTTGCCCAAAAAAAATAAAAATTAAAAAAAATTGTTGAAATTGTTGAATTTAAGGTTACTATATTTATTTGTGAATTTTTGGCGTTAATTTTATATTTTTTTCATACTTTTCATATTTTTTTTATTAATCAATTACTCGTTTTCGGGATTTACCAAAAAAAAAAAAATTAAAAAAAATTAATGAAATTGTCGAATTTAAGGTTACTATATTTATTTGTAAATTTTTGGCGTTAATTTTGTATTTTTTTCATATTTTTCCTATTTTTTATTAATCAATTACTCATTTTCAGGATTTAACGAAAAAAATAAAAATTAAACAAAATTGTTGAAAATGGGTAAGATAGGTTATTTAAAAGAGGGGTGATTTATGGGTCGGATAGGTGTTTTAAAAGTGGGTCGGATAGTTTAGGGGCATAAGCGACCCCTTTCCCTTTTAATATAAATATCACGTGGCAATTCCATTTGTCATTTAAAGAAATGTAAAATGAGTTGGAAATACGCCATAAGGGCATATCTAGACCAAAAGTTGGACGGCGAGGGGATGAGTGAGCCAAACTTTAAACGGGGGATATATCTAGACCTTTTCAAATAGTTTAGGGGCATATTTGACCATTTTCCCAAAAAAAAATATCATACCTATATAATTTTTTCAAGAAAAATATACATAGCCAAATCTAACAAAAGAATTTATTGGCATGAAAACTCCAATTTTGACCCAAATCCAATTTATGAATTGAATTTTTATTTAACTATCTTTTGGGTCTAGTTTTGGATTGAGAAATTTTAAATTTTAATTTTTTGATTCTATTTCAAATTTAGAAAAATAAAACTGAATCCAAAGTATTTTGAATTATGAGTGTTTTACCACTCTAAATATTCGTACTTATGGGCCTATTTGTATTAGAGTATAATATAAAGATTATATATTTTTAAACATTATTTTTAATGTTTTAGACATGATTTATATCAAAATATATGTGTAGGAGATTTGACATTATGATTTAATAACACTTGTTCTTTTTCACCATTCAAATATAATTGTTTGATTATATTAATTATCTTACATGATATGCTGAAGAACCAAATCTAACCGAAAAGAAAAAACAAACTCACATATATAATGATATACAAAAGTGTATAAATATTTTCATGAATTATTTTTAAATATACAAATGTAAACTGAAAATATGATACTAGCTCGTATGTTTAAAAGCATACTTCTTTCTATGATTTGAGATAATTGCTCAAAAGCTTAACTCAAATGCTATCTTGGAAATCAAAGTTTCCTCTCTTGCTTCATTTAGAAAGCGGTTACTCTTTTATGAAAAACTAGCTCAAAGGCTCTTTGGAAATCAAGGTTTCCTTTTCTTGTCTAAATGTGAAAACATTTAAAACCCTTTGGGAATACATAGTCCACATATACTTTTGAAGAAATGAACTTCAATCTTTACTCTTTACTCTTTACTCTTTACTCAACTTGAACTTTAAGTCTTAAAACAAAGTTAAAAGCATTTGCAAAAAACTTCTTGAAAAGACTCTAAGAACTTCTCTTGACTTGACTCTTAACTGATCCTTGAATTGAATTATGGATTCAACGATTGAGATTTGTGATAGGAAAGATCTCATGATGTTTAGGAATGATTTTAGATAGCTAAACATGATAAATTATCAAGAAATTACTGCCTAGAAGCTAGTCGCGAAGCAGAGATGTATTTAAATTTTTGGTTGCGAAATCAATTTTGAGGCAGAACGGTCCGTGACCGCTCCGCGACGCGAGGAGAAATTTTCAAATTTAAAGAACAAGTCCGCATCGCGGACTTGGTACCCAGTTTCTGTCGACTTGTTCCTTCTTCGTTTTCTAACCCCAATTCGCCTAAATTCGATTCTTCTTCTCAAATCCTCTTTAGATTCAGATACCCACCAAATATACACAAGAACTAACTCAAAACAACTCTAAAATCGAGCTTAGACTCTCAAGAATTCCTCAATATCATCCCAAATTCAAGAACGAAAATAAATTCAAGAACACACATCAAGAACATTCAAACTTTCAACTTTTAGGACGAATTTACGCTGAATTAAACATGTTTGGCTCGTGGGTGAACGAATCCAACGTTGTGTGAACTCACATACCTCGTAGGGATCACCCCTTGACAAAATCCACAAGCGATTTGTGAAGATCTTGGCGATTCTTACTTCCTTTCCTCCTTTCTCCTCTTCTTTTCTCTTTTCTCAAAACCCTAACTCTTTTTCCAAAAGCGTAAACTGAATAAGATCAGTTTAGATCCCAATTAATTACCCAAAAATGAAATAAAATAATTGGGTAAGGAAAAGACCAAAACACCCTTTGAAAATCCGGATTGGACATTTCCTTATTGGAACAGCTCAACTTCCAATGGACATATCTCACTCATACAAACTCGGAATCGCACAAACTTGGTGGCGTTGGAAATATTATTCCAAGATCTTTCCTACGATTTCTGGAAACACACCTAACTCATCCTGAGCTAGAAGTTATGGTCGTTTGAAGTTGGCCAAAAACTCAACTTTAGCACACTTGAAAATTTCCAGATTTTTATACTTTCCAAAAATGACTATTTCCTCTTTTTAAAATTCTTTTTTAGTTCTTTCTAGTTACGGGGTGTTACAGGTCATGATAATGAGGTAAGTGCTTTGAAAGAGCACTATGACATAACACTTCATAAAACCTTGGCAAAGGTTTAGGTACCTGAAAATGATGAAAATGAAGAGATCTCGATAAGTTATGTCGTATTGGAATCAATATCAAAATGACCGTAGACGGTATCTTTGATATGAAGTAGCACTCAATGCTATAAATGGTTACGAGGATCTTAAATTTGAATCTGTCATATAGTGTGAACAGATAAATGATTAGCCAAATAAAATGCACTATTCAAGTATATTTTGTTTCTCTTAGAAAAGTGATGTTTTTGAACTTATAGTTCATAGATCAAAATATATGTCAGTGGGGTACAAATGAATCATTGTGCGAAAGTATAACCGTAAGATATAAAGTACGGTTTGTGCCTCGGGGCATAAAGGGTTTTCTCAAAATTCTTGACATTATTAAATGGAGATATATTCTCCAGTGGTGGATGCAATGAGACTTGTTTCAGTCTGGCAATAGATGAAATAGTTGAATATGTATAATGAATGATTATTATGTCTAACTAGATGATGAATATTATATGAAAATCCTTGAAGGATTCAAAAGGTCTTAAAGCAATTTCATTGAGTACCCAATGGTTTTGAGATTGCTTAACACAAAGAAAAAATCTTTTTGATCTCATGAAAATGATTTAAAATGTCATGTATTAGTGCAATTGATGCACTTATAGATTTATGGTTATGCAAATGCTAGAAGATTATTGATCTACATAACGAAAGTTATGTGAAAGGATTGTCATATTATCATTCAAGTTATGACAAGAAACTAACAAAGCTAGTGACTTAACACATAGAAGATGTGTGATTTTCTTTGAGAAGAAAAGGCGAGCTTCAATAAAATTAAAATGATCAATCTCCGAGTCAGAAATGATTTGATTATGTAGATGCGGAATATTTATTTGACCCGCATAAAGCTTGATCACAAATGAACTATTTATTTAAATATGGAGGCACGACAATATCTTGGCATTCAAAGAATCAAACATTAGTAACCACTTTTTCAAATCATGCATAAATAATATTGATCTATGAAGTAAGTCAGGAGTGTGTTTTCTTGGAATCATGATCTATCATATTCAGAAAATGTGTGATTTTTCGTTGGAAAAGGATATTCCAGCCACCATATACGAAAATAATATATAGCTCAATTGAAGGGATGATACAATCAAATGAGATCGGACAAAACATATTTCACCAAAAGTCTTTTTCACATATGATTTTCAATAAAATGGTGAGATAGACGTTCACAGACCAGTTCAAGTGATAATCTTGTAAATTTCATGGGTGATGTGAAGGTTTACTGGCTGGTAACTTATAAAGATTATCCAACATTATAGTCTGGATTCAGTTACTCTGTATTATTGCTCTTCCTTCTCTTTGTGTCACTCCTCTGTATTTATGATATCGAAATTCTCTCCGGGAGGTTTACTTTGTACTATTGTTCTTCTTTCTCTCAGAAAGGTTTATAGTGAGCATAGATTGAAATCGAATTGAGGGCTCCTCTTCTGCTCGCTCTGTGGAGATTTAATGTGCTAAAACCTAACAACAATGAACAAAAAAAGGGAGGATAGAGTGTACCGGATCTTACCTCTAAATTGTTAGATAGGGAGATTGTTTCCGATAAACCCTAAAAGCAAAATCACAACATTAATCTCATGCTCAAAAAAAAAAAACTTATGTGAACTCACAAATTTGTTTTTGATATTCTCCTTTACGGTAAGAAAATTATTGTGGTTAGTTCTCTTCATTACTTTTTGCTATTAATTGCTTAAAACAAGAATGTTAATGATGAAATTTACATTAAGTAACAATATTGATGATCAAATTTTCCATTTTTGTATCATTTGACATTGGCAGATAGTGATGAATTGTAGATAGCATAACATTTCAAGTCAAACATTTTGTCAGACCTTTCTTTAAGAGAACAGTGTTACTGAGTACATTGCCTTTTTTCTCTGTCAAATAACTCCAATTCTTAATCATTAAGGGAGTTTGATAGTGCGGGAACTGATATACTCTCCTAATAATAGGATTTAGTTATTTGTAATTTCAACGCTTAATATCCAACAATCAGTGTCTGTATTTAGTTGTATTTTCTGCAACTATAGTACTGACATGATTTATATTCTCTTTGTATGTGTTTTTGTTTTAGTTTTCTTTTTAGTATAACGTGTATCATTTTGGTTATTGGATGCAACAAAGATGTTTCATCAGCTGCTTAAAAAGTTCTGAATACTTTTTTTTCCTTTTTCTTGTAGGTCTTTAACTTCAACATCATCATCTACCAGTGGATAATAACAAAGACCCACTGTCATTTGTCAACAGAGAGTAAGTTGCAGTTGCGGTGAAAACGATGGAAATATGACAAAAGCAGTGGAAAATGTGATGGATAATGTGGACAAGGGCACAAGGCATTCTATTCTTCTCTTCTTTCTTCACTCGCTCAAACTGGGCTCTCAGTTCTGGTAATTTTTTATTCACTATTTCTTTTTTTATTTCACTTCGTTATTGGTAACTAGAATTTGAATATTTGACAATCTTAATTGTTTCAAACTTTCTCCATTTTCATTCTATTCGAGTATTTGTGTCTGGTGTGAGCTTTTTATTTTGGCAAGTTATTTGGTGTAATCTTTATTTTTTTCATTGCACTATTTGTTGACGATCGATCGCCTCTCTAATTGCTGGAAAAGTGTATTTTATCATGTACAACTTATATTTTGGGGTTGAATTTGGTTAAGTTCATCAACTTAAGTCAATTTTGTCATGTTTTTATGGAGCATGTACCCAATTTTATTTTCCCTTTGGTCTGTTACCTCAAGAATCATTATCTGATTAATGAAACCGCACAATAGAGATACCTAAAATATTTTTCATTTTGATTAGTACCATGAAGATGCCTTGGCGTTTTTTGTTCTGATAACTACGTTCAATAGAACAATTGCAAGACCATCAATGTTATGTTGTATGTGAGTGAATATTTTGGCCATTGAAGTCCAACACATATACAAGATCTGAGTGTCACAGAGATACAAATGCAAAGATGGATGTGTGGTCATGAAAGATTAGACAGATAAAGAATGACGACATTCGGCAATAGGTGTAATTACCTCATGATAGAAGGTTGCTTGAGATAGTTTGGTCATATATTCCATTGACCTCTGGATGCACCAATTTATTGGTGTGAGACCATGGTGTGTGAAGATATCAAAAGAGGACGAGGCATACTTAAAATTACATCAAAAAAGTTGTTTTGAAAGACTTTCAATTTCTTGGAATCCATGCAAACTTACGAAAGATAGGGCATAGGGGAAGAAAAAAATCTCTATAAGTGATACAAATTAGTTTGGTATATGTTTTGATTGTGTTAGTACATTTATTTCAGGTGTTATGCTTTCTAGGGAATCTTGTAGCCCTATGTCAGATTTTTAGACTATGAAAAAATATGGGTACTTTTACTTCATCAAAAATGTAAAATAAAAATATGGAGTGCCTTTTCTATGTGTATAATGTTGGCCTGAAATTAATTTAAACGAAAAAAACATGATCAAAGCTGAATGTATCAATGGTTGCCTTGTTGATGCCCGACAACTACCTGTTATAGACCTTTTGGAAGAAGCTAGAATTCTATTTGGTTCTTGCAATTGCAAAAATGGAGAAATAGCATCTTATACAAAGGAAACATTAGGGAGGAGATTTGAAGAAATATTGATTATAAACGCTTTAAAATGTGCAACAATGAAGGGACATATTTGTCTTACAATTATTATGTATCTAACTTTACTTCTAATTATATTGTTGTGTATACCAAATGAAAAAACATGTGATATATCTCTAATTTGTAAACAATTGCAGGTTGTTGCTTCTTCTGAGTTTATTTTTTCAGTGTATGAAGGTGGGATAAGATACATTGTTTCTCTTGAGAGAAAAACATGTTCATGTGGTAGATTTCAACATGACGAGATACCTTGTGCGCACGCAATGACCGTTTTGAAGAAGAAGAATATTAAAGATGTACACCCCTACTGCTCTGATTACTATAAACATGATGCATTAACAAATACTTATGCAGTTCCAATGGAACCAATGCCAGACAAAAATGATTGGACAGCTCCGAAATGTGTTTTGAAAGAAGTTGTCTTGCCACCAAGATACAAAAAAATGCCTGGTAGACCAAGAAAAAAGAGGAAGAAAAATCCTGACGAAAAGCTAAGCACAAAAACGAATTGTTGTGGACGTTGTGGACAAGAAGGTCACAAATAAGAACATGTACTTTCTTTCCAAAAGATTCTTGATGATTACTTTTTAAGGATTTTCCTGCTTCATGTGTACTAATTTTCTGGATATTTTGAATATGCTAATAAGATATTATCATTTGGTGTGATTTTAACCTTATCTAAATGTTACAAGAGACAAACTGTTGTTTGATACTAAATATATTGCGATAAGCTATTTTATACCTAGTGCATAACAGATTGTATCATGTGTTGTGGTATCTAACAACTAAGTTATGTGATAAGTTATTTAGTATCATATACTTTCTAGTTCAAAATATATTTTGTATTTGATAATAAAATATTGTTGTTTTTTATGATTCAAATCAATGTTACGATATTCAACCTGTTAAAGAATACTACATATATAGTTACTTAATTGTTTTGTACCAATTGTAACATATACACAAATTTGTTATTTGATACTAAAATGTGTATCATATAAATAATAATTATTTGGATATTTTGTATCTGATACACAATAAGATATTACCTTTATATCTTTATATAAAAAATTGTTGATTTTTTGATTTAAAGCAATGTTACAAGATTCAACATTTTAAATGATACTAAATATATTGAAACTTAATTGTTTTGTACCAATTATAACATATTATTTGATAGTAAATGTGTATCATATACATAATTATTGAATGGATATTGTGTATATGAAAATAATATGTTATCATAATTTGTGATTTGCATCAAGGCTACTACATGTTTTAATAGATACTAAATAAATTGAAAATTAGTTATGGACCCAATTATGGAATATATAGTATCATTTATTATGTATCTGATAGTTATATTGTAGCGACAGTATTGGTGTATAAGATACATAAATTGAAAATATAATTAAAATGAAATACAATTTTTGACAAAAACAGTCTTCAAATTAATAATTACTTAGAAAAACAGTGTTGGAAAGGGAAGGAATATTACAAAATACTAATTAATCGTATCTTCAACACAATACTAAAACATAACTATCTATATTAATCAATCCACCTTCTGCTGGTATAGTGTAGAAACTCTTCGGCCTTGCAGGATCAATGTTATGTTGAAGTGACCATCAATGTTGTATGTGAGTGAATATTTTGGCCATTGAAGTCCAACACATATACAAGATTTGGGTGTCACAGAGACCCAAATGCAAAGATGGATGTGTGGTCATGAAAGATTAGACAGATAAAGAATGACGACATTCGGCAATAGGTGTAATTACCTCATGATAGAAGGTTGCTTGAGATAGTTTGGTCATTTATTCCATTGACCTCTGGATGCACCAATTTATTGGTGTGAGACCATGGTGAGTGAAGATGTCAAAAGAGGACGAGGCATACTTAAAATTACATCAAAAGAGTTGTCCTGGAAGACGTTCAATTTCTTGGAATCCATGCAAACTTACGAAAGATAGGGCATAGGGGAAGAAAAAAATCTCTATAAGTGATACAAATTAGTTTGGTATATGTTTTGATTGTGTTAGTACATTTATTTCAGGTGTTATGCTTTCTATGGAATCTTGTAGCCCTATGTCAAATTTTTAGGCTATGAAAAAATATGGATACTTTTACTTCATCAAAAATGAAAAATAAAAATATGGAGTGCTTTTTTTGTGTGTATAATCTTGGACTGAAATTAATTTAAATGAAAAAAACATGATCAATGATGATTCATATAAGTTGACACAACTTGTTTGGGACTGAGGTGTAGTAGTTGTTGATCAATACCACAAAGATGCCTAAAATCATTTTTCTTGTATGGATAGTTACTACTATGTTAAAAAATTGAATGGTATGGTTTTATTGGCAAAACATTGATTGAGAGGCCTTCTTTTTATTTCTTTTGGGACGAAATGTTTAGAAGGTGGTCTCATACGTCTTTCCAATTGTATACAACAGAATCATTAAATAATACTACCTCCGTCCCTATTTAGTTGTCCATATTTCCTCTTTTAGTTGTCCCTATTTAGTTGTCCATTTTGACAAATCAAGAAAGGACAACAAATTTTTTCCTATTATACCCTTATTTAAATAAAGATGTCATAAATAAAGTAAATAAACTTATGAACTTTCCAGCATTGATTAGTTATCTTGAGTGAATTTATTTTGGAATTGTCAATTGTACTATAAGGGTAAAATTGTAACTTCACTATGATAATCATTGTTGTCTAAATCTGTGTATCATTTTTAAAGTGGACAAATAAATAGGGACGGAGGGAGTAATTTATAAATGACAAAAATAGTTAAATCCTTTTCGGGACAATGGCTGATGCTTTCTAGGGACATCACACAAAGTATAACCAGGACAATGCAGTTAGGATAAACTACCATTTTTCCATCTCTCACTCCCATAGAAAGAGAGAGAGAGAGAGTTATGTACTTGTCATACTCGGATTAGCTAATTAAGCATCCTTAATACGGCAAACACTTATTTTCCTTCTATGCCTGAAATGAGACTAATCTGGATGAGATGAGTGATGAATTCAATATGTTCTGTTGAGGCCTTCTGATATTTGATGTGATGAGAGAGTAACAAACACATAATGATGAAGTACAAGATTGGAGAGACCATATTTCTGATTTAATAACAACATCTGTGCATCCAATAGACCTTGGTACATTCTTACAAAAAGCTTAGCCCATGATCGAATATAGCAGCAAAAGCACTCATTCGAATTTTGGGCAAAGACAAGCCAATCTCTAAATCTCCATCTGAATCTTTGTACTTGCTAATGGACATAGATATACCACTACTATTATCAATAGAAATGATCTCTATTTTTTCTGGACTACCCCAACCAAAATCAACATCATACAAATTAAACTTTGGTGATCCAGCAATTGTAAGTGTTTGTTTCATATCAAGAACACAAAATTCTCTATACCAACTACAATTCAAGATCAATTCCTGATCCTTCATTTGCTTCTTGATGGCCTCTCCAATGACTTCCACAGCAATTATAAACCCTTCCTTTCCAACTAAGTTGACACGACTTGCTTTTGAAGCAATCGTGACTAGGCAATTACCGAAATAAGATTGAGGAAGTGGTGGATTGAGACGCGATCTACAATCCGCTACACATCCAAAAATCTCCATAACATCCTCATCTATCGTCTCTTCCTCAATCGCGAACTTTGACTTTATCAAGCAAGTCCATATATAAGCACAAGTTATTGTAAAAGATGTCACATAACTTAGGTTAGGTCGTCTTGACAATATTAAATTCTTGAACATATCAATGTTATCTCGTTCTATAATAAATGTACCTCGAACTCTATCAAGAGGAGGAGTCACAATTATGTCACCTATCTCCGGCATATTTTGCTTCATTTCATCCCATATAATCGTCCCTTGTTCATAAGGGTCTTTTATCACGGACCTATCATAAAATGGAATGAACTCATTCTCTAAGCATTGTTCATCACCGCCAAATTTGTTGAGTAAACCCCATGTTCTTATGAATTTCACGATGGTATTTCCATCACAAGCGACATGATGGTTACTAAAACCAATGGATATGCCAAGATTCGGAAAAAGTGTCACTTGAATGGCTAAGACCGGGACTAGTTTGACCCCCGGTGCATCCTTAGGTTGTTCCAATTGAGGAATGAAGGGATAAAAATCCTTAGCATTTCGAGGATGGTTTCCAATGAGATGATTGAAATTCATATCAGTCTCAGTAAAAGTAACAGATACAGAATCTCCTGTCACATAACGCAACTCAGGATAACCACTCGAATTTAGTGGACAAGCAATGTTGCCAGCTAAGGGTGTGTAGTGTTTGAGAGTGAGGGAGAGTGAATGTTTAAGAGTAGGAATAATGGTTTGAACGAAATCGAGTTTGGAAATTGGTAGCTTGTAGAATAAAATCCGACGTATAGAGCCAAAATCGAACCACATATGATCAAAATAAGTTAGAGGGAGCGTTAGCTCAGTTACACCGCCGTGGGGAGGTGGCGCAACTTGGCATTGCTCAATCAGTAGTGAAGTCATTTTCGTTTGGTTAAGTGATACACAAAGTAACTAGGTTTGGCTTATCAATATCTAATGACTTTGAATGTGTGGTTGATGCACAAAGTAGGTTTGGCATATCAATTTCTACTCATGACTTTGAATGTGTGGCTGATGCACAAAGTAGGTGTGGCTTATATAGCAAAATATACTAGACAAGAATATGAAAGTTGTCAAGTGGTTGTTGCTACTTGCGGACCGGTGCCAGATTCATAATTTTCATTAGGGAAAATCAAAAATGTTTCAGGTTTGAATTTGGAAGGTAAATTTTTAAGCTCCTAAACCACTGAATCAACCTCTAGTCTTGTGTTCAAGAGATTCAGAATCTCTCTCTTCATATATAGATAAAAAAAAAACATTAATGTCTTACCTACACAATGTAATTACCGTGTATAAAAGAATTTCAAATTAGATAAAATTATCTTTTTTGTTATTTCTCTAATAGTAATTAGAATCTTAAAATTAATTAAAGTTTGAACAATTAAACCTTTTTATATTTAAAAAATATAAAAACTCCTAAATGTAGCAAGTAGAAATGGAATTTGATCATTTTGGTTTCACCAGAGTAGGTGAACATTAAAAGTAAATAAATAAGTACTATCTTGGTTACATCTTTAACACGTGCTACCCTATGTTCTTTCCTAGTTGTATTATATTTTCAAATAGTAAATTTATATAACCAACCACACTCATTATTTCTGTGTTGAATTAACTTTTTATTCTATAACGCCCTCCTTCAAGCTAGATGATATGAAGATACTCTTCATCCCAAAAAAAATGGATTATAAGATTTTTACAGAATTTAAGTGTCTCTTTAAAATAAGAAGACTAATTTGAGGAAACTATGTATTTTCCTATAATTAAACCTTAAGAAGATTGTCAAAAGAAAAGTATAATATACAGTAGTACATTTTCTTTTAGAAGAAACATTATACTCTTGAAGGTACAAAATGCATAAACAAAACAAAAAAACTTATTCGAATGTACAAAGAATTAATGAACACGTTATTAGCACAATTGTTCTACTATTGAAGGATTGAAACAAAGTAAATATAAAGAAGGTAAAATATTTGTGTTTATTTTTCTCTCGGGAACAAGGTAAATTACTATATAATCTATTTTATATTTTACTTTTGATTATGCATCATTAGTTTTCCTACCATCTCAAAGTCATATGAGTCCAGCAAGTTGCTTTTACTTTAATTTGAGCAAACTTTTAATTTGATCACTTATATATTTAAAAAGAAAAGTTAGTATTGTAAGTTAATAATTTGTAAAGAAATTGTTCTTTATGATCTTGTTTTATTAAAAGATAAATTATTGAGTTATGTGGTATATACATACTGATTGGATCATCATTATTGGTTACTTTTGTACCTCTTGATATTTCTTTATATAAACATTTACTTGTTGAGTTATCAATATATTATTTGTACTAATAAAGTTTGTTTTGTGGATATTTTAAAATGATTAGTAAATTATGTTAATCTTCATAACAATATTGAGATAGAATGTTAAAAGGTTTTAATTTATTTTAACTTGGGACTTTTATATGATTCCAACATGTTGCTCTAATTAATTGATTTTGTTCATTTTTCTTATGCTTTAAGTCAAATTCAGATTATATTTATGGTTTTCGATAATTTGGTAACGTATTTGGTTTATCAAGACATTGATTGAGGGTAAGACGGTGAATTCAAGTTTCACCGCCCCAAGTGGGTAAGACATTGTGTTAAAGTCTCGGTGCACCATGATAATAAGAAGTTGGGTTCAAGTCTTATTGATTTATGACCAAAGAACGTCTTTATATGGGTAAGACATTGGGTTTAAGTCCTAATGCACTATAGTGGTGATATGATGATGACTAACATAAAGTTGTATACTTTTGACTGAAAGTCATGAAATTTGCCCAATTAATTTGCTCCATTCTCTTATGTGAATGTGGTAGCAATACATAATATGTCTGAAAAATGACAAGTGGTTGATGTATGAATATGGGTGTGGTAAAATATTAGTGGTCATCATTGTGGTAATTAAAAGGAAGAACATTATGAGTTCTTAAGATGGTCCTTCAAATGTGAAGGTAATTTTGTCCATTAAATTGGTAAGAAAGGTTATTGGACACATTTTTTCTTAAGATGCTCCGTCAAACGTGAAGGTAATTTTTATCCATTAAAGTGGTATGAAAAGTTATATGTCACATTGTTGTTGGTGCAACCCAATTTAAAAAGTTTTGTAAATCCTCCATCAAAATAAAGGAATACAAAGTGGATACACTTGGTACATTTGACCTCTTAAAGTGATGCTGAGATGAGTCACATAACAAATACATGAGAATCTCATGTCACATAACTTAACTCAGGATAACCACTCGAATTTAGTGGACAAGCAATGTTGCCAACTAAGGGTGTGTAGTGTTTGAGAGAGAGGGAGAGTGAATGTTTAAGAGTAGGAATAGTGGTTTGAACGAAATTGAATTTGGAAATTGGTAGCTTGTAGAGTAAAATCCGACCTATATAGCCAAAATTGAACCACATATGATCAAAATAAGTTAGAGGGAGCGTTAGTTCAGTTGCGCTGCCGTGGGGCGGTGGCGCAACTTGGCATTGCTCAATCAGTACTGAAGTCATTTTCGTTTGGTAAAGTAATACACAAAGTAGTTAGTATTAATATATCTAATGACTTTGAATGTGTGGCTGATGCACAAAGTAGGTGTGGCTTATATATATCAATATTACCTTATATATAAGCCAACAACAAAAAGGACTAACGCTGCAGTACTTAATTGTACATTATGTTATGTGACTTGTATTATTTATATTTTATCCATATTTACCTTTATTTTTCCTTATCATCTCTATTTTGGTACATTACTTCACTTCAATTAGACAATATAAGAAAGCAAGGGCTTTTCTAAAAGGCTCCATGCATAATAACATAGCTTTTATCTCAGCTATCATGTATGATAACACAACCGTTGGTGCCCTTTCGAGCCGAGAGATAAGGGATTGAAATTCATTGGACTAGACATGTCTTCTCCATGATCTCAGGAAAATGAAAATAAATTCTCAAAGATCCATAAACAAATCTGTAAAGTTGTCTATAAATGTAAAATCATATATAACCCCTTATTTTGAGGCAACTATTCCATAGCCTCTTAGTACCTTATATATAAGCCAACAAAAAAAGGACTAACGCTGCAGTACTTAATTGTACATTATGTTATGTGAGTTGTATTATTTATATGTCTAATATTGATATCAATGACTTAGGTTTAATTAATTGAGAGCTATAACATTAATTTATGTAGAGTTGGAAAATAGGCAATGAATTGAAGGCTATAACAATAATCAATGGTGGCTATTTTGAAAGAAATTGGCTACAATTGCAATTCAAAATTAGGCCAAAAAAGTAAAAAAAAACTAACAATCCAAGTCTCCCAAAATTAGCTAATTCATGTGTGCTACAAAGGCAAGCATATGAATTGTGCTTATTCACCCTAAATTTAAGCCATCCAATGCATTAATTTGTTCCGTTGAAATTTGTCATGATCCCTAATTCTTTGTTATGCCTTCCTCTCCAGGTGGATGACTTTCTAACAATAACACACTTATGGCATGGACCAAATACAAATGGAGAAAGCAATTTGAAATACAAATGGAGAAAGAAAATTGAAAAAGTTAGAGTGGTATTTAACTGTTGCATAAAAGTCACTTCCTTTTTATGGGTTTGAACGAAACTTTCCTCCTGAATCATATTTTATTTTATTTTTTCTGAAAGGTACAAATGTACTGCTAAAGAAGCACCAACATCCATGTGAAAAAAAAATCTGCTTGAAAAAATGAAAGTTAGATAACTGTCAACCGTTGCAAGATCAAGAGAAACCCTTTTAGGATCTATCATTAATATTTTTAGCATTGTTAGTAGTGTAATTTTCAACTAAAAATTGTGTGAATTACAATTTTCATTTGATGGCAGAGATTATTTTTTTTGGTTAATTCTCAAAATTACAACTGTTGATGATTCCTTCCCATGTAGTGATTTTTTTATGAAATCAATGCATATCAATTGTTGAAACATTCAGGTGTAGTTATTTTGGTTGTCATACGAACCTAACTATGCACTAGCTATATCTTTTTTATGGTACTAATGCATTATTAACTTGATGCTAATACAATTTGTAATGATGAAAAATTTAAGGTAAGATATATCTTTTGGTCCATTTTTTTTTAATAATAAATATTGCATATTTGAACACATTAAAAATCAAATTGTTGGGCTTATACCACGTGCATCGCACGGGCATCACTTTCTAGTATACAAGACAAGAATATGAAAGTTTTCAAGTGGTTGTTGTTACTTGCGGACCAATGTCAATTTCAGAATTTTCATTAAAGAAATTCAAGAATGTCTAGGGTTTGAATTTGGAAATTTTGAACTCCTAAACCACTGAGTCAATCTCTAGTCTTGTGTTCAATGGATTCAAAATTTCTTTCTCCCAATATATATACACCTTACATACCCAAATGTAATTACCATAAATGAAATGATCATCCTTTTTTAATCATTTATAAAAGGATTTCGCATTAGATAAAATTATATTTTTTTGTTATTTCTCTAATCATAACTAGAATCTTAAAATTAATTAAAGTTTGAACAATTAGATCTTTTTATATTTTAAAAAAAAAAACTCCTAAATGTAGCAAGTAGGAATGGAATTTGATCATTTTGGTTTCACCACAATAAGTGAACATTAAAAGTAAATAAATAAGTACTATATTGGTACATCTTTAACACGTGCTACCCTATGTTCTTTTCTAGTTTTGTATTATATTTTCAAAATTCAAATAATAAATTTATATTACCAACCACGCTCATCATTTGTGTTGAATTAACTTTTTATTCTTCAACGCCCTCCTTCAAGCTAGGTGGTATGAAGTAGAATGTATTATAAGATTTTTGCAGAGTTTAAGTGTCTTTTTAAAATAAGAGGACTAATTTGAGGAGACTTTATGTATTTTCCTATCATTAAATTAAACCTTAAGAAGGTTGTCAAAAGAGAAGTATAATATATAGTAGTACATTTTCTTTTAGAAGAAACATTATACTCTTAAAGGTGCAAAATGCATAAACAAAACTAAAAAGGTTATTCGGATGTACAAAGAACTAATATCAAGCAATTGAATAAGAAAGCCAAGATATAGTTAGGAATCCTAGCCAAATCCTCGAACACTCAGACTTGGTATAGAAAGCTAAGCCCGTGAGTGAATATAGCAGCAAAAGCATTCATTCGAGTTTTAGACAAAGACAAGTCAATTTTTAAATCTCCATCAAAGTCCTTAGATTTACTAAGAGACATCAAAATTTCACCATCATCATTGTCAAGAGAAATGAATTCTAACTTCGCGGCCCTTCCCCATCCGAAATCAGCAGCATACAAGTCAAGTTTTGGCGATCCAGCAATTGAAAAAAATTGAATTAGGTCTACGTTGTCCAACGCTTTTAACCAATTACCATTAAGGACCCATTCTTCATCCTTCATTTTTTTTTGAATGACTTCTCTAATTAATTCCACCGCAATTATAAAGCCTTCCTTTCCAACTAAGTCAGCATGCCTTGTACTTGTGACACACCCAACTATGCCTTGTATTTTATTTTTTTTATATATTTTTTTTAAAATAAATTATTTTTTAAAAAAATAAATATTCTTATTTTCTTTATCTTGTAGTTAAATTAAGTTCATACACTTTTTTTGCCTTGTATCTAAACTTCTTTTTTTAACCTTCATTCATTGTTTTTTCTATTGATTTTATTTACTCTTTTAAAAAAATATTCTTATTTCTTTATCTTGTATTAAAAAAAATTACACATAGTTTTTTAAAATAATTAAATGTGAAAACAAAAGAAATTAATGAAAGAAAAAAAAAGTTTAAAGTGAAAAAGAAGTTAAAATAAATATTTTACAAAAAAAAAATGAAAATAATTAAATATAGGGAAAAAGTCAAAATGCCCTTAAACTATGTGAAAAGAATAAAAATATCATCCGTTTGTAGTTTGGCTAAAAAATACGCTTGTCGTCAATACTTTGATTCAAAAATGTCCTTGCAATCAATACTTTGGTCCAGAAATGACCCTATAGTTACTAAATGGTCAAAATTGTCCTTTTCCGAATAAATATATTATTTTTTCTTTTTGAACACATCTTCTTCCTAATTAAATATTATTAAAGAAAATTGTTCTTGTTTTCTTTCTTTTAAATCACTTTAACCAATAAAAATGTTGGAGATATTTTTTTCTTCTTAATCTCATTTTATCAATTAAAATAAAAGAACTGCATGTACCCTTTCGACAGATAATGTATGTCATATATATAAGATCATAGTATATCTATCATTAATTTATATTTATATATCGATAAAAAATAATTATAATAAAATAAGAAATATTTTCATTTTTTTTCTGAATTGAAGTAAGATAAACATTTGCTAATCTAAAAGAAAACATTATTAGAAAAAGAATGTGTTAAAAAGAAAATAAATAATATATTTATTTGGAAAATGAGCATTGTTAACCCATTAAATAACAATAAGGACATTTTTGCACCAAAGTATTGACGACAATGACATTTTTGGACCAAACTACAAACGGGTGACATTTTTTTTCTTTCGCATAGCTTAAGGGCATTTTTGACCATTTTTCCTTAAATATATATAAATTTTAATATCAATAAATATGTGTACTAACTAATTATAAAGTTACCAATTAAAAATGACATGTGTCCAATTTATTCATTCATCAGTTGTCTTCAAAAGAGTGTGCACACTCTCTATGTCACGTCAACATTTATGGTGTATTTATTTCATTTTAAGTTAGTTTAGGGGGTTAAGTTTAAGTTTAGTAGAGTATAAAACGACCCATTCTCAATCTTTGAGGTACGAACATGTATTGATAACCTTTGAAACACTACTTTTATAGTTTTAGGCATGCTTTCTATTAAAACATATATTTAAGAGATTTGATATTATTATTTAATAATATTTTTTCTTTTTCCTATTCAAATATAACTATATATTCGACTACATTATAATGACATGTTGAATAACTAAATTCATGAACCGCAAGGAGAAAAATCAAATCAAACTTATTTTGGTTCGAATTGAAAAATCAAAAATCCCAATTGAAAAATGTAAAATTGAACTGAGAAATCGAATGTTCAACTTTACTTGCTACAAAATACCAAGCATTCATTCGCATTTCAGGCAAACACAAGCTAATTTCTAAATCTCCATCTGAATTTCTAGACTTATTGAGGGATTCGTTACCACAGTCGATAGAAAGGGACTTTAAAATTTTGATACAAATGATTTGATTTGATATTTAAAAAATTCGAACTAACCGAGTTCTTGTTCACCCATATTGTATTAATCTTCTACCCTTATACGAATTTCATATCTTCTTATCCAAGGTCATATCCCTGATAATATATCATAAAGAACTAACATAAACCAATTGAATAATAAAGTCTTGGATGACATGATGATCAAGATGCACCAATAACGATTTGAAAAGGGATTCTTATTTGGAGTAGTATTGTAATGACCCTAAAGGTCATTTTAGAAAATTTTCATAAAATGACCGTTTTACCCCTCTCGATAGTTGCCCCGAGTCCTAATTGTTGTATTTTCGAAGTTGGTTTGAAGGAAAATTGATGAAAAGTTGAGTTTTTGGAAAGTTGAGTTTTTAAGAGTTAAAGTTTGGTTAAAAGTTCTATTTCGAGTCATTTGGAGTTTCGAGACTCGAATCGGATTTCCGTCGATTCCAGCGGTTTTAGAATGTCGAAACGGGCCTATGAGAATTTACGGAGTCGAATTTGGAGTTAAAATGAAGATTTGAGGTCCTAAGTTGCAAAAATTGTGAAATTTTGATTAAGAGTTAACTTTTGTCAACAAACGAGGTTCCGGTGCTCGAAATGGAATTCCGAGGGCACCGTTGGATTCAGGGGGTGATTCTAAGTCTAGAATGAATCTTGGTTGAATTTTTAGAGGCCCCGAGTGCGTTTCGAGTTTTTGAGCCTAAAGTTAGGTTCTTGACGCCTTATCGGATACCGGGTCAAGGAGACCTCGAATTCAAATTCCGACAATTTCATTGAGTCCGAAATGTCATTTTCAAGCTAGTAGCATATTTGGTTTGTGTTCGGAAGTGCCAAATGAGTTTTGGGTGAGCTTTTAAGCTTCTTGGATACTTTGCCACTATTTCAGCAAATTGTGGCAACTAAAGGGTTCATTATTAGTTTTAAAGGTCGAAAAATTATTCCAAAGGTTCTGAAATTTTGAGCATGAATTATAGGACTTATCTGCAAATTTTGGTGCATTTTCGCTAACCCGAGATTGGACTTTTATCACAAATAAGAAATAATTGTTTACCGAGTAGAAATGATATTTGACTGGGCAAACGAGCATGAAATTGAGCTCCAATTGAACGAGCAGGTCTGTATCATTATTTAAGACATTTACAAAAAAGAATCGGGTCATTTCACTATCGTATGAGGAAATTACGGCATTTTTAGTGAAAGATTAACTGCTGTTTTTCTGGTGCATAACAGCCATGTACTGTTATAAAAATCTCAGACTGTGTTCATTTGGTATTTTGAGCATATCGGGAGTTCTAGAGATCAGAATGGAGTGATTCTTACGGGTTTCCTCTTGAATTAATATGAGAGTTAGTATTCAATCTTCAATTCGACATTTTCTCATAATTTCTTTATCTGGTTTTTTTTTCCTATCCGTAAACCTCTTGGGAAAAATTGGGGTTTTATCGATTTGGACTCCCTTTTTGATGAAAAAGGTATATTTACGATCCTTATGTTATGGGTAAACTGATTTTAACATAAAATTATTGATTCATCGATTATTTTCATCATATTAACCGCGTACAATTTTGACTTTCCCGGTAAAGTTAAAATTTGATAAATTGAGAATTTCAAGGTCGATCTTAACTCCGATTTTTATGAAATTTTATATTTGAACTTATCTAAGCATGGGTAAGATGTTTTTCAAGAAATATTTCATTTTCGAGTCGGGGTTTCGGATCCGAATATTTTAGGTTTCTTCAAGAACATGGATTTTCCTTCAAATTGAGTTTGTGAATTGATTTCAACTCTGTTTTCAAATTGGTTTTCACCATTAGCTTCCAAATACTTTAAGGATCATTTTACATCAAAAATTTCCAGATTTGGGTATCGTTTTCCGGTATGAGACTTTTGGACCGTTTTGCCCTTTTCCCCTAAATTTCTTGATTTTGGTGTCATTGGACTCGAATTGTGATTGTGAATAATTGTTTGAATAGATTATCGTGATCCAGATTATACTCGGAAAGGAAAGGCTCAAGTCAAGTAACTTTTGGAGTTCGTTTTAAGGCAAGTGGCTTCCAAACTTTGTAAAACTCTTAAACTACGCATGACTACTTTCCTAATTGTGTTGGGGAGTAATGGGGATTGAGGATGGGTTTTATTTGTTGATTGAAATTGTTGTAAATGAAATATGGGAAATAAAACGAGCTAAATGTGTTATATGTGACTTGAATTTGTTGAATAAGTCATGTGACAACCGATATTGAGGGGATAGAAGAGCATGAGTAGGCTATGATTGATACAGACATTGATGTTGAGACAAATAATGTGTAATATTATGATGTGGCCGTGATATGGTTGTGATTGAGACAAGTGATGTGTAATACTATGATGTGGCCGTGATATGGTTGTGATTGAGACAGGTGATGTGTAATACTATGATGTGGTCGTGATATGGTTGTGATTGAGACAGGTGATGTGTAATACTATGATGTGGTCGTGATATGGTTGTGATTGAGACAGATGATGTGTAATACTATGATTGTGATTGATGACATGTGCATATTTATTATTCATCCCATGTGTGAACTATCTGTTGCATGAGTTCTGAGACACTGATATGAGGATGGATGGATATGAGACACAGTTGAGACTAGCTCCGGCTAGAGATATATGAGATGGACTAGCTCCGGCTAGCGATTTGGATGCCGATGGGATCTGGTTCCGGCGGTGATACATGGTCCATGTGTGGCCCCCATGGGTTCTGATTTGAGTATTCAGCGTGGACTGATTACGTCAACAGATGTGTATCGTAGGACAGACATGCATCACGACTACATGACATCATTATTGCATTTTGCATCACATTTGCCTTATCTTTGTCTGTGATGTGTGGATTGTATCGATTTACCCTTCTTATGTGGAATTTGATCTACTTGCTCTTATTTGTTGATCTGAGGTTGATGAGGATATACTGTTGGTTCTGGCTGTTGAATATGATCTGTTTAGTATGGGTTGGTTGGTTTGCTGCTAGATTGAAGTTTCGGTGGTTTGGTTGGGATTGAAAGGAGTTGTTTGTAGCTGCTAGTTTTGCTTAATTTAGAGTTACTTGCGAGTACCTGTGGTTTTCGGTACTCACCCTTGCTTCTACACAATTGTGTAGATTGACAGCTCTCTCAGATTCGGCTTAGTAGTTTCTTTAGCAGATTGAGCTTCGGGACATACTCGAGAGGTAGCGGTTCATTCCAGACGTGCCCTTGAGTTATCTTTACTTTCAGTTTTGTTCTATTCGAGAACTATACTCTGAGACTTGTATATTTTTATTCGAATTCTATATTTAGAGGTTTGTACATGTGACAACCAAATTCTGGGTAGTGTTGAGTCTTAATTAAAGTGTTCCGCTTATTTATTATCTTTTATTCTCGTATTTCTACTTCTCTATCGTCGTGGTTTAGTTAGGCTGACGTGTCCGATGGAAAATGGACACGTGCCATCACATCCGGATTTGGGGTGTTACAAGTATTACAACTACAATTTGAAGTATTTCATCTATGACACAACTAGAGGATAGTCTTTATGTCTATTTTTTTTTGGTAGGGGTCCTTTCCAAATCCTCGAACACTCAGACTTGGTATAGAAAGTTAAGCTCGTGAGTGAATATAGCAGCAAAAACATTCATTTGAGTTTTAGACAAAGACAAACCAATCTCTAAATCTCCATCAAAGTCCTTAGATTTACTAATAGACATCGAAAATAACAGATACAGAATCTCCTGTCACATAACGTAACTCAGGATATCCGCTAGTATCTAGTGGACGAGCAACGTTTTCGGCTAAGGGCATATAGTGTTTGAGAGTGAGGGAGAGTGAATTTTTAAGAGGAGGAATAATGTTTTGAACGAAATCAGGTTTGGAAATGGGGAGCTTGTAGAATAGGATCCGCCGTATACGGTGGAACCCTAACCAAACAAGATCAAAATAAGTAAGAGGGAGTGTCACCTCCACTGCGCCGCCGGGAGGTGGCGCAACTTGACATTGCTCAATCACGGAGGCCATGTTAACTTTTAAGTTAATGTTATAATAATAATTGAGTTCATAATCAAATGTATATTTAGAGTTCAAACTATAATACTCTCTTGTCCCAATTTATGTGACACATTTCGTTTTTCGAGAGTCAAACAATTTAAGTTTGACCGAAAATTTGCTCGTGAAATCTTCAATTTTTTTAAAATGAAATTCATATATTTATAAACTACATAAAAAGTACTATAAGTCACAATAATTGATAATTCAAAATATTTAAAAGATATATGAAAAATTTACGGTCAAAAATAGATTTGTTTAAATCTCAAAATTCGAAATATGTCACATAAATTAAGACAGAAGAAGTACTTAAATTCACGTAAATTCATAAATAGACGTCTTAATCGGCCTTGGGAAATGTGTATGGTTGTAATGGGCATGTGGCTGATTTTGAATTATGGCAGACAATACGCACATCAAATCTGCCATGTTTTTTTTTTTTTTTTTTTCAAGACTAGAAATCATAATTCTAGATATTTTAGATCTCTTTAAAAAATTGAGGCAACAACACCATGTGAACAGATTTCAAAAAGCAAATTAATTTATTTATTTTTCGTCCAATAATTAATGCAATTTGAAAAAAATAAATATTAAATTAGATTTTGAACTTAACTTATTTCAGCGATCACACGGAAGTTTCTTCCCACTCATGCCTGGATGCGAATAGAGTTCCACTAGGGCATTTTTAATACACTTCTATATTTTAATCACATCTTGTGATTTGATATGAAGAATATTATAACAAATTTTTATTCTTAATAATTACGTAACTGATGACCTCAACATATGTCTTGTGCATATATTTTTATTGAAAATGATATAATACTACCATGAATTTCCTCTATTGTATTTTAAATTGACATGAGATGTATTTTTTACCTCATTTCCTGAGGAGTCAGAAAAGGAGGGGCTAAAATTTTTTGGTGAGGGTGGCAGATCACATGTGTCTAAAATTTATTTGACAAACTTTCTTAGGGGGAATTTAAAAAAAATCATACCTATATAATTTTCTCAAGAAAAGCATACATGACTAAATCTAACAAAAACCAACATGGTTGTGGTGCACTGGTGATAGTGTTTCACCCTTAACCAGAGATCTCGGGTTCGAGCCTTGGGTATGGAGAAAATCCTGTTGGAAGCGTCACCCCCAAATGGGCCCTGTAGAGCGCGATCTGAATTTAGTCGAAGCTCCAATGTGGGCTCCGAACATTGGGTGGAAAACCAAAAAAAAAGAAAAACTAAATCTACAAAAGAATTTATTGGCATGAAAACTCCAATTTTGACCCAAATCCAATTTATGAATTGAATTTTTATTTGACTATTTTAATTTTGGGTCTAGTAACCAAATCGAACTGAAAAGAAAAAACAAACTCATAAAGATAATGATATACAAAAGTGTATAAATTTTTTCATGAATTATTTTTAGATATACAAATGTAAACTGAAAAGTGTAGTTACGTGGTTGCAAAGTGTTACATTAGGCTGTTTATGTTTTTTTAACAAAAAAATATTTTATAACCTCAAAAAAAGAAAATATGAAAGAATTAACATTAAATAGTAACAATATCCAGATCATAATTAAAGGGATGGAAACTCATTAATGTAAAAATATTTACTATCCAAATAATTAAAGGTAACCTCTTCAAAAAATATAGGCAGTGAGTCATTTCTTAATACTATATAATTGTGCTTTATCATTTTCATTATCAAAAATACATTTTGAAAAAATCGTAACCAAAAAAAATAAAAATGGCAGCCTCTTTGTCTTTGTTTAAAGTTGTGTTTCTTCTTGTGCTATTTTTCATGGGCAATGCAGATATATCATCTCTTTACTTTATTCTTTTTTTACCAATCAAGAATGATAAGAGATAATAAAATATATTTTTTAAAAAAATTATATATCCTTTTTCAAATAATCACTCAATCAATCAAAATGCAGGTACGAAACTTCTCTGGCCGTAAATAAAAAAAAAAGTATATCGCGAATCAAAACTAGTTGAGAGAAGTTATGAACTTAACATCATTGGATATCTCTACCTTTAATTGACGCTCTTGAATCTAATCTATAGAGAGTATAAATCTTGTGTAGCGTGAATCTGAATTTGTAAAATTTATCATTCTCCTTTATTTATTTTATTAAAATTCTTACATGTATTTTATTTTATTTTATTTTAACAGAGGCAAATATTTGTCAAAAAGCAAGTAAAACATTCAAGGGACCATGTGTAGAACAGGCAAAGTGTACAAGTGCCTGCGAAAGTGAGGGCTTTCAATTTGGAGAGTGTAGTAACTCCATATGCTACTGCACAAAGCCATGTCCTCCCAATTAATTAATCTCCAATAATAAGTATTTTATTTTTTATTACTTCTTAATTATCATTGTATTTTTATGAGGCTCAAATAAATACATACATCTACTTTGATGATCAATCTACATCTATTTATAATTGTTGTTTATATAGTACGATGATATGTCATAGCTCTTCTCATGAAATGAGATGAATACTATGAATTGGGGGCACTAACTCATTTATTTATTTTACATTTCCTTTTTAAACTAATCATACATTTAATTAGATCGCAAATCAACACTAGTTGAAATTAGTTATGAACATAGATAAATTATGATGCATAAGATCTCTCAGATTATAAGTGTTTTGAATTATAAGTGTTTTACCACTCTAAATATTCGTACTTATGTGCCTATTTGTATTAGAGTATAAAACTTACAAATTTTAAATATTATTTTTAATATATGAGGCATAATTTATATTAGAAAATATATTAAAGAGATTTGACATTATTATTTAATAACATTTGTTCTTTTTTGCCATTCAAGTGTAATTATTCGATCACATTAATTATTTTATAATGGCATGTTAATAAATAGGGATGGGAATGGGGCGGTGTAGGGTGGGGGCGGTGCGGGTTGAGCTTAACCCGTAAAAATTTTAATTCGCCCCACCCCGCCCCGCATAACAACTCTTTTTTATTTTCAACCCTCCCCCCCCCCTCCGCATAGACCCGCCCCGCATAATTTTTTTAATATTTTCTTTTTCTAGTTATGTTTGATACTAAAAATAAATTCATTTTTTCATTAAGTTGTATTAATTTAATAGGATAGTGACTTAAAATTTTATTTTTTAGAGGTCAATTGAGAAACATGTAAGAAATTGTATTGTTTTTTATTGGACCGTTTTCATTTATTATCTTGAATATTTAGTAGCTTTAATGGAATTATTTTAATAAATAATGCTCTATCACTCTTATAACATGTAAAAAGTTAAGATTAAGTTTAAATCCACATAAAATCACATATACCCGCAACCCGTCCCGCCCCACATTAATTTTTTAAAAACCAACTTCAACCCGCCCCACCCCACATAGCCTTAAACCCACCCCGCCCCGCATCCGCCCCATTGCCATCCCTATTAATAACCAAATGGAACCAAAAAGAGAAAAACCAAATCAAACTTATTTTGGTTTGAATTGAAAAATTGAAAACAAAAACTCAAAAATCTGAACTTAAAAAAAAATGTAAAAATCAAACGCATGTTGTAATGAACTTGAATCCAGCGATAACTCTAACTCGTTTCTCAACTATATTAATTAGGCTAAAGATCAATTACAATTCCACCAAGTAAAGGCAACAACTCAAAAGGTAAAATTCCAAACAGAAATACATAAATATTGAAAGTAAGAGCTAGGATCGACTGAAGAAGGAGACGAGGAGCTAGACTTAGAGAAAACAGGATGAGAGATATAGACTTTGCCTAAGCATGATCATAATACACATAAACCTATTTTGCTCTCACAAGTCTCTATTTATCAAACCGAATCCCACACATAGCTACTTAATCCGGTGTTGGGCTGATTGTATTAGAGTATAATGTAAAGCTTATATATTTTTAAACATTATTTTTAATGTTTTAGGCATGATTTATATTAAAGTATATGTGTAAGAGATTTGACATTAAACCACACAACATCGAAGAACGTAAGAGAGAGTGTCAACTCTCCCGGAGGTGGCACAACTTGACATTGCTCAATCACCATTGCCATTGCCACCATAGTTTTTTGTGGCTAAAGAGTTTAATTATTTTATTTGGAACAAGGATGGGTTTTGGACTTTAGCTTATCAATATATATATATAGAAAATCAATGTGGGGGAACTTTTGGTTTTCGTTAGATATTTACCAAATTTTGATTTAAAGAAGAATAATTAAAGGGCAATTTAGTCATGCCATAATTTTTTCTATTAATAATAAATAAATTAAAAGAATTTTTACAACAAAATTAAAATAAGGGAGGTAATGTAATATTGTAAACCACAAGAAAGGTTAATGTAATGAGATCAAACCTGAAGAAATGTCTCTAATATTATTCCTATTATTAAAGAGATCATATTTATTATTTTCTCGGTCACCAACACCAATAATTTTAATGTGGGGGAGGGGGGGGACCCTTTCGTATTTAATTGTTGTGATGTCTAAAATAACTTTCTGCAGATATCATGTTACCTACATTAATTATTTGGTTGTGGACAGAAAATTAATGTTGGTCCACTGATTATATTGTGTGTTCTGAAAAATATGAGTATCTTTTAAAATATAATTTTTATTTTTAAAATAAAAAAAAATGACTTTTGAAAAATGAAATTGTGTTTGTCCATCGAATTATTGGTGATGGCCGGAAGCATATTTTAGTTTACAATATTGAGCTAGCTGGAATCATTTTAAAACTAGTTAAGTTGTTTGCGCTTCATGCGACCAATTATACTCTTTTTGTAAATTTATTGATATAGAAAAGGTTAAACAAATACATACATGTAACAAAAACTCTTAAACAACCCAATTTTTAAAATGAATATGAAGTTGAGGCATTTTAGTTTACAGAGTTCCAACTAATTTAAAGAATAATAAATTTTAGGTTTAGCAAATATAAAAATTATATTTGTATGTTATAGCTATAGTTTGCATAATGGCGCTCCATATCAAATTTTATGTTTGCTATGGAGCATGAGACTTGTATAAATCGTAGGCAGACATTTGTTTGTATAAAAGCGTAGCGATTGTATATATATATCGGTTAGATAATTGTATATATGTAACTACTATGTATATCTATCAATGATTGTGTCTGTATATCTGCATAAAATTTGAATTTGTATACAATTGAATCGAAATAAAACATTTGTATATCAAATTTCTCTCTCTCGCTTTATACAACACAAATTATACATTGTACTTTGTATAATTTGTATTTGTATAAAGCGAGAAAGAGAGAAAGGCAAAAGAAAACTGGTAGGGGAGGATCTGTATTTGTATAATTATAAGTGTATAGGACGAAAATATATGTATTTGTATTTGTATATACAATTTTCTCTCGCTTTATACAACCACAAACGCAATTTATACATTTGTGTTTGTATAAAGTGAGAGAGGCGAGGGAGAGTGGCGAGCGAGATCAAGGAGAGTGGCGAGCGAGATTCTCTGAGGAGAGAGGCGAATGACAAGTATTTGCTACAAATTACAATTAAATGAAACTGTGGTTATAACATTTAATTTGAATTAATAATTTGTTATTTTATACCATTTTCCCTTTAAAGAACAATGCAAATCACACTTGACAATTGACACTTATTCGGTTGTGGTAGAAAATTAAGCGACTAGAGATGTAAAGGATCTAATTTGGAAAACAAGACCATTCAACTTCATTTTTGATTAGTCGTGTGATTAATCATATATATAATATTAATTTGTTATTGTTTTACTCAAAAATATAAATAAAAGAAAAATGTATAAGTTTCAAAAAATCGATTCAACTTATGGTTTAAGAGAAATCGAATTTCCAAAAGAACAAAGTCGCCACTAGATTTTTTAGTAAAAATCAAGAAAAAACTTATAAAATTTTCAACAGATTAAAATCAATTGAAAAAGGGTTCGAGTTCAATGTACATTCCGAGATGGTGTTAGGCCCTTGGAATGCCCGCTAACTTGCGGTTGACCGACGATTTGACTAAAATGACTTTGATTAATTTTTGAAATTTTAATTAAGTAAAAGAACTCATAACGACTTTGACTAATTTTTTTTTTGGAATAATAACTAAGTAAAAAACTCATTTATTTTAAACTTATTTATTTATTACTATTATTTTATTATTATTATTATTGTCATTTTAATTATCTTAAGGGAAAATGGACTAAAGGGAAATTTTTTTAAAGGGGAATAATTTTAATGACAAGACTAATAAAAATAGAGTAAGAATATAAGTATTTTAATTTGGACATGATAAAAAATTGAAATGGCTATCCGTAGGAATTTAATTAAATTAAACCATAATCAAATAATTGGTTAATCAACATAATAAACAAATAAAGAGCAAAGGAGAAAGATATCGAATTTGGGGTTTTGGCCCAACTTTAAGAACCTGTCCTAATACTAAAAATGACCCAAAACAATGAATTTAGGCCTATTTAATTAATTGGGAAAATTTTCAAAACAACAATATTTTAGCTTTTAATGGGACTCCTTAGCAATAGTTTCACTATTTATTTAAAATGTCAATATTTTAATTTGTTAAGGATTGAGTTATGTACTTATTTTATTTTGATTAATTTGAAAGAATACAAATAATTAATAACTGAATAGAGAAAATTATGGAACAAAAAATTTCAAAAAAGGTAATTTTTTTTAAAAAATTTAACATCAGTTATGTTTTTGAAAGAGCATATGTTGCCATTTTTCTTTCTAGCGTTTTTTTCTTTGTTCTTGAGAATTTTAATTATTTTTTTTAAAAACAGTAGTTTGTATTTTATATCTTATATGAGTGGAAGTGTTGGAAAATTTCTAATGCCCTCTGTTTTGGATATTTAAATGTTTGAACTTCTTTGAATATGTGTTCATCCGAAATGTATTCAAATACCTAATGATATGTATAACTAATTTAAAATGCAAAAAATGTTGGTATTGATTTATGATGAATACAACTCTTTGGCATTCTAGTTCAAGTACAAAAATAAAGGCAATTGTGTAGTATATACCAAAATATTAATACAAATTAGTTGTAGATCGAAATGATATTGAAAAATACAGTTGCGATGAATACATATATAATACATAAAATAAGTTTATTCAAAATATATTGTATTTATATTTCAATATCCAATTTTGTTATATTATTATTTCACTTTAAATTTGTAGAAAATATTTTCTAGTTTAGTTTTTATTTCAAATATCAGGTTGTATTTCAATATCATTTTGTATATCAAACACAGAATGAATACCAATAATTTTGTATTCCCCTTCTTGTGATGTATTCATCGCACAATTTTATATATTATGTATTCATAAAATTATATTGCTTTAGCCAAATAAAATACAAAATATGTCTTACTAAGTTTGTATTTCAAATATCAGGTTGTATTTCAGTATGATTTTGTATTTCAAATGAAAAAATGAATACCAATAAGTTTCCATTTCCCTTCTTATAATGTATTTGTCACAATTCTATAAATTATGTATTCAATCATAATATATAGAATTGTGACGAATACATTATATACCTATTTAAATTACTACAAACTAAAAAAGAAATACAATATTTTAAAATAAAAATACAAATGATGAGTAAAAGAAAAACAATTGACAAACAAAAATTAATATGAATACAATTGTGGTATGAATACAATTTTGTAACCTTCTTATTTGACTTTGTCTTTCTTCTTCTTCATCTACTATGTTCTTTTTTCCAATTTTTTCCATCAAAATCGAATTTGAATCCGTATTCACTTGTGCATTAGTAACCCTATAAGCAAAATTCAAAATTATTAAATATGAATGTATAAAAAAATCAAACAATATATGATATATGTGTGCTAATGTAGTTACTACAATCTACTAAATCTCAAATATGAAAACAAATTTTTTGATAATTTGAATTTCGAAATTATAAAAAATTAGAATGTATTAAATATCAAACAAAATAAACATACATATGAATTTCTAGATTCTCCAAAATCTGAAAAATTAAAAGAAAATCACAAAAAAAAAAAATGAAAATCATAACTATTTGATGAATAACTAAACAAAATTACATAAAAATTGAAAAATTCGACTGAAAATCCGTAATATATAGAATCGGTGATTTAAACATCAAATCAAAATAAATCAAAATGAATAATGGAAATTACCTTGCCAATCGAGAAATCTGCTTGAATTAATAAATAGATTTCATTTAACAATAAAGAAGATTTCTTGATAAACAACAATTTAGCACCTTGAAGAAAGATAAACTTGAAACGTGAAAGGTGGGGAAGAAACGTGAAAAGTGGGGAAGAAACATGAATGGAGTTGAAAAAAGGTTAATGTGTATTGGTTTAATTTTTTTTTTCTTGAAACAGTTATTGATATATAATTTGGTCCAATATAGGACTCTTTCCATAAATAAAATTAATTTTAAATACTAAATCTGAATACATATTATTTTATAAAAATATTGTCATTCTGCCATTTTAAATAAATATTTTAAAGTGTTGTTATTTTGACTAATTATATTAGGTATTATGACTTAATTGCTAATTTTCCCTTAATTAAATCTGCTGCTGCAAATTCTTTTGGACCTTTTTGGGCCCATTTTTGCCTCCTTTTCCACACTTAAATCTGTGTATTACATCAAACGTATACGGCATGTATTTCGACCCATTTTCGTGTATATTGGGCTATATACCAAATGTATACAACCTAAATCAGCTTTTGAACACCTATAAATCGGTTTAGGGCCTGTATTTGCTGCATTCAACCCGTATATCAGTGTATACGGGCTGTACATCAGCTTGTTTTCAGCTTTTCAGGACCTGATTCTGCTTCCGGAACCTGTATATCAGTTTCCCTTTCACCCTCGAACACCAAAGGCCGACTCGATACTCGAAAATGCAAGGAGATGATGAAAAGAGTCCAATTTTGACTTTGCGAAGCATCACATGTAAAGCAAGTGAAAGGAAAGAATTAACATGGATAATTCAAGACTATCGTTCAGCAATTTTGTCAATAAAGAGGCAATAAGCAGACACATATTCATCAAATAATATGCAAGTTAAGATAAGAATCACATGCATCAAATGAAATAAGAAACTTTATCTTCAACACAAAAAAAAAAGCATTGCATTTAGATTAATGAGATATAAGTGTATTCAAAAGACTAATCATAGAGCTAATTTGATCATTTTTGGGAAGAAAAGTTGTTTGTAAATATGAAAAGAGATCATTCATAACAAGTAGATAAATCCAAAAGTGACCAAAATGCAATCAACCAACAACGAACTAATGATAAGCATGCTAATGGTTAAGAACTTTAAAGCAAAATGACTACTAATTCCAACATTTTGGAAGGCCATAAAGCCAACTAAACATCACAGCAAACTCATCATCTAATTGCCATCATAATGACATTTAGCTAGACGAATCAAGTCATAAATACAAGGACCTGATTACTAAACAAACCAACGATCCTTGTAACTAAACTACTCAATTGGAAACTTAGAAAAGTATGATAATTAAGCACAAACGGAAACTATAGCCTAAGAATCATTAAACTAACAAATTCACATGTACACCAAGCAAAGAGAAGTATACATCAGTTTAAACTCAAAAGTCAACTAACCAAACAGTTCATTACTAGCTTACAACAACATGATATAAAGAGCTGAAGGCAGAACAATCACATCGGAAACGAAGTGCTTGCCAAACTTAGGCTAAAAATATCTTATTCGGAACTGAACATGTGGGACAACAAATGACTCAAACAAGACTAAACTTGTAAGCTAGTTAGTGCACAAAAATAGGATAAAACTTAGACACATAAAACAATATGAACTTCAATATAACCTTAGGAACACACAAACTGATCATGTAACCTCATCCAAAATGCAATAATGACAATCGAATGCAATGACCATCTTCACATAGAGATACCTCATTCAAGTAACTAGAATGGATTCCTATCCAAAAGAGTGGAAATTGATAGACATTGAACGAAAATAAGGCGAGTTTATTACCTCTTGTAGTGCAGCAAATCTGGGACGGACGAGAAGAGCACAACTCCTACCACGACTACGAGCTTAACTTTGCCGAAAACGAAACGAGAACAATACGAACAGTGATTTTTGAGGAAGAAGACGTGAGTACAAGCGTGGGGTTGCTGAGTACTGTTGCTGTTTGTTTTCTGATGTATGGGTTGCTGGAAATGGGCTGGGATATGAAGTGGGATAATGGAAATTGGGCTTGGGTTTGTAATTAGGAATTGGGTTGGCTAAATTTGAGAGGAAAATGCCTAAAACTTGGTCTTTTAATGAGTTGGAGACAAGGTGATGAGATGGCTAGAATTGCAATAAAAGGGTTAGGCAAATGAATTAACAATTTAGCCAAATTGAATTCTTTTAGTTGAATCGGCTTAAATAAGACGAATTAATATAATTAACTAACGAGCTTCTTAATCTCAACAAAATAAAATAATTAACTCAATTATAACTAATAACTCGAAAATATAAACTATTAAATAAACTAATTAATCAAATGTTTAAATAAAACTAAAAAAAAAATTGAGACGATTTTTGAATATTTATAAAATATACCCATTATATACATAATTATATAAAATATGTTTACCATTTAAAATATCATAAAAGGTGACAAAACTATTTAAAATAACTTGCAAATTATTTTGAATTTTTATAAAGTCAATTATTTCAACTCATTTGGAAATTAAGAAGCTCGATGATTAATTTTTATTGTGGAGGTCCAAAATTAGGTGTCAACAATTATCTTTTTAACTAGATTTAATAGAGCAAAATATGTATTTATTTGTCACGATTTAGACTGTCGTGATTGACACCCACACTAACGCTCCGGTGGGATAACCATTACTACTAACCAACTAACCCTAAAGCTAGACATTTAAAGATATGGAAGCAGGTTTAAATGCAGAAATATACTGGAGTTCCCATAAACTTCGAAAGTTTGACAAACAATTACTAAATTTAAGGAAACGACGCCTAGAACCTGAAAGTCAATGTACCAAAACTCTAAAGTTCAACAAGTCTAACAAAAAGGGGTACAACCCCGAATCTAAACAAACGAATATCTAAAGTACTAGTCTAAGTCCAAAGAAAATGGACTAAGTAAAAGGAGAACTCATGGCAGCCTGGAAGAATTGGCTCACCGTTGAATTCAGTCTCGATCAGTGATCTCCTATAAATGGGATTTGTCACTAGCCGTCTGAAGATGTCATGCACTCAATAAAGAAAGAACAAGTGCAGTATCAGTACACAACCACAGTGTACTGGTAGGATCACGCACCCACTCCCATAAACATAATATACGAAAACAATCACAATATAATAAGCACACATATACGAAATACAATTCAGTTATCATTTCAAGAGCAATGTACCATTCCACATTCTCATTAGCAATAGATATAGCAACACAATGGTCCTCTCATGAAACCCATACCCAAACTCTTAGTGTGCTGGAACGTGACACTTGATCCCAATTAATGTGTCGGAACGTGACACCCGATCCAAAATATGTGTTAGAACGTGACACCCGATCCCATATATGTGTCGGAATGTGAGACCCGATCCCATCAGCACAACCATAATCACAATCATATCATAATGTACAATACTCAAGACAAATAGTCAAGTACACAAAGTTCATGACATGGATCGTTCACAATCATTTCATTAGGTTTGTTTCCACATTTTATCGGATTCGCATACACGCATGCATACAATATAACAATTAATCCATATACATCACACAAACAGGAAATCAAACCATCACCTACCTCAAATCAAGCTTGAATCCTCCTAAGACACTTGATTCCTCCCTTTCCGAATTCTTTCCACTTATTCTAGGTCTACAAACAAGTAATATAACGCAAGGATCAATATATTAAGGTTTAATTGCACGGATTATAACAAACCCAATAACCCAAGACCAAATCCATGATCCCAATACCCAAATTAAGGATTTTTCCACCATTAACTTCAGATCAAAACCTTCCCCCAATAACAATTACCCAAGAATCTAAGTTCTACGGATCGAAAAACAAATTAGAGGAGTAAATCCTTATCTTTAGTGCTAGAAAAGGTGGAAAACCTTCAAGAAATAGCCCTGGGTCGTCTCTTAGCTTTCAAGAACGAAACTTGCTGAAAAATAATATTTTTAGGGTTTAATCTCGACTTAAGTCGCGACTGGCTGCTACGGCGGACTCCATCCCGCCACAGCGGCCCCACTTTGACGGGATAAATCCCGTCCCGGCGGATTGCACGGAGACAGAACGTCAGAATTAGAGTCTCAAACCCCCATTTCACAACACACCTTCAACCCATTACATTCAAAAACTACCCGTTCACACTAAGATCAGTTTCGAGGGTTCTATTCGCCCGAATTCGATTCTGTAAAGCAATATGGGCTCCTTAACGTCTTGGCTATCCACTCATGTAACCAAATTCATTATAATATCTTTCACTCATTACCATATTTCCCTAGACCTCACTGACTCTGATTTTGTCCAAATCTGGACTAGGCTAGAAATTTTCAAGTTACTACTCAAAAGTTTTCTGGCCCCAATTCTTTCCCCATTGGTTTTTCCCTAACGACGAAATCAGGTCTTTACATTAAACAATATTGGTAAATTAATTTTGAATCCACATATTAAAGGGGTAGATTGAGGCGCGCTCTGCTACATATCTTAATAACTCCAGTACATTCCCGTTTGTCTCTTCCCCTATCACGACCTTTGATTTTTTCAAGTAAATATATACATAATTAAGCACATGTTATTACGAAATACGTCACGTTAGCTAGGCTTGGTCATCTTTGATGATATTTAATTCTTGGGCTTCGTGATGTTATTTCATCCTATATATTAAATGTAGCTCAAATTTTATCAAAAGGAATCACAATTATGTTACACATCTACAGCTTAAATGTCTTTATTACATACCCATATAGTCATTCTTTGTTTATGAGGGACTTTTATTATGGACCGCCAAGGGCCAACTAAGGAATAAAAATCCTTAGATTTTGGGAATGGTTATCAATGAGATAATTAAAAGAGCAACTTTCACATATAGCAAACACAAAATTCATATTTGTATGTTATAGCAAAGTTTGCATAATTGCGCTCCATAGCAAACATAAATATGTATATTTCGCTATACATATACAAAAGAAAGCAGTTGTATAATTTGCTTTGGTATACATATACAAAAAGATCAATTGTATAAAGTGAGAGAAGCGAGTGAGTGAGCGAGATCTGGGAGAGTGGCGAGCGAGATTTGGGAGAGGGGAGAGAGGAGAACGAAAATATATGTATATATACAATTTTCACACATTTTATACATTTGCGTTTTTGTATAAAGCGAGAGAGGAGAGTGAGAGAGCGAGATCTGGGAGAGGGAGAGAGGGGAACGAAAATATATGTATATATACAATTTTCTCTCGGTTTATACAAACACAAACGTATTTTATACAATTTGAGTTTTTTGTATAAAGTGAGAGAGGCGAGTGAGAGAGCGAGATCTGGGAGAGTGGCGAGCAAGATTTGGGAGAGAGGAGAGAGGGGAATGAAAATATATGTATATATACAATTTTCTCTCGCATTATACAAACACAAACACACTTTATACACTTGCGTTTGTATAAAAAACGAGAGAGGCGAGGGAGAGAACGAGAGTGGCGAGCGAGATTCACCAGGAGAAAGGTGAAATAACAACAGTTTGCTATGAGGTACAATTAAATCAAACTATATTTATAACATTTAATTTGAATTAATAATTTGCTATTATATACAATTTTTCCTAATTAAAATTTATATCGGTCTCAGAAAAGGTAACAAACATCACCTAACACAAGTTAGGATGATATACAAAGGAGTGCATATGTATATATTGTCAATATATACGGACACATGTTGTCTTTACTTGTCTAAATTGTGATTGTTATCTCAACATGTACTGAAGGAATATGTGGCTGATATTGGAAAAGGTCTATCTTTGGGGGGCAGATTCAGAGGACTGCATGTGAGTTCACGGGAATTCAATATATAGTTTTTATTTCAATCTTATATATGTATTAACATATTCATTAATAAATATCTATAAATATTTGAATGTAAACTCATAAATTAATTGAAAGGCATGGAGCAATATGAAATCATGGATTCACCTTTGCCTATCAATATAATGATTTTCTCAGAAAGTGTTTTTACATAAATTGTAACGCATGAAATAATATGAAAAAAGTCGCCCCGTTATCTTTATTACGTTTCATATTAAGGAAATGTATGAAATATGTGTTTTTTTTTTTCATGAGCTCCTTTGGAACAGGAGCAGATACACATGTTATTATTATTTATGGTTTGACAGAATTCAATAGTTTTTGCTTTGATCTTGTATATGTGCTGGAAAATTCACTATAGCAAGCGAGACGTCGTCAAAATCATAAATTTCAAATCTTAAATCTGTCTCTCCTCGAGAATGAGAAAATTCAATAACTTCGGGTGTGTTTTGTTTGAAGAAAAATGGTTTTTAAGAGGATTTATTAATGAGTTACAAATGAAAACAAAGTGAAGTTTGATAGGTCTACTTCAGAAATTTTAGTCCACAAGCATATGTGAATAAATAATGTTAAGAAAAAAGTTGTACATTGGTGATTGCACAAGAGAGTTTGATTCCCATTTTCAGAGAGTACAGATGTACCCCATATATAATTGGGACCCTATTTTTTTTCCCCCTTTTGGCTTAAAAGTCATTGACACTCTGTTAAAGTTTGTTTAAAGATTTTAGATTGACCCTTCAAGTATGATTAGTATTTATTGAATATTCATTTTTTTGTTTCTTATTTGGTATCTGCATTGAAGTTTGACTAAATTTGAATATATTTTTTTTGTTTCCTATTCTGTATCTGTATTAGAGTCTAACTAAGTATACATCACATATTGCAAGGCCCATTCGGAAGTGGTGTTCTCAACAAAATTTTCTCCATATACATAGAGCTCGAACCTGAAATCTCTAATTAATGGTGGAGTAGTCACAACCACTACATCACAACCCATATTGGTACCTACTGAATGTCTAATTGTTTAAGAAATGCACCAATTAAACACAAAATGTTGATATGACACACAAAAATAATTGATCAATGTCTATTCATTCATTTCTAGCTATCTCTGAACACCACTCAAATTAAAATGTAAATCTACTATAAATCGAGAGGACCCAATAAGCTAATTAATAATGACATTGAAGAATTCAATAGAACTAATGGATCCTCTCGATTTCTCTACGCCAAAGATTTCAAAATGGTTCACCGGCACCGGTCATACTAACAAAGGGTGTGTTTGGTAGGAAGTAAAATATTTTCTATGATAAATGTTTTTCTTTTTGTTAATTAGGAAAGTAAGTAAGTTTTTATACTTATTGTTTTGTGTTCGATATGTAATTAAAAAGTGTTATCTTAAAAATATTTGCATATAATTACAACAAATACTATATGATGAGGTGAAGGAAAAGGCAGGCGGGGATCTACCGAAGTGAAGGTGAAAATGAGGTGTGTTTGAAATATGGAAGACAGAGTCTTGTGATTTGTGTGGAATGACAAAGAGCTACTTGGTTGATTGGATTTTGTGCCATTTGTTTCTTTATTATTTGTATTTTTAATTTTATCCTTGTGAAATTTTTCATAAAGTAGTTTTTCATTGTTTTGTAAAACGATAAAGAGGCTAGTGTTATGTCCCGTCATTTTGACAGTCAAATTTTGTATCCGGATAGGGGCGGAGGAATTTAGAGTTGTGACTCTAAGTCCGTGACACTAGGGTGCTAACTAATACTATAATAATAATAATTTAAAAAAAAGGACGAGGTGCAAATTATAAACCAAGAACATATGTTATGAGTGCAAAGCACAATGAACTTGATTGGTGACTTTTATCGTAATGATAGTTAGGCAATTGAGGATGGTAATTGTAAACAAGGATGTTAATTGTGAGCGGTGGATGGTGATAGTTGTCTAGTTGATAGTGATGAGCGGCGATGAATGATAATAAATTTAGTGATGAATAGCGGTGATGATTAACGGTGAAAGTTGATGAAATTGATGATTAATATGTAGATTGCAAACCAACACAAGCAATTAATATTTGAATAATTAAGATTAAATTAAACACAAAAATATAAACAAATGAAGCCTAAGCATAGGGGTGTTCACGGGTCGGTTTGGATCGGTTATTGGTCAAAATCAAAACTAAACCAACTTAATCGGTTTAAAATTATCAAAACCAAACCAAATATAATATACATTTATCGGTTTGGTGGTTATTGGTTTTGGTTTCGGTTTGGTTTGGTTTGGTTCAGTTATTTGGTTATTAACCATACGCAAAAATAAAAGAAACAATTCATTCAAAATGTGAAAAAAGTGACAACAATCCATTCAAAACAAAAAATAGTTAGAATGATTTAAATTACTGAACTTTCGATCACTAAATTTACTATCAATAAAGCTTTAAAATTCACTATATTGGCCTAGAAGGAAAGACAATAACATTTTCAGTCCACAAAGAATTATCATAAACACTCATATATATGAAATCAATAAGATAAATGTTTCATCTTGGACATTTTTGCTTTCACTAAGTAAATTATAAAGAAATATTAATGAAAATATGTATAAGATCTTTAAAATAGTTTATAAAAACAATATATTAAGTATGTATATTAATAAAATATATGTATATAATTCATCGATTCAGTTCGGTTACTTCTTCGATTTTTTCGAATAAAATCATAATCAAACCAAATACTATCGATTTTCAAAAATCTAAAACCAAACCAAACCAAACCCAAATAAAATTGGTTTTATTTTATCGATTTGGTTCGATTTTTCGATTTGGATCAGTTTTTATCCAAACCATGAACACCCCTACCTAAGCATGTGAGTTCAATTTCATATTAAGTTCAAGATTTTCTTTCCCCTTCTCAAATCCCAACTCCATATAGCAGAAAAAATTTTCTTAAAAAAGTTTAATCTAATTATTTATTTATTTAAGCAGTAGTTATTATTATAATTATCATCGTTTTATTGTTTAAAAACCTACGATGTCATAATCCTTTCTTGGATCAGATAAATAGTTTGTTTGTCAAACTTTTAAAATTATCTTATTTTAAGGAATAACTTTTTCTTCGGAAAAGTATTTTTAGTGAAAAACAATTTATGTTTGACAAATAAATTTTAAAAACAATTTATGTGGCCAAAGATTTCGAAATGGTTCACCAGCACTGGTCATACTAACAAAGGGGGTGTTTGGTAGGAAGTAAAATACTTTCTATGAAAAATGCTGTTTTTTTGGTAATTAGGGAAGTAAGTAAGTTTTTATACATAGTTTTTTGTGTTTGATATGTAATTAAAAAGTGTTATCTTAAAAATATTTGTATATAATTACAACAAATACTATATGATGAGGTGAAGGTGAAGGTAGGTGGGATCTACTGAAGTGAAGATGAAAATGAGGTTAGTGATGATTAACAGTGAAAGCTGATAAAATTAAACTTTGAATGATTAATATGTAGATTGAAAACCAATACAAACAATTAATATTTAAAATAATTAAGATTAAATTAAACATAAAAATATAAACAAACGAAGCCTAATTAGCATGTGAGTTCAATTTCATATTAAGTTCAAGATTTTCTATCCCCAAGATTTTAAAAAGTTTTCTAAGCTTTTTTAAAAAAAAAAAGTGTTATAAATTATATAATTTAGTGGTAGGTCCTACGTGAATATTCTTTAGTTATCACGAAATCTCAACTCTTGTTCATTTTCTTTTGTGGGCCCATTTTGGGAATCAAATTCATTTGTTGAGTTGAACTTATAAATTCGCTAATTATGAATTGGGCGCTTTATTCATGGATAAGATAAGCTGAATTTTAATTAAGGCCTAATAATTTCACTATAGAAATAAAAATAAAAAAATTGGTTACTATTGGAAATTGAAAGCTTACCTACCTAGTTCCAATAATTTAACTAATTGATGTCACACTTTGTGTGACCCTAATCCACAATAGTAATACTAATATGCTATTCCACTAATTATTCACTTTTAAATAATACTAATTTTAATATTTTTATTAATGTAGAATATAAATTTATATGTAAAATTTTGCTTAACTTATAATTATTACAAATAAATTTGATCACAATGTGTTTATCCTTAATTGGATGTTTTGGGTTCAGTTCTTTGAAAATCAATAATTTTTTATTGAGAATATCGTCTTCATACATAAAGCTCAATGTGTATACCGAATAATGAGAAACCAAAATAATACTAACAATAAAAATTGAGGGAATACTCTTGAGTTAATCAACTAAAGCATACACCACCGAGTTTGTGATCGAGTCACAAATATCCTTTCATTCTTAATTAAAGGTTTCAGATACAAATCAAAATATGAAGTTGAGCACTTTTACTCCTCAAATTAGAACTTTTTGACGCGAATCCGAATTAATCCATGCCCAAATCAGTCAACCCCTGCCCCACACATACTTTTTCTCATTCTCATTGGATACTTTTAGATCCAATTTTTTTTCTCTCTCTACAAAGTAGTTAGCATTTTCTGTTTCAGTTGGAATTTCTCAGCCCAATCCTCTGTTTTCTCAGGTAAATTCTCTCTTCACTCGCTAATTTCTCATCCAAATTCATTCGATTTGCAATGTTTTTTTTTATCGTTGGAATAAAAAAGTAACAGTTAATCTCTTTGTATTCCTTTGTGATCGTGTTTTTTTATAATCTGAATTGCGTTTAAGATGTAATAGCTTGATTTCCTCAGTGAGAAAATGTTGATGTTTTTGGCTTTTTAGCTGTTGAAATGATTGCTACTTGTATGGGTCCATGGGCGGAACTACCTTATGCGAAAGAGTGATCCACTGCACATCCTTCGTTTGAAAATTATGTGGTGTATAGATTTTGCACACCTTTAATGTAATTGAGAAGAAAAGTTGCACACCCTTCACCAATATGGGTCATACTTAACAACAAGAACATACTCGTTGTAATCTCACAAGTGGGGTGGGGAAGTGTAAAATGTAGGCAGATCTTACCCCTTACCTTTGTGGGCTAGATTGATTCTTTTCAATGGACCCTCGTCTCAGAGAAAATGAAGTTATTCGGGGAAGAGTTGTGAGAAGAAATACTCTTTATTGCTTTAGATGTTGTAAATGAATGCCAGCTTTGTATGGGTCAAACTCTTTATTGCTTTGAATGTTGTAAATGAATGACAACTTTGTATGGTTCACACTCTTTATTGCTTAACGACAGCAACAACATACGCAGTAGAATCTCATAAATGAGGTCTGGGAGGGTAAAATGTAGGCAAATCTTACCCCTACCTTCGGATAGACCGTCGACTCAAAAATAGTGAAGTTATTTGGGAAAGGGTTGCAAGAAACAATACACTTTATTGCTTAACAACAACACCAACATACCTAGTGTAATTCCACAAGTAGGGTCTGTGGAGGGCAAAATGTACACAGATCTTACCCTATCTTTGTGGGGTGGAGAGGGTGTTTCCAATAGACCCTTGGCTCAAAAAGTGATGTTGTTCAGTGAAGGTTTGCAAAAAGAAACAGTCTTTATTGCTTTGAATGTTGTAAATGAGTGCCATCTTTGTATTGGAAACTCTTAATTGCTTGACTGTTGGATGGAAATGTTGACCTAGCGGATATGAAATTCAATGTCTTTTGTTAGAATCCTATGTTGCTTGATGTTTCGGATCGTAGTCTCTTTATATGATTTTGGGCAATGTTCGCTGCTTTAACTAGCTGTGAGGTTGAATTATGTCCAAGGTCCGTTTTCTTAACATGTTTCCAAAACCCATCCTGATGCTTGGTTACCTAATGTTGGGGTCCCATGTTAACTGAGTTTTAGCAGGTTGACAAGTAGATTATTAAGTTGCACAAAAGTGGCCCGAATACCACCATTGCAGAAAAATGAATATAGAGGATTCATTTAACTGTTTTTAACTAATTTGAGATTGAGGGATAGTTGATTGATTGATTGATTGTATATATAACAAATTGTAGCATATTCATGTATTGAACTAGTGATGGTTTTGTCTTTTCATATATATTCTTTTCACCAACTCTTTCTGGTTTGCAGGTACAGCTAGTTATGGCCACTTCCGAAAGCAATTTTAATGAGGACATCAAGAAAGATTTCTATATCCCTACCTATATACTTTCTGAGGATGCAAGTCAGAGTGATGATGTAAAATTGCCTGATGTACCGACATGTCCCGTGCTAGTATTCATCAACTCTAAAAGTGGAGGTCAACTTGGTGGAGATCTTCTTAATACATATCAATCACTTCTTAACAAATATCAGGTATTTTAAGCTGGTTGCCTTGATTTACATAGCAGAGCTTGGTGAACATAAAGTGTGAGACAAGATTGAAAAAAATTCTTTTTGAGTCATCTTTACCAATTCTCAATTAAAAAGTTAGACCTTAAGTCAGGTTGTGACAGTACCACTAAACATTTAATGGGATATAGAATTTAGAGACACCACTTCACTGTTTCCTTTTTAAGCTTGATAAATAAATTGTATGGCTCTGTTTAATCATTTTGTCTTTTCTGTTTTCGTTCTGTGGTTTCAGGCAGATCCCTCATATAGTTGCATTTTAACTTTTCAGGTTTTTGATTTGGGAAAAGAAACTCCTGATAGTGTTTTACACAGACTCTATCTGAATCTAGAAAAACTAAAGAACAATGGTGATGAATTTGCCGCGAAACTTGAGGAGAGATTGAGGATCATTGTGAGTACAACTCTTTTTTAAGTAGTTTATTATATTTACCGAGTTTCTTATAAATTTACCTGATGATTTCTTTCCGGCATTTAGCCTTGACACAGTTGTTTACTAGGTTGCAGGTGGCGATGGCACAGCTGGCTGGCTTCTTGGAGTTGTATCTGATCTCAAACTATCTCAGCCACCACCAATTGCTACTGTGCCTTTGGGAACTGGAAACAACCTTCCATTCTCTTTTGGCTGGGTAAGGATCCTTAGATGAACAGCGCAACTCGCCAATATGTGGTGGATATATTTTTCTGTCAATGATTGATGCAAATAGAGTTGTGTGACAACTGTTATAATGTTTACTGCTATTTCATTGAGTGATTATTATTTTTAGTTTAGCTTATGCTATCACATGAAATTTTATAGACAAACCAGCTCATTTACGTTTTCCACTTAAGTTAGATGCTGGATTTCAAGTTTATCTCATCTGTGATACATCATTCAGAATTCATCATAGAGGATGATACACCATATTAATATGCATTTGTTGTAACTGGCAGGGCAAGAAGAATCCAGGAACCGACCAAAACTCGGTTATCTCATTCTTGAAGAAAGTAATGGATGCAAAAGAAATGAAGATAGACAGGTTATTCCATTCAAACGATTCAAAGAGCTAGTTTGTGTATGTTATAGTGGCCTCTGGGCTCTGTGAGCTTTTCTAAATTGAAAGTTGATTCCTTTAAAAGGACGTTCAATTGTTCACTAAAATTCTTGCCAGTGTCTGATACAAACTGGAGATATTGTATGCTCTAACCAAATTTAAGTATCCCATTTAAAATTATTGAGACGAGAGTTAGTAATTATAGTGAATACAATGCAGGACCTGTAAGGCTCATGAGTAATAAAATGTTTCTTTTTTCTTTTTCCCGAGAACAGAAAGAAAAGGGAAAAGGTAATATTGAGAAGTAAAAAAGTAGCCTGGATAGATAAAAAGGAATAGTTGCAGTGTCTTCCTATATTTTTACCTGTATAGTTTATCCTGCAGTAAACTAAAAAGTGATACTGGACGCATACACACCCTTCTTTTAATTTCTTCCGTGCACTATTATAATTGGGCAACATTTTGTAGATATTATATTTATTGTGAGAACTGTTGATAACATGAAAGCTTAATTCACAAAATAGAAGTAGCATTAGCAATGTTGATATTTTCAAAAACTCTTTTGTTTTATGGTTGTGTTAAGGACAATTATATATTCAAAAGCTGATAGATCTGTGTTTCAAAAGCATCATTTATGTCGATTATTTTAAAACTTTTGGTTAAAATATTGCACAACCCTAATAAACTATTTCAGAACTTCATAAATTTTTAAAGCTTTTTGGAAGTTCTGATCTATAGAAGTTTTATGGAAGTTTTAGTATTACTATATCCGATATTCTTATTAAAGTTTGACGATTCGTCTGATTTTATACAGTACTCACAATATTATAAGTGATTTTATAGTTTAATTGATGACACTGATTGAGACCAATCAGCAAATATTGAAAGATTTGCCGTTTAAACAGTTGGCACATTCTAATGAGGATGAGAGCACCAAAAGAGGGTTGCTGTGATCCTATTGCACCACTTGAATTGCCTCATTCGTTGCATGCGTTTCACCGGGTGTCTCCTTCTGATGATTTTAATGTGGTAAGAGCTGTACATAAGGAAACTTATATTGTTTAATATGAAAAATTACAGTATTATACTAGTCTAGCTCTATCGTTCATGCCCGCCTAAGGTCCTGTCATCTTTACTTTTCTTTCTGTGTTACATTCTTTGTGAGACTTGCCTGTATGGAAAACCTCTGTGGAGCACTGGAGATCCTACTCATAAACTAAGTTGTGGTATTATCTTACTTTTCTTTTGTTTTTGTTCTTTTCCTTTTTCTCTACTAAGGCGACTTCAATTTGAAAAGAGTGAATGGTCGAATTGTAATATCATGTTTTACAATTGCTTGCAGTGTGCTAATTCATTGACCTATGTTCTATCTGAATACAAATTATTTACGTAAAATATTCTAATATAATCTTCACAGAGAAGAAGGTGCAAATTGAAAGACTACAGTACACTTAAGAACCTGAATGCTTCTTCCACATTCATTACACTTAAAAAATTTCGAACTTAATTTTTATGTATTTACTTTCACATATGAGGTCCTGCTTCAGGCTAGGTATGTAATTTCACTATGAAATTCCTATACAAATTTCTAATTTGATTATTAAATGACAGCAGACACATGCATGCACAATTTGTGGGATTTGAGAATCATATTCCATTTTATTGTCTGTTACAAGCTTTATCTTTGTTGAAATTGAAGAGCATAAGCTCCTCTTTTTTAATTTTTCTTTTTATTGCTATAATCAAACTACTTATTTAATATCTCACAGGAAGGATGCCATACATTTCGTGGAGGATTCTGGAATTATTTCAGCATGGGTAAGGAATATTTTCTTGATTATGAAATACGTTCCTGAAAGCCATCCAACATTTTCATTTCGTTCCTGAAAATCTACCTTCTTGTGTCAAAATAGAATAATCTCTATTTATTTTTTTAAGATGGTGTCGTTCTTAATTAATTCAAAGTGTAAATTTTGAAACCAGAAAGGAGGTTCTTTGTATTATAAAGCTAGAAAGAATCAATTGTTAAATTTTTTAAATAAGTCAGAGCTAATAAGTTTGTGAAGGCCTACATTGGACAATGATTTCACTGAATGACAACCTGTATTTGGATATGAAAGCATCCTAGTATTGTAGTTGACATGAATAAGGTGGCTACAAATTATGTCTCAAACCCGAAAAGGAAAGCTGAGTGTATTTTGAAAGTACTATGCTGCTTGTACTATTGTTTATCTAGTAACAGATCTAATCTTAAATTCTCTTTGTCATCAGGGATGGATGCACAAGTATCATATGCATTTCATTCAGAACGAAAGATGCATCCTGAAAAATTCAAAAACCAGCTTGTCAATCAGGTATTGAAGTGCATGAAGGATTAAGATGACTTGGTTCCATTTTTATACATTTATTCTTGAAAGGCAAGGAATTAAGATGACTTGGATCCATTTTCATTTATTATCTGACTCATTGTATCCTTTTGTAGTAATATCTATCTTGAACTCAATAGATTCTAGTTCTGTGATACCGGAAAAAGCAGAAAAAACAAAAGTATTATGAATTTTAGCAATTGACTTAGCTGATAAAACGATGGGTGAGATGTAACGGTTCTTTTCAGAGAGGGAAGGAAGGGATTTGTGGAAATCCTTGAATCTTTCGTAAGGGCTCATTTGCTTCTTCATTTTTCAGACATGCGGTAAAAGAGAGGTTTTTGAAAAATTTCAAATTGTTACAGAACATTGAAAATATTTTTGCTATCACATTGTGTACTATCAGAAAAGGGATAACTCACTTTCTGTTCAGCTTAATAATTATCATGTAAATATAATTGATGGTCTCTACACTCTATTGCCAGTGTTCGTTCTTGAATGAAGTTATTGTGTACTTTTTCCTTGAGGTAGTGATTTAGCATTCTCCGAGATTAAGCCTATGGTTTCCTTCTGTACTCTAGGCTTATAAAAATGCAATACCCTGGATTATTTCTTGAAAACAAGCATTTCATTTTATTCGAAACTTGGTGGTATTATTTATGGAAGATTGACTTATGGATTTCTGGCTTTCTCATTAGAGTACATATGCAAGGCTTGGATGTACGCAAGGATGGTTTTTTGCATCCCTTGTTCACCCTTCTTCAAGGTGAATCTTCAGTGTGCTTAATTCATAACTTCTTGTAGATCTTTTCTTACAATAATTGAAATGGAATCTCTCATGTACATAAGGAAATTAATTAGCTAGATATGATTAATTTAGTTAAATCTCCTGAGAACAACCAAATAGCCATAGTTCTTTCTCCTTTTATACTATCCTCAAATAGCCATATATATTTCCTCGGACTTATATAACTCGAACATGAAAAAACAAAATTTGTGGAGAACTCAGTAACTACTACAAGATTTATCTGACGCATAACTTGTGCCGATAAATTTATGCAAATAGAAGAAACATCATGCTTTTTTATAATATCGAGAAGAAAGAACAATGGTTCAAGTAAATATTTATAGGATTCATTATCTTTACTATTGCCGCTTTGATGGTATATATTATGAGCATATATGGATTTACATTTACTGCAGGAACATAGCTCAACTGGCCAAGGTTAAGATAATGAAAAAGCACGGCGAATGGCAAGACCTTGACATTCCTCACAGGTAGCATCAATTAGTTGTTGTTACAAGGAAAAGTTAGAAGAGATTATGGCTCTTCTCCTGTAGTATAATTCTGGTTGTATCATGTCGTTGTCTCTATGTTTTGCTAGTTGATTGCTAAACATGACAACATCTGAGTTATGAACACAGTTCCTCTTCTTTGTCCCATTGTACTTGCAGTATCAGGTCAATTGTGTGCCTAAACTTGCCTAGCTTTTCTGGTGGACTAAATCCTTGGGGAACACCAAATAGCAACAAACGCCGAGATGTCTGTACTCTATTTATTTCTTCCACCATCTACTGTTTTTTCCTTTCTTCTGCTTTCTATGTGTGTGTCGCCTGTAGTGATATCAATAGATTTCTGTCTTAAAAACCTTTTTTTTCACTTTCCCTTTCCTTTTCTATTCATGTATTTATCAATGTAAATGGACAGAGGGACTTGACTCCACCATTTGTTGATGATGGCCTCATTGAGGTTGTTGGCTTTAGAAATGCTTGGCATGGAATGGTTCTTCTTGCTCCAAATGGGCATGGGACACGGCTTGCACAGGTTTGGGTTATTAATTTGTTCTTTCAAGGATAAAGGTGTGTATTTATTATGCATGCACTTTTATAGGCATACCATATAGTGATATTCATACGTAGATTTCACGTGTTATCTTTTATTCATACATGATGAAGGAACATATGAAAGCATGACCTGCTAAAACTTGAGCTGCCTTCCTTCTTTTGAATTTTTTGGTTACATTTCTCTGTTTGTAGGCACATCGTATCCGGTTTGAGTTTCATAAGGGTGCAGCTGACCACACATTCATGAGGATCGATGGGGAACCATGGAAGCAGCCTCTCCCCGTTGATGATGACACAGTTGTGGTAGAAATCGTGCATCTTGGCCAAGTTAAGATGCTTGCTACCCATGATTGCAGATCCAAAAGTGTACACGACCCTTCAAGTCATGTCAATCATGATTGTGATGACGGAGATAGTGATGGTGAAGAGGAAGATTCGGTCGTGGAAGAACAGAGGAAATTCGGGGCAGCAGACACATTCAAAATTCCTGAGGAAGTTGACATTTCACATATCAGTTGATTCTTTAATCCCAACTTTTGTTCAAAATCTTCTTCTGTGACAACCACCATAATGATTTATGTGATATATATATATAGATGGGAAATGGTTCTTGTGAGTTGTGAGATATATTATGACATTGACTTTTCAGTATTTTGCATACTAATTTCTTGATCAATTACAGTGTAAATGTGAGTTGAATTTTTTAGTATATGATTCTGGAAATGATGGGAGATATCTCTCTATTGTAACTTGAAATTTCAAGAAAATTATTATTTGCTATGATTCTATGATTTGATAAGAGACTTACAATATGATTTTCTTTACACGAGTTACAATCTCCTTATTATTTTTTATGTCCTCTTTACTTCTGTATGGTTTTGTTAGCTGCTCTAATGTTCATTACTTGACCTGAGGGTCTTTTGAAAATAATCTCTCTACCTTCTCTAGGTAGTGTTAAAATTTACGTATATTCTATTCTCTTCCTACCCCGTTTTCAGGACTATACTAGGTGGTTGTGATTTTTATTGAGTTGCAATCTTAAATTATTAGTAGTAAATGTTTATATGAGATTGTTTCGTTTCTTGTATGATACATTTACGCCGATAAGCAAAATTGTCTAAAAGATAGTACGAAAATTACAAAAATAAATAAATTGATATCTTATGATATGTTAGGAGTTGTATTTTTCACTTACACTAACTACACACAATATCATTATCATAATCTCGATTATTAATTTTTAAAAATATTATAGTATTACCCTACTAAATTAATAAAGTAAAAATATAAAGTAATTAACCATGTTGGGTGTGTTTGATATAGAGGAAAATGTTTTTCTTGAAAACTAAAAATATTTTTTTTAAAAACAATTGAGGGTCTTACTTATTTTCTAATGAATGGTATGTAAGTAAAAAAGTACAAAGAAATGCAGTGAAAAGTAAGCGTTCGAGGATTTAATTTTCTCCCATGAACTATTTGAGTCAATGGATTAATTCTATCCAAAACTTAAGATAATCGATATAAATCGAAAAAGGATTCATAAGTACTTATATAAAATATAAATATCCAATAGGGATAAAATTTTACACTTTAGCAAACATGGATATTTTCAAGCTATATGACATGTCTATGTGTCAAGTCTTATCCTTTAACAACACCTTGATGAAGTACAACAATTATAATATTTAATGAAAAAGGTTTCACATGCTTATATCCTCATTCCTCCAATACTTGTGGAGACAACATGGGTGCAATCTTGGATAAACTTCAATTGAAGATTAAAAAGGTACTGAGTTCGTTCGAACCTCACAAATTTTTACTTAACTCCGTCTCTGCTTATAGAAGTATTACAATAGGTGATTAGAGTGTTGATGTTTTGCTTTCTACTTTCTAGAGTAGGAGGAGTGTAGTTTTGAAAAAAATTGTTGGAATGGATTTAAATGTAAATGTGAAAGGTGTCAGAGTTAATTTCTTTAATTATAAAGATAATTAAAAATTACTCGAATTTTAAAGGAGATTGGAGGAAATTATATACGAAAAAAAAAAGATATTTTTACCCCCTTAAATAAGGAGATTTTCACAATAAAAAATTTTATGTTCCTATATTTCGTAATTTATTTTTTATTTAGTAACTAGAGAATTTGATTCTTCAACACAATGGATAATATGCTAAATGGAACACCCTTCATTCACAATTTTAGTTCTTATATATTCGTAGTTGAAATTTATCATTTCGACTCTAATGTAAACTTACCAAATCAGACTAACAAATTCTATACTACCATAAAAAATTACTTAGGAATAAATTGACTCGAACATCATTGTTATAAAAAAGAAAAATGCAACATGAATATATACTGCTGCAAATGTATATAAATTGAGTACTCAGACAGTAGTGATAAGGTGGAATCTTTTGACAAGCTGCAAGCCTTCAACTGTCTTCTGACCAGAAAATATATTAATCTTTTATAATTTAGATCCTTTCTCCAACGTTTTTAAATTATATTTAACTTTTATATATATTTATAATTTTAAAAGAATGTATTTTTCTTTTTTAGTGATTCTTTAATTAGTTCAACTTTTTGCATGATATTGTTAAAAACTAAAATTACAAGATTATATTTTACTAGTGAGGTCTGATAAGGTAGAGTACACGTAGACTTTATGTTCACCTCAAAGATGAGGTAAAAAGATTGATTTCAATGACATCCAACTCAAGACAAAAACAATCTGAAAAACATAATGAAAATACAAGATATAATAAATAGTATCAAAACAATACTTTAATAAATTAATACTGCAAACAAACTACACGAAATAATAGATCATAGTAACAAAAATCAAAGAAAAAAAATTCTACAAGTATATAGTCCTATGACTACTAGTAAAGCCAACAAGACAAAATACTCATATCTACTAGTATGGACATGCATACTTGAATTTCACATATCTCTAATTTATGAGTAACAAAATTTAAAAAACTTATTTACTTTTAAAAATTTCATAATAAATCAAAGGGAAAAAGGATAAATATATCTCTGAACTATCGTAAATGGTATGCATATACCCATCGTCATACTTTTGGGACATTAGTGTGCCTGCTTTCCAAAAACTAAAGCATATATGGCTTTCACTCTAATGGTAGACTAAATAGGGACATGTGGCGCAATCTTATTCGTCGACCCGATATTTAATAAATATTGAGTCGGTAGATAAGATTATGGCACATGTATGTCCGTTAGTATAAAGCGTATATATGCTCTAGTTTTTGAATGACATAGGCATCAATGTCCCAAAAATATGACTGAAGGTATATGTATATCATTTATGATAGTTCAGAGATATATTTGTCTTTTTTCCCTAAATCAAAACATAACAATTGAAACGCGTGTACTACATGATGTAGCATTTGCGTATTTGAAATGATGCATCGACTCCTTTATACAACTATATATATGAAGCAAACTTGACTTCATATTATATATCCTCTCAAAATTAAACAATTTTATTTCCAGCGCAGAAATATATATGATCAAATTAATTATTCCTAGAGCAAAAAAATTAGCAGAAGAAGCAATTACAGAAGTGAAAGATAAATACAAGAGATGTGAATCTACTAGTAGCAATATCAATGACACGACGCCGTCAGATAAAGGGGAATTTGTTGAAGGAAGGATGAAAAAGAGGATAACAGAGGAATCACTCAGAATTGTTATGTATTTGAGCTGCATTTGGGGTCCTAACTAACTACTCCTTTTGTATAGAGTATCTTTCAGATTTCGAGATTCAAATAAATCGTTTTATTTTTCATGTCTTTTAAGATATCTTTGTGAGCTATACTACTTTTTACGTAGGGCTTAAATATGTAAATTTTATTTAAAAAAGATTAAAGACTTCATGCATGAATTCATGATCAAAATTAAACTGTTTGACTTTCATAAATCGAACTAGGCCATATAAATTAAGGGCAAACTTAGCTGAGAAGTATAGGTTCATACGAGTCCAGTTATTTTCATCGAGATCCTTCATATATATGTATATATCAAGAAAATCATTAAATATCTATAAATGATTGATTGTAAAGCCAATTATTATTGCTTATTAACTTGAAGCCGATATAAAAATTCATAAAATTCAAATCATGAATGGGTTCAAGCATATGAAATCCAACAAATGATGAATTTTTTAGCAATAATATTTGCTTGAAAGAGAAGTATTTAATTTAATACGATTTTCAATATGAATATCTATCATAAAAGCATCTTTAAAGAAATGAAAATTCGCCGAGTACAATAATAATTGTAATAATGTGCTCAAATACAATAACTTTCACTAATATAATGTTGTTTCATACTTCTTTTTTTTTTTTTTTGCTAGGTTTTGGTGTAAATATTTTTCTCAGGATGAAAATTATCAAAGGTTATTTTTCTTGATGAGTAGTTCAATCCTTTTTGTAATATGATATATAATATGTCAAAAGGGATACTCAGATACCAAAATGAATTACAATAATTTTGAATTTATTTATTTATTTTTAATCCTCCTTGTAGGAAGCTTCCACTTTTTTATTCTGTTCGTGATTCAAGGTGGAGGGTGTTTACCGTCTGTTTAATGACAACTAGCAAATGTATTAAGATAGATTACAATAACCACCGGAGGTTGTGGTGGAGTGGAAGTTTCAGCTCAAGACACTTCTCTTTGGTAGGGAGGCTTAAGCACTCTGTATGAGTCAAAATTAGAATTTGACATTTGGGCATATCAAAACGTGACATGTGGCAATCAGAATATAATCGAATCCAACTGAGTAGGAATGACACCCGGCACAAAGATTGCTTTCTACCACGCAAATCCAAGTTAATCAGGTCAATAAATTTCAAACACCAGATGCTTGAATCTATAAAAAAAAAAAAAAAAAAAAGGAGATAACTTAACAATCTCAATCACTTGCTAAAGAACAAGTTTATACATTCAAATTTGCAAGATTCAAAGTGTATTTCTCCAGGAACTGATCATGGGAAATAGATACAAATACAATGGAGTGTGACATGTACATTCTTAAAAAAACATAAATTGATGTCTGGCTTCAACTGCTGTAACCGGATGGATACAAGCATAAACATAGCAAGCGAAGCAAATCAGTGAAAAACACGCACCGCACCGCCTTCTATGTGGAGTTGAACTCATTAAATCCGGCTTGAATCTCTTCCGAAAATGTATCTTCTTACCCAATCACCAACCACTAAGTACCTTGTGCGCCAGCTAACTTGCTTGCTGAAATGTAAATAAAAATATCAGATTTAGACTCTTTGAATACAGAAGGAAGAAACGATACACTCCCTTCGTTTCATCTCATGTCTTGGTTTGACTGGACATTGGACAATGAAGTTTAAGAATGTAAAGAAGACTTTTAAATCTTATCGTCTTAAACTAAAGTTGTAACATACCAAAAAGATATCCTTTAAATCTTGTGTCATGTCATTCTGAGTGCAAGTATGAATAAGATGCCAATGTTGAAATTAAAAACTTAATAACTAGAAAGATGGATTATTTTTTCTAGAACAGACTAAAAAGGAAAGTAAGACACATATATTAATATAATATGCAAGTCATACGAAAGCTGTCAATTATTACCTTGCATACACAGAGTACCATAGCCACTGTGTGCTATGGCCCATAGAAACCCAGTCCCCGGGAAGTTCTGCTGCTGCTTGATCTCCACCTAAAGGAGCGAATTGCCCTAAATGGCGATACCTGAAATGTAACATATCATTAAGCCAAGAACCACTGAGAAGGAGAGGATTGATGCCTATGTTTGAAACAATTAGATATTCGATCATGGTAGCATAACGAAATTATTGTGAATGAGGATGTATCTATTTACTGATAGGAAAAGCAGGTTAGACGCCAAGATCATCGAGTCAATAAACAACATGAGCAGCTAATAACATTGAAGAAGTTGCTGATAAGTGTAAATTTGATGGTTCTCTAAACAAAACACACTGCAGAAAAGAAGGCTGAAATGATAAAGGGCCAGTGACCACATTTCTGATCTTTTTGTCTAAGTCACAAATGTTTTTAATAAAAGCGTTAAAACTTGTGGTAAAAAACACCAAAACTATCCCTTTTTCGCAAATTTCGTATCTCAACTATCCAATGGTCCTTTTTCCTCTATCATCATATATAAAGCGGATCAAGCCAACTGATAGTCGTTCCCTTTTCCTACCTAAACTATCACAATCTACTCACCTAGGTATGTTTTAATACATAGATGGTGATAGTTTAGATAGGAAAGTGGAACAGTTGGTAATAGTTCAGGTCGGGAAAGCGAACATATGATAGTTGGGGTGTGAAAATTGCGAAAAAGTGATAGTTCAATGTGTTTTTGATCATTATCTCAAAAAGTTTTTGTTGTATGGAAGAACAATTTCTCAAGAATGAAATTCTGGTCATATTTCAGCAGTTAGTTATCCCAGTATGCTTACATGCAACAAGGAAATAAGAAAAAGAAAGTTTCAAAAAAGGTGAGCTATATATACTCGAAGGGAAGAAATTCATGACGTCCAGAGCTTTTAAAACGGCGAGGTCCTTCAGGATTACTTTTGCATTGATCCCAGCGGTTTAAGCATCTAGCAAGATATGTACCTTGTTGAGCAGCAACCTAAAGCATGTGAAAAGATAAGAAATCGAACTAAAGCAGAATGCTGAGTGAAAAGCTATGTTGCTCGGATTCTCAAACATATCCTCGAAAAGTAGTGCATTTTTTGATAGATCCGACGAGGGTGCGGTAATAATTTTTGGAGAGTCCGAGCAACATTGGTGAAAAGACAAACATGGATGGAATCTGAACGATGAAAGATGTACCTGAGCAGTGGCAGGTAGACTTTTCATCTGAGAATCTACATGAGAAAGGGCCAACTTAAAACCTTCAATATCTACCTCCTCTCTTTCATTTCCCTCTGAATCCCTGAATAAGTCTTTCGCCTCTAACAAATGTTTGTTCTTCAGATATAAGTCCACTTGAGGATAACGGATAATTATGTCTTCCAAAACATCTCGGAATTCCTCGACGCTTAACGTTCCAGAATCATCCTTATCCGCAGCTTTAAAAATGGTTGAAATATCTTCCTAGACCGCGTAGTTTCACAGAAATGAAATTTTAGGGGGAAGATATAAAGCCAATAAAAATAGTATCTTGAAAACATAATTGTGGAGAATATAAGATGTATGATCATCCTCATACAGCATATATTTCATTCTTCTGTAGTTTCTTTTCCATTCATCTTAAGATGCCAAATATTCTAATCATGGTCAAAAAGTTTGAAGTGATTAACTGCAAGGACAGTAACTATTGGCCTCTTCATATAAAATCAACTTCATCGAATATTTGGTCCATTTCTTACATTTATAAGGCATGGGCACTACAAAATTATTGTACGTCGAGTAACATCAAAAGTATTGGTTTTGACGTGACACAACAAACTAGCATTATTATCCTTATGGACCCATAAATCATGGACTATTCACTATCAATATCTGGAAAAAATTTACCACAGATAAAGAATTGAATGTACTACAGATCAAAAATTGATTAAATATTTGAGTACAGTTATTTGAAGTAAGGCTTCTTTACCATTACTTTACGTTGATCTATAGATGCACAATCACCTAGTGCGTACACGTTACTACAGCCCTTCACTCGCAACCATTCATCAGTTGCTAGAATACGTCTTTTTTCCTACAAAGGGGAAATGAAAAAAATTAAATGGTGATTAATTAATTAAACTCAAAAAGAGTAACTTTTTAAGTATGCATTTAGTGCAGAAACCGCCATGAAACACTAAAAGAAAGGGAATGCAAGATACCTGGCCAACTTGTTCCATGAAATCCTTCACAAATGGGCGGGTACCAACTCCAGTTGACCATACAACCATCCCGTAGGGTACTTCAACGTGTTTTCCTGTAGATTTTACTTTCATGTTGATGAAATGATCAGAGACACTAGTGACACGGCAACCTGTCGAAACCTCAATTCCATCTCTTTGAAATTTCTGTTCAGCAAATGAGCTTATTCTTTCATCAAATCTGCAGAGACACAAATTTGCAATTTCAGGGTTGTTGATTAAAAATGCTTCTGAAATTGTCTCTTAACTGAGTGGAAATTACAACAACAACGCCTTAGTCCCAACCAAGTTGTGGTCGGTTATGTGAATCCCCACTTCTTCATTTAAACTCATTCTAAGTCGCGAACAAGAAATATACTTTATTAGGAAGTGCATGCGAAGTATAACAAATGAATGCCCACAAGAAGTACATTGTATGAATTAAACTTTCTTCACACCTCTTTCTTCCTTACTCTCAAATCTTTCAGCACAACATCGACATCAAAGAGGCTGTAGCATGCATTAAAAGTGCAGTGGTAAAGTGAATCTAGGAACGGTGCATCTTACGTGTTCAGGATATGATCTCCAGACTGGATAACCGTTATCTTCACAAAATCCTTAACTGAAGGATATATTTTAACCAAATCCTCATAAACATAGTCATGTAGCTCAGCAGCAAATTCCACTCCAGTTGGACCCCCGCCAACTATAACAAAATGGAGGTTGGTCCTTCGCTCTTCTTCACTTAGGCCAGGAATGACAGATTTTTCAAAACAATCTATTACTGTCCTCCGTATCCTTTGAGCATCTTCAACTTCCTGTACGAAACATGATTCATTTATTTTTAACGAAAAGAAATTTTACACTTCAAGAAAAATAAGAGATGTCTCAATCTGATCAGGTTCAAAAATGCATACAGACACCTCCCTTGCAGGAGTAAAAAATGTCATTCGAACTCTCAAGAAATATCGCCAGGTCAGTGTTGGATCCTCCAAAAGTAGTGTATTGTTGGAGGATCCAACACTGTCCAGCAATACTTTTTTTATATTTTTTTTGAAAATGGTAATGATCTGTCCAGCAATATTTTAAGAGAGTCCGAGCAACATAGGGAAGAAATGTCATGCATCCCCAACTAAGTTAAGAAAGGCTTTATGGAAGTCCTACCTTCAGAAAGTGGCAATGTTCCATAACACCTGGTGTGTTAAAAGTATTTACTTGAGCTCCTACTGCGACAACCAAATAGTCATATTGTAGGGAGAAATCATTATGTCCTGCCAAATTATCATTGATACCAGAACGGCAAGATACTGTGCGGTTTTCTGGATCAATCTTCAGACATTCTGCTTCCCAGAATTGAATTTCGCCACTACTCTGCCAGACCAATTAACAAAAATTAAACAATAAGAGACAGAAAAATCTTCAAAAGAAAACAAGACAGCCTTGGAGAAACTTTAGCACATACTAAATGTAATATTCCCGGGATCAGGTTAGAACAATCAAAAACCAAGTGAAAGAGGAAGCATTGAAGGAGCAAAAGAATCTTTCTAAGATGCAGTGCACAAAGCTATACTATTCATTCCAAATCTTGTGAGTACAACATAAAAATACAAATAACATGTAAGCAAGTTCCTTATCATAATTTCCTTACCTTCTTTATTATGTTCCGAACCGGCTCTACTATGCTTCGTGCCTCAACTGTCCCACATGTGACACTAGGTAACAATGGTGTAAATGCAAAATAGTTCCGCGGCGAAACCACTTGAACATCATATGAAGAAATATCAACATCTTTTAGGAAGCTGGTACCACCCCATCCTGTTCCAAGCACCACTACTCTCTTCTTCTTAGACTCTGGTTGATTCTGTTCAACAACTTGTTTTCCACTCTCTACATTTGATTCCGCATATACCAATAGACCTCCAGTACTGTAACAACCAGAAGAAAAATATAAGTAGAAAAATCCTCTACCAAATATGGATGAAAAAGATCAGTCTTTAAAGGAACCACAACATTTCATTCATTAAACATCAATCCTTCAAGTGAATTAGTTTAGTAAGTCTGTTGATAAATGCATTTGCTCCCGTTGTGAATTCTATAAACGTAATTCATTGTATACAACTTAAGAGGCATATGTCTAGGACTATAGAAACAGAAACGACGAAGTAAGAAATCCATAACAACCTAGTAATCAGAGAGAGAAGTTTCCAGAGCCAAACCAGTTCATGTCTAACTTATTAAAATAAATTGTTATCCACCATGTTTTGTCAAGCTCAGCTCATTAAAAACTCTACTCCCACTTTAAATCCATGCTACACAATTTTACCTTTGTAGAGCATCCGATTTACTCGAGCTATACTCCACAAGAATTAAAAAAAGAATGGCCACTAAGAGTTTACATTGTTATATACAAATTCACATTATTCAAACCAGCATGTGGAGTCATAACAACAAACGATCGCCTAAAAAGATACGACACTTGGACCTAACTCAATCTCGAAAGCTAACTCACAGGGGGATTGCCCAAGTCCATATAAGCAAACCATTAGTCCATTTCCTAAAACTTCTAACTCACTCTAACACTTTCATTTAGCTTCTCTGGATCTAAGAGTCAATGACAATATGTTCAAGTGTCAAAACAAATTCAGAGATTCTCCTTTCAGTACAAAATCAAGAACCCAAAAGGTAGAGATGAAGAAAAATGGCTATCAAGAGCTTAGCTAAAATATTTGAAACCCTCATCTTCTTTTTGTTCAAAGATTGAAACTTTATCAATATTTCTGTCAAATATTGGTTTAAGCTAACTAGCTAAGAATCAAATGAGCAATGAAACAAGGGAGTTTAAGGTGAATAAGCTCTTACGAGTTGTTTGGTTGAAAATCAGAGTCATATTACACAAATAACAAACAAGTTAATGAAAAATCATCAAGAAACAAAAAAAAAAAATGAAGTCACTAAAAAATTTAACAAAAATGAAGGGATCAAAAAGAATAACCTGACAGAACAGAGAACCAAAAGTTTAGAATAAGAAGAATGGCTATGAAGAACTTTGCTTAAATATGTGAAACCCCTCATCTTCTTTCTTTTTCCTCTTAACAAAAATTGTTCAAAGATTGAATCTATTCTCAGTATTTCTGTCAAAATCTTGATTTAATGGATAAAATGAGTAATTATGAGATAAAGGAGTGGTGAAAAAAAAAAAAAGGAATCCTAGTACAATAGTGTCATTATATGAGTTGTCTGAAAATGTTACAAGTTTGACAACTTTAAAAAAATTGTGAATTTGGTGTCCAAACTATGGGATTTGAGAAATGGTTTATCCAAGTTTTTTTTTTATTAGTTAATCTTTTTTCATAGTCTTATTTTTTTAATTAGATGTTCCCAAATTGATGGTTTATCTAAGATTTATACATGTGACACATCTTACAACTTATAATTTAATATTCCTTTGTTTCACTCACAAGCAACCTTCTCATATATTGAATTTGCTTAGTATAATTTATAATAGGGGAAAGGCAATGACTTTGTGTGAGGAATTATTTTATTGTAAGGCACAACTATTAGTATTATTAGTTGTGTAAGGAATTATTTTATTTATATTATATTATGATTTGTGGAATTCATGTTTTGTTTTTTTTTCTTGGCCTTTTGTTTTTCTTTCTTACTCTTCTTCTATTTCCTCATTTTTTATTTTTTTTTAATTTAATTTTGAAATCAATTTAATAACCCCTCTTAGTTTGTACAGATGAACATAATTATTATTATTTTATTTATTTATTTTAACAAAAAATATTTTTTAAATTATAATTTTTATTATTATATAAATAAAGGCTATGAGCATAAAAAAATTCAAGTTAATTCTTTGAACGGCCACTTATGTCATGAAAATTGACCATTAAAATTATTTTTATTTCTTTTTCTCTCATTTTTCATTTATTGTACGTTAAAAATTTCCGCCTTTATATTTCGTGTCTTTTTAATTTCTACTTTTAGGAACCATTTAAACATAAAAATTGATTTTTGACCATGAAAATTTGAAACACAGACTTTTCTTTTTTAAGGTATATTTTGAATTTGAAAAACATGTTAGTTTAATGTGTTTTTTCAACTCACTTTTCACTTTTGAAATTGTATTTAAGTATATATGAACATTATTTTGAATATTTTTTTGCAAAAAGAAAACAAAATTCTATTTTCAACTTTAACTCCATATATTTCAAATACAATAAAAAAAAATATATTAATTCTATAGTCAAATGCGTAATAATAATAATCATAATCATGATTTTAATGTTCATAACTTCTAAATATTTTATGTGTAATTTAATAACAAGTGTTTTATTAATAATATTTTAAAAATTAATTATCAATATATTATGTCGTTATTTAATGATAAAAATAATAATTTTTAAAAATATTTTCGATTAAAATAGATAAGTAAAAAACTAAATTATTTTTATTTATATAAACTGAGGGAGTAATTAAATTGATTTCAAATTAGATTTTGGAGAAAATAAAAAGTGAGAAAAAAGGAGAAAGAGAAAAGTAAGAAAGAAACAAAGGTAAAGCATGGATCCGACGTGTCAAATATAATATCAATAAAATAATATTCTTGTATTCCTACTTATATATAAGAGTGAGTTTATGATAGGACATTTGAATGTCCCATCATAAACTCCCTATATTCTACTTATATAATATTCTACTATAAATCTTTTTTTCTAATATATAATATATATTTATTTTCTAAGGGAGTTTATATAATATAATATATAATATAATATAATATATAATAATATAATATAATAAATCATTTACAAATGACTTAAAATATTTAATATTTAAAATTCTACCATAAAATAGGTTGACTCTCAAAATTCTATCCGGGTCACATATATTGAGACAGAAAAAATAACATATATCATTTTAAAATTAACAAAAAAGTATTAAAAATAATAATAATTAACAACTTAAAATATCTGGAAGACATTTTAAAAGGGTTAATTTTGTAATTTTATCCATATCACATAAATTAGGAAGTTATTTGAAAGTTACATAAAAATATTATAAATCACAATAATGAATAACTTAAAAAAAATAATTTAAAATGAGAATTTCTAATGAACGTTTGAATTTCCCATCATAAACTCCTTATATAATACATAATATAATAGTATAATATAATAAATCATTTTTTCTACTATATAATATATATTTATTTTCTAAGGGAGTTTATATAATATATAATATAATATAATATAATATATACATAAACTCCCTTTTATTATATAGTAGAATAGAAAATAAATATAATATATATAATATAATATAATATATAATAATATAATATAATAAATCATTTACAAATGACTTAAAATATTTAATATTTAAAATTCTACCATAAAATAGGTTGACTCTCAAAATTCTATCCGGGTCACATATATTGAGACAGAAAAAATAACATATATCATTTTAAAATTACCAAAAAAGTATTAAAAATAATAATAATTAACAACTTAAAATATCTTGAAGACATTTTAAAAGGGTTAATTTTGTAATTTTATCCATATCACATAAATTAGGAAGTTATTTGAAAGTTACATAAAAATATTATAAATCACAATAATTAATAACTTAAAAAAAAATTTAAAAAAAAAGTGCAAATTTGGATGACTCTTCAAATTTCATTTGTGTCACATAAATTGAGACAACAAAAATAGCATATATTGCGTCCATTTTAATTTATTTGTCTTAATTTTTTTTTATATTTACAAATTGCGTAAAAATACTATAAATCATGATAATTGACAACATAAAATATGTTTTGAAAAAGATACAAAAAATTGCACTGATTCTTGAAGTTAATCTATCGTAAAAATACTATAAATCATGATAATTGACAACATAAAATATTTAAAAAATATATACATATAAAATATTTCGATTGATTCTTGAAATTAATCTATCGTTAAAATTTATGTATAAAATACAATAAATCGTGATAATTGACAACTTAAAATATTTATTAAAAATGCACAAAAAAAGAAATTGACTGATTCTTAAAATTAATCTATCAATGTCACATAAAATGAGACAAAAGTAGTAGTATGTATTATTTAATGTCAAATTACTGAAAACTACGTAAAATGTATTGTAAATCTTATCAATTAACAACATTTGATTAACTCTTGAGATTTTATCTATGCTACATACATTGAGACAAGTGGAGTAATATATATTAAGTATTTACAAATTACGTAAAAATATTATAAATTACATTATTAATAACTTAAAATATTTAAAAATCATATTAAATTTAAATAACTCACTATATTTTATCTGTGTCACATACATTAGGACAAAAAATAATAGTTATTGGGCCCGTGCGTAAGAGAGTTTATGCCCAAGTATAATATATAATATTCAATGACTCTTCAAATTTCATTTGTGTCACATAAATTGAGACAACAAAAATAACATATATTGGGTCCATTTTAATTTATTTGTCTTATTTTTTTAAATTTTTTATATTTAAAAATTGCGTAAAAATACTATAAATCATGATAATTGACAACATAAAATATGTTTTGAAAAAGATACAAAAAATTTCATTGATTCTTGAAGTTAATCTATCGTAAAAATACTAGAAATCATGATAATTAACAACATAAAATATTTCAAAAATAAATACATTTAAAAAAATTCGATTGATTCTTGAAATTAATCTATCGTTAAAAATTATGTATAAAATACAATAAATCGTGATAATTGACAACTTAAAATATTTATTAAAAAAACAGAAAAAAAATTTGACTGATTCTTAAAATTAAATCGTGATAATTGACAACATAAAATTGTTCAAAAATGTTGTATGTGGGTAGTCTTATTGTGCCTTCAATAGCGTCAAAGAAAGTACAGGTTTGTGATAAAAAGCCTTATTCCTTTATCCACGCAATCAATCGCTTCAAAAACTTCGTTATTAGCCCCAACACATACCATTTATGTTATTGACCCCGTGCATAGCACGGGCAACAAAATCTAGTAATTAATATAAGTTGCGCCTCACAGTAAAAAGTTTCAGGAAGTAATGGCCCAAAATATGAATAATCTTAGAACCATTATTTTAATATTCTTAGAGAGTCAATGACTCAGACCTCTTAACTAGAATATTACATTGTGTATAGGTCAGTCTTTATAGGGAAAAAAAAAGATAAATATACCTGAACTATCGTAAATGGTATATTATAATGTGATTTGTGAAATTCATGTTTTATTTTTCTTCTTGGCCTTTTGTTTTTCTTTCTTACTCTTCTTCTATTTCCTCATTTTTATTTTTATTTTTATTTAATTTTGAAATCAATTTAATAACCCCTCTTAGTTTGTAAATGAAAATAATTATTATTATTATTTTAACAAATTATAATTTTCATTATTATATAATTAAAAGTTATGAGCATAAAAAAATTCAAGTTAATTCTTGAACGGTCACTTATGTCATGAAAATTGACCAATAAAATTATTTTTATTCCTTTTTCTCCCATTTTCATTTATTGTACTTTAAAAAAATTCGCCTTCATATTTCGTTTCTTTTTAACTTCTACTTTTAGGACCCATTTAAATATAAAAAATTATTTATAAAATAATTTTTCACTTTATTTAAAAACTGATTTTTGACCATGAAAATTTGAAACATAACCTTTTCTTTTTGAAAGTATATTTTAAATTTGGTAAACATGTTGGCTTAATGTGTTTTTTCAACTCACTTTTCACTTTTGAAATTGTATTTAAGTATAATATAAACATGCAAAAGGAAAACATAACTCTATTTTCAACTCTAACTATATATATTTCAAATACAGTAGAAAAAATATATGAATTCTATAGTCAAATGCTTAATAATAATAATCATAATCATGCTTTTTATGTTCATAACTTCTAAATATTTAATGTATAATTTAATAACTAGTGTTTCATTTTATATATATATTTAGAGAATCATTTTACTAAACTAGTTTTATCAATAATATTTTAAAATTTAATTTTCAATATCTTATGCAGAGAATTAATGATAAAAATAATAATTTTTTTAAAAAAAAATTGTTAAAATAAATAAGTAAAAAATAAATTATATTCATTTATACAAACTGAGGAAGTAATTAAATCGGTTTCAAATTAGATTTTGGAGAAAACAAAAATGAGGGGGAAAAAAAGGGAAAGAGAAACAAAGCCCAAGAAGGAACATAAAGCATGGATCCCACATGTCAGAATATAAAATCAATAAAATAATATCTTCATACAACTAGTATAAATTGTGTCTCACACGTAGTAAATTTTTTTAGGAAGTAATGGTCTAAAATTAACAAAATGGGTTGATGGACCCTTCTATTTATATGTGTTTGTATTCTGGACCCTTCTACTTGACTATTTGTCAACTGAACCATTAAACTCAATAAAATTCTATGTTTTAAGACTTTCTGACCGTTGACCAAACTTATGTGGCAACTCAATTATTGAGTTGGCACAAATATGTGATGTTACACATAGAAGGAGCGTGATAGATCAAATTTTAGACTAAAAATATTTTTTTTCTTTTTAAAAATTGAATAAAAAGATAAAAAATAAGAAAATTAACTTTTGTTCAGTTCTTTCTTCTTTTCCCACCCCACCCATCCCCATTTATTTTTTTTCTTTCTACTCTCAAACCCCCATTTCTCTTCTTTCTCCCCTTTCCGATCCTTTCCAATTTCTTGTTTCTCTTTTTTTTCACATTTCCGGGAATAGAAATGAAATTATATTGTTGTTGTAGATCTGTATTTTCCTTTTATTTTTGGGGTAATTTATAACCCATAAAGTAATAAAGATTCAACAATCTTGAAAGATGAAAAGTGATTGTTGAATGTCTTTGTGAAATTAGGTGAAATGTGTTATGTAAAATTTTGTATAAATATTAGAGTATATTGATGTATTTTAATGGCTATTTGTTAACATCAATGGGGAAAAGAGATTTATGGTGGTTCAAGTTGTAGATGTGAATGTACGTAAAAGAAATACGATTAAAAGTTGTGAATGAAAGAAATTTTGAAAAAAAAAAAACTAAATGATAATTGTTAGTTATTTAGGAATGTAATGATACTAGTGAGAATGGAAGGTTGTGGTGGTATCTCTAATGTAAAAAAAAATAAAAATGAAGAGAGGTGAAGGGAAGAAGGAGGAATGAAGTGAAAAAGAAAGAAAAAACAGATTTTTATAATAATAATAATAAGTGATGTGTCATTTAAAATGTGATGTGGATGATGATATGTCATTTTTGTCAAGTGTTTGAAGTTCACACACAGCGAAAGGAGTTTAAATGCTTAGTTTTACTGAGTTTAAGGGTTCAATTGACAAATGATCAAGTAGAATGGTCCAGAATACAAATGCATACAAGTATAAGGGAGGACTATGGGAGAAGACTAAGTATTTTTTTAATATTCTTTGTTTTAATTTTACCGGTGGGGTAAGAACTATGGGGGAAGACTAAGTATTTTTTTTAGTTGAGATTGAGTTGCACCAATAATCAGCGTTAAGTTTGTTTCTATTTGTATTTGAAATGGATAAATTGACGTAACATATTCAGAATGAGCATCTTGATGTATGTTATTTATAGATGACATTGTTTTGATTGAAAAAACGCACATTGGAGTCAATAATAAATTGGAGGCGTAGAGACAGACTTTGAAGTCTAAAGGATTCAGAAAGAGGCAAAGAACAGGTTCAAAATAGAGTATTTGAAGTGCAAATTCAATGATGAAACGTATAAAACGGGCGTGAAAGTGAGATATGATACTCAAGTTATTCCAAGAGTGAAAGATTTAAGTATCTAGGGGTCTCAGATCAAAGGAAATGGAAAGATCGACGATGATGTCACGCACTGTATTGGTGCGACATGAATGAAGTGGAGGCTTGCATCCGACATCTTGTATGACAAGAAGATACCATCAAAACTTAAAGGTAAATTTTATAAAGTGATAGTTAGACTGACTTTGTTGTATGGGACTAAATGTTGATTAGTCAAGAACTTTTATGCTCATGAAATGTGACTATAAAAAATGAGGATGTTTTAAGATGGATTTTGGGCATTCTAGGAGTATAGGATTCGGAATGGGCATATTCGGATCAAAGTGTGAGTGACATCTGTGGTGGACAAGATGCAAGGAAAAAATTGAGATAGTTTGGACATTTGAAAAAGAGATGCCCAATAAGGAGATCTGAGAGATTGGACATAGTGGGGCCGATGAGAGACAGAGGTAGACCAAAGAAATATTAGTAAATGTAATTAGACAAGACATGACACATTTTTAACTTACTGAGGACATGACCTTAGATGAGAGGTTATGAAGGTCACATACCAGTAGTGGTGTGTATCGGTCGGTTCAGTTCGGTTTTAAGTATTATCGGTTCGATTTATTGATTTTCGATTTTTGAATATGCTAAACCGATAAACAAACCAATAAGATATTTGTTATCGGTTTTCGGTTTATCGGTTTTCGATTTAACCAATAAGAAAATGATTTTAAAACACATATATGACTTATCCAATAATTTGACGTGATACGCATACATCGAAATAATCATCACAAACGGGACAACAAGGACCAACATGCTGTATTTTGGTCATCACAACAAAGTCTTGGTCAATTTTCGATCACCATAATATATAAAACGAGATCCCCTTTATGCAATAAAGAGAATCAAATAAAACCAAATCATAGACAAGAGTCAAAACAATAGCAAATGAGGCCATGTTTATGGCAAATCATATAAAGACCCAACTAAATAAAGTTCTTACTTTATTTTATTTTTAAAAAACACAATCTGAATTCCGTTAATCAAATTGCGCATATTTACAATCGTGCAAAAGCTAATATTAGTCAATTATAAACTAACTAAAGTAAATAAGTAATACTAAAAAGTAGAACCTAAAGGTTAAATAACTAAAAGTAGAGAGGAGAGTTAACTGTTAAGTAGTGTTAATTATTGCGTAGGATTTTTATATTTTTAGTCTAATATACTACTAATTAAATTTATATTTTTTGTTGATATATTATATATATGTATAACTAAATATTAAATAATTATATTTTTAATGGGTTATCAGATAACCCAATATTAAAAAATCAATAACCCAATAATCTTTTTTTGTAAAACCATTAAATAACCGATAACCCAATAACAATAAACCAATAACACTTTTATCGGTTCAGTTTATCGGTCAGTTCGGTTTTTGCACACCCCTACATACCAGGGTAGAAAGTTACTGTTAGGGAATGATTGTTTTTGTTTTTTAAGGGTTTTGGCTTGTGGTATTTGTCATTGTACTAACTGTATTATTCGCTCAGGATATTTGTCATCTTTGTTGTTTAATGTATTTCCACTATCACGCTATTTTATGGTTCTTGTTCCTTTTTTATAGGCTTCGTGTTGTTTTCTTTGTTAGTACATATGTTTGCTACACGATTTTCTTCTTCTTTGTACTTGAATTTGCTACTCTAGAGCTGAGAGGCTTTCAAAAACAACATCTCAACATCCACGAGATAATGATAATGTCTGTATACGCTCTACTCTTCGTAGTCGTCACTTGCAAAATTATACAAGATACATTATTATTGTTGTTGTGATCATCCAAATAATTCTATAAATGATTTTTCTTAAAATGTGAGATTAAAGAATTTTAAAATAGGATACATTACATGTAAAAATTAACTTAATTGGTATATAAATTATGTACACCAACAATATACCAATTATTTAAACTCATATTATGTTGCTTTGTCCAAAATGTGTAAGTTGTCCAATAAAAGGAGGAGAAATTGAAAATTGACGAAATCGATATTCATACAAAAGGGGAGAGACTTCCTTAATATATTTATTTTGAAAAATATCTTTTGTCACAAATAATTTTTGAAAGAATATTTTAATCTCATAAACTATAAACAAAATTTAAGTACCTTATTACTATCTCATAAAAGATACTTTTTTCCTTTCAAAATACCTCAATTCAAGTAATTAAATATTCTTTAATTAAAAAATTAACATTTTAGACAGCTCCAATTGCCGGGTAAACAGGCTTGATTTCTCTTGTCAAGTATTTTCTTTAGTCACGTCTCAAAGTAAGAATGACTTTTATTAGAATATTTAGCCACAAATTGTATCTCTTGATGTTGACGTTGGTATATTAAGGGTTGCATATCAATACAATTCAATTTTAAAATTTATCATTATCAATTCAATTATCAGTTAAAGCATTAAATTTTGATGAAAAAACATATTTGGAAGTTACTTAAAATCAAAATCAAATTGACAAACCAAATAAACCAAAAGTAAAGAGTCTCCACTTTCTAGTATGTTACCTATTTTACTACTATCCTTAGTGGATCAAATATATCAATCATGCCTAATTTTTTTAACCAAAATAATAAAATATCATATCCTAGGAAATTGCAATGTTTGTCTTATTTGGCCTTCGTTAAGATCATTCCATCACTCAAAGCCCTAATGTAAAAAAAAATCAACATTGCATTAGTTATATACTTGGTATACTCAATTCATCAGAGCATTGAACCACAACAAGAAAGTCGACCAGCATTTTTACAGAATCCAAACAACATATCATACCACCTAAAAATACTTGCTCCAAAGACAAAAAATGTAGTGCTGTTATTTAACTCCAAACATGTTGATACAAAAGAAGAAGCTGATGACAACACTCTTAACACTATATGAGTTTATCAGACCCTACACCCAAATATAAAGGAGTAAGGGTATAGTGAACTCAAATATTTTCATCAAACAAACAAAAATACCAATTAAAAAAAGCCTCAGAAGAATCCAATATGATCATATGTAATATAGTTTCACCAAGTGGTGTTCTCCCTGCAAAGCAAGGTCTTGGATCCACTACACCTCATTAACACGGATTATATCATCATAAGCAAAACTATATTAGAAATTTTTAAAAATGTAGCTGCTCCATAGTGTACTCCAAACACATTTGACAAAAAGGGGTTATGAAAGGAGAAAAATACAATAGAGCAACACAAATAATATTGCTTCTAGGGAACGAGTTGATCGAAAATGGATTATGTTTCGACCACCAGATAAAGAAGCCTTGAAAATCATAACAAGTAAACTAGAGGTCATATTAGTTAGTCTCGACATTATTTATTCCACCATTTCTAGAGCCCGACTAATCCAAATTCACGCATTGACGACAAGATCATTACTAGAGGATAGAAACTCGACTAATCCAAATTCACAGAACGAGGAAAAAAACTAAAAAGGCCTCAGAAGCTAAAGGTAATATAACATCAATGGAGCTAAAAACTCCTCATATGGTACGGACAATTACCATACATCACTGGCCTCTAATTAACAATAAATCATCATAATTAACAGACATTTTACACATCAATTAAGAAAAAACTCAACTAATTACAATGTAAAACATAAATTTTTAGGCTCAGAAATATAAACAGCTCTATCAATCACGGAATATCAGAAGCAGAACTGGCATTAAAGCTGAATTTATATCATCACTGCCAAATTTCAAACTACAACAAATTAGTACCAAAAAAATAAATAAATTAGGCTCATATTAAGAAATTCAACCATTTTTTTATCATATGCTTCATAGATTACTCTCAGAAGCGCGGATAAATCTTCTAATCATAGCCAAAATAGAAAATAATATTTTTGGAGAATCCGATACAGACGATCAACAATATAGCAGTGGACTTAGGAGTAAAACAATAGAAAAAAATGCATAAACCCCACGTTGACACCGCAATTTGCTCTATGCCTCGTTGACTAGCTATATTTTTCATTGAATTAGAAGAAAAGCTAAAGGTGATATGAGGCATAATTAACAAAAAAAAATTGTTCTAAAAGAAGGGATTTAGCCGTTAATTTGACACAGATAAGCCATGGATTAAAGGTACAAAAGGGCTAATACTGCAACACTAAACGGCAAAAAACTTATAGCACGAGCTTTGGGGCTTCTAACTTCATGTAAAAAAATAATCAGATGAGCCCGGGAGGCTACGTGCAGAGATCTACAATTTGGTTAACAAAATTGACAAAAAACAATTAAAATTAATGAGACGCCATTGAAGTGTTAGCGGAGGAGGCTAGATTGAGAAGAGAATGATGAAGAAGATGAGAGTTCTTAGCATTATATAGAGGAGAAAGGGGACGGCGAAACCCTAATTGTATTGTTCTGGATCCGAGTTGTTAGCCCATTAAATCACAATTCCATTCAACCCGTTTAAGTTTGGGCCCATCAAAAATTGGATTAATATTTATTTAGTTTAGATTGATTCATGAGAAATTTTGTTAAATTATTTTTCTATTTGATATTGAGTAATAATAAAGAAAACTAATGATTTAATTAGATACTAAAAATTTATAAAAATAAAATAATTAAATTTAGAAAGAATTGAACGAGGTGGATTTTGTCGCATTTTAGCTCAAATCAATTCAATCCATTTTAGCCCAAATAAATTTGGAGTGAGTCATTGATTCACTTATTTATTGAAGAACAACTTCTTAATCATACAAATATTTCTATCATATTTAAATAAAAGCCTGAAATTTCAATTACAAAAAGTTATCATATTTATTAATTCTCCCAATAGTTTGAAATAATTACATATTGTCTCAATAATTAATAATTTCATATCAAATTTCAACGCATATGTATTTTTTCCATCAGATACAATGTGAAATACAGATAAATAAGGACTGATGCGAGCGAGATAGGAGAGAGGCGAATGAGATATGAGGGAGGCAAACGAGAGAGTTGGTGTATCTCAAATACATGCAAATCACATTATATATATCTGTGACATTTCAAATACATAGAGAGAGAAATGAGCGAGAGAGTCTGTGTATCCTAGATACATACAAATCAATTTGAATACAATGTATCTGAAACAAATTACACCTTCTTTTGACCCTAAATATCTGAGATACATATATCTGGATGCACTAAATACATGTATCTTAGGATCAAAATCTGCCACAAATGATAATTTCAAAAACTTACGGAAAGTGAGATTCGTGTTGTTTATCCATTTATTAACTTAATTTATTTTAATTAGTCCAAATTTAATCTAATCTGTCAATTTACTATTTCTAGTTAATAGTATTTTTTATCCATTAATTATAGATAAATTTTAATGTTTGATTTTTGTACTGTACTTCTTCTATCTCAATTTATGTGATTGTTTTTTTTCCTTCATTTTTTAAAAAAAATAAAATAAATTCACTTTGATTCTTTGAATGATAGGCATCATAACTATCTCAAACTATTTCTAAAAACTTATATTTTACCATGCAAATTATCAAATTATTATCTCTTTTTATATTTTTTATTAACGAGACAATCAACACACTTTTGCTATGATTATGATAAGTTCTCTTAACCAAATCATTTCCTTATTTTCTTATTCTTTAAAAGTTGATGTTAAGGATTTACCTATTAAGCAAATAAATCATATTATTAAATTTGAAAATAGTTAAAGTGGCAACAAAATATATAAAGTAATAACATTGAATAATGAAATAACTACTTTTGAAATAGACATAATTTTCTCATATCAATAATTTTATGAATACCAATCAAAGTTTAGACATCTGTTTACACAATTAAAAATGAAATAGAGTGTGATTTTTTTAAACGTATATAGCATAATTTATAGGGGATATGATATTATATAAAATAGCCAATAATATAAGGGTAAATCACATAAATATGCTACATTAAGAAAATATTTACTATCTATGGCAATATAATTTTTCTAACTAAATATAACAATTTTTTTGAATTAAAAAAATTGTACAGTTTATGTTCGCCTCTTTCTCTGCCTTTTTTCTCTTCCTCCTCTTTTCTTTTTTTATTCTTCTTCTTCTCGTCTTTTTCTTTGCCATTCTTTCTCTTCCTCCTTTCTTCTTCTTTTTATTCTTCTTTGTCTTTGAATTTTTCATTTAAAGAAATATCTTCAAATAAGTTTTTACCTATATTTCACAATTTTTACCCAAAAACACGACGAGAAGAGGAACAAAAATATCAAAAATTTGTACAAAATCATATTTTCAAGCAGAAATTTCAAATCTCTAAAATTACAGTAACAAGAATTCATCATCGATGGTCATTATAAAGCTTCAAATTTTGAATTAATTATTTGAATTTTACGAATTATTAATTAATTTGGATAGATTGTTCCTACAAATAATTGAAAACGACGTTTGAAGTTTATAACTCAATTTCAAGAAAACTTTGGTTTATCATTGATTTTAGGAGAAATATTAGATTGAAGCTCGAAAAGGTAAAGTTTATAGAACTATATCGCAATTGTATTAAAGTTGTATTAGATATGTTTCATAATTGTATTAAAATTGTATTAAAATCATGAACAATACATTTATAATACATATTGCAAACTTCACACCCTTTTTAGTGATATCAACCAAAATAGTTATGTAACACACTTGTAATACATTTATAATATAATATAGGCACGATACATTTGTAATTCATATTGCAAACATCACTTTTTTTTCTTAGTGATACAAATCAAAATAATTTATAAGATATATAGAATACATGTTTTATTCATAAATAATACATTTATAAGTAATACATATTGCACACTTCACTTCTTTCTTAGTGATACCAACAAGAATAATTTAGGTAACACACTAATAATACACTTATAAGACATGCACAATACATTTTTAATACATATTGTTACCGTCACTCATTTTCTTAGTGATCAAAATAATTTATAAGACACATATAATATAAGTTTTATTCATGAGAAATACATTTATAATACATATATATTGCAACCATCACTCATTTTCTTAGTGATACAAATCAAAATAATTTATAAGACACATATAATATAAATTTTATTCGTGAACAATACATTTTTAATACATATTGCAAACTTTACTCTATTTTTAGTGATACCAACCAAATGATTTAGGTAACACACTTATTATACATTTATAATACGTGCACACTATATTTTTAATACATATTGCAAACATCACTCATGTTCTTAATGATACAAACCAAAATAATTTATAAGAAACATAAAATACATGTTTTATTCATGAATAACACAAGTTTAATTCAGTTTATAGATTATTGTCTTGTCTTTCGTTAGTTACGTTTTTCATTTATTCTTAATTCTCGCTTCTACAACTTTAATATTGTGTAATACACTTTTAATGCAAATTTAATTCATTTTGAAGTTTATTATATGTTACTATTAGATTACTTGTTTAATTCATTATTGATATAAGTTTAATTCACTGTATATATCATTGGCTAGTCTTTCATAAGTTACTTTTTATATTCATGTTTAATTCTCTCTTCTAATTCAACTTTAATATTTGTGTAATACACTTTTAAATACAAGTTAATTCATTTTGCAGTTTATTGGTTGATTTGTTAGGATTGAATTACTTGTTTAATTCACTATTGATACAAGTTTTATTCAGTTTACATATCACATAATGCTCTTTCGTTTGCTACATTTTCCATTCATGTTTAATTCAACTTTAATATGTGTGTAATACATTTTAATTCAAGTTTAATTCATTTGACAGTTTATTATGTTTCTTCATTTGTTACGATTAAATTACTTGTCTAATTAATTATTGATACAAGTTTTATTCAATCTACGAATCATTGACTGCTCATTCATTTGCTACATTTTGTATTCGTGTTTATTTCTCTTCTAATTCAATTTTAATATGTGTATAATACATTTTTAATTCAAGTTTAATTCATTTTGTAGTTTATTGGTGATGCTTCGGAACAAAAAAATGATTAATTTGACCGTATTGGTTTACTTCAATTTATAAGACATGTATAATACATATTTTATTCATTAAGAACATAAGCTCAGAAATTATAGTGGTTGACAACTTAATTTCCAGGGACAAATAGAGAAAGAATGAACTCAGGAATTTATTCTCCCTTTTAGAGGCATAACGAACTAAATGTATGGCTGAAGATTGTGGATCTTTCAATTATAATATTAAAAAATTGACACCTTGCACATGGAGGCAAAAAAAGAGAGAAAGAGGGGACAAATGAAAAGGAGAAAGAGGCGAGACAAAAAACTGAAATATAATAAAATACATAGTATTGTTATATGTTGTTATAAATGGTAATAAATAAAGAGTATATTTAAAATAAGTAATTATTTTTTAAAATGGATTCACCCAAGTAATTATTCCATAATATAATGGGGGTCATTTGACACGTGGGATAAAGATAGTAATCTCGAGATAAAATTTGGGATTAACTTTATCCCATTTTTTATTTGAGATATTAGCTGATCTCGAAAATTATTTTATCCCATGGTGGGATACTATCCCATATAGAAGAAGGTGGGATAAAATAATCCCACCGCGAGATAAATTTGACCTTTTTTCTCAAACAATTTGGACACATGGAGTTCATCCGTTTCACGTTGAAGTTTCCAGTAATGACAATGATAAATACGAGACAATAACAATGGTATGAATGGACCAAAACTGCAACCGGACTCAAAATTGAGAAATTTCATATATGTAGAAGGCAATAAAGACAACAACTTTAGAACATTCAGAGCAAAATTTGAAAGAAAAATAGCTCTAAGTTGTACAAAAAGAACTGGACAGGCAATAAAAAGAGAAACAACAAGCAATTTTGCCAAATGAGAGAACATGCTGTCACTGTAGAAACTAACAACTAAGAATGCTCTACCAGCTCGAAAAAGGGGCAAGCTTGTTGAATATCAAACGATCATCCAAGTCAAATGTCGATAACCAGCCCATTTTGCAGCAAGTCGGACACCAATGGCCAATGCAGCACATATCAGAGGAACCGGGACCTTCCTAACTGCACCGGTAGTTTCCCCTTCACTTTTATTCAAAGGTGTTTTAGAGTGTTGCAGAATGGCCAAAGCAGCGTAAGAAACCATTACTACCAGTCTAACCCAAGGCTCTCCCATAGCAGCTAATGCAGCAGCAGCAGGCATTGCGGAAGACACATAATCTCTTTTTTTGATAAATCGAGCAAAGAAAAACAAGCCTAAGAGAATAAACCAAAAGAACAGCTCGGAAATATAACCTCTCACAGCAGCAAATCCCATTATTCCAGCTGCTGTAAGAAGGTATGGTTGGCTGTTCACAGAATCTGGAACTGCCGCTTCACCAATAGCAAGAACACAAGATGCCAAAATGATGATTGTTGTTAACTCTTGTACTGGTGCATATGCAACTATACTGGAGTAGAAAGCTCGAATGGAGTAAATTGATGATTCAATAAACCTAATTACAGCTGTGATCTGATCCCCTATGAAGTAGTATACAACAGCCAATGCAAGTTTCGAGATGTAACCGAGAAATCGGAAGACAGCACCCACAGCCTTTTTCCAATTATCCAGTTCCCACAAGACAGTCCTCCAGGCATATAGAATAAAGGCCAATGCTGCATATTGACAACAACTACAGAGTTAGTGAAGTACTCAATGTTTATAGCTGGAACATTTTATTCATAAATAGAGAGCTACACATGAAAAGTGCAGAACACGAATGTGAGCTACTACTTAAATGAAAATCGTACGGAAATCAAACGATCAACAAGTACACGAAACTCTAACAGCAGATACATGTTCCCAGCAAGTTCTCCCCCAAACCTACGTGGTATCTTGGGCTTTCTTTCTACTTGTATCAAAAAAAAAAAATTATCAAGCAGCTTATGTACCTCTCATGTGGTCCAAACAAAGAAATAACAGTAAACCCACATCAATTTTGAAGAATTGTTGAAAATATTGTGGCATTCATTGGATTAAGAGAACAGTGACCTCCTTACTGAAGGCTCGAAAATGTTGCTGCACTACCATTAATATCACCAAACAACTCAGCAGCAGCTATACTCAACTACATAACCCTCTGCCTAGACTGCACATTCAGCTAAATCAGTGCCCACATATAGAAAATTGACAAATTAGCTTATATATATATATATATATATATACACACACACACCTACTTTGCCAAGAGGTAGCAGGAGCACAATGACCTTAGCCCAAACCTACTTAAACAACCTAAAGTAGGTTATCTTTAACTAGCATATGGTTTTCTGGAATTGTGTAAAGTTCAATTCCTCCTTCTGGTGCTTTTCTTATAACAACTACTTTACTAAATATAAAGAGAAGAGAGGCTAATAGATAATCCACAATTCAGGCTATTAAGACTTTCCCCTGGAAATGTCTATAATTTCCATTTTAGATGAGAGCTAACCAGAATCAAACAGGAGGATAGGTAGTCCTAGTTTACCATTATTAAGCTATTATCATAAGCCATTGAACTGTTAGTAGGAAATAACAACATTCACTTTATAAAGATCACATTTTTTTCCCGCTTCATTCAAATAAGAGCAGCACTCGTTCAGACTCGTCCATCGCACAGAATGATCTCTATCCTCATCTCAATATCTTTTATCTGTTCCCATTATGAATTCTCTTATCACTACACTAGCAAACAGCAGCACATGAAACATCAAACTAAGTAAAATAGAAAAACAAAAGCTTGACTACAATCAGACTGTAAAAAGATTAGTTTCACAGACATATCAATCAATCAACTAAGCCTGCTTGGGGTCGACTATATATTTATATCCACTTTGTTGGTGGGAGGTAGAAGGTACCCCGCGGAATTAGTCGAATTGCCAGCAAGCTAGTCCAAACACCACTGTTATCTAAAGGAAGTAAAACAGAAAAACAAAAGCTGACTTCTTTTCTTTTTGTACGGGCAATTCAATTCTCATACAGCAATACCAAAGCCAGATTACAATCAGACTACCAAAAGATTAGTTTCAAAGACATATCAATCAATCAATGCCTTCTGGGGTCGACAATATGAATCATTTATAACCATTCTACTTTATTTGGGGCATTTTTTTTCCCTACAAAAAGAACATGTGATAGAGCTTTTTCGATATACCTATGAACCAAGGCCATCTAACAGGCTTATCAGGAGCTTCTTTAGTCAAGTATCTGAATCTATCAGGCATTGTGCTCTCTCCACGAACATCAATTTCAGCTTTATCAACACTGTTTCCATAATCTACTCCACTACTCTCAGCTTTCGCAATAAACCCATTTTTCCTACGTAATTGAAATCCACAATTACTAGTGAAAATCCCAGAACATTTGTGTTTCAGTTCGAGTTTGAAAGGCTTAATTCTGGCAACAGATGAGGGAAAATCAAGAATCTGATTATGAGAGAAAGCATTAGAAGGAAAATTTGAGGAGATTTTATGGGTTTTCTTGAGAGTGGGAATTGAAGATGAGAGAAATGAGAGAGTAATCGACATTGTTGTTAAGGGTTTAGAGTTTTGCCATTACCAGAAAATTTGTCACTCAGAAGAATGGTGTTTGGGGTTTGCGAAATCCGGTAGCCCGCCAGACAACCCGGTGACCCGACCCAAAAAATTCATTACATTTTTAAATTGAAATTTTTTATGCATAAATTATGTAAAAATTAGGTGAGATAACCAATTTTCAGGTCTGCTGTGTGTTTCAAGTAATAGGAAAATAGTTGTATTTTAGTGCAATTTTTTTTTTCCAGATGTGTTGTATAGTTTAGATTTCTTTCTTTTTTTTCGATATAACTATTTTTTGATTGGTATGACTTGATCAAAAATATTATTAATACCATACATAGTGCAGTATCATATTAACAATTGTCTATATTTTTCTTGTGTTTTATGTTATTATCATTAAATAGTTTATTTTATTTTATTTATTCATAAACGTGTTGAAAAATTTCTTCAATTGGTAACATATGACGAGGGCTTTGACATAGCTTTAGGGAGCGGAACATGGTGGCGGATCTACTTGCAAAAGAGGGCTTAGAAGGAAACTTTTTGAAGCATAGTTAGGAATTATTTTTGCTAGAGATTTTTTTACTTTGACTTGTAATAGTAACTTAGCTACACATTTTGACTACTCATTTAGTTTCTACGATCCGACTTTTTGTTATGAAGCATAATTAATATAGTTATCTTATTTCAACCAAAAGAATTATGATGAGGAGTTTCATTTTTATTTTACTCATAAAGAAAATTAAAGATAAAATAATTTATTACATAATATCATTGCGTATTCTTTTGCATATGTAACAATTTGTTTTTGTCTCTGTTTTTTTCTTTCTTGAAATGTATTATAAGTTTTTCTTTTTCAATTTTTATTACTTTGTGAATGTAATAATGTAGGTTATTTTTTATGTCTTAGTTACATAACTATGAAAATTTAAGCCTACTTATTATTTAATTGTGGCCTTTAAAATAGTAATGTGACACATCTCTTATGCAGCCAAATCATTTAGTATCATTTTTCTTTTCTTCTTCTTTGACTCCCTTTATTTTCGCCATTCATTTATTCATTTTTACAAATAAAATCATTGCATAATGTATTTAATGTCTAATAAAATTATATATTCAAGTTGTTAGTAACTCATATCTCTCTATCTTCTTAATAACTTTACTCTAAAATAATATTCATAACTCTTGTTTGTTCATTTTCATATTTTTAAAAATATTTATCAATGTGTAAAAGAATGTAATAATAAAGCCACAACATAGAACTTCTAAAACTTTTTTTTAAGATCGGTTTTTGCATAGAGGATCAAGTACTCCTACAAAAGATAGAGGAAATTAAAACAAAAAAAATAATATTTTCAACTTAATATATATAATAGATTATTGTTTCAAAATATGATCTCTTATTTCATTTACTTTACCACTTATATATCCTAAATTTCTTGCTTGCTATGTACATATGAAAGGTTTGTACTTGAAAAGAGGCAAATAATTTCTATTTTGCATATTGAAAAAAATAAATTAAAGAACATATCATATCCTAGATGAAGATAAGATCTACATTGTATTCTCTACCACTGACATACTACATTATTAAAATAACTATCAATCTATAATGAAATATATTAATTTATTATTTTTCATATAGACGCACGAAGCATGGATGTGGTTGCTTGGAGTAGTTTGATCTCAGCTTACACGTTTCAAGGGAAGGCAAGAACTGCACTTAATATTTTTGAGCAAATGGAGAAAGCTAATGTCAGTCTTGATGGAATTACTTCCCTTGGGATTTTGAAAGCTTGTAGTCATGCTGGACTACCTGATGAAGCACAAAAGTAATTTTCTCGTATGAGAGTTCGATGTGGTGTTGAAGCAAGCAGCGATCACTATGCTTGTTTTATAGATGCATTGAGTAGTGTGGGGAGATTGCATCAGGCCTATGACGTTATAAGGAAAATGCCAGTGAAGGTGACTGCAAAAGCTTGGGGATTGGCTTTTGTCTTTTAAACTTAATTTATCTATAATATTTTATCCCTTTTCGGCCTACGTGGCACTATCCTTGAAAAATTTGTCAACATGCGCTGGGCCCACAAGATAGTGCCACATAGGCCAAAAAGGGATAGAATATTACATATAAAATAAGTTCGGAGGTAATAGGACCTTAGTAAGGGTTAGGTGTGTCTCGGGGATTTCGGGCATAGGCTGGGGGGTACTTATGCATTTTCCCTATTTTTAGTGATATCATGAATTTTGAGTAAATAAAAATTAGAAACTTAACTCATTTGACTAATCCATATTTTATCCATAGTTTACCCATATTTTTATGCGTTGAATATGGGTATCAACCCATATTTTACTCATGTAAAAAGTCATTCACCCAACCCATTAAAATATGGGTGGATTGGGCGGATTACCGAAATATGAGCTCATTTTGCCGGCCAGAAAACTGCTCACTCGGAAGAGTGGGAGGTTTTGTAAAATTCGGTAATCCGATGAACCCGACCCGCAAACAATTCATACAAAATGGGAAGTTATTAGTTGTGATTTTTGAGTTGGGCTAGGGAGATAAGTGATTTTCTTATTTATTATGGTATATTTTACACAAATATCATACTGTTAAAAAGCTAATTACATTATATTCATATTTTTCTAAAAAATTACAAATATTTCTTAAAATTTAAGGATTTCGGATACATTGAGCCTCGGTTTCAGATACATCACTCAACGTCTTGATACATTGCTCCCAGTTTCGAATACATCACTCAACGTTCGATACATCACGTTCTGATACATTACTTTTGTTGATACAAGACACACCTACCTGATATATCACTTAACGTCTCGTTACATTACCTTTGTTGATACAAGATAAACGTGTCTCGATATATCGCGTAAGAGTGATGTATCCGAGAATAAGATAGAGTAGAGATTTTTGTAATATTTTTAAATGGTAGATAATTTTAGAGAATATGGTAAAATAAATTGTATATTTAGGTAATTTTTGCTTTATTTATTGTGTTTGATATTATGTAAGTAGAAAATATTATTTTAAAAATAGTTATATTTTATTTAAATATTAGAAATTGAATGCGAGAGTAGGGGTGATAGGGGACGAGGGCTATGGTGTTAGAGATGGGGTGGGAGTGGATTAAAGGGTGGGGTTGAGATAGTTAATGTGAAATACTATTTGTAAAATTTATTTAGCAATTTTTGCTTCGTTAAAAAAGGATTAGGAGTCAAGAAAGAATGGTTTTGTGCGTATTGTAAAGAAGTTGTTTATTTCTCTCATCTTTTTTCGATAGCCTAATCTTCTCATTTTTGTTTTTATTTTTATCCTTAGTTATTTATTATTTCAGTATTTTATATTGTAATTCAATAGTTAAATGTTGTCGTTATAATTTGATTATCGGTGCTTATCTAATAATTGCGTAATTGTGTCGAGAACTTGGGTTTGTTACATATATGATACTTTTATTAGACCTGTTTTGGAATTTTAATAGTTGAATGAATAAGAAATGTTTAACCATATGGTATTAAAAATCAACTTACTCAATTAATTCAAATTCACATCACATAGAGACCATTAAAAGAGAAATGCATCCTTACATGAAAATTTTCTGAAATTTCTGACTTAAAACTTTATTTATTCGATTATTTGATATTTAAAATACACTAAAACAATCCATTTGAATTCACGTGGCATAGGATCCATTAAGAGGAAATGCTCCCTTCATTAAATTTCTTCATTCCAAAATTCAAACTCTATTTTTTTGGTTCAATCATCCCGTATTTAAAAATATTTAACTCAATTTTACATCATATAGAGTTCGTTAAAAGAGAAAATGCACCCTGCTCAAAATTTCGACTCAACTTTTTTTTAACTCTCTAGTATTTAAACCCTTTAAAAATTAATTCGAATAAACACCACATATGATCTATCAAAAGGGAAATGCAATTTATTTAAAATTCAGATTCAAAATCTCTAATTAAGGAAATATCTGACCATAGAATTTGCGAATTCAACCTGAAGTTAAATTTTCAAATATTTAAGAATTTGAAAAATAAAAAAAAAATTATTTCTACTTTTTCTCTATCCAAATTACTCGCAAAAAGAAAAAAAAAACAGGTACTTCAATTTATATCTATGATTCCAATTTTTAGATTTTTTTTTTTTTACTTTAAAAACAATAACAACTTTCTTTTTTTCAAATTTCACAATAGAACATAATCACGCCAGCTAAATATTTGAAAATCTCTCATTCATCCCATCGCACTCTTTGACTTTGGTGGAACTCACACCTTTTTGTTCCTTTGGAGGGAGCACTCGCAACCTCAAAGTTAGAAGTGAAGAGTGTTTACCATCTGAGCAACTCTCTCTCATCGGAGTAATAAGCTCATTTGTGTGTTTCATATTATTCACTTAGAGGTCATTGTTTTATTGGTTGTTTGGCTTGTCAAATATCATGACATAATTTCTAAGAATAAGTTATTTGTTTGCAAAAATATCCTCGAAAAATAAGTTGTTTGTTTATAAAAGAGGGTTTTAAGAGGGTACTTTTATTATTTTACATTTTTATCGAGAGATAAGTTATCCCGCGATTAGTAATCCACCCACAAGTAGGGATAACTTATCGAAGTCGTAATTATTAATCCTGTGATAATTTATTCTACACTTTGTAACCAAACACATAATTGAGGGGTACTAAAAACTTATTCCAAAATTATTTTTCTTTATCTATCACACCAAACAGTCCGTTACGACCTTGTTTTATTGGTATATATATTCAAAACAAGGCGGCAAAAAACTCAAAGCAATGAGTTATTTTTCTTCAAACTTCCAACGTTTGCTCTCTTACACAAAACTCTTAACATCTCATGTCAATCAAGGCAAACATGAACAAGCCCTTTCTCTTTTCCACCAAATCCATTCAACTCTCTCCCATTCACTCGACCCCTTCGTGTTCCCTCTTGCCCTCAAATCTTGCGCCGCGCTGAGTTTCTCTCAGCTCGGCGCAACCATTCACGCACACACAACCAAAGCCTCTTTCATTTCCAACCCCTTTGTCGCTTGTGCATTAGTCGACATGTATGGGAAATGTGTCTCCGTAGAGTACGCACGCCAACTGTTTGATGAATCTCCTGAGAGAAATGTAGTCGTTTGGAACTCGATGATCTCGGTTTACGCACATTGTAATGATGTTGGAAGGGCGTTGGAGTTGTTTCGAGTGATGGATGTGGAGCCTAATCCTTCTACTTTTAACGCGATTATCGCGGGGTTGGCGGACACGGAGGATGGGTTTAGTAGGGCTGTTTTGTGTTACAGAGAGATGGGGAGGATGGGGTTGAAGCCGAATTTGATTACGGTGCTTGCATTGTTGCGTGCTTGTCTTGGTACGGCGGATGTGAATTTGATCGAACAGATTCATGGGTATTCGATAAGGAATGATATTGATCCAGATCCGCAATTGAGGAGTGGATTAATTGAGGCTTATGGGCGTTGCGGGTGTCTTGAGAAAGCTCATCTTGTGTTTCTTAGTATGAGAAACAGGGATGTGGTTGCTTGGAGTAGTTTGATATCAGCTTACGCGTTTCACGGGCAGGCAAGAACCGCACTTGAAGTTTTTGAGCAAATGCAGAAGGCTAATGTCAGGCCTGATGGAATTACTTTTCTTGGGGTTTTGAAAGCTTGTAGTCATGCTGGACTAGCTGATGAAGCACAGATGTACTTTTCTCGTATGAGGGTTCGTTATGGTGTTGAAGCAAGCAGTGATCATTATGCTTGTTTGATAGATGTATTGAGTAGGTCAGGAAGATTGCATCAGGCGTATGACGTTATTAGGAAAATGCCAGTGAAAGTGACTGCGAAAGCTTGGGGAGCACTACTTGCTTCTTGTCGAACTTATGGAGAAGTCGAGCTGGCAGAAATAGCTGGAAGAGCTTTATTTGAAGTAGAACCTGAGAATCCTGCTAATTTTGTGATTCTGGCAAGAATTTATTCTAGTAATGGGCAATTTGAGGAAGCGGAAAGACTCAGAAGAGAGATGATCAAGAGGGGTATGAAAACAGCCCCAGGTAGCAGCTGGGTAGTACATCAAGATTGACTTATCCTGGTTCTTTTGGCTGGTTCAGGTGATAATTAATTCACTGAAATTTCATCTTTATGAGACGTTTATGAGACGTCAATTGTACTGAGGCGTTTTTAGAGAATGGAAGAAACAGAAAGTGATAGGCCCCAGTAACAATAACGCTGCAAAGATTCAATAGTTTTCTTGTTATACATAAAAATGATTGAAACAGAGATGTCTATTGTGAAGTTCCATGTAATTTGAACTCGAGCTGTATTTGCTTTTGGATAGTGTTCTTTGCCCTGACGCTAAAACTTAGATGGGATTGTTTCTGTTGCATGTTTTAGCTCTAATAGACGGACATCGGACTAAAGGATAGTATTTCTATGTTCCAGTAGTATGACCAGCTTTAATATAGATGGTCAATTAAACTCTCAGACAGTCAAGACTGTTGATAGTGAACCAAGTGAGAAGTATGTAAATTCTGCCTATCAAATCACACCCCTAGTTGCAGTTTCAATTGTGATTATTCGTCTTCTGTGATTGTGTTCGTCATCAAATTAGATATTCACATTCATTGAGCCCTAGATGTGTGGTATCAGTGATATATATACAAGTTCAAGTGAAGTACGTACCTATCTCGTTTGGTAAGGCTGACTTTTATAGCAGCATTTAGTGAAGCTGCTTCTAGCCCTAATTCCTTGATTGAGTATACACGTCCATTGGTGTATATATATTCACATTCAGTGAGCCTAAATGTGAGGTATCAGCGGCAGAAAAGAAATCAAGTCTTTCGAGTATGGATCGTTCTAAAAACATTTGATCGATATACAAAGAAGAGTAGCAAGTAGCAACATCATGTTAATTGGACTTGACATTCATACAACACTAGTTGAATCAGAATGGCCTTGAGCAATTTTTGAACTAAGTTCCTTGAATCATATCGAAGAAGCTACTGTATTGAGTACTAGTAGCAAAATTGAGATCTATGTTGTTGCGATTTCCAAAACTCGTGAAATTAAAGAAGTGACTGACTGAATATCTAAGTATAGCGGTGTTTTAGTTACAGAACTCCGCCAACATCGATTTTTTGTCGTACAATAAGGATGCCACACAAAATTGTCCAACTATCAAAAAACTGAGGAAGTGGATGGGTGATGAACAACTCCCCGAAAACAACAAGAAGGCGATCTATGATCTCAGTCTAGGGACAGTAAACAAACTGCTATATGGAGCAATGTAGCATATGAAATCATGTAATGTAACTCGAAATCAGACTTTGTGTGACATATACTTGAAAAATATGCAACAAAATATTCGATCTATACAGTTAAGTCCTCGTATAATATGCTTAGGTTCAGCTTTTGAAATGCATCCATGTGGCCATGGCTGCAAATAGCTCAACCCATGATGCTTGTCTAGATCAAAATAATGATCTTTCTTGATCAGAAAAGGGTGACAACGTACTCAAACATATCAAGAAGGTAAAGGAGAACTATCCCTGCTTGTGTTGTTTAGACGATCTGGAGAGCATAGAAGACGTCTTGAAGACAAGGTCGCAACAATTCATACTAAGTATAGATCTTTGAGACTTTTAGCCCTTTGCTGCACTGATATTGTACATGCTATTGTACAGGTCCATTACTAGCTTAATACTTGGTTTACAAAGTGAAGAAAATGCACTTACCTTGTTAAAAAAAAAAAAAAACTAGTGAGGGTTGAGCTAAATTAGGAATTATGCATTTACTTCATCATGCCATTTTCGACATCACAGATAAGTATGAAAATTATGACTATCAAATCACACTAGAAGTAATGACATGGTAATTATGTGCATAACTGCATATGCAGCCAAATAGTCAGACAAGTGCAATTGATGAGACACATAACACCTTATTGCCCGATTTAGCAACCTTAAAAGGACGAATCATATTTAACTCAAAAAAAACAAAAACAATGAAACACGATCGAATAGTAACATCACAATAACTACAAGAAGATAATATGGCAATCAACTGATACAAAAAAGAAATCCCAACAATTAAACTGAAAATACATCAAAAGGCAATAGGAGTACAGTAACAACTAATGTCACACACGTAAATGGAAAACAAAAGTTCAACATTCAGAACATTATAATTTTCAGATACCAAATTTGATAAAACGTCTTTCACTTCCACATTACCTTGAAACAGTCATGAACTTTGGTGAAATACCCTACCTTCTGATCACATTCTTCTTTATTGTATCGATAAATTCTGAAGTCCAGCTACTCATTAAGTCCATAAACCTCCATTCCTCCCAAGAACCCACCCGAACTGACATTGTTTCGATTGAACAAAATAAGTAATACCCGGTAATTCTGAACATAAAACAACGAAGAGATCCCTTGAATACCAAGACTCGTATTTCGTCCACTATTTGGGTCATAAGAAACAAGATCATTTCTTCTAGTTGAAAACAAAACTTCACCATTGTTCCTAAATCCAACTACTTTCTCCATACCTGCAACCAAATTTATATGATACAATCTACTCCAAGATTCCAAAACTCCATACTGCTTCATCACCCATACTTCACATGAATCACCACCTATCTCACACCCATACTTAACAACAACAAGTGATTCCTCAAACAACATAATCGATAAATTCGTTGTAGTTACACCAACTAAAGCATCCGGCAACATAATCTCCCCAAGCACCTCATTTGCTATACTAAAAGTTTTAACTAAACTCCAAAGGTCACCACCATTCACAACCACATCAGACGCAATCCAATGTACAACCCCATTTACAAAAGCCTGAGGCAACAAAAACTTCTCCATACAATTCTTAATCTCAACTCCTACCACTCTCCTCCAAACCCCACTATTAATCGAATAAATTTCAATCTCAGGAGCACCACTATATACGAACCCATCATTCATATGATACACAAGTTTAACCAACTTTTAAAGTCATCAGTCTCAGGCAAATTAGCACCAAATCCAAGAACACACATATGAGGCCACTAAGGCTTAATCGAAGGCATAGGAATACTTATAAACTTATGAATCGAAGGGTTCCACAAAACGAGACTCCGCAATTGACCAAGCAAATCGTCATACAAACACACGATGTCATTGCAGCTACCAACAATTTTGAAATACCCTAGGTTCGATTTGAAAGGGAAATTCAATTCCGATGTAAAATCTAAGGAAAAGGGTTGATTCTTAGAGTCTTGAAACAATGAATAGTTCTCTCTTTTGCGAGTTCTATCGAAATGCCTAACAAGAAAGGTATTGGAACGCAGGATTTGGGCGAGATGAGCGGAGATGAAAGGAAAATTAGTGATGAGTGAATGCCATGATTTGCAGACAACTATAAATCGAATTAAGGATTTAACGGGAAGTTTCAGTAGGATTTCTCTCAAAAGTTCAGAACAAAAGTAGGTGGAGTCGGAATCAGTCATTGATCAATTTTGAGAGAGAGAGAGATAGGAAGAACCCTAGTTATGGAAGACATTTTGGTAAATTTGCTTTAAATATTGAGATGTCGGGGCGGGGCGGGGCAAGACATGTTTAGATTTTTTAAATAAAAATCATGCGGTGTAGGGAGGGTTGCTGGTTTGGAATAAACCCAATGCTAAAATCGCTAAGCTATTTCTTTCACTTATCTTTTGTTTAGGACCTTTAGGCCAGAAAATCCAGAAATCATATACTTACCGGCTTAACCTTTTATTTGCGTTTTATTAGATTAATAATCTTATAACTTATTCTTAAAAAATCAGTAATAATGTTTCTTTTGTCCTTGTGTTACGTTAAGTGAGAATTACATTGTCTAGTTATTGTTGGGGGATCGCTTCAAGTCTATTTCCAAATATGGGTGAATTTATGAAGTAATTATGTGGAAAGTTAAGGTTGGATGAGAATTAATATATGGTATTTATGATTTATGAACTAGAACTCTCCATCATTATTTTATTACTAGTTGAATTTTCAATTATGACAAATGATTGAAAAACTGTCTCCTCCTCAAATATTTTCTAACTTTACTTCTTTGTTATTAATTGTTCTTCTGTAATAAGTGTTAGCCCCTAAATACTTCTAAATTAGTTTTAATAATGACAATTAACCAAAAGTAAGTTCGTAGGAAAAGAAAGAAAGAAACACATAGGTGAAATTCACCCAAGGACAAGAAGGAAAGAAGATCAGCCATAATCAATCAAGGATTTATAATTGAGCTAAATCGAGCATTATGCATTTCCCTCATCACACGTCAATTTCAACATTAGGGAAAAGTATGGAAATTCTTTGTATTTTTTTTATGACGACGGTGGTGTTCGGATCAGCTATCGCACAACTCGATACTTTCCACCTTCCACCAAGTATGGAAATTCTGCCTTATCAAATCACAATAGATGCAATGAGAAGGTAATAATGTGCGTATAGCAAATAGTCAGGCCACTACAACACCTTATTGCCTGCCAACTTTAGGTGAAAAGGGGTGCTGGATTTGGTAATCTTAAAAGGGCTAACCATATTTAGCTAAAAAAAAACAATGAAAACAAGCCGATAGTAAAATCATAGTAGACTAGACGGATAAAGACAAGGTCCATTGCTTGATTAGGATAAGGTTTCACAATAATAAGGAAATACATCAAAAAGTAACAAGATTACACTAACAACTAATGTAACACAAAAAGTGATTCCATGTAATTCAACATTCAGTACAATACCTTCTGATCAGATAGCTCTAAACAAGGTCTACCAAATTTGATAAAACATCTTCCACTTCCACTACCTTGAAACAACCATGAACTTTGGTAAAATGTCTTGCCTTCTGATCACATTCATCTTTATTGTATCGATAACTTCTGTAGTCCAGCTACTCATTCAGACCATAAATCTCCCATTCATTCCAACAACTCACCAGAAACGATACTGTTCCCTTTAAGCAAAATAAGTGATTCCACGTAATTTTGAACATAAAATGAGCGAGAGCTCCCTTGAATACGAAGAAGACCCCTATTTCGTCCACTATTTGGATCATACGAAACCAGATCATTGCTCCTAGTTGAAAACAAAACTTCACCGTTGTTCCTAAATCCAACTATTCTCTCCATACCTGCAACCAAATTTATACGATACAATCTACTCCAAGATTCCAAAACTCCATATTGTTTCATCACCCATACTTCACATGAAGCACCATCTATCTCCCTCTCATACTTAACAACAGCAAGTGATTCCTCAAACAACATAATCGATAACTTCTGTAGTCCAGCTACTCATTCAGACCATAAATCTCCCATTCATTCCAACAACTCACCAGAAACGATACTGTTCCCTTTAAGCAAAATAAGTGATTCCACGTAATTTTGAACATAAAATGAGCGAGAGCTCCCTTGAATACGAAGAAGACCCCTATTTCGTCCACTATTTGGATCATACGAAACCAGATCATTGCTCCTAGTTGAAAACAAAACTTCACCGTTGTTCATAAATCCAACTATTCTCTCCATACCTGCAACCAAATTTATACGATACAATCTACTCCAAGATTCCAAAACTCCATATTGTTTCATCACCCATACTTCACATGAAGCACCATCTATCTCCCTCTCATACTTAACAACAGCAAGTGATTCCTCAAACAACATAATCGATAAATTTGTTGCAATTACACCAACTAAAGCATCCGGCAACATAATCTCCCCAAACACCTCATCCGCTATACTAAAAGTCATAACTAAACTCCGAAGGTCACCACCATTCGCAACCAAATCATACGCAATCCAATGTACATTTCCATTTACAAAAACCTGAGACCACATAAACTCCACTATACAATGCTTAATCTCAACCCCAATCACTCTCCTCCAAACCCCACTATTAATCGAATAAATCTCAATCTCCGGAGGATCATTATACAAGACATCATCATTCTTACGATACACAAGTCTAACCAACTTATAGTCATCAGACTCACGCAAATCAGCACCAAATCCAAAAACAAACATATGAGGCGACTGAGGATTAATTGAAGGCATGGGTAAAGTTATAAATTTCTGAATAGAAGGGTTCCACAAAATAAGACTCCGCAACTCACCAAACAAATCGTCTGACAAACACAGGATGCCATTGCAGCTGCCAACAATTCTGAAATATCCAAGTGGGCAATTGAACGGGAAATACAGTTTCGATGTGAAATTCAAGTAAAAGGGTCGATTCTTAGAGTCTTCAAACAAGGAATAGTGTTCTCTATTGCAAGAACTGTCATAACGCCTAACAAAAACAGTGTCGGATTGTGGGGTTTGGGCGAAGTGAGCTGAGATGAAAGGAAAACTGGTGATGAGGGAATACCATGATTTGCAGACAACTGTGAATCGAATTAAAGATTTAGCTGGAAGTTTCAATAGGATTTCTGTCACAACTTCATGAGGAAAGTAGAAGGATTCAGAATCAGCCGCCATTGATTTATTCTGAGAGAGAGAGAGACAGAAAGCGCAAAAGTGTGTGTTTTATTTAAAAGGAAAGTACAATAATTAAACCCTAAAAGCTAATTAATTATATTTTTAACTCTAAACTTAATCCTATGATATCTTAATTAATCCAACGTATTAAATGATTCCTAAAGTATATTGCTTTAACTAGTACTCTTTTTGTTCCTATTTATGACACCGTTCAACTAGATATAAATTTTTCTTGGTTTTGGTTCTTTATAAACTTGGTATCTTAATTCTAGATTCAATCTTAAAACTGAATATGATTTTACTAGTTTATATGGGGACTAAAGAGCAATAAAGAATTGAAATAATCTTCCAAAGAACTCGTTTTATTTGACCATGGGAAACAACCACTGAATTGAAGCAACATAATTGTATCATTCACTATGTAAATGGACCAAAACAAAAAGACTTATGTTGCTACAAAGCCTCAAAGTTTATGTTTTTATGTGATTGCAACATCAAAAAAGGAAGTTTGAATTTTCTACGGAAACTCTTGATGGCGAGTGTCCTTGTATCCATTGTTTCTGTCTATCAAAAAATTACTGATCAATTTGATGAAGCCTATTTTCATGATCCTAAGATTCTTCATCTCCAGCATTCGTATAGCTAGTCTCTTCACTCAGGCAATTAATAAGGTCGATGAACATCTTCCTACTTGTGAGAAATGGATAAATCCATCCATGCCTTATTCAGGATTATATGAAATGTCAATCGTCAAATAAAAAAGGGATGAGTGGTCACTTTTATTATGGTCTCAGGCAATCTTTTTTTCAAGAGCTAACTTTTGAGGTTGAGTTAGGTTCAAGATCCATTTCTAACAACAATATGTTAAAACTTTTGACAAGTTGCAAACTATAGTTGTGACATTTTAGTTTCTTTAATGGAACACCCACAATTGAAAAGATCAATCACGATCTTCATACCTTATCAACACTGTTCCAAAAGGGGTTCAAGCATTTTAGTCCATTCAATGTCTTTATCAACTAAGTCCAAATTCTTTAGCAAGCAGCTCAATTTTGTTAATTTTGAGTTAGCTTTCTAATATAATTCAAAAGGCAATGAACTCCTCAAAATCATAATGACTCGAGAGTCCCGTGTGGAAGGATTGTCCCTCAACAAATCAAAGGTGCGGGGGGGGGGGGGGGGGGGGAACATGTCGATGACTCCAAGAGCTCTTATCAATGATATTGTTTGGCACTTTGATGTTGACTCATTACAGGGGTAGCAAAAGGTCCTAGTCTCGGTGATGCAAACAAAGAAAAGTCAATCCAAAACGTCACATATATGCGATATTTCATCATCAACTTGTGAGCATATATTTTTTAGAATCATATCTCAAATTAATCAAAGGAAATAGTATTAATCAATTATAACTAAGTAACAAATTTTGTTTAAAAAACGCACACCCAATTTTTATAAGAATTAAATACAAATTTAAAAACCAGTAGCTGATAAAACAACAAGTCGTTGTAGTATAGTGGTGAGTATTCCCGCCTGTCACGCGGGTGACCCGGGTTCGATCCCCGGCAGCGGCGTGTTTTCCACATTTTTTATGTAAACATTTCATTTTGATGGAATATATCTTTTTTTTTCCTGTTATCAAACGCTTAATATTGTGTGTTCTCAAACGCTTACTATTGAATATAGATAGGTTAATATTGTGTGTTCTCAAACGCTTACTACATAGATAAGTTAATATTGCGTGTTCTCAAACACTTACATAGATAGGTTAATATTATAAATTGGTCTGGTTCGATTATAAATTATTTCGTAAAAGAAGTTAAAAAACATTCCGACCTGCCGGACGCTTAATATTGTGTGTTCTCAAACGCTTACTATATAGATAGGTTAATAATATAAATCCGGCTTGATTATAAAATGTTTTGTAAAAAAATAAATTAAAAAGTAAATTCCGACCTGCCGGATTCGAACCAGCGACCTAAGGATTCCAGCAACAACTACAGTCCTCCGCTCTACCAACTGAGCTAAGGTCGGTTTTGTTTTTGATTTGGCTCATAATAATATACATAATCTATTTTTCCAATAATTTATTAGGAGAATTATACCAATAGACCCCTCTCCCAATAGAAAAATTGACATGAATATACTACCAAAAAATTATAAGATTTTCAATATCATATCGCTTTAGATGCGATCCTTTTTTTAAAATTTTATTCGAACACGAAATGTTTTGTACATCAAAACTGTTATCTTTTAAGTAATCTGAAGAGTTATTCGTGTTAAATGAAGTAGCAAGTCTTGTTCTAACGTATAATATGCCTTCTATCTCATTCTATGTTAATATGTGTTTGACAGGCCCAAAATTTGGAAAAGAAATTAAAGTTTTTTTTTTTTTTTTTGAAAAAAGATCTAGTTTAACTATGCCATAGATTCATATCATTGATGTTAAAATAAAAAAAATTAAATTAAATTATTTTTAATATACATAAAATATACAAACAGAATTCCATAAACATCTTACTATTTTCACTTAATACCATATTTTGTACATATAAGAGAGATGTTAATATCATGACATGCGTCTAACTTATATATCATGCATTGCGCTCTCACCACTAATATCACACTTATCTACAAGTTAAAAAGGGTAATTTAATTTCCTATTTGGTCAAATAATTAATAGAGGCAAGTTTCTTTATGTAATACCAAGTGGCCAAAAAACAACAAATCTTCCTATATTATCTATTGTCCTCAAGTTTGTTTTTGTGGAATTTTAATTACTACTAACAAGTGACTGGTTCACCTCTAATAATATTACTTTCAAATCTTCACCAAACAATGAGCTTGGTTTGTTATTTTCTCTTAATGAAGGCATTTCTCTTGTTGCCTTCTCTTTCTACTCCGGCGATGATTGATGAGAGAAGGCATATACAAGAGAAAAAAAGTAAGAGTAATTCAACCTACTACGAAAAGAAATAAAAGAAAAGGTGATTATTGAAAGTGTAGTGATAAAATGAATGACTTATTCTCTCCTTCGCTTAAAAAGTATCAGGACCTAAAACAACAGGTCCAGATGGATGATTTGGAATTAGGGACTGGGGTCACCGGTCCTTCTCAGAACGAAAGCATTGATCTTGCTAAGTTCTTCGAAGATGTAGAGAATGTGAAAGAGGATATGAAGGAGGTTGAGAACTTACATAAACGATTGCAAGAATCAAATGAAGAGAGCAAAACCGTCCATAGTGCACAAAAAGTAAAGGATATTAGGGCTCGAATGGACTCTGATGTGACACTTGTTTTGAAACGTGTCAAGATCATCAAAGGAAAACTTGAAGGCTTAGAAAGATCAAATGTAGCAAATAGGAAGAACTTGGGTTGTGGTCCAGGATCCTCTGCTGATCGAACAAGGACTTCTGTAGTTAGCGGTTTAGGGAAGAAACTAAAAGTTCTCATGGATTATTTTCAAGCATTGAGAGCGAAGATGAATTCAGAATACAAGGATACTGTGGCAAGAAGGTACTATTAGAAAGGTTTTCCCTTTGTTCGTTCCTTTTATGATTATAATAATATAGATAATAGGTACAATAAAACAAATGTGATATGACACAACCTAATTCTTTTCACCCTGTCTATTCATCTATATTTTCTCAACTCGATATTTAGAAATGTCTCTTTGTCCATAAATATTGATATCATATCAATATCCATTTCTCAATATAATTACTTAATTATGTCTTCAACAGGTACTTCACCGTAACAGGAGAGAATGCAGATGATGAACTTATAGATAATTTAATATCAAGTGGAGAGAGCGAGTCATTCCTCCAAAAGGCGATTCAAGAACAAGGAAGAGGACAAATTATGGACACAATTTCAGAAATTCAAGAAAGACATGATGCTGTGAAGGAAATTGAGAAGAATTTGATTGAACTACACCAAATTTTCCTAGACATGGCTGCACTAGTAGAAGCACAAGGACAACAATTGAATGATATAGAGAGTCATGTGGCACATGCAAGTTCATTTGTTAGAAGAGGAACAGAACAACTCACAGAGGCTAGGGAGTTGCAAAAAAGTTCAAGAAAATGTACTTGCATTGCTATTCTCCTTATCATTCTTCTTATTATTGTACTAACATTTCCACTTTGGTCACCATTAATTACTAGTAGGTTGTAGAAAATATTCAAAATTAAACACAAGAGAGACCCTTTTGAAAATATTTTTCTTGTAAGAATTTTTATTTTATTTTAGTCATTGTCATCTCACCTTTTTTTTTTGTTACAATACTTATACTTATAGAAGTAAATACTTATGTCTTGTTAATGGGTTCCCTCATTTGGTACATATATATTGTAATGCTTAAATTAATGTGTATAAAAAATGTGTAGTTAGAGAACACACTAACAAACAATACCATTTGTTTGATTGCAGACAGTGAAGTACAAAAGATCTTATGCAAATTAATATCGACTTATTATCGTATTATATATGTTCTTTGATAAAAAAAAAGAGAGAGTTATATATGTTCAATTAGAGTTTTTGGCTAAAATCGTTCCTCAACTATAACCTAAACCTAAAGTACATCCTTGTGTTATATAAGTGAACAAAAAACATCCTTGCACTATCCAAAAAGTTGCAAGATTCATCCTTCTGTCTATTTTTTAAGAAACTCACGCCATCAACAAAAAAAGGTGTCACGTCGAATGAATATATGTACACATGGTTAAGCTAGTCAAGTTGGGTGACTTTTTTAATTTATAGAAATTGAGGGTTTAAATCATCTTCAGACAAAATATATTCAAATTTTAAATATTCTTTGTAAAAAATATGACCAAATACAACTCCAACTTCAAAAATTTCATATAAAGTAATTATTATTTAATTTCCACAACAAAACGCCTACATAATTTCACTACATTTCCAGTATTTCTGTATATTGTATAAAATGTGAATTGCATTGTATATATAATATATACGTACTATATATATATATATATATATATTTTATTAGAGAAAATCTATAAATAGTTGCACGTAATATTTTTAAAATGAATTTTTTTACCTAATCTTTCTAACCATCGAAATCTACTGTATAAATATTTCAAAACTTAATTATTGTTGCAAGTCAATTTACTTGATGATGCAAAAACATATAAACTAACAACACACAAAATTTAAATTATGAGAATAAAATATTCATTTTCTATCCCTATTCTTATTCTTTTTAGGTAACTTTGATCTTCTTGTCGTGACTAGACATGACCAAATTAAAAATATTATATTTTTTTTATTGGTTCAATGAGTTTCTTAAAAAAATAAATAGACTGAAGGATGATTCTTGTTATTTTTTGGATAGTAAAAAATGTTTTTTGCTATTAGATTTGAGTCATAGTTGAGGAATGATTTTAGCCAAAAACTCTTTCAATTATGTACGATTGTCGGACCCTTTTCTTAGAGTCAAGCGATTTTTAGGTTTTGTCCTCGTTCCTCTCTTTCTATTAGGACACGAGAAAATATGTAAACACAACTCTTTATGATTTGAATGAAAAAAAGATAATCTTGTAGCTATCTCATAAATTCGATAATATTTCCTTCATCCATTTTTAATTGTGATGTTTTGATTTTGAAAAATCAAATCATATGGATTCTGATAATCAACATTTTAAGATGTATATTTTCGTCATTGATCAAAGATTTTACAATTTAGCTTCAAAATTGATCAAAGATTTTACAATTTAGCTTCGAAATTAACCAAGTTGACTTTCTTTAAGAGCTTATAAAAGGCCATCGGAGAAGCGCTAAATAAAAAAAATTCTTCTTCAGATAGTGTCAATGTTCTTGAAATTATTTGTTCATCGCCATTACAGCTCTGTTACTTTCTTCACAAATCCTCCCTCTAAAGAATCAGAAATTATCCATCTTTGCAGGTCAGGTTTACTCTCTCAAGCTATAAAGCTTCTCAAAACCACAGAAAAAATCTCCTCAAAACCAATCGTATATGCTACATTGATACAGACATGTACTAAATCTCACTCATTCAATCATGGGGTTCAATTCCATACCCATGTCATCAAAACTGGGCTCGAAACGGATCGTTTCGTTGGGAACAGCTTACTTGCTCTCTACTTCAAATTGGGTTCAAAATTTCTTGAAACTCGGAGGTTCTTTGATGGAATGGTGTATAAGGATGTTGTTGCTTGGTCTTCGATGATAACGGGGTATGTTCGTATTGGGAAGCCTAAGATTTCACTGGAATTGTATGGGGAAATGATTGATTTGGGTTTTGAGCCAAATGGGTTCACTTTGTCTGCTGTGATTAAAGCTTGTTCTGAGATTGGGAAGTTGAAATTAGGGAGTGGATTTCATGGGGTTGTGATTAGCCGGGGATTTGAAGAGAATAATGTGATTGTGAGTGCGTTAATTGATATGTATGGTAAGAATTATGCATCAGGAGATGCACTTAAGCTGTTTGATGAATTGCCTGAACCAGATGCTGTTTGTTGGACTTCAGTTATTTCCGCTCTCACGAGGAACGAATTGCACGAGGAGGCTTTGGGGTTCTTTTATACAATGCATAGGAAGAATGGGTTGGCCCTGGATTTGTTTACGTTTGGAAGTGTGCTGACTGCATTGGGTAATTCTGGTAGGACAAGGCAAGGTAGAGAAGTTCATGCTAAGATTGTGACTGCTGGTCATTGTGGGAATGTGATTGTCGATAGTAGTTTAGTGGATATGTATGCAAAATGTGGGGTGGTTGATGAGTCTCAGCGTGTTTTTGACCGAATGGATAAGAGGAATTCTGTTTCGTGGTGTGCGTTAATGGGTGGCTACTGCCAAAAGGGTGAGTTTGACATTGTTATTGAGCTCTTTAGGACGATGGGGGAGGTTGATCTTTACATCTTTGGGACTGTTCTTCGTGCCTGTGCAGGGTTGGCAGCGTTGAAGTCAGGGAAGGAAGTTCACTGCCAGTATTTGAGGAGAGGTGGCTGGAGTGATGTTATCGTGGAATCAGCTCTAGTTGATCTCTATGCAAAATGTGGCTTTGATAATTATGCCTATGTGATATTTCGCCAAATGAATGTTAGAAACTCGGTTACCTGGAACTCAATGATATCTGGATTTGCTCAGAATGGGAAAGGTGCAGAAGCTATTGCAGTATTCGAGGAGATGATTAGTGAAGGGGTTAAGCCAGATTATATCAGCTTTATCGCGGTTCTTTTTGCTTGTAGTCATAGTGGTATGGTTGATGAAGGGCGAAAGTATTATCTCTCAATGATTAATGAATATGGTATCAAAGCTCATATCGAGCATTATAGTTGCATGGTGGATCTTCTAGGTCGGGTTGGAGAGGTAGAAGAAGCTGAAAGCTTGATTGTAGGTTCGGAATTCAGAAACGATGCTTCCCTTTGGGCTACCCTACTTGGTGCTTGTACTAGCAGTACAAATCCTACTGCTGCAGAGCGAATTGCAAAGAAAATGATGGAACTAAATCCTGATTATCATTTAAGTTATGTTCTTCTAGCAAATGTGTACAGAGCAGTAGGCCGGTGGGCTGATGCTCTTGAGATTCGGCGACAGATGCAAGAAAAAAGAGTGAATAAGATAACCGGGAAGAGCTGGATTTAAACAAACACTGACAAGCCTTTTCAGTAAAGAGTTCTATCAGGACACCTCTACAAAGAAACATTCCAGCAAAATGCTCAAGCTGACAATGCAGATACATAGCTCATAGCACATTTATCAATTTTGTTCCTGTCAGGGTGACCCTTGTTTCGAGATGCAACTTGTATTCCTCTCGTGTATGGTAACCCTTGTTTCGAGATGCAACTTGTATTCCTCTCGTGTATGGGCGACCCTTGTTTCGAGATGCAACTTGTATTCCTCTCGTGTATGGGTGACCCTTGTTTCGAGATGCAACTTGTATTCCTCTCGTGTATGGGTGACCCTTGTTTCGAGATGCAACTTGTATTCCTCTCGTGTATGGGCGACCTTGTTTCGAGATGCAACTTGTATTCCTCTCGTGTATGGGTGACCCTTGTTTCGAGATGCAACTTGTATTCCTCTCGTGTATGGGCGACCCTTGTTTCGAGATGCAACTTGTATTCCTCTCGTGTGTGGGCGACCCTTGTTTCGAGATGCAACTTGTATTCCTCTCGTGTGTGGGCGACCCTTGTTTCGAGATGCAACTTGTATTCCTCTCGTGTATGGGCGACCCTTGTTTCGAGATGCAACTTGTATTCCTCTCGTGTATGGGCGACCCTTGTTTCGAGATGCAACTTGTATTCCTCTCGTGTGTGGGCGACCCTTGTTTCGAGATGCAACTTGTATTCCTCTCGTGTATGGGCGACCCTTGTTTCGAGATGCAACTTGTATTCCTCTCGTGTATGGGTGACCCTTGTTTCGAGATGCAACTTGCATTCCTCTCGTGTATGGGTGACCCTTGTTTCGAGATGCAACTTGCATTCCTCTTGTGTATGGGCGACCCTTGTTTCGAGATGCAACTTGTATTCCTCTCGTGTATGGGCGACCCTTGTTTCGAGATGCAACTTGTATTCCTCTCGTGTATGGGCGACCCTTGTTTCGAGATGCAACTTGTATTCCTCTCGTGTATGGGTGACCCTTGTTTCGAGATGCAACTTGTATTCCTCTCGTGTATGGGCGACCCTTGTTTCGAGATGCAACTTGTATTCCTCTCGTGTATGGGTGACCCTTGTTTCGAGATGCAACTTGTATTCCTCTTGTGTATGGGTGACCCTTGTTTCGAGATGCAACTTGTATTCCTCTCGTGTATGCATCCTTTGACCGGGTAAGCTTGCAAAGTTGCAGTACGAGTACTATTTATCAGAGTATCTAGCAATTAGCATTACAAACGCATACAAGGCCCTTGTAACAAGGGGGATATAGAAACTTCATAGCTCAAATGGTTCTAGTGACACAAGCCTTTTAACAATATTAGCTAGGTGGCAAAATCAAACCCAACCGGTCCAATCCGACCCAACTCATTTAGGTTTGGGTTGGTTATTGATCCGCCTATTTGTTAGCTAAATTAAGTTGATAGGTAACCCAAATTGATTTATGAGAAATTTTGTCATGATGTTTTTTTATTTTATGATTTTATATGTTATATATAGTCATAAAAAAGAAAGATTTTTTTTTATTAGGTACTAAAAGCTTATAAAATAATAAAGAGTAAAGGGTTAAAAGTACTCTCAACTTATTAGAAATGGTTTAAAAATGCTCCACTTCCACCTATTGATTTTAAAATGTCCTTAACGTTTTTTTTAAGTTCAAAAATACCCTAAAGATAACATAAATATGACATGAAATTTAACTAAACAAATGGTCAATTTTCATTGGTCCATCTAATTTCTTTTATCAAATAAAAGAAACCACCCCCCCCAACACCCAAACCCGTTTCTAATAAAGTGCAATTTAGTTGTTTTTTGGCCAAGTTAAGTGCTGCAATTTAACTGATGTTTTTGGAATTGAATGTTGTTTTATAAAGAAAGGAACATACGGAGAAGAAAGAACAGAGAAAAGCTTAAAACTATTGGTGAAAACGGGTTTGGGTATTGAGTGGGATGAGGCTTTTGTATTTGATTAAAAAGTTATGACCAAATGAAATATGGATTTCTTTAGTTAATTTTATGTCATATTTCTGTTAATTAAACGGTTTTTGAAAACCTAAAAAAATGTTAAGGGAATTTTTAAAACTAATGGATGGAAGGATGACATTTTTGAACCAATTCTAATAGGCTAAGGGCATTTTTGCCCCTTTTCCGAATAATAAATAAAGCTATTAAAACTTAGTAAAAATTGAGCGGGTTGGGTTATGACACATTACTAATCCGTTACTTAACCCGTTTTGACCCAACTCATTTTGGCCCAAACAAATTTGGGTTGGATTAGGTCTTGACTGGTTTATTGTCTTGACTTATTTAGATCCGCTCAAATTTAACTCAAATCGTGCGCCGCCGCTAATATTCAACCAAACTCAGGATCAAGGGCAGCTCAACCCTAAAGCCACTAAAGCAGTGGCTTTAGTCCCCAAAAAATAAGGGCCTCCAAAGAACCAAAAAAACCCCAAATTAAGTTATGAAAACGTATCGAAGATGCACAAAAAAGAAACAAATTTCAATAAGAGGCAAGATTAAACAAAATAGCGAAGTAGAATATAAAGAAATTATGTATTTATTGTTACTTCTCTCTAGTTTATTTTTAGTTGTTATGTATACTATAAATACTTGTTTTAGAATAGTTATAAAAAAAGGAACGGAGGCATTATTAATTAAAAAAATTAATAGTTTGTTGTTAATCTCTTACTAATTATTATGCACATATTTTTTGAAATTTTATTATTGATGTAATTATAATTAAAAATCATACATAATTAAATTTATAGTTTCTTTTTATTTCTTAATTTCTCTAATTCATTTCAATTTGAATCAACCATGCTTTAATATTGGCTTTGTAAGATTGTCAACCATCACTATAATATTGGTTTTTGTATTGAAAAATATTATGAAATATTATATAAGGAAAAAAAATGATACCCTAATTGACATATTAAGTGAAGTGAAGTCTTAATTTTATTTTAAAACATTTTTAGAATAATTTTGATAGTTTATATATTAATTGATTCTATTGAAAAAGTTTTCAAAACTATAATCAATAAAAGAGATTTAAATATTTGTGTTGTTATATAACGTATATTAATTTATATATGCTTATTATTTTCTTACAAAATATTTCAAGAAATGTTATACGGTCAATTGAATTTTTTTTTTATTAAATTATAATTAATTATAATTTTTCTTAAAAGTTATGAGAATAAAATATATATAAAATATTAAATAAATGTATCTCTTTTTCTAAATTTTGGCTTTACGGAGTATGTTTTTGTGTGACATTACAAATGTAGAATTAACAAATTCTTTGAGATTATTTTCAATGTCAGACATACGGTGGAAATATGTATTGCCCTTTTTTATGCGCTTACACAACAACATGTGTAACAATATGTAGTGCCCTTCTTTTTATGTGCTTACACAATAACAGGAATTACATGGTGTTCATCCATTATACTTGTTGTATTAACCTATATTTCAATTTTATAATCATATTTTCAATATATATTTTATAATCGCAATTAAACAAATTATAGATATAAATCTCTAATTAAGTTCAAATTATACTATTTTTTAAAGTTCCTCATTTAAAAAACTTTAAAATATTTGTATATATAAATAATAAAGTAAAAAAAAATAGATGAGAAAAACGAAATGAATTTACGTTTTTTTTTTGTTTCTCACTTGATATCCCAAGCCCACATTGAAACCCTGACTAAATTCGAATCGCGCACTGCAGAGTCCATTCAGGAGTAGTGCTCCTAACATGATTTTTTTCATACCCAAGAATCGAACCGAGACTCCTAATTAAGGCTCAAACAATTTCACCACTGCAACAGAGCCAATATTTGTAGAATGAATTTATGTTGGATGGAGCAAGTTAGGTTCAAATTGACTAAACCCAATCTACACCAGTCCTACTCCGTCCTATTGTCATCCCGGCTCGATAGAGGTCCCACCTCTTTATCCCAAAAAAATGCTGAGTAATGCAAACGACGTACGCCTCTTAAAATAAACTTTCTCATCCCTCGTCTGTTCCACATGTCCCACCACTTTTTCCTCTTAATCTCCGTTTTCGACATTACCAAAGCTCCAATTTTTCCTTCATAAAACTTCTCAATCTTCCTCTTTCAGATTCTCTTCCATAACCAAAAAAATATCACAATGAAGCTTAAACCTCCTCCAACTTCTTCTTCTTCTTCTTCTCAGACGCTAACAGCAACGGCGGCATCATCTCATGATGCTAAATTACTTGTTCGTGAAACCCTCCGTATTAGTGCTGATCTTGCTTCTGCTCCTTCTGTGCCGTCGGTTGGTTCATTACCGAAAAATGCTAGTTTTGGAGTTGTAGATCAGCAATTTGTTGATTCAAGCTTGAGATTGCTTTGTTGTGAAGAGATCGATGGTCGTAGATGGAAGTATTTTGCTGATGAGAGTGTCGGTTCTGAACAATTGAAGTTGAAGAAGAAGAAGAATGCGATTCGTGCTGTTAGTTTGCACTCTCCACAAGCTCCTGCTGAGGTTTGTTTGTTAGTTTGTTTTGCTTCCTCTACTATAATGATGTGATTGATTTGTTTAGTATATGTATTAGAATTGGAGATTTAAATTAGCAATTCTTAAAAAACTAATACTAGTTGTATAAACAATGTTTTCACTTTGACATAGAGTTTAAGAAAGTATGACTTCTGAATTCTGTAACTCTTAAACTAAAAGACGTGTAGGATGTAGGAAAATGTAATTTAATCTTGTGGTTTTAAACATGTAACATTGAGAGTTGAAATTCAAGAGTTGCAAGGAAATGGAAAGAGACATTCTTTTTTGAAACGGATTAAAAAGTGAACAATTTGAGATGGAGGGAGTAGTTGCATAAACAATATTACCTCATTTTTAAAAATGATGGTGGTGTCTGAGACAGCTTGCGGGACCTTGACTAATCAATCAGAGAGCCTGTTTTTGTATGACAATCCACAATAAGAGGTGCCTGGTGTACCTATTCACCAACATAGAAGCAGCTCTGTCTCATCATGGCTCCCTAAATCTTTTCAGAAGTAAAAAGGAAAATGAGACTTTGTTTAAGATTCTTAAATGAGGAAGATTACAGTATCGTGGCTTTCACATCAATGACCAAGAACTATATTATGCGTCTTGTAGTTTCAAATTTCTGGTGAAGAATATATACTCTTTATCTATAATAATTCAAATAGTCGGAGAAATATGTTGAAAAGAATTTTCAGTTGACCTTAAGGAATCAAGTGGAGAACTAGCGAGTGAGCTAAAAATCAAATTGCTATAGCAGAAATTCTCTAAATTGTTTCATGAGCACCTTGTTAATATAGTGTAGGATACTGAAATTCCAACATTAGGCATATTTTCAGCAAAGTGGAAGGGTTTTCTCTGGTGTGAATCATCAGAACACTGTCTCTTGTTTTATAATTCCTGTAAGCTACTAAAGTATGTCTCTATGAGGAGTGCCTAGTAGTATGTTGTAAGATGGCCGTTTGAGTAGGACATTGTGTGTGAGAGTAAGACATTGCGCATGAATCTTAATAGACAAGGATTCTCTATTCGAAATGTATTTTTCTTAATGTTCCTATTGTACACGTGGTGCAGGAGTTCATGGCATTCATAAGATCCTATGTGGTTCCAGAAGGTTTTCCTGACAGCGTTACACCTTCTTATGTACCATACATGACATGGAGGGCACTAAAGGTACACACCTACAAAATAAATGCTCTGTCTTGATTGCCCTTTTGGTTAATGTTTCATAACATGTTGTGGTTATTCACCAACTACCTCTTGATTTCCACTTGTAGCACTTCTTTGGTGGTGCAATGGGAGTTTTCACGACGCAAACACTCTTAAATTCAGTAGGAGTCTCCAAACATAGAACTACCCCTGGTGCTGTAGCCATTAACTGGATTCTCAAGGTATAGCATGCTCTCTCTTGACATTTTACCTAGAGATGGGACTTGATATAAGAATGTGGAAAATATTATGCAAAAAGTTGGAATAAGTTTTGTGAGTTAGGTTGTTAGTTTGGCATTTGAGTCTGCATATCAGATACATGTTATTTGAAGCTATTTATATGCTAACAAAGTCCAATATTTTCCCAAAGATCCTAATAACACATATTATTTTTGTTACAAACTTAAAATGAACAAATGTGTTCCTTCTTGAGCTTGAACTTTTAGATGAGGTGGTTCACACAATTTGATGTTACATGAGCTGACAAAGGTTTTGGGTTAGAGTCTTTATCATTACCCATCTACAAAAATATTGTCACGTGCTTGGCCCAAAACAATAGGCCTACACGTGCCGGAGTGTGTTGCATACTTGGATAAATAAATGTGTCCCTTCTCTATCTGTTTAAACTTTACTTTTAGATGAGGCGGTTCACACAATTCAATAGTTTTCTTTCAATTTCTCCCAGCAGCCACTAATCCTTTTTACGGTCTTATAATTCCATAAGTTTTTCCAGTATCTATAGATTAGGTTGTTCTTGCTGCCATTGGTCACCATATGAGATGAAACATTATCCAAGAATCCCTGTCACCCAAAAAGCAGATGCTTTCTTTAATTTTTTCTGACTGAGAAGCAGGAGCGCCCGTTCAATCATGTGGAATTATTTTCCAGGAAAGCTTCATAACCTGAATCAAATCCATCTTGAAAATTGTGATGAGACAACGGACTAGGAAAAAAACTTAGTTTTAATACTTTCTGTATTGAGTGTCTGTGTGTGTGTATGTGGGGGGTCTTCATGTATCTAAAGAAGTCAAGAATGCTCAAGATCTAAGTTTAAGACTGTTCTGTTGCTTCTGATTCTCTCAGCGTTGAATAAACCCAAATCAGATATGCGCACATTTTTTTAACTGTTACATGTTTATGATATTCCATGAGCTCAAAATGGATTTAAGAAACAGCTCCTTTCATGTTCCAAGAATTCAAACTGGAGTATATGCAATTTTCAGGATGGTGCTGGTAGGGTGGGGAAGATGCTTTATGCACGGCAGGGAAAGAAATTTGATTATGATCTAAAACAGGTATTCACTATTGTTTCCTCTCTAAATTTTCTTTTGGTTTGTTTTGTGTTTTTCTGTTGTTCATATTTTGTTTTCTTGGTTTGGGCTATGGGATGGGTAAGGGTTGATCTTTAACTTGTAATTTTGTTAAAATAGTTCATTTTTCCTTATAATTCTTGTTTCATCACGTTTCCCTTCAGCTAAGGTTCGCGGGTGATCTTCTGATGGAGTTGGGAGCTGGTGTTGAACTGGTAACTGCTGTCGTGCCGCATTTTTTTCTTCCTTTAGCTTGTGCTGCGAATGTCGCAAAGGTTTGCCACTGTCCTCTTTTCCATATTTTTTCCTGTTGCATGGACATATATATAGTTAGCTAATCCCTCAAGGCTTATTTTGAATTGCTTGCAGAATGTAGGTGCTGTCACTTCTACTTCAACTCGTACTCCTATATATAAGGCCTTTGCTAAAGGGGAAAATATTGGGGATGTAACAGCTAAAGGGGAATGCGTTGGAAATCTAGCTGATTTAGTAAGCTTTTCTAATCTTTCTTTCCTTCTTTTTCTCTTTTTCTGGTGCTGAAGATATTGATTTGATCTTAACATAAAAAGGTAGCCCCGAGCACAAAGCATCCCAAAGTTCACATTGCATCAAATCCAATGTTTAACAAGTATATTGAATTGGCAATATGAGTATTCTGATTTCAATTGCATGGCCTCTTGAGACCACTTCTCAAAACAAATTTTATCCTGGTCCGGCCACAGTTGTGTAATATATACTATATGTTGCATTAATGGTTCAAGTTCATTGCCACAAGAAGTAGCAGTTCTATTATTTCCTTCTTTTGAAAGGGAAACGTGGCAGAAGAGGTAGTCACTATATTTTATGGCCATTGTTGCTGTTTTTAAAGTGATGGGGTCGTATACCTACTCATTTTCTCACTAACTTTTCACTCAATTTTTCCCGTCCAAGGGCTTTGGTGGAAGGCAAACTGAAACAAAGGGCCGGTAAAGTTTGACATAGTAGGGAAGCTGCAAATTGACTTTGTGATCTACTGTTATGTTGTATCTTCATATTGTTTCAAAGAATTTCACTGAAATTGTTCATTTGCTTATTGGTGAAAGTGACACTTGTGAGAAAGACGGGAAGGAAGAGAAACACTGCCTGATTAAATCCTCAAGGCTATTGGAGTTTAAATTATTACAATCCTAGAAAGGAAAGAAAATCAATACATAATTACAATATCATTACAACAGAGTAAATTAAGCTATTTAGTATATCAATGATATTTAATATTCATACTAATCCTATCACTTTTCCTTAAGCTGGTGCATATATTTCATATGCCTCAAGCTTGCTACATATATAACTTGTTCAGGGACTGATGAATGAATTGGTAAGTATATATGCAAGCTGATCATTCGACCGTTAGAACTTTGTGACAGTGTCTCTTGAGGGTATCTTTTCTTTGACAAAATCACAATCAATTTTTATGCGTTTGTTCCTCTCATGAAACATTGGATTTGATGCAATGTGAAGTTTGGCCTCATTATTACACATAATGGTTGCAAACATGTGGATTGGGTTAAATTTGGGTGGGTTAGAAAAGGGTTGAATAGGAAATGGGTCATAACATAATCCACCCATATTTACGCAGCTAAAAATGGGTTGGGTTCGAGTCAAACCAATATTTAATTCAAGAATTGCGGAAATAAAGAAATCATTGAACCAGGTAGTTTTGGAGATGTTAAGTATGGTAAAGGTCTTTACTATGATTTACTATTTGTTGGGCTACTGTACCTTTTTTTTTTACACTAATTGTCGGGCTACTGTACTTCCATTCCACCTTATCGTTGGTAATTGAAGTATTTGGTTAAAGGACACGAATCAACATAGTGAAACATGTTACATGTGTGATGTGTATAGCTTTGTACAATAATATGGTACTCCCTCCGTTTAAAAATGAATGACCTCCTTTCCTTTTTAGTCTGTTTAAAAAAAATGACCTCTTTCCTTTTTTGGTAACATTTTAATTTCAGCTTTCCACGTGGCATGTTTAAAGCCACAAGATTGAAGGGCAATTTAGTACATTTGACATAACTTTAATTTAGGACCACAAGATTCAAAAGTCTTCTTTATTTTCTAAAACTTAGGTCACTCTTTGTGAAACGGAGGGAGTAATATTTACAGTAATAAAATATCAGTGTTTTACTGTTATCTTTTTTGTTATTATAGAGGTATTTCAAGCTGAATTTTGATGACTTATGCTATTGTAATTAGATTATACTTGGGCATTGCAAAATGGCTAAATTCCTAGATAGCCCCTTAAACTTGGGCATGATTTGTAAGTTAGAAACTCAAACTTAGCTCATGACTAGATAGACACCTCAACTGGTCTTATATGTGTCTTTTAAACATACCAATACTACATGGCATATTGTGTGTTGTGTTGTAATATTAGACTTCTTTCTCAATCAATGTGTTGCGTCTGGGCCTTGATTTTTCACAATTCAGAAGCTAAAATATTATTCACATTGAAACACCAATTTTACCATCTTTCCATCTCAAAGGGTCTATTGTTCATAAGGTGCACTCCTCTCCAAACATATCAGTTTATGGTAATGAGAATACGTAAGATTTCTCTATGATAAAAATGAAAATAAAAGAATATACAAGAGTGAAGCAAGAATTATGAGAAACAAAAGAATAACAAAAACAAGTTTGACAATCCGCAAAATGTTTCCTTTTTTTCTTTCAGGGGAATTGAAGGGCTTATTTTCAACTTGAATAAGAGTTCAAATTTATCTGTTTAGTTGTTTCTATTATGCATCTTATTACTAATGTGTTTGAGCTGGAATAACTTATGTGAATTGTTTCTTATGAAGCTCGGGACAGGATTAAGTATCTTGATTTCCAAAAGGAATCCATCCTTGGTCAAGACATTTGCCTTCCTCTCATTTGGATATGTCTTCAGCTCTTACCGAGAGGTTAAATAGTGTGCATTAATTTATAGTTCTGCACCTTCTTAACAAACTCTTTTGATTCCTTTCCTTTTTCTTTTTCCCATTTGACTGAAATGTCTTATTGCTTTTGTATGTCTTAGGTGAAATCTGTTGTGCTGCATACCCTTAACCGTGCAAGATTCACAGTAGCAGTAGAATCTTTCCTAAGGACAGGTTGGGAGCAGTCTTCTCTCCCTCCACAACTCCTCTTTTTCTGTTATGATTGAGCCTCCTTTCATACCATGATTTTGTTTGCTGTTAACTGACTGTCATCACAACTGGATGGTTCATCGTACAAATTTGTGGTGAAAATAGGACATTCCAACATTTTATTAACTCAGTTGATGTCTTATTGTGCTACTTGCTCTTCAGGGAGAGTTCCAACACTGCAGGACGGAAATTCAAGGGAAGACATATTTAATTTTCCATGGAGACAGCACAGGCCTATTGTCCTTGGTAATTACAAGGAAAATACACTGTTTCCTTTGTCACCTAATCATAAATTCATCAGATGTATTCATTGTAGATTTAAACTAAATGGTTGCAGGACCTAGATTTAAAGAAGCTTTCCAAGATCCAAACTCATATCTTGCTGTCAAGCCCATCTTTGAGGTATGTTTCTAGGAAGGATGAATGTCAAGGCTCACTTTCATCTCTTGCTTGTTATGTGGCAAAATATTTCTTCTACCATTTTCTTATATTCATGCTCATGAATTGCATGTCAATCTTGATCAACAGAAGGAGCATTATATAGTGACATACAATCCTTCCAAAGAAAACATATATGTGCTGCTCAAAGATCAAGCCAAGTCTGATGATGTACTGAAAGCAGCATTTCATGTAAGACATCTGACTTACCTATGTGATGAATGTGGAACTCTTAATTTACCATACCTAATTAACTTTAAAATACAGGGCCATGTGCTTCTGCACATCATTCGTTCATCCACCAACAAACAGTCTTCCTCCAGGAAGCAACATGAAGATGAACTTTCAGCATCCTTGCTATCAACTGCTGATCTTCAAGCTCATGTTGCAGAATCTTATAAAATGGTCTCTGCTTTATATATGCCTTTCAAGAGCAAAGCTAAAGAACAGGTGAAGCGAAATTCGCCACTTCATTAGACTATTTCGATATATCCTTTTTAGTTTCTAACTTTTAAACAAAATTGAAACATAGAGATGAATTGTTACTTCTAATTGCAGCTGAACCTTCTGTTTGTACCTATAATCACATATAATTACACTTGAAAAAAAAACATAGAAAGCTGAGGAAGTATCAGGAAGGGCTAAGGTGAAATAAACCAGAATATTTGAGTTTTCAATCTCATTCCTTTAGTTCCTGTTCCTCCTCTCCTCAGTAAGAAAGGAAAACGGAGTTGGGAAATAAGAGCTGGAATATAGGGTGTGTTTTGCACGGAGGAAAATGTTTTCCAATTTTACTATGTTTGGTTGGTCAAGATGTTTAGGAGAACATTTTCTCTAGGAAAACAAGTTCAAAATAAAAAATTTGAAAAATGACTTCACTACTTGGAAGTACGGAAAATTAGTTCAATAAGTGGCACTCTGTGATGATTGTCTCCTTCCCAACTCCAAACCCTTTCTCACATCCCTCGGACCCTATATCCCTTCCCCCAAATCCTCCACCCCACACACCTCACCTCCACCCCCATAGTCATTGTCTAAATTATATATAAATTCTCTTGGGACAATATTTTTTATTTTTTACCTAACACTAGAAAATAAGTAACAAATCCTAATTGCCACTAGTGATGAACGTGATTTTAACACCATGGACACACAATTATACATGTAACGAATCCTAATTGCAAAATATTGATGGAATTAGCACAGTGGGAATGACGATAGTGAATTCGTTGTTTGTCTGCTCTGCCAGTTTGATTATGGCATACTTGCAAGTGCCTATTCCTTTTATTTTAGTTATGCAGGTTATTGATCATTTTACATCTTGCAGGGTTGGGTGATGTCGGAATCACTACTTAATCCTGGCCGAGCTCGGCTTTGTGAAATGGCCACATAAGATACAAAACTGTTGGAGTTGGTTGCAGAGGAGCTAAAAAAGAATTGTTTGTTGACACAATTATTTTGCATGGCGCCACTGATGGGCATTGCAAGACATTTGTGCATCTAGTGAAATTTGCTACGCGGTAGCAAATGAGGTCAGAGATTTGAAGTAAACTACCAGATGTTTATCCTGATGTTCTGTGAGACGCAATTTACTACATGTTCTTTGTACCTTTTAGTACGATGGTTTACCTGTACATCAGCAGCTAGCTATTAGCATAAGCAAGAAAGTGCATTCCGCGAAAGAGATTTCAGTATACTTGTTTATTCCGCCATAGTCTTTTCTTCTTTCTTGCATATATATTTTCAGTTGAATACATACAAGGTTGTTTTTTTATAGGGGGAGGCAGGTTCGCCTGCCGTTGAGATACGCTTCTACCCCTGTTTTTCATACTTCTTTTAGCTAATATAATGTAATATCTCCATCTGGTGTTCCTTTTTTCCTTCTCTACCTTTTTGCTTTTCAATCATGGAAGAACAAGCAAACATGAGGGAAATGCTACTTTTCATTATTGGTAGGGATAAGGCACCAGTAGCCTAGACTATGACCGAAATTCTGGAGACTTTAACTAAATTAAGGGCCCGTTTGGCCATGTGATATGGTATCATGATACGGAATCATGATATGATATCATGATATGGAATCATGAGATGAAATTGAAGTTTTGTTTGGACATGCGATATGGAATTTGTGTTGTATATTTTCTCATAAACATAAAAATTTCATAAGTTGTAAAACTATTAAAATAGCCCCAATTGTTTATTCAATCTTATCAAATAAACAAAAAATTATAAAATCGCATAATAAATTATTACAAAGTTATTTGTTCTCCACTTAAGTAATTGTTTCATCTAACTTTAATTTATTTTTAAAAAATTAAACATAAATTGTAGTGTACTAGTCTTTAATATAATCCTCCTACATAATATGGATAATTTTCTCACGTTGAACTTGCATTTCTCGATCACATGATCGAGAAGACGAACCAACATTGTTACTTTGAGCCATTTGTTGGTCAATATCATCTGCAACTATATTTTCATGCTCATAGACCATAAATATTTCATCACTTTAACAATCGGTTGGTGTGAGTTAAAGTGTCTATATGTTGGTGAGAATAATAAATTTTATGTCGGTGAAAATAATAAATTTTAAAAAGTAATGATGTGATTATAAATTTTATTTACATATAAAATAAATGGTTAGTAGATATAAATGTGGGGTTATTTTAACAAAATATAAATTTGTGGATCAATTTTTGTATTAAAAATATCTCAAATCATGATATGGAATTACCATATAATTCCATATCATGGTTTTTGGAGAATATGGAATCACATCTCATGATATGGAATCATGAGATGGAATCAGCGTAAAATCGCATGTCCAAACGATGATTCTATCTCACGATACTATATTGTGATATGGTATCATATGGCCAAACGCCTACTAAGATTCTATTACCCTTCAATTCATTTTTTTTTTGTAAATTTGTAAACCTTTTTGCTACAGTAATTTTGTTTTTCCATCATTTAACTTGTGTGATTGCTAATATTGCCGGTCCCAAACTCAAATAAAGGAAAGGAGGATGTTTGTCGAGTGTCTATCGCAAAAAACCTTGATATCATTTAACTCTTGTGAGTGCTAATATTGTCGGTCCCAAACCCAAATAAAGGATGATGTTTCACAAGTGATATTTCACATTGGTTGTGTTCTCACGCCCAACAAACCTCATTTCCAACCCATCCTCGTAGTCCTCATCTCCACCACCTCACACCCTACCTCTCATAAGATTAGTCTAAGACTATATACAAATACTTTAAGGATAATATTTTTTGCTTATATGTCAAACACAAGAAAATAAATAAGTTCACTTATTTTTCAGAAAAACATTCTTCATACCGAACACACCCTATACATGCTGAATTTTCATTAGTATAAAAGACACCTTTATCTTTAGCTCCAAATACCTACTGGTTTTCCTGTTTTAATATCGTGATTCTTTGTTGTTTCTACTCTTAATTTTTACACTAAAAGAACTTGTTGCATTCTTGGAGACATTTACACCACATAATATGGGGAATCTGTAAAGTAGTTTCATAGGCCAAATAAAAAAATATTGAAAAAACTACATAAATGAGTCATAAAACTCTCAAAATAATTGCATGTTCATACTCCAATTCAAAATAATTCAAGAAATATCCATTCTTTCAAAAAATATTACAGCCCATATATAATTGGGTTATAAAACTCTCAAAATAATTACATGTTCATACTCCAATTCAAAATAATTCAAGAAATATCCATTCTTTCAAAAAATATTACAGCCCATAGCCCCCCCCCCCCCTCCCCCCTCCCCAATTCATTAAAGCTAATAATTTTCACTTAACTGATATTGAATCAGGTATCATTTACTGTATTGGTATCACTAAATAATTTCGCTTAACTGATACTAAAGGTATCATTAATGTTTCTTGTTAAGAAATTACTCATTAGTCAATGATACTATAAGAGTATATATATTATATATACTGAGTAAAATTATTAACCTCAATGATACCAATACATTATATGATACTCATTTAGTATTAGTTAAACAAAATTAATTAAGGGGTATATATAGTATAATTATTTAGTTCAATATGTATATAAAATGATATATGTTTGTGATTATTTTGCTTTTATAAGATATTTGCTTAATTCACACAAATATTTTAACTTGAATTGGTGGGGTGCGCCAGGCCTGGGCTATAGTGCAAAACCTAGGCGACTCATGAAGGCCCAAGTAGCAAGCTACTTTGATGGACCTCCCCCCTTAAATAATTGAGTTAATATCGTGTGAGTCAATGACCCACATATCAGATATTAAACTGATAAGAACAGATACTACACTTGATCTTAGCCAAAAGGCCGAGAAAGGTATGCTTTACTCTATCCACAAACCTCGTCTTTTATACTGCCTCTCAACTCTCTACTTCTCATTTTCTACTGATGTGGGACGACAAACACTTAATATAATATCACCTTGAGTAATTTTTTTCATTTCGAGGTATAGATGTGAGTTCAATTCTCATTGTTGATTGACACCAAACACACACATTGTAGAAACTAAAAATCGAACAATTTCATAACTCTCTATATTCATACAACTTTGTTCCTATAGAATGCAAAAAAACTCCCTGAGAAGGGGAAAATGTACCAATTAACATTAGTTATGTGAAAAATAGTTTTGAGATTTTAAGAATTAACACAACACTAGTATAGCCAAAGGCCATTACACCACTATGTATGTACTTGAGAAGTCACATTAACAACAAAAAAATAAGCTCATCTAAAAGGCTAAGGTGTGAGAAGAAACAATGAAAGAATACACTTGACAAAAGTTCAAAACTCCACGAATTTCTCGCTCTCACATGGCTGCGTTAATCGTTGATCTTGCAGCCTCTTTCTTCATCTCCGCGGCTTTTCCACTCCCTCGGAAATATGAGAACACTTGCTGCATATTGTAGATCATGAAAGGTGTTAGGTAAGAGCAGAGACGGTTTTGATGCTACACGTTCAACTAAATCCAGTATGTGAATAAGAATAATCACTTTAACATGAAAAATAACTTTTTGGAGGAGCTAGAAGTAAACACACGAAGAAGTCAAAGGAGGTTCAATATCTACTATATATACAAGAATAATTTTTTTTTAAACTATGTATAAACTGTGTAATTTTCCGTTGATCCGAGTGTGTACACATGACAACCAATTTGAAGTGTCTATTTGTTCACAAGGATAGTTAAGGTATCTATCTAAATGATTGGTATCAACTTTAAGTGTCTATCTATGTACGGATTTAGCCAACATGAAACTACAATGTGAGAACTAAACGGGATGAACCTATCAAGTTTAAATCCTGGATCGACCTGTTGGTAAGAGCGATACTAGAAGAAATGACAAAGGGGCAAATAAACTAAACCTGAATAACCCATATGCTGATCACTGATTCAAGAGCAAAGAGTCCAGCACCAATGAAGAATATTATCTGCAAGTAAAATCAAGGTTTAATTTAGTACAACATGGCTAGAGTTTCTTGATTTTCGCGATCTGACATTCATCTGAACACGCGCAAAGTTCAGAAGACGATTGATTTTATGAATTAACAGTATGAAAATCCGACATAGCCTTACCCCAACTATCGAATTCCAGCCGATAAGATTAATTGCATTTATGAAACCACTGTTTAACCATAGAATGTAAAAAGGAGTTAGTCATATTATATGAAATAGAAAAGATCAAAAGAGAAAATGGCAAGTTGACTCAGACACCACGATTATAGAAAAAAGACGAGAAAAACATCCAAACTAGTCTCGTTTCACACACAAGAAACTCAACTTACGTCATGGATTGCTGCCTGAAGACGAATGGAGGTGCTGCTGTGGCTAAGACACAGAATACAATGTGAATCTGCAATACATATTGAATTAAAAAGAGTCATAATACATAAACAGACACTCAAACTTGACATCAACCGACAAGTAAGCACTCTAACATCATTAAGCACCTCTCAAGTGCAAAAAAAAGAAATGAAAGAGACGAAGAATGTGTGTTCACCGCGTAACAAAAGAAAAACCACCCAAAATTCAGCACACTATCAGTCCTGCAAACAGAATAGATATGAGAAAATAGTCACCGACAGGTAGAAGAACATTACAAAATTATAAGAAAACAATAACAACAACAACAATATAATACCTCATCGCACGATAAAGAGGACGATACCACAAAAAGTAGGCTGATGGAATACCTAAGAAGTAGACAAGAGAGAAAAACCAAGCGCCAACGTCTATAATGATACAAAAAGGTTAAGTTAGATAGTTGATTTATACTAAAGGATAAGAGTTGATTTCTCTGATGGTCACTCAACTAATAGTATCTCAGAAAGTCGTCTTTAGTTGAGTGACGATTTGAGAAATCAACTCTGAAGGATTAAAAAGATTGTAAGATTTAGTTTAGCAGCAACCTCCTCCTTTGATCCAAACACAGGTGGTTGCCATTATGTTCCATACCATACAACCCGCCAAACCTGCAATTCACAAAGTTTGAAGTTAAAGATACTTGTCTGATTCAACAATCGAAGAAGCACCAAAGCTCGTCCCTGAAAATCATTCTAACAAAACAATTTCCTAAGACTATAGACACTCTTGATTCAAATATCATTTTGAACATGATATCAGAGCAGACAAAGGTCATGAGTTCGAGTCTCACCAACCACGTTTTATCAAAAAGTAACTTCACGTGCTTGATTCAATGAAAAAAAGAATCAAAGTCAACATGTGAAGGGGCGTGTTGAGAATATTATTGATTAAATCAACGTACCCAACAATGTAGTGAATGCAACATACTGCATCTTTTGTAGATGGATTGGAATTTCATTCGCAATATCATGATGAATGATTGGAAGGAATGGTGGCCAATTACGATGCTCTATAACAACACCAGCTGTCGAAAGAAGAAGGGGAGATCAGAAGTAAAGAACAAATTTTTCGTCAAATAAAACTTTGATTATCAGCTCAAGAGCGCGCAAAAACATATTAATATACAATGGAGAAAATATATACCTCCTGCTAAAGCTTCTTCTCTCCTTCTCACATCCTGTAAGAAACAAAGAAAACAGAGAATTACTAGTGTAAATGTTTCCGATGGATGGTCCTTCGTAAACTTTTCTTTTTTGTGACGGATCAATATGTCCCATCACAAATTTGCAACTGAATGTTGTCCAGACTCTCCAAAAATGTTGTTACACCAGTGTCGGATTCTCCAAACATGAACTACTTTTAGGGAATCCGACACATGTCATCATTTTTGAAGAGTCCAAGCAACATAGCCATATAAAGTGCTATGCAAGCCTACCTGTTCTCTTCTTTTCAGATCAGCCTCTTTAGCTTGTAGTTCCTTCTCTTTCTTCTTCAAATCCTGAATAGTTACGCGAGTTAAAAAAGGATCATTAAACCGCAGTATCGCAATGAAACACACGATTACTCTGTTCATTCGTAAGCAAAATATACAGAGTTCAAATTGTCAACTAATCTGTCTCACCTTTGCACTATCAAGAGGAATATCGACTGTTGAACCACGAGCTGAACTCCCATTCTGAACATTTTAGTAAGTAAAATAATGCATAAGCAAGGTGTATATATATATATATATAATCATAAGAAGCTAGTTCAATGAAATTAAAGAAGCTCCTAATAAATGGCAACCCGATCCACAAAGCATCCCGTGTTTACACAGGGTCCGAGGAAGGACACACCTCAAGGGAGTATAATATAGGCTAGCTACTATGACACAAGCATTAATTACTTATACCATGGCTCGAACTAGTGACCTAGATGTCATGTCCAGCCACTTCACTGTTCAAATTCGGCACTGGAATAGGGGCTGCACGGAGCTTTAGTGAGACTCTAAGTCCGTGACCTAGAGGTCATAAGGGAGACGACTTTACTATTACTGCAAAGCTGCTCTTCACCTAAAAACGACTTTATGGTTTCATATCAAATTTTGTCATCCTTTGCTTAATCTCTTCCTCTGGGCAGTTACAAGGCCAGGATCCATTGATATAGTTCAAATTGGACATACAAATTTTCAAAGCAAAATTCTTTTCGGGTTTACAAGCTGTGTTAGGTACCCATTCCAGGACACTAACCAATCCAATTTCATGCCGTATAAGGTTCATTAAAGAGGGAAACGCTTCCTACCAAGATTTTTTTCATTCCAGGGCTCGAATCCAATAGATTTTCAAACAAAAATAATTCAAAAAAAAAAAAAAAAACAATATTCTAACTCCATGGCATTTTAATCATTTCTAACAACACAAAAAGGCAACTAAAAAATAAAATAAAAACCACAACACCAACATGAACAACACTTTCCTCTAAACTAGAAATCAAAACCACAACAATGTATCAAATTACTCAAAAGCGGGGTCTGGAGATGGTAGAGTGTACATACACCTTACCACTACCTCGAGGAGGTAGACAGGTTGTTTTCAAAAGAACCTCAGCTCGAGTAACGAACATCATAGCAACAATACAAACGTAAAGAGGACATAGAAAATAATAAGGAAAACATAACATACAAAAAAGGGGGCAACAACCATATATAACCAACTAATGTGATAACTGAAACACAATAAATAAACAAGGAATAACAAAGGCAACTACGAGACAAATGCAACTACTATCGGAAAACAGATACAATGCACCAATCTATCGTGCTAGAGACGTACCGCAAACGGATTCACGTTAGCTTCTTCTGCAAAAGGATTATCATTATAGGCCATTTTTTTTTTCAATAATCAAAAAACTCTAAGCTCCCAAAAGCAAACCCAAAAAATGCAACAGAAATATACAAATATATGCAAAAAAAAAATAATCTGTAGCACTAATTGGGAATGTAGAAAATGTGCATTGATCACACAATGCACAATTATTATTGAATTAAATTAAGAGTCATTAGTGAATAGTTGTTTTCTTTGCAATATTCTGTTATGTATTTTTTGTTTATCATTCATTTGGTCATTTTTTTGCCTGTTTTTTAGCAGAATAAATTGGGGGAATTTATGTATGAGAAAAAATGTATGAAGGTATTTGCGGGTGTTCACAGGAAAAAATCTGGAGGGATTTATACAAGTTTGAAGATTTTGGACCTTAATGGTAAGTTTGATTAGTTGTGGTGTGTGAGACTCACTAAATACTAAGGTCTTCTTTTTTTTTTCTTTTTTTTTTATGTATATGAGATTATATTGTATTTAAGTCGAGAGGGTCTTTCAGAAATAACATCTCTACTTCTATGATACTATATCAAAAATAATCTTTAGCAGCAATTAATTATTGACAATAGGTTGATTGCACTAAAAATGTATTTGCAATTAGCACTTTTTGTCAATGTCTCTAAAACCTTAAGCCACGTTGGATCAATTAACTAATGTCGATAAAGGCTTTAGCCTTTTTTGTTATTGTGTATATTTATTGCCGTTAAAAGATGTTTTGTTGTAGTGTGAGATAGTGATAAGGTTTGTGTACACTCTATGCTCACTACACCAAAATTGATCTTTAGCGGCAATTAATTAATGACAATAACTTAACTATCACTAAATTATGTATTTTTAGCGGCAATTAACACTCTTTGTAAATGTCCCTAAAACCTACATCGGCATTAGATCAAATGAGAATTAACTAATGTCAATAAAGGTTTTAGCTCTCTCTTTGTTAATGACTTAATGTGTATATTTATTGACACTAAAAGTTGTTTTTACTATAGTGCATCCCCAGACACCCCTTAGTAGAACTTCACAGGGTATGTTGTTGTTTTCTCACCTCCAATCATGTGGTTGTTGGTTTGAGTCACCAATAGAGAAAAAAAGGTAGGAGCTCTTGAGGAGGGACAAAAGAAAAAATGTCTTAGTTTAATTGGACACGAAATTTAATTAAAAAATCTAGTAACCCTATCTTAAATATGTATATAATGTACTAAAATGTTCTTTGAATCTCGTTCGCTAAATAAATTATAGGGTAGAACCTCAACACCAACACAAACAAAGATCAACACTTGAAGGTAGGAGGGAGAGATCATTGGGTTCAACTTTCATTGGTGATGCCAATTCCTTCTTGAAAAACGTATATATTAGATCAAACTTAGTTTTATAATTATAAAAAAAATAAAATTGCTTAATCCTTTTGATTTCTTCGTGTGTTTACTTCTTTATATTTGGAATCCCTTGGTAAAATCCTGGCTCCATGTAAAGAAGGGGTTGGAATTGGAACATATCCTGGAGTAGTGAAGAAAGCCAGTAGTCAGATCATATTACACTATATGTAAATACAATGACAAGTTCCTCAAGGTAAAAAAACCCTTAAATTTTAATGTATGAGTGGACATTTTTCCTAACAAATATCTACTTTCACATAGAGGTTTTTGTGAGTGACAACCATAAATTTCAATTTCATATCTGTATTGTTGTCAACTGGAGCTATGACTAGTAGAAGTTGAGGCTGGACTTGAAGGAGACGCGTCGTTTTGATGATGAAGGGGTTGAGATGTACATTCCATAGGAGAAGGCGCGGGTACAGGATGTGCAATGAAGGTAGGAACTTCTTCCCCAGGCATCAGTACTGATACTCCATTCGCATAAAAAGTCATCTGTAAGTATTAACAGAAGAACATTATATAGACAACTCCACATATATAGGTGAGAATCATCAACAAAAGAAAATGAAATTTAACTTATATGCACTGTCAGTATAAGAAAATTCTACATTAGCTATGCGATTTAACCTTTTGTAGACTTATAGTAGCTCACTTATTATAAGCCGCCAATAGTTATGAGCAGCAGTCCTCTGACTATAGATAGGAAAAGATGTAGAAGTGTGAGCTACACTCATAAGGGATTGAGAAGTTGATGAAGTAGCCAGTTAAATGAGAGGCTAGAGTCAAAGGCAATAAGTATGTTTTAGACTTCTCATGGTAGAAATTGCAACACTAAAACAGGCAACATCAATAACAAGAACATATCCAGTATAATCTCACAAGTGGAGTCTTGGAGACGGTGGGGTGTACGCACTTTTACCCCTATCTTGTGAAGTTATTTCTAACAGACCCTCGACTCAAGTAAAAACACATGACGACACTAAAATAGGGATCTGTTTTAAAAAAAGAAGCATATTTTTTGATAAAACAATTTGCTCCACACTATTAAGCATTGGTATACACATGATTCTAGCAATCAATTAGAACATTTAAAGCAAAAGAATCTTAGCTTTAGCAATAATTTTGGGAAGAATACTAGACAAGTGTACTTAACTGAAAAGGAACAATTAATAAATATGTCATAATGCAGCCCACTATAGAAACTTCAGATACTCCCACTCATAAATCTTTCAAAATTGTGAATTTTTAAATCCTAATTCATTGATCTTCTCCCAAAAAAGGTAACATGTCAAGAAAATGTTGAATCCCAGCATTGGCACCCAAGGGTGTGGTCCAAGGGTGGATACACCTTACCTTGAGGACAGAGGCAGAGCCACGTAGGGCCGAGGGGTCCATCCGAACCCTCTTTACGGAAAATTAGATTGTTTATATATGCTATTAGAATTTTCATTAAGGGGGTTCTAAGTATGAATAACACATGAAGAAGTCAAATAGGCTATACAATTTCAGCGAAGGCAAAAATGACAATTATTCGATACCTGCTAGTTGCTAAGGGAAATTAGCAGGTACCTTGTAGATTTAATAGAAATACACACAAGTTAAACTGAACATCACGATTATAAAAAGAATATTGAATCCCAACATTAACTCATCCTATGTCATCATGGCGTCCAAAGTCAAAATATGGTGGGATGTCATTGGAAGCTATAGTTTCTCTTTTGTCAAGATGCTGGGACAAGAATGACAATCAAAAAACCATTGTTCTGAATAACTCTTTGTATAAAATAGCATATCATGGGGCTTTAATGTCTTCTAATATGCATAAAAATGGGACACACGCAACATGGGCTTCAACTAGAAAAGTCTTTTTCTAAAAAGTCTTTTATACTTGGTAGTGTACCATGCAGAAAACACAATGGGGGCCATCATGGCAACCTCTTGTTTAATAAATTTTTGGTTTTAGACAAAAGAATCGCATGAATACATAAGAATGAGATGTTTCCAATAAATTTAAGTTCATTATGAAAATTATGAGTCCCTCTGGGTTAGCTGATTAAAAATAGTCGATCAGTATTAAGGTATTGAAGTTGAATTTATAAATACGTGTTTGGATAGAAGTGATGAATTTGATGATAAGTCGTTCGTTTATTTGACCATCTCATCTAAAAGTTTAAGCTATTAGAGAGAACATATGTTTATTATTTAATTATATTCTCAATACCACCACACATGCGGGCTTGATTATTTTTCATAAGTCAAGCCGGTGGGATTCAATCTCAGAACCTTTGTCTGCTCTAATACAATGTTGAAGCGTATGACTATCTCATCTAAAAGCTTAAGATATTAGAGATAACAAATTTTAATTATTTAATTATATTCTCAATACCCCTCACGTGCGGGCCTGGTTTTTTTTTCTCATAAGTCAAGCACGTGGAAATTATTTTTGACATGGGTGGTGGTGAGATTCGATCTCAGAACCTTTGTCTGCTCTAATACCATGTTGAAGCATGTAACTATCTCATCTAAAAGTTTAAGCTATTAGAGAAAGCACACTCGTAGTATCTAATTATATTTTTAATAGAATCCTCAAAAAATGCATTACCTTTAAAAATTTGAAATGTACATGTTGATATTTTTGAAGAGCCCGAACAACATAAATCATGAATGTATTTGATAAAAAGATGTTCATAAGCATTTTTTTTTCTGCTAAAATGTCTGCAATATTCTTTAAAACTATTTACACAAAAAGTTGGTGAAAAAGGACAATAACTAAAATAGAATAGAGAAATAATTTAAAATTACTGTTTTACAAACGATATTAGGGATAAAACTATAAAAGGCTCGATCATACTAAAAGTACTTTTAGAAGTTGTAGAATCATAAAAGTTGAGAGTGACCAATTTATATAATTTTTGATTGATTTTGGCTTATAAACACTTTCAATATTTACCAAAATGCATATATAAGTTAAAGTAGTGTATATAAATTAGTTTAACCAGCTTATAAGTCCAGTCTTAGAAAAATAAAAATATAGTGCCTGAAATTTGAACTTAGAATCTCAAGGTGAATATTGAACTCCCTAAACCACTGAGCCAACTTCTAAAATTCAAAAATACCTTATATAAACCATAAAAATTTTTACTGAAGAGATAGAGTGAACACCCTCGCCCCCTCTTAAATCCGCCCCTAATCTCATCACTCTATATTTTGTGATACTTGACACATTATCTTTTCCGGTTTAAGCATTTGTTGTCCGAAGCTTGTGAGCCTAACTAATTTAGATTCCCGTCTGATAAATTATGACAAACTATGTTTAACTAGAATAATGTTAATAACTTTTTCTTTTTGTCTGAGGGTTAAAGTTAGATTAATTGAATCAAAAATTCAAAAATAAATTTTCCAAGGACATGATGATCAAGAATGATTCATATTCACTAAGGTCTACAAAATGATAATTATGAATAGAATCCCATTCAAATAATCCAGCTATGAGTTATTATTGTAATAGCCATAATTATGTGAGAAGCAATAATGACATTAAGGAAAAAAGCAATTAACTGTCACAAAAAAGTTAGTTAGACTACTCATTGCGGTCCTTAAAAATAAAGTATTTTCATTTCAATTTATGCATCTTAGTTTGATGGAGACAATCATATAATTTAGTATAAAAAATCTAGAATAATAGGAGTAACTTGTTTTTCCTTTGTTCATTTTTACTTCTTCATATTTGACTTGATACATCTCTTAAAAAGTAATTAATAAAATGATGAATTTATTATGTCATCCTTTGAATATAATAAATTTAATATTTAAAAAAATACATTAAAAACCAAATGATAAATAATTTTTTATTTTTCTAAACTAAACAAGTAAAAGTGTCATCTATTTTTAATACTTTCATTGTTCCTTTTTAGTTGTCATAATTTTCTTTTTGAGAGTCAAACGATATGAATTTTAAATAATAGTTTAAGATGTATTTTTTCATCATATTGATATGCAAAAAGTTATAAATGATAAGTTATGTTTGATTTTTTAATCGAACAAATACAAATAAATATACAATTTTTAATATATGAAAAAGTAAAAAATGGACGAAGGGTAATGATAAATATTTCAATTCTCTTAGGAAATAATACTTATAATTTTCCAATGTTTAAAAGTTCTAAACTTTAAACTTCTCATTTTATCTTGATAATGACGATGCAATAGATTTTCTCTTTTATTGTGTTTTTAGCTTTTATATTTACTTCAAAATAATAAATTTCAACATAATAAAAAAGATATTGATTATTTTTAACAGAATTTCATACTTATTTTAGTTAAGTGGATTCTACATAATCAACTACAACAATAACAATAAATCCAATGTGATCTCATAAATACGATCTAAAATAACAAAACACGCATAGATCATCTTACCTCTAGCTTGTAGATTTTACATAACCAAACCATTTTAATGAGAATGCAAATAGAAAGAAGAAATAAGGATTTGAAAAATACCCCAACTTTGGTCGAATTTGTTGTTACGATACTAAACTTTCATGAGGATCTATTACCTCTCTAGACTATTTAATACCATATTTTAAATATATATATTTGTCCACGTGGACATAAAAGATAATGCAAAATTATAAATAGTAATGTGTCCACGTGGACACATATATACCTTTAAAATACACTATTAAATAGTTCAGGGGTAAAAAATACGGTATTAAATAGTCTAGGGAGTAATAGGTCCTCATGAAAGTTTAGTATTGCAACAGCAAATCCGACCAAAATTGAGATATTTTTCACCCTTATCCCTAGAAAGAAGGGAGTAACTACTATGTCACGTTTAAAATCACCAATTTTATATAATGTATAATTCAACTCTCACTAATAAACTAACTTAGCTACTAAAATTTCTTCGTGAGTTAATATTATTTTGATATGTGAGCATAAAGCATTTGGTTATTTCATAAATTTTAAGTTTAGTTAAATATTGTCATATAAAACGAAATGAATCACACACATCGCATCAAAATAAAAAAGTGAGAAAATAAAAGCATACCTCAGGAGAAGGGTAATCAAGTTTCCTCTGGACTCTCATTTGATCGGAACTATTCCGATCACCACCGGACGACGATGGTCTTCGCCGGAGAAACCTCTCGAAAATCGCCATTACTAAGAACATAGAAATAAGAATAGCAGTCGCAACGAAACCAAACGATACAGCATTTACAGAGTTGTCAAAGTTTCTCCAATGATCTTCTCCTTCTAGCCCACCATTTGCTTCTGCCGGAGCCATACTCGGCGGTGGCACAATTCCCCAAAAATCAACACCACCATTAATTTGTCGTCTTCCCATTGAGTATAAACAAAGTAATCTCTTTCTGTATCATCACCAATTGACCCAAAATGTCAGCTCATTGTTGCACTCTATGTGTTTGATATTTTGCCTGAAAGAATTCAACAAAGGGACTGAAGCTACAGTTTAAGAAACAGAAAAAGACCCAATTTTTCTTTCCTCCAACAAGACTGTAGGGGATAGTGGTGATGAATCTGAGGTGGGTTTTGTTGTTGCACTCTATCTGTTTGATATTTTGTCTGAAAGAAGTGAACAAAGGGTCTGAAGCTATAGTTCAAGAAACAGAGAGGTGGGGTGGGGGTAGTGATGATGGATTTGAGGTGGGTAACTTTCAAGGAGAAAAGTTGGTTAGTTTAATTAACTAGTAGCTTGGGAAAGCTTTTCTTGGGTTCTTGTAGAAGTGGACAAAAGAGTGAGGGAGAAGAAAAAGCTTTGAGCTTTGGGATGGGGCAAATGGGGGAGGATAAAGGGGGAAGACTATAGTAGATAATCAAGGTATAATGACTAGTTTGTTTAGGAATAATGTTGTTTAATTAGAAGGTAACTATGGTTAGTTGGAAATAAAAAGGCATAATACATGGATAGATAGACATCTTTCTATGAGAATGCAGATTTAGGCAATTCAACTTTTGTTGTTGTGTTTCGTGGATATTTGATATCGACGTGACACATAAACTTGAAGGTGTTTAAATGATTATTTTATAAGTTGAAGTGTACAACTAACACAATGTAGACAAGTTGATATGTCTAGATATACTAGTAAAGAAAGTCTGGGCACTGCCTGGGCCCAACATTAATAAAGTTATATTGTTACTCTCTCCATTTCATATTAGATGAGAATCTTATTAAAAAAAAAATTCATATTATTTGAGCACTTACTAAATTAGGATAGAATTAATTAATTCTTTTCCATTTTACCCCCTACAATTAATATGACCATTCCTATATTGTATGTGTATTTTTTGTAACTCATTTCAATGTGCATTGATATAAACAAAGGGCAAAATGGTGAAGTCTTCTATTGTATTAATGATTTTTTAATCACCGTGTAACGTTGGAAGTGCCCATCTAATATGGGACGGAGGGAGTATAGTTTATGTATTGTTATAAAATTAGTAAAGATTGCTATAATATATTTTGCTCATAATTAAGTGAGCTAATATAGAAACTTATTTGTCATTTGTCTTTTTAATTTCAATTTTAAATAGCAAATAAATGTAGCGATAAGATTGAGGGTAGAAATGAAGCATATTTTTCTAAATTTAAGTAAAAATAAATAGAGTAGAAGTAACATTAGGGTTATCGATAGAACGATTCATTCGGTTATTTTTAAAAAAATTATATCATTCAATTTTTCGGCTATTTTATAATGTATAACCAAAATTAAAATTTTAAAATCATCCAATCCTAAATTATGTGACACAAGCAGTACAAAAATTAGTCTTTTTTTTGTTGTCTTGTAGATATTTTAAGTTATTATTTATTGTAAATTATAGTACTTTTATTAAAGTTTTTAATAACATATGTTAGTTTTTATGTTTGAGAGTTAAACCAACTTTTTTTTATATGTCTTTTAATTTTATATGTGTTTTGTCCTTTTCCATTTTCAAAAACTAATACTCTCTCCGTCCCATATTAGATGAGAATCTTACTAAAAATATTTTTTTCATATTATTTGAGCACTTATTAAATTAGGATAGAATTAATTAATTCTTTTCCATTTTACCCCTACAATTAATATGACCATTCCTATATTGTATGTGTATTTGTTGTAACTCATTTCAATGTGCATTGATATAAACAAAGAGCAAAATGGTGAAGTATTCCAATGTATTAATGATTTCTTAATCACCGTGTAAAGTTGGAAGTGTCCAATTAGTAAAAACTGTTATAATATATTTTGCTCATAAGTGAGCTAATATAGAAACTTATTTGTCATTTGTCTTTTTAATTTCAATTTTAAATAGCAAATAAATGTAGCGATAAGATTGATGGTAGAAATGAAGCATATCTTTCTAAATTTAAGTAAAAATAAATAGAGTAGAAGTAACATTAGGGTTATCGATAGGACGATTCATTCGGTTATTTTAAAAAAATTATATCATTCAATTTTTCGGCTATTTTATAATGTATAACCAAAATTAAATTTTTAAACCATCCCAATCCTAATTTATATGCCACAAGCAGTACAAAAATTAGTCTTTTTTTTGTTGTCTTGTAGATATTTTAAGTTATTATTTATTGTAAATTATAGTACTTTTTATTAAAGTTTTTAATAACATATGTTAGTTTTTATGTTTGAGAGTTAAACCAATTTTTTTTTATATGTCTTTTAATTTTATATGTGTTTTATCCTTTTCCATTTTCAAAAACTAATACTCTCTCCGTCCCATAGTAGATGAGAATCTTACTAAAAAAAAATTTCATATTATTTGAGCACTTATTAAATTAGGATAGAATTAATTAATTCTTTTCCATTCTACCCCTACAATTAATATGACCATTCTTATATTGTATGTGTATTTTTTGTAACACATTTCATTGTGCATTGATATAAACAAAGGGTAAAATGGTGAAGTCTTCCAATGTATTAATGATTTCTTAATCACCGAGTAAAGTTGGAAGTGCCCATCTAATATGGGACGGAGGGAGTATAGTTTATGTATTGTTATAAAATTAGTAAAGATTGTTATAATATATTTTGCTCATAATTAAGTGAGCTAATATAGAAACTTATTTGTCATTTGTCTTTTTAATTTCAATTTTAAATAGCAAATAAATGTAGCGATAAGATTGAGGGTAGAAATGAAGCATATCTTTCTAAATTTAAGTAAAAATAAATAGAGTAGAAGTAACATTAGGGTTATCGATAGGACGATTCATTCGGTTATTTTTAAAAAAATTGTATCATTCAATTTTTCGGCTATTTTATAATGTATAACCAAAATTAAAATTTTAAAATCATCCCAATCCTAATTTATGTGACACAAGCAGTACAAAAATTAGTCTTTTTTTGGTTGTCTTGTAGATATTTTAAGTTATTATTTATTGTAAATTATAGTACTTTTTATTAAAGTTTTTAATAACATATGTTAGTTTTTATGTTTGAGAGTTAAATCAACTTTTTTCTATATGTCTTTTAATTTTATATGTGTTTTGTCCTTTTCCATTTTGAAAAACCAATACCTTTCCATTTTATTTTAAATGTCATTTCTTTTTATAAATATATTGGTTATTCCTTCTTCTTATTGGAACACATGTTGACTTGTGGTGAATATTTATTCTCTCTTCTTATATTGTAATATTTTCAAAGTTGAATTGTTTGGTTGATCCAGTATTTCATTTATCATTCTAAGTACTACCAGTATGTCTGTGATAAAGTTGCGGAGATCTTCTTGTTCAATATATGTCTTGTCAAGGAGATGTTGTTTGTGTAGTCCTAAGATTCGTAATCTGTAACGCTACTTGATACTTTGTCTCTGATATCATATATAAAGAAGTGTTGTAAGGCCACACGGATTGATAGTGTGACTCTATTAATATATATGATGACTAAGGAGATATTTGATAAGGGGAATATGTAATCTAATTAATACAATATAAATCACAACTATGAATTTTACGAGTACAAACTTTAGACTATTGGGCATACATAGTTTATCAAGTTCTTTATTATTATAAGAAAATTTTAATGTAATTTTATTATTGCGCTATCTATTTAACGATTTTTCGAAGAAGACATTTTTCAACTACTCCATTCATTTTTGTTGCTAGTTGTCATCATCATTTTATCATTATTATCAACTATCATCCTCTATTGATCACAAAATTATTTTTAACCACAATCATTATTATCGTTGTTCACCACAGTTAATCATCACTACCATCAACTATCATTTATAATTACAATCACCAACCATCATTATCACAACTACCAACAATTACCGTCACCAGTCATCACAAACATTATCAATCACCATCATTTACCACAAATTACCACCATTCCAATCACTATTGCTAACCATCATTATCATTAACCACTTCGTTTAACCACCACCACCACAAACTACCATCTATAGTCTTCTCCCATAACCATCGCCAATATTAGACATTATCACGACGATCATTATTGAAATTTATCTTTTCTAAATCTTTTTTATATCACAAACTACCATCTACAGATACGTTGACTGGAAGCACATCAATTATGACTTATATATAAAGAGAAAAATATATATATATAATTCAACTTCATTAAGGTTTAGTCTTAAAATTTTACATATAATTTACCCCATGACATTGTACCCAAATCTCCACTACACATCCCCTCTATCACGTAAACCATTTTACACATCAAATCTTTTCAAAAGTACATTTAATACATACCATTTTTGTTCGATGCCTAGGGCCTATAAGCCCTTAGTCAAGTAGAAGACAAATACAAAACTATGTATTAATTAAGTAACAAATTAGCATCCCAACCAAGTACTGTTTAAGGTTATGGTGACAGGTGCATTATTATTACTATTATTATTAGTGATCTCTCTCATATTTCTTTGTCGTTTCTAAAATTGTCTTTTTATGGTACACACTGCAAAATCAGAAAATTGACAATTGGCTCTCTTTTTATGGTTCTATTCATCATCTTTGACATTATGTTATACCAACGTCGAATAGTTGTTCCTCTTTTAATTAAAATTTTGAATTTAAAATTTTAAATAAAGAAAATCTTTGATGAAGAGCATTTTCTTTTTTTAAAGAACTCATCCCATCCATAATTGCCTAAAATTTGAATTAAATTCTTCAAGGATAAAATAGAACATTATTTTACAATACTGATAATTTAAATTGCTGAACTTCAATCAACTCAATAAACAATAGCAAATCACATTGACATTTACTTTTGCTTTTGCTTTTGAAATGATGCACATGAGAGGGGAAGAAGATGATGAATTTTTGGTGTTTCCAAAAAAAATATTCTTATTTCTTTTTTCTCAATTTTTAGAAAATGATATTTTTATACTCAGTAGTAGATTTTTAATTTCAATATTTCGCATCGCATTTGTGAAGGTCATAAGATTGAAAGAGTATTTTGATACACTAAACATATTTTTAAAATATGATCACAAAATTTAAAAGACGATTATATTTTTTATAAACTCTGTATTCAGTCAAATTATAACAAAATAAAATATAACGGAAGGAGCAGAGACAACTGCAAAATCGAAGTTAAAAAATATTGACATGAATGAACTTTTTCTCAAACGACAATGACATAAATGAGTTAAACTTTTAACGGGTGACAATTCCATTTCTCAAAATTCGATGATCTATTTAAATCTTTTTCCTTTATAAAAAATAGTTTATTCAATTTCATCGAACTCGTAAGCATTACCTCTATCCAAGAAAGGGAATAATTTTTTAAACTCCACACCTTCTTGTTAAATTTATTTAATTCTTCCAAGGTATTAACTACTCTATTAAGCGTAATTATCGTGACACGTGGCTCGTTGGTTCCCTCAGACAAAGAAACCATAACTGAAACAACTGCTAAAGTTACGCTAATTTAGTGGACACGTGGCATATTGTTATTGGCTGATTTCTACTCTTTTTTTTTTATGAAAAAAATTGTAATACAATTATAGATGTTTATGTGGTATAAATTATTTATTAAAAAGAAACAAGAAATTCAATTTCTAAATTAAAAGTATGTGCTAATCTTTTTTAAGAACAACCTATGCAGATTGTTGTGTCTCCTTCAAGTTATTCTTAGCTTGAAGTTGAATTTCAATTTATACATAAATAATTACTTTCAAAGAAGTTGAAATAGTTATAATTCGATCATAATTTCATACTCGAACACTGTAAATAATCATTTTTGTTTAGAAGGGAAAATGATCTGATATATGTCTTTTAATTTTGTCATTTAGATCTGATAACTCTCATTATAAAAGTGGCTTACATATACTTCTATCGTTATAAAAGTGGTTCACATATACCTCTATCGTTACAAAAATAATAAAATTAATTTTATTTTTTTTTAAAAATAAAATCATATATTTGATCTTTTTAACATATAAATTATTTTTTTGACTTTTTTAATTGTTATTGTTTGAGTTTCTTTCAGAAATGTTTTATTTTAAACATATGATAAAAGGTGATTTAAAATTTATTTATTTTAATGATAAGTTTAAAAGTCATGGTTCTGTCTGCTTCACTTAATAAAGAAATGAACAGTGTAAACAAAGACGTCATATTTTCAGAAATATTTCATTTTAAACATTTGAAAAATGTAAAAGTAGACAAAATTATTTTTTAAAGGAAAAAATTAAAAAATATGTGATCGAACTTTGAGAAAAGACTCGTTTATGTAATCTGTTAAAATTTAACTCATTTATGTCATTTTCTTTTGTGAAAAGGCTTATTCATGCCATTATTTGTAAACTAAAAATATTTTTCATTATGCAAAATACTTTTTACACGTGGTCAATTATGATTCGGTTACGTCATTAATTAAATCATTTTTGTAAAAGGGAAAAGGTTCAAACATGCCAACTTGGAGAAAAAACTAATCTATGTACATCAGTAAAAAGTTTGACATGAATGAACTTTTTCTCAAACGGAAATGACATAGATGAGCCAATTTGTTAATGAATATCATAGATGAGCATTTTGTCAAAGTTCGATGATATATTTGAGTTTTTTCGCTTTTTTTTTTAAAAAAAACAAAGAAATAATTGGAGGGCGTGACCAACATAGATTGTGATGGATGATTAAAATTTCCCCATCTCTAGCTAAAAATATTTAGTTCGAGTTCTAAATATGGAAAAAATTTATTAAGAACATTATTTCTAAAAACAAATCATATTAATTTCGGCTTAATCGACCTCCAATATAAATACTCGAGCGGAAAAAAAGTGAAGTGGGAGGATTTGGACCACCAAGAAAAAGACGAGAGACCCGTGCAAGTCGGGTCACGTGATCGGGTCCAACTTTTATTTCTCTGATTTGCTTTCTCTTCTTTTCATGCTTTGACAATTTACAACAAGCCAAAGCCCTCCAACACTTTTGATCCCGAATAATCATCGAAGAATGTGGTAAAATGAATAAGATTCACTGATTCTTAATGATATACGTTATTAGTATGAAAAATATTTTAATATGAAATTTTTTATATTTTGATAATAAATCTTGTGTAACAATCTGAATACAAATTGAAATTTCAATATGAACATTACGTGTCGAGTAACGAATTAAAAACAACTTCAATATAGCCATATATATGCTATTTTAGAAATGAGGTCAAATTAGAAGACTATTGATTTAATTCAACTTGTTATTGAATTAAATTATAATAAAATCATATTTATTCCGAATCTTTTACTCGTTGCACTATGATATAATTGAATGTTTTATTATAGCATCATCTACTTATAAGATTTATTATTAAAGATTATAATTATTTGTTAAGGACCAACAAAATTACGCTTAGACATGTCGGCAAGGTGTCAAATTAGCGTGTGGATTTTCTAGTAATCAAAACAATTTTAATTAGTTATGCAAGCTTTGAAAGAAAAGTCATTTGCCTTCAATGTATCGATTGTCAATTCTATTTTCTATAAGAAAATAATAGATACTTGAATTCATAATTTTGACGATTATGTAATAATAGTGCAAACAAGCCAAGATGAATAGTCAAGTATCCAATTTCATAAAACAAGAATGGCTACAAAGCTCTTTTCCCCCTTGTTCCTCTAATGGTTCAATTAAACTTCTCCATCCATTCCCATTTGTGGTTGTTTCAAAAACATGTACTTCACTTCTTGTTCTTGATATATAATTATCACCCAACATATTCCTATAACCAGCCAAAAAATACAACTTTGTTCCTATAGGAGACATAGTGCAAAACATTCTTTCCAAATTTGGCCAATTATTTTGTGTGTCATCTAATATAGAAATTGGTGAACTTGAATCATCCACTATGTACCATAAATTGTGTTTCCCATCATAGGACTCAATATGTCCCTTCCATGTGTTTAAGCAATCACCTGAGCTATAAAGCTTCCCATCAATATTCACTATTTGATTAGGTGGCACATCTAGGTCCCACATCCTCGCCATGTAATCCCATGTGTCGCGTTCTGGATCGTACACCTCAGCAGAACTTCTTTCCATAATATAGGGTCCTTGATGAGTGTCAGTGTTTTCTCTTCTGGCAAATCCCCCAACCACATAAAATTTCTCTTGCCATGACACACCAACACACTTGTACCTGTTAAGACATAATTTAATCAAGTAACCTTTTTAATAATAATCTTTTTGATAAGATGGTTACGCAATTCAACACGCATGATATCAAGATTTTCACTCACCTAGCGATAAGTACCATTTGTAACCATCGTGGTGCATGTATACTCATTGTATAACAAGTATATATAATGATTGTATACTATATATACATTGTTGATAATGTATATACACATTTTATGGAATGATTATACTGGCTAAAATTTGTAAAAAAAAAGAGAAAATACATAGAAACCCCCCTAAACTATGACCCTTTTTTGAAAAAGACACTTAAACTTTGTGGGGGTCCTAATACACCCCTAAACTAGTTTAAAGTGAAATTTTTAAACCCTTTTTCGACATTTAAGACAGAGAGTGTATATAACTTGCCTGAAGAGCGTGAAAACTAAAAAAAATAATTAAACTTTTTATTTTCAATATTTTTTATTAAATATATAAATAAAATTTATTTTAGAATTAAATTTTATTTTTTCTTTCTCCTTCCTAAGAGTTTCACCATTGAAAGAGATGGCAATGACTTCAAGGATTTTTTTTCTCTTTTTTTTTTTTCATTCTCTTTCAATGGCAACTAGTTGATTTCCTCTGCAATAGCAACGCCGACTGATTTTGCCGTTTCATCCTTAGATTTCTTTTCTTCCTTCTTCGCCAGCGAAAATCTTCTCCTCCTTTTTGACCAGCGAGGTGAGAAGTGCGGGAAGATGATGGCGACGTTAAAAAAAGAATCATCGGCGTTATTTCAAGTGACTCCTAATCAATTACGGGGCTGAAAATCGTCTTCACACCAAGAAAAAATTGTCCCATCCAAGCTCGGAGAAAGAATTTCCGTTTTTCCAGATACAACCGTGTTGATTGCAAAAATCAAAGGCAAAGTTCACAAAATAATATTTTGATAGAGATTTTAATTTAAGAAAAAAATCAATTTGCTAGCTGATTTGATTTTTCAAATTTAGGGTTTAATCTTGATTGATTGATAATAAACACAGTGAAAATGGTGTATAGCATGTCAGTGATGGTGAATTGAAAAAGGAAAAGAAAATAAAGAATTAAAATTTAAAAAAAAAACTGTAAATAAAAACAAAAAGTAGAAAATTATATAAAATTTACACATGGCAAGCAACAATTGGTGCGTGCTTTCACCTTCTTTCTTATAAGTGGGTTTGACCGAAAAATGGGGTATTTATATTACTTTCAAATTGTTCAGTGGGTATTAGGATCCTTGTAAAGTTTGAGTGTCTTTTTAAAAAAAGTGTTATAGTTGAATGGGGTAACTATGTATTTCCCCTAAAAAAAATAATGAAAGATTATATTGGTTTTTGTTATGGTCTTTGTTAGAACTTAGATATGTTGTGTAGTGAAACTCCAAAAAGTATTCCATTTGGTGTATCAAAAAAATTAGGTCTATACAAGGAGTGTTTTGAGTCAAAATATAACACAAGTAACTAAAAATATAGTCAGTTCGTAACAACTTAAGTCATTTGACGAGATAGTCACACACTTCAATCGTACCTCGTGGTGCTCATGTTAGGTAGTTGTTTCCATTCATCTTGGATAGGATCATAAACCTCAGCCAAAGAGGTACCCTTAGCACCATCAAATGTTGTTTGTCCACCAGCTACATAGATTTTGCCCTCTTTAGAAGTCATACATGCAAAATTAAACCTTGGAGTTTCTAAAGGTGCACATTTAGTCCAACAATCTTTACCAACATTGTACTTAAGGACCGAAGGAAGAATTTCTATATCAATTTCGTGAACGTTATTAGTTTCCGAACTACCAATTACATCCTTGTAACATTGTCGTCCTCCAATTACAAAAATTTCCTCACCAATAACCATCATCGCGAAATTCTTGAGGACATGATTCTCCAAAAGACCTGGAATCGATGTGACATAAGTATTCCATGAATTCGTTGAAGGGTAGTAACATGATATCCAATTCGACATGTTATCATTAGGATCAGTACTACAATTTTTCCCAAGAACGAGACATAAACACGATAGCAATTTATGTCATTTTGTGAATCATGAGAAGAAATGGAACTCATAGTGTTGTTCTTCATTTTTTATTTTTTTTGTACTATAAGACAATATTGGACTTAGGAAGTGGAGGAATTGTATATTGTGTAATGAAGTGGAATATATAGGTAAAAAATTTAATAAATTAAACGGAAAGTACTAAGATTTTGTAGGGGGGATTATTTCTATGGATTTTCTTGTTAACTATGAATCTCCAATGCTTTGAATATTCACTTTTTGATTTGTTTATTTCATTATTTTTTATTGTTCAACAAGGATATTTTTTTTGGTGAATCACGAGGTAAGTTTAATATTCATAAAATAATTCTTAATTTTTTTTAATAATTATGATAGCAAAGCACAAACTTTAGTATTTTTGAAATTCATTAATGTGGTAATAATATAACAAAAGTACATTATCTTAATCAAGATTTTGAAAACGATCAATAATAGCATCATCGCAGTGAAGTCTGTTGGAGGGTGGGGTAGACACAATCAACGTGAATGTCATTTGTCAAATTTGTTTTCCCTACTTTCACTAGAGAAGTCATTTTCTTCATCTTTAAAGAACATGACCACATATTATTTTCTGAGAAACTTGACCAATCGAACTTGAGAAAATTGAAAAAATATTTTTCTCCCTATCGAAAACACCACATATTATTTAAATCCATCATTATAATTTAACATGTTATACCAAATTACTTCCTATTTTTTTCGTTACCATTCAATTCTAATAGATATAATTACATATTAATTACTAATTAACTATGTAAACAACTTTTACACTATTACTTCATGAAAACAATTTTATGGTGGGATACAACACAACTAGATTTTGCATATGAATGGGGCCTAACCCATTTACAATAGTAGGGCTTCTTGAAAAAAAGTCAATATGAAAAGCCCAAATGTAAAATTAAACTCGATTTTCGATCTTGAAATCACAATTAAACTCGAAATTGAAGATTTTGAATAGTTTTTTAAGTGGGTGTGGTTAGGAATCACCGGGAGCACGAGGCTATATACAAACGTTAAGGAGCATTGCCGGAGATTTCGATGAGTATAGAGTCGAAATTTAGACCTAAATCGATCTGGAAAACATTACCTCGACAATGTATATTTGTAGATCATATATACATTTTAAATTGATATACACAAACATATACATGATATATATACGAAAATAACTTTAATACTTTTGTAGTGATCTAATTGTGAAAATAACTTTTACGTTGTTAGTGCATGAAAATAATTTTATAGTTACCCGTTACTAATATAGAACTTATAGTAGTTTAAATAATGTTTTTAATTATCTTAGTAAGTTGTATTACTTAAATCTAGAAAAATGAAAATAATTAATTTGGTCATGAAACACGACAAATAGTAATGTTTGATTATTACTCCTTTTTTTAACATCTAATTATACGAAAATATTCCAGCTGTATGATCAGATAACGAACATCATCATTATGAAATCTTATCAAATAATATGACAAAAATGTATTTAAAATCATTCAAAATCAATAAAGTTGTTTGTTGGTGATAAATCCTAGTTTTCAAGCATCAATGATTGAATTTTCTGTGTAAATTAAAACGAGTTTCACAGTGCAAGAATAACTATTCATTCTTTTTGTTTTTTTAAGAAAAAATTGATAGGATATGTGATACCAAATTGTCCACGTTTTCGTTTTTAATTTTTTTTTTTTTTGCATGGCTATGGATATTTTGTCGTGTAATATTTATTTATTTTTTAATTTCGAGTTCCGAGTATAAAAAATATTTAAATAAAGTGTATTATCTTTTCAACCATTGACATTTAATTGAAGTCTGATTAATTTGAATAGAGAGTGCTTTTTTTTCAATTTATATTAAAATTCAATTTATTTGAATTCATTAAAAAAAGTATATAAATAAATATAAAAAAATATAAATTTAACATCTACTATATATAAATAAATTAATTTTGACGTAACCGCTTACGCCTTCTAAATATGCACCGTCCATATCTTTAACAACGTGTACTTTTGTCTTTAATATTTTTTTCTCATTTTCTCCCTCATTTTAATGGTGAAGAATGATTGGATATTCAACTTTCATGAAAGGTTTTTTTTTTTTTTTTGGGAAAATTACGCTGTTAAATAAATTTAGATTATTTAATTAGTTATCATAATTATAATTTGCTATAATTACCATTCATGACTAACATTAACCATTAATTACGTGGGTTGACTTCGAGTTTGTATAATTAGTCGTGTTTGTATAATTCGACACATTTGTATAATTCTCAACTAATAATTCTTCTTTTGATTTGTATTTGTATACAATGGTTTGTATTTGTATATGACGATGATTTCCTTTGGTTTTTCAGTTTTATCACCATATACATTCAATCTTTTTGTGTATAACTTTTTTAAGTTTGTATAAACGTGTAGATTTTCGAATTTTGTACAATATAATTTATATAATGTAATTTGTATCATATAATTTGTATAACTGTTTAAAGTTCATATGTTTATGTCTGTATCAATTCATTATCTTGTGTTTTATCATATTTATATAATTCCAGACTTTATATTACTCAATTATACAAAAACACGCGAATTATACAAACGTACCCGCGAATTATACAAACGAGATGTGAATTATACAAATTATTGCACTCTCTCGCTCGCCTCTTTCCTCCCTCTCCCAATCTCGCTCGCCAGATATACAAATACATATGTATACCAGTTACATATAGACAATATCTAACCGATATACATATACAATTCACCTCTCTACCATTCTCTGCCCTCTCTCGCTTTCCTCTCTCCTCCCTCGCCCAATCTCGCTCGCCACTCTCCTCTCCATAACATGTAGCTACAAATTGTAATTAGCAAACTATAACTATAAAGCGTAATTAAGCTATTTTTGAGTGGTTATATGTGAAAGTTTCCCTTTTTTATTATATTTTTTATTTCTATTATTATGTTATTTCTTGTGTGTTTGAGTTCTATTATTATTAGTACTATTCTCGCATTATTGTATCGTTATTCTAGATTATTCTGATTATTATGTAATGTTTTTCTATTATTTATTATATCTGATCTACTTTTGTACTTTTCTTTTCAAATAGCTTTACTTTATTTGAAGCGAGCTCTATTTCTACAAGATATTAATAAGGTCTAAGTACAATTTAATTTTCTTAGACTTTATTTATAGAATAACATTAAATATATTATTATTATTATTATTATTATTATTTTTAATCTTAAACATAAATTTACATTAATTTTTTTTTTTGTAAAATTGTAATAAAAAATAGAGTTGATCCTTAAATATAAAAGTATAAAAAGTTTGATATTTAAAATTTTAAAAATAAAATTCATAAATTTTAAATTCGAAATTTACTCGACTTCATCATTTAACTGTTGGGACCTAGATGCGTTGGCAGCAACTAATTAAGTAGTTTGTGAATTCATTATTTCAAAAAGCAACTGTATGATTGACTTTTTTCATATTTGTATAGTTGTATTTATTGTATTTATATTAATTGGTCCTAACAACTTGTAATTGTGTTGTCATATTCATGCACCCTCCTTTAGTGTCGTATAATTTTTATATATGTTGTTATTTAATTGAATATTGAAAAATATAAATAATTTTGTTTTATCGTTTTTCATAAATTTATTTTCATTTTTTTTATATAAAAAGATATTCTTACACATAAAAGATCTTTGTAGGATTTTTTAAAATTCAAATTATAAAAAATCATGTTACACTCATTTCAGTAAAAAAAAAAAACTTATAAGGAAGTGCAACAAAATATAGATTCATGACATTTTTGTAGTAGTAGGCACCTAAGTACGTAGGTAGACATTGAAATTTACAGGATTTAAAATAATATTTTACGAGGTGAGTTAAATTTATTTTCAAATTTTAACGTCTTTTAGAATTTTTGAAGACTATTCTATTCTAATTAACTTAGATCACGCTATGTAAAGGGGTGCTCATTCTCTTAAAAAGATATCTTGAATATTTTGTTAAAATTGGACTTTCTTTAAAGAGATCAAGATATCAAATATCGTCTTTCTCACACTCGGATTAAAGTATTGTCTAATGTTCTTGGTGATCAAATACATCACAAGAAAGTTCAATGTTTGAAAAATATGCTACTAATTATAATGATCCTCAAATCTAAAAGAAAATTTAGAAAAGAAGAATCAAATGAGTATATAGATCTATTTCTTTTGTGATTGCAATACATTTTTTGTATTTATAAAAATTTATTGCAAATTATTCTATTTATACAATATAATTTTTAGACGAAAGAGATTCAATTGAACTACATCCTTAAATACTAGTTTCAACCTATAGTTAGAGATTCAGAATTTTCATTAAAAAGAGATTTGGAAAGTAAAAAAATATAGTGCATAGAGTTTGAACTTTAACACGTCAAGTAGATTTTGAAACCCCCTAAATCATTAAGATAACCTTTAATTTTGTCTATCTCCATGGAATTTAAAATCTATATACATACAATTTTATTTTTATTTATGATACTTTAAAATTTTAAAATTGATTACTATTATTTAAAATGTAGCTATTTAATACTATAAAAAAGTTTAATAAAATTCTTTAAATTTATTTTAAATTAGACAAATAAAATGAAGAATTTATTTTTAATATGTATAAAGTTTAAATAATATGAGATCAAGAAAGTACATGTGGTTCAAAGTTCAAACCAATTGTGGTAAGTGATGGATAAGCTTTTTGGGTCTACAATCCCTTTAAATGTTCACATTTAATTTGGTCCCATAATTGGTCCCATAATTAACAATGACATGTCCATCAAGATTGGACTATTCATATCACTTGTTGAGTACTCTCTCCGTCCATATTTACTTGTACACTATATTTTCTTTATTTTTATTTAGTTATCATTATTTTAAATTTTACGTCCTTAAAAAACTAGGTAAATTTATTATTGTACTCTTATTTAATGTTCTCTTGAAGTCAAATTTTCAATAAATGAACATGACTTAATTTATTTTGATTAATTAATTTGACCAATGAACATGAACTAATTTTATTTTTTTTATATTGGACAAATTTATACTTTCAAAACTAATACTCCCTCTGTCCCTAATTACTTGTCTACTTTTTCTTTTTAAGTGTCCCTAATTACTTGTCCATTTTGATAAGTCAAGAAAGGACAATTTTTTTTACCTATTATACCCCCAATTAATTACTTTGAAAAAGATAGATTTTCTTGAAAATTTTAAGTTTTTAATTCATCCACTTCATAATTAATAGGGGTAAAATGATAAACTCACTATGTTAATAATTGTTTTCTTAATGGTAAAATATGAAGAATAATGTCATTTATGCATTGATTTTGTGAAATGACAAATATTAAGGATCATCTATTTTTAGTAAGGACGACATATAAATACTGTCTCCGTTCACTTTTATTTGTCACTTATTCCTAAAGTAGATTTTCATTTTTACTTGTCATTTTTGACGTATCAAGAAAAGACAATTATTTCATGTTTTACCCTCAACATTAAATACTTATCCTCCAAATCATTTTCCAAGACCTAATGCTAAACATCATTTAGTAGGGATAGTGTGGTAAAATACATATATCAATAATTGTTTTCTTAATGGGTGTGTCAAGTCAAACAATGACAAGTAAAAATGAATGGAGGGTACTATTTTGGGTATTAAATCACGACAAATTAAAAAAAAAGATATATTTTTATATTTATGTGGTTCTCTTTTAGTTTTAAAATACAATAGAGTAGAGCTGGGCATTCGATAATTTGGTTCGATTTTCAATTTCTGAGATTGTTGTTCGAACACTGAACCGAATCAATTTGGTTTGGTTCGATTTTTTGTGAATCAGTTTAGTTTTTTGTAATTCGATTCGGTTTATTAAATCCGATTTTAATTGCCACTAAATATTTTTGCGGCAATAAATATTACCACAAAAAGAAAATCTATTGTCACTTAACTTAATGTCTCCTTTAATTTAGTTTAGTCGACAAGTAAAAGTGTACGAAGGTAGTACTTAGCTTGTCAAGTACAAACTAGTTAGTACTTCCTCTAGACAATTTTACTTGTCATATTTTTTATTTATACGTCCCTTAATTCATCTTCAATAGATAGAAAGAAAGTTAATCTAAACAATCACAATATTTAAGTATGTGTATGTGTTCTTCACTTAAATTTTCTACACTAATTAGTTAATGTTACTACTTTCAAGAATAATTATTACTAAGAGCAAAATGAGAAAAATGTACTCAATTAGATATATCTTGATTTTTTTAATAAGGCAACTGTTTTGAATCATTTATTTTTAATAAAAACGACAAGTAAAGTAGATATCAATGCAAATTCAATTATGTTACAAACATTCTATCACCCATAGGCTGTGCTATAAAACCTTTTAATGGTACATACATTAAGGATTCTTAATAGGACTTGGTTACTAGTGCATCTAGGAGTCTTAAATTGGCTCAATGCTGCTCCATTTCCAATAAAATGTTCCAAAATCTTCTTGAAAGTACCTCTTTCAACAATGCAAAGTTCCAATGGTCCAATTGAATTGGTCTTTCTTGATACAACATATCCATGATCAACAAAAGAAGCATCCATTTCCCTACAACACTCTCCAAGAACATTTTCATCAACATCTCCTTTGATTTCCCAATAGATCACATAATGGCCTGGTTTTTTTGATACATTTGCATGGCTTGTGAAGTCTACTAGCTCAGCTCTTGACTTGCTTATTAGTATTCGAGAACCTCTCTCCACCACTAACTGGAGGTCTTGTTCAGTATTCTTATCGATATTTACTGTTAATATCAACTTTCTCCTGCATATAAAGTTGAGTTTGGGGGTCTTCTTGTGAAAACCGGCAACTTCTACTACATCCCCTAGTCTATATCGATAAAGACCTACATATAAAGGTTTAGTTAGTTAAAAAAGATTAAATTTAAGGTATATGCACTGACATATGTGACATGATGAATCAGATTACTTGTCTTATTTGTTTTGTTACTATTCAAATTATTATGAACAATTATTTATAGTTATCATTTAGTGATTTTGTAATTTATTTCTCAAGTCCCCCCACCCCCACACAGTCACACACCCCCCACCCTCCTTTTTTTTTTATAGGGAAATTTTGTAATATGAAAAGGACAAGATAAATCCCTTGTTCTTGGAATCTCAGACACACCATGTTAGTATTTAACTGGATGATATACTCATTGCCCATGCCACTACAAATAATTGATGTATGGTGCTTGATGTAGTCTTAATTTAGAGTTCAAGTACTTCCATATATACTGACATTATAAAGAATTTTGTTATATCATCAAGTCTTCTAAAAAAATACAATAAGTTATTTAATTACTATAACATATTAAAGTAATTTATATATATATATATATAAAATAATTTAATTTATATTCAACAAAAAAGTCATCCAAATATCTAACTTATATGGTTGGTGGTAAGTAGAGAGATATTTTCATGACAATGACAAGCAAAAACGAATTAATGCTAAATGTATGGGGCATAAATAGTTAGAATATATTGGAAAAAGTTAACAATAAAAGTTGGTCACCATGTGTTACGATGGAATGTATAGAATATTTTCACCTTTATCAAAGGTTCAGGTTCTAGTCTTGAATGTAAAAAAAAGTATTGATGGAGAGTTATTTCCCTTTGATAGGCCTCATGTGATACGAATTTCATTAGTCAGAACCCTAAAATGGATACAGGGTAGACCAAAATGCACAAATATCCTATTTTAGTAAAATCACTTGAGTCATACTCACAAAGCATAGAATGTACAAGTTCACCAACTTCAAAACAAATCTAGACATTTTTGTCTGAAGTTAGGCTTGACTTCAGATACCACATATTTCAAAGTTGGTAAACACACAAAGATTTTAAAAAAGTGAGTATATGTTAAATAACAATGTTACAAATAATATACCCCACAAAACATTTTACCACAAGAAAAAAAAGAAGTAAAAGTTAAATATTAGAGTATAGTACCTGTGAAAGTAGTGAGGACAATTTCATAGTCTTGTCCTATCTTGACTTGAGATAAGGGAACAGGCTCATCTTCAATAAAATCATCATTGGCTAGAAGATTAGCATCTTTGTGGCTATTATTGAAACTTTGTGACTTACTTCTATGTAGTGGTATGAATTCAAAGTAAGAAAAAGTGGGTATAATTGCAAAAGTTACTTTCTCTGGTGGAGATGAAGGTTCCACATTCACTCCAATCCAACTCTCTGTGGACCCATAATCAGCACTAACCAAAGGCAAATCCCCACCATAATGTCTCAATTTGTTTAAGTATGGTTGCATTGAGCCAGTCATTATTGTGTAAACATATTTAACATTTGGCCATAATTTTGGGATTATACTAAACCAATCTTCCCTTTCTACTTCTTCACATATTGATTCAATTCTTGATGCCAACTCTGGATTAGGGACAATGATATCTGTTGAAGACATAATGAAGTAATTAAAAGCATATTTTTTTTTGGTAATACATTTTAACATTGATATCAGAGCAGATAGATGGTCTTCTGTTCAAGTCACACAATTACTCATTACTAAAAAATAATTTTCACGTGCTAGGCCAAAGAATAACGAGGTAGACATGTGAAGGATGTGTTGGAGACATAATGAAGTAATTAAATGTATGTGTCATCCTTAAAAGTTCAAGTTTTTAAATGAGATGGTAACGTATTCCAACACTATCATCAGAGTAGGCATATGGTATTTTGTTTAAGTTACACAATTACTCATTATTAACCAAAAAAATATATTCACGTGGTAGGCCAAAGAAAAAAGAGCCAAGGCACATGAAGGGCCGTGTTGAAGATATAGTGAAGTAATTAAAAATATACTCTTTCTAACCGTTAATTTTTTTTTAAATGAGATGATTACATACACACTTCAACATTAATATTGGAGTAGGCATAGGGTTTTCTGTTTAAGTTACACAGTTACTCAGGCCAAAGAAAAAAGAGTCAAGGCACATGAAAGGCCGTGTTGAAAACATAGTCAATTAATTAAAAATAAACACTTTCTAACAATTTTAAACTTTTAGATGAAAATTAATATCGGAGCAGACAAATCCAGAGAATCTGATATTCAAGTCTCACTACCGCTCATCACTAAAAGAACTTTCATGTGGTAGGCCCAAGAAAAGAAAAAAAAAAGAGTCAGGCTCACACGTGAGTTGGTGTGTGATGAAGTAATTAACTCTTTCAAACTGTATAAACTTTTAGATAAGATAGTAACATACCTAAGACGACTTTTTGAACTTTGGTTATGTTGATTCTTGAACTAAGTGTACCTTCTCTTATATCATGACACAATTCCTTCCACAACTCTTCAAATGATCTGAATGCTTGAACTGTACTATATGCAAAAGTTGATGTGACAAATTCAATTTCATCACAATAATATAAGCCAAGAAGGAGATGACAATATGTTGATTGTTTATAATCTCCACTTGAAATAACTTCCTCAGGGCTACAAGTAAAAGACTTTGTGTGTTGTTGTTTAATCTTGAATTCTTCACTAGCATAATAATGTGTTGTGGCTGTTCCTACTATTAATCCCCCTTTTGTTTTGTATTGTTTGCTGCTATATATAAATTCAAGAACTTTTCCACCTTCTCTTATTGAATAAATCCTGTTTTATTAAAACAGAGGAAATTTGTTATAAAAAAATAAAAAAAATTTGAATATTTTTCAAGATTTGAATTATATACCTTGATCTATAAGCTGCTGCCAATTTGAAAATTTGAAGAGTTGTTTGGGAACTATGGTGAGTAAATGGTACAAATTTCTGTCTTCCCTCTGTGGTTCCAGAACTAAAAAGAATAAAAAAAATAATCATTATGTCTCAATTCCGAACAAGTTGGATCCGATATATGAATCAACACTATCCATATCGCTTGACATTATTACATACATAAGATGAAAAAATATTCCGTACTATAAACTATTTCATTGCCAAAAGGGTGCTTCTTCAGTGCTATTCCAATATTTTTGAAAAATAAAGAAGAGTTTAACTTCTATACACTTAAGAAACTTAGAGACAGATTCAGAGTTTATCCTAACGGGTTAACTTTTAAATCTTACAATTTATACATTATATTTTTAAAATTATGAGTTCAAATTTAGTATCTTTTGACATCTAGTGATTTTTCATCTTACAAATTATGTACTAATAATATCCAAGATCTAATATATATATGTATAAAAAAAGTAATTTTTGACGTATGAACTGGTGTTTAGCCGACCACCTTTCGATTTATGTGGCTCCGTCACTACGTGCCGTAAATGATAGATTTAGTTAAAACAATCAAACACATGATACATCTGCCTCTATATACACTGATAATATAAAAAAAAATTCAATCAAAATTAGTGGAAAATATGGCTTATAGTGGAGTGTAGCTCAAATGATTAATATATATATATATATATATATATATATATATATATATATAAAGTAATTTCCGATACGGTGAACAAATATTTTACCAACCATCCTTCAATCTATATAGCTCCGCCACTGAGTCATCAGTGTCGGAAATGATATTGTTCCATTAAAACCATCAAACACAAGGTATATCTACCTCTATATACACTAACAATATAAAATAAATTCTATAGAGTCAAAAATTAGAAAAAGATGTGACTTGACATATAGTCTGATGTAGCTTAGTTGATGAGCTACCCACACCATCACTCTAGTGATAGTGATAGAGGTTCGAATCTCACTGTATCCACACACACCCCACACCCCACCCCCCCAAAAAAAAGAAAAAAAAGAAAAAAGAAGAGGAATGTATTGTGGTTTAAGAAACAAGAAGTATAGTACTTCACCTTAAGGATAAAGTTTTCATAGGGTCTTGAGTGAGTAAAGGAGCTTTTTCACCATCAGCAATTCTATGTATATAAGGCTCAAAATCTGCATGAGAAGCAAGAGGAACCATAGTAGCATAAAGTGATTCCATAGCATTTTCATCTTGAAGTCTAATATCTCCAAGCCATTTTTTTAGGTACTCAACACCATGGTTGAGTTCAAGAATCCGCCGAAGCGTCTGCCGCTGTACAGCGGCAGCATTTTCAGCGGATTTCTCGAACCAATTGATCATCTCATCAGTGTCAGTGTAATAATTGGACTTATCTACTGATGGTTCCATTTGCTAGGCTAAAAATGTAGTCACCACAAGATATATAATATATATATATATATATATATATATATATATATATGAAGTGTTTTGGGCTAATAGTTGGTGAGATTGATGTGTGGCTTTCATGTTAGAAAATGACACCTCATTGTGAGGTTCAAGTTATTTGTATGTCACAAGTATCTGGTTGTTGAGTCCAGTGGCGTACACATAATTTTTACATAAATAGTATTGATATTTGATGATGTGGACAAATTAATAAATTTACTGTAGTAACAAGTTGTGTTGTTTTCTCTATTTATAAATATACTAAATATTTACATTTTGCTTTGCTCCAATGGTAAGTACCTAACTCTCACCTTCAAATTCTAAGATTGTAGGTTCGAGTCATGGAGGGGGGGGGGGGGGGGGTTGTTTCCAAATTCGGTGTCTGATATCTGTAATGAAGTTTGATTAATGCAGATTTACATCAGGTTAGGCTTATTCGACAGTAACACTCCCTACCAAAAATATTTCCATACCAAGACGTAAAATGATCAAAATTTTTAATTAAAGAAAAAACAGTTTCATTCGCTATAAACAACGTATCCTTTGGTGGAGCCATGATATCAAAAAGTTAAGTATCCACCAAACTTTATCATACTATTTATTATTTCATCTAGTTCAAAACTTTTTCTTTTTTCAGTTCCTTCCGTCCAAGGAAAAAAACACGTTTTTTATATTTTTATATTTTTAAATTTCATACTTAATAGTAGTTAATATCATACTCTTATAACTATATCATTATTGTGCTTAAAATTACAATTTTTTTTAAGTATCTTTGATACAAACTAGAAAAAGTATTTCATGCATAACTAACTCTACTCTTATGAATTTTCATAATGTTGTAATAAGATACTGAGAATAAAATATTTCTCAATATTTTCAAATTAGTAAGTGTTTAACAAATTTTAAAATAATGGAACATGAATAACAATCACAAGTAAAATACAAAGAAATATATTTTTATTAACAAACATTGTAGGTACTATTTTATTACTCTCATAATTCTTGTTTTTGAATTAATTTCTCTATGATAATTGATAGGAGTGTTTTTCAGTTACATATTTCTTAGGATGATTGAACTTTTTTGAGATTTATTTGATTGAACTTCTTTGAGATTTATTTGATTTGATATAAAGAAAATTTTGTCGATCTTCTTGAAGTATTTGACTGTCAAGATATGTTTTTTTTGAGGGGGATTTCTTATTCGAAGTTCAGTATTTATGATGGAGTCCGATTAGTAGGGATTCGTGCCGAGTAACGCCCATTCAAGATAGCGTTCCTTACAAATGTTTTTTCCATATGACTAATACTTTTGATTAAGGGAGAAATAATTTCATCCACTACCCCAAACCTTTTGATAATACTATGTCACAACATCAAGTTAAGTATTTATCCAACTTTATCATGCCATTTATTTCATTTTATTCAAAGCCTTTCTTTTTGGGCCCTTCCCTAATCCCTCTTAAGGAAAGAAACATATTTTTTTATATTTGAATTTGATTTTCTTTTTTTAAAGGTTTTACACTTGATAGCTAATTGTTAGATTTGACAAGATTCAAAGATGAATTAATGTGAAGATTTGATAGCTAGGAAGATAATTCTTCATTGGTACAAAAGTCAAGATAACATCTTTTGTAGGTGAAATTTAGGTGAACCATAAAATGGTTTCACAAGGTAAATCTTGACATTTTGACACATTGTGATGTCATGGATGACATCAATAGGAAGAATTCACTCCTATAAATAGGTAGTTCCTAATTCATTTGTAACACACCTCTCACTTGCCTTCTCATCTTCAAAGACATTTGATCTTCTTTCTCTCTTGTAGTATTTTCACTTGTACTCTTTTGGAGTGAAATAAATATTGGTTGGTTGTGTCCGAGGAGTAGGCAAAAGAAAACAAAAATTTGCCGAACCTCGTTAATTCCTGGTGTTCTTTTTATAGTTGTCTCATCTACTATTTATTAGCTACCTTTAGATATAGCAGTTGTGATTTCATCACTCTATATATTCGGCTTCCGCAACAAAAATAACACTCTTATAACTATATAATCATTATTGTAACATGTCTAAACTCACAAGTTCTTTTAAGTATGTTTGATATGATTTATTGATTCGGTGCAGTTTATCAATTTTCCTTGAACATCTCTAATTTTTGGGACTGCCAAGTGAAATTTCATAAAAAATATTTGAAATTTATTTACTTCCAAATTAATCTAAAATTTGACTTTAACAAGCTTAATTCAAGTATACATGTCTAAAGCTAGATTTATGTTTGATCGATATTTTAAAAACTTTAAAATTTATGCGTTTGATGTAGATTTTAAAATGACTAAACTTGTAAAAATTTATGAATTTTTTACTATCTCTTAAAGATGATAATGAAATCGGCAATGCGAGCACTTCTCCTATTTTTTTTTAGTTTTATTCATTTTTCAGGACTTAAACTTGAGATTTCTATAAAGATATACAAAAAATATTTTAAAACTTCATCTTAGATTATCTTCCTAAACAAGTAGGTATAGTATAATTAACTAACACATATTTTTATCCCAATTTATTAATTAAAAGAAACTATGGCTTATAATCTATATATATAAACATCGAGTGTACTTAAATTTTGTCACAAGAAGAGTGATTTTAGTACGATGGTTTATACACCACACAAAGGTCTATCATCTATTAAGAGGAGACAGATAAAAGATAAAAGATAAAGAAATGAAAATCATTTTTTTTTTTTGTATTTGGTATGTAAGTGAGTAAAAAGTAGTATTAGGGAAAATTACAAGAATACACTATTTAAAACTTTAGTTAAATATACATATACTCTTTTTTATTTACAAAATTAAGTTTTTAATTACAAACATAACAAAATATTTAATTTTTTATTTGTTAAAAATATAGTTGGTATCCGTATCTATTATCTTTTTTAGGGGAGGTTATGTGCTAATTTTATGGGATTGGTAATTATTGTTTACATTTTTTTGACTTTTTCAACAACAGTTTTACTCTTTTACGTTACTTTGTTTTTCTATATATGATTTTCTCTCTCTTAATTTTTTATTCAATCAAATCATATTATTAATGGAAGCCTTCTCTCACATTTTTACCATTATTTTCATCTAGGTAAAAAACATGTAGGTTTCATCAAGTATGCATAGTGCTTTCACAATTATAACTGCATCATAGTTTCACCAAATATGCAACCATGTAATATATAAACATACATATATACCAATTATATAACCATCATTTTACCAATAATTATTTTACTACTATATATAAATATATTATTTTATACCAATAATTATTACTATTTTATACCTTTTAAATATACTACTATATATCAATAGATATTGCATAAATATTTTGAAAATCTTTATTACTGTAATAGGCTGAACAATAGTTTTCACCACGTTTGTTTTTGTATCCGATAGCAACAATTGCATGAGTATAAGAAATTTCATCATGTTGAAATTTTTCACAACTACATATGTCATAAACGTTTTAGCACGATCTGTAAATAAATGAAGATATTATTAATATAATTACTACAAAAATTCATATACAAAGTTCAATTTAACCATTACAAAGTCTTATTCACCAATATATACTCAAATATACATAAAACACTTTGGTGTATCTAAAGTTGATTTTTTGGTGTATTTTTCAAAACTATGAATCTTCAATGGTGGGAACGGATCAGTCACAACATATTTGAGTTCCAACTCAAAAATGATCGTGTCCACACCTAATTGAGAAGCAATAGTATTAATCAAGTCTTGGTAATTGGTGTCCACATCATATCACTCCTTCAATCTTGAAATTTAGATACTTTCCTGCGACATTACAAATATTTGTTAGTCAAAATTCAAAAAAAATTGGTGGCAGATAACAAAAATACTCATTAACAACATATGTCTAATACACCAATATAAATTGGACCAAAAAATACACCAACACATACATTAGGCTATAGCTTGGTGTCAATTCGTAGCAACAAACCATCATATGTACCAACATACCAATCCAATTTTTCAAATTGATACATACATCAGGCAATTAGTTTGGTGTCAGTTCGTAGCAACAAATATACCATCATATGTACCAGATCACATACAAATTCAAAATTTTTAATTTTATATTTTATTAGGATACCACCAATCAATATATGAACATTTTTTTCTAATTATTATATTATATACACCAACTTAATAACTATAATACGAACAATAATGTAACATACTTTCAAAACAAATCATATGAAACGTAAACTTTAATATAAAAAAAATTGACACTTCAGTTTACAACCAAATCATATGTAGTTATTGTAATTAAACCAAAATTTCGAGGATCCAGAACATAAACCAAATTAGATGAATTCAATTTCACCAAATTAGACAAACTAAACCAAACAAATAGCTCTCGAAAAGTACAAAATAGATATTTGTGATAAATCATATATAACCACGTAATAAAACACCATGCGAACTATTTTATACAATTACCTGATGAGTCCCATCGTCCGTTGTGTTGAATTGGAATTGAAAAATTATTGGTATTCATTTTTCGATAGTTATTCTTATCAGAGAAGGGGAGTTTTGTTTTGATAGGAAACCTCTATTGGAAGATAATATATAACAAATTTGAATAAATAAGGAAGGTAAAATAATTAGAGAAATTTATGGGAATATTGATAAGCGTGGCTGATTTGGAAATCTTTTTTTTTTAATTTAAATTCTACTTTTGAAAAAAAAAATTGCTATATGAATGAAAAAAAAAATGTTTCTATTTTGGTGTAAATACGATTCTTAATTTGTATACTAAAAAAATCGGCCCAAAGTATTATACTAAAAGAGATCGTATATAAACTTGGCAAATATTGTTGGGGGTGGGAATGGTGGGGATAGGGGTGAGGGTTACGGGAGCGAAGATGAAGATGAGGTTCAATTGAGGGTGTAAAGACACAATCAATACGTGACCTTAGTTGTGAAATTTATTTTATCTACTTCGACTTAAAAAGTTATTTTTCTGTTTGAGAAAATATATTTCTAAATTTTGATTATTAAAACATGAAAAATATTTTTCAAATGTTTTCGTGTACAAAATTGAATCGAAAATCAAATCAAACCGCAAATCGAGAAAAAAAATTCGACTAGTGGTTGGTTTGACTTGAAAAAAAAATCCGACTATATTTGGGTTGGTTTGATTTTAAATAAAAAAAATCAACCTGAGACCAAACCATCAGACATTATATATATAATTTTAAAATTTTATTTTATACATAAAAAAATTTACTTTGATATAATTTTTAAATAATTCTTATACTTTTTCATACTTTTTATCTTTTAATATATTATTTCAAGTTTGAAACTTAGAATTCTGAATGGTTCAATATTTGTTTTACATGATTTCATTATTATTATTATTTTTGTTCAATATTTTAGTGTCATTACCCATATCATATTTTGTGTTATTTTCCTAAGAAACACCTTAGATAGTTGTATTTTGGTAGGACTAAAGAAATATTTGAAGTACAAATAAATTATATGCTTGTATGAATACTTTACTGGAAAAACCCAAAAAAATCCGAAAAAACCCGAGGTTGAAAAACTCGAGTTTTATTGGTTTGGTTTGGTTTGGTTTATAGATTTAAAAATCCGACACAAATGTTTGATTTGATATTTGAATCTGAACTAACCCGATCATGTACACCCCTATGTTTTCCTATCATTTTCACCTTCTATTTTCAAGTATTTTTCACATCAATCATCTGCTGAGTTCAAACTCAAGTCATTTTACAAGAAAGACAAGCTTAAAGTAAAGGGAAAATTACCTTTCGTATAATGTACAAATTATAAGTAGATTATAAGTCTGAGTCATAAAATTCGTCACTAATATTTATATCGACATACATTGTCTATACTACACTCTCTTGAAATATAGACCTTTCCCGAACTAGATGCAGAGCGAAAAAGGGGGGTGGGGTACAAAATAAATCATAAAATAATCAAAAATCAAATTCCATAATATTTATTTATTTTTATTTCTTAAATTTTGTTGAATTGTAGTAAATTTAATTTCTATTGGTACAATAGTGTCAGGATAAGTTGGGACCTTTATTGATTGTTTTGCTAAAGAAAAGAACAAAACTCATTTGAGTTAAAAGAGAGACAATATGGATTAGGAAGAAGTTACCCTCACCATACATTGTGATATTCTAGAGATAAAAAGGGAAAATTGTCGTTTTTTTTTTAGCGAAAAAGGGGGGTGGGGTACAAAATAAATCCTAAAATAATCGAAAATCAAATTCCATAATATTTATCTATTTTTATTTCTTAAATTTTGTTGAATTGTAGTAAACTTAATTTCTATTGGTACCAATTGTGTCAGGATAAGTTGGGACCTTTATTGATTGTTTTGCTAAAGAAAAGAACAAAGCTCATTTGAGTTAAAAGAGAGACGATATGGATTAGGAAGGTTACCCTCACCATACATTGTGATATTCTAGAGATAAAAAGGGAAAATTGTCGCTTTTTTTAACGAAAAAGGGGGGGTGGGGTACAAAATAAATCCTAAAATAATCGAAAATCAAATTCCATAATATTTATCTATTTTTATTTCTTAAATTTTGTTGAATTTTAGTAAACTTAATTTCTATTGGTACCAATTGTGTCAGGATAAGTTGGGACCTTTATTGATTGTTTTGCTAAAGAAAAGAACAAAGCTCATTTGAGTTAAAAGAGAAAGACAATATGGATTATGAAGAAGTTACCCTCACCATACATTGTGATATTCTAGAGATAAAAAGGGAAAATTATAGCTTTTTTAAAAATAAATAACAATAGATATTTGTGTAGTTATAGATTATCGAGAGACGAGAGATTTTTTCTATATACACAAACTAGACCATAATTATACTCTCTCTGTCTATTTTTAATTGTTATATTGTACTTTTCGAAAGTCAATTTAACTAATTTTCAAAGTTAAATTAGATTACATTAATTCGATATTTTAAACAAAACATTTAGATATTCAAAAACTATACGAAAAGTACAATAAATTGCAATTTTTTCCATATTAATATGATGAAAAAATATATCATAAAAATATTAGTCAAAGTTCTTATCGTTTGACTCTAACAAGGAAAATTATGACAATTAAAAGTAGACGGAGGGAGTAAAATATAACAGGAGATGGAAACACTCAAATCTGCTACACTTAGTAAGTCTTATTATGTTTGGTATATATATACAGAGGCGTATCCAAGAATTCGTCAAGATGGGTGCACGAATACGAAAAAATGTATCTTAAAGATAAATTTGATAAATTTGACTTTTAGGTTATTAATATGAACCATTAAATTTTAAAAATTATAGGTCCAAAATATATAATACTATTAGTTTTAAATTTTAATATACACATTTGATTTAATTATATAAAAATCTTATAGTGCAAAGTTTTTAGGAACTTTCAATGTAAGGCACTTGAAAATTTTGAAAGATTAAAGGAAAAAAACAAAAGAAAAATTAGTTGAAACGTCAAAAGTATAATCGATAACCACTTGGGGAGGTGTTACTCAAAAGGGCAAGATAGATATAAGTAGAGTTGTCAAAAAGGGTCGGCCCAGCTCCACCTGGCCCAAGCCTCGCAGGCCAAGGAATTTGAAGGGTTGGGGCAGGCTGGCCCTTTATTTGAAAAGGCCTGAATATGCTCAATCCAACCCAACCCTTGAAGGGCTGAGGGCTGGGGCGGGCTAGCCCTTCTTTTTTTTCTTTTCAAACTTATAATTCTATAACATCAAGAAAATGAAAAGATTTTCAAATCAAATATGACAAACAATGGTGTTGTTTTAATAACACTAGCAAAAAATCTAGTGTAATTAGCATGTATCTCACATACCAGATACACGAGCGAGATAAGTAAGTGATAAGCAAGATTGGAGGGAGGCGAGGGTGTGAGATTTTGTCTATGCATCCTAAGATACATGCAGATCTACTTTGATAGAGTGTATCTATAACATATTAACCTAATTTTAAGTCCATATGTTCCGAGATATATGTATCTGGACCAACCAAAATCTGATAAGATTCATAATATTACAACATAGCGTGTATTTAAGTAATTAGATTATATACTAATTAGATTATTGTAAGTTACCCTAATAAAAAGTTTTGGCCCATGGGCCGACCCCAGCCCGGCCCCAATCAAGCCTCAAGGGCCAAGGGATTATATGGGTCGGGCTTATAAGCCCTTGTTTTAAAAGGGCTTGAAAAATTCTATCCCAACCCTACCCCAATAACGGGTTGGGTTGGGCCGGCTCCATGGGCTAAGCCCATTTTGACGACTCTAGATATAAGACTTAAATTTTTATCCTTACTTAGAGAGGTGCACTCAATCATTATTGTATTATTATATGATACTTTAAACGTGGATTTACACATCTATATTTAAATATTTTTTAAAAATATAACACTATTATATATGATCTAGAGAGGGGAGTATGGGTTCACGTGAACCCACGACACCCCCTCTAAATACGCTCCTATATATATATTTTTTTATATATATAGGGTTTTATTTAGTCATGAGGTATGTTTTTTCTAAATTATTTCAAAAATAAAATAAAAGCTTAAAAATCAATTTATTTATTATAAAAACATTACATCATTCTTTTTGATACAAAGGAAATATGACAAATAAATTAAAATAAAGGCAATAGTTAACAATCTTAGCTAAAAATAATTCTTTATATTTGATTAGGGAAAAAGAAAATTGCATCTTCTTTGAGGATATCGAAGTAAGTTTACCTATAGCATAGGTTGTAGTGCAATGAAGCCTTGGTGAAACTACTTTACCCTTAATCAAAAGTCTCAACCCTTAACCAAAAGTCTCAAGTTCGAGCTCTAAATATAGAGAAATCTTGTTGGAAGCATCATCCCTTAAATGGACCCTATATTACGTAATACACATTTAATCGGAGCTTCAATGCACACCAACTAATTGATTATGACTTCAATTCATTGTACTTGGAGCTGATAAATATGTCCCTCCATAAATAGGTTAGTGTGGGTAGATATTCTTTTCCTCTTTTCCCAATACGCAACGAGCTTCATCGAGAGTAGAAAAACTTATATGTACCCAATGTTTACACTATACTATATTAACTTATTATGACTATATAACAAAATGATGTGAGAATATATATTAACTAGTAAAATTACCCGCGCTTCGCGCGGGAATTTAATATCACAGAATTTATAAAATAATACTTAAAATCTATCAGGCATTAAAACTAAAACATTATATTATCTTACATACAAAATTACGTAGTAACACACATTAAAAATATAAAGGAAAATGAAAATTATTACAACTCATCATTTATCCTTAATAACATAAGCATAAATTAATGATTGTATAAATACATACCATAATCTGTAACATAAGTAATAGTGTCAGTGAGTCACTCAACAGAAACAAAGTACACAAATATTTATTTAATTGTGAAGAAGATGTTCAAAATTTTCGTTATTTTAAAATGAGAGGAAATCCCTCTATTTATAGACAACAAAAGGTAGTGTGAATAAAAATGTTTATTGTGCCTTATAAAAAAGGTTACAACTATTTGGAAAAGTTACAACCCTTCGGAAAGGTCATAACTTTTCATAAAAGTCGCAACTCTACTTTTTATAAAAATTACAACTTTTCATGAAAGTCACAACTCTTCATTAAAGTCGCAACTTTTCATAAAAATCACAACTTATCATATATATATATATATGATTAAAACGAGTTAATCGATAAAATTTTAGGTACAAACTCATGTCATGCAATTACTAGTGTGTACAAGCACATCTTTATTTTATGTGGGGTAGAAATAAGAAGAATGATTACTCATACTAGGGACCATGCACTTAACTCTTGCTGCACTAATTTCAGAACCACTAGGCTCAATTGTATTTCATTTACTAGAATACTCTAGAGATAAGGTCATGTATATCTGACGTTGAGAGGTCACACACACGACTGAACTTCATGCATATGTGGCTAAAACTCAGACATTTTTGCACGAACCTCAAGCACATATGACTGAAATTCAAGCAATTTTTTTGCATAAACTTTAGACATATACGACCGAATGAAGTTTAGGCGTTTATGTCTGATGTTTCAAATGGGCTCAAATTTGAGATATAAGTTTCAAATATCATAAAGAAACAAATCATAAATTATCAATTTGTCAAAACTAACTCATTTTGCAATAATGATGATTCCCCAAATGATATAAGTTTTTCCAACAACATCTACTTGATTTAAACTTAACTTTCATATTCAAGATTCAAGACCACTTCATCAAACTTCTTCAAAGCTTTATACTTCAATTGCCATAGATTCAAAAAAATTACTATTGAAGAAGAAGAAGTGTGTTTTCTGTGATGTTTGCCACAACTGTGTACACGTTAAATAATTCGAAAAAAAACTTAGGTGCAAACTGAGTACAACATGAAATTTTAACGCGGGAGTGAGCACAAAGAGGACGGAACAAATCCATGAAGATCCAAGTAGCTATTCAGGAGGAAGCAAATGACAAATGACTGTAAATCAATTTCAGGAGGTCACTGTCCAGAACAATACAATCAACTAAACATTGTCCCATACCATAAAGAACTAAAGAGATAAAATATACCAAAATATATACTAAAAGTAAGGTATTTCCCCATATATTCTTAACTCTTTTCTTTTTTATGACAAGGGAACCCGCAGTTTTCACTCCTGTGAAATAGTTAGCAAATCACACAGGAGAGGTAAACCATTTGTGCCCCCGTTATGGAAGTCCCAAGCCAAACCATTTGAGCCGGCCCGAAGGGTATATATTCTGAACTTTTATTTGGAAGTAATACTTCCAAATTATCACATTATCATGCAGCAAGATTTCAATATCCAGCAGAATCTGATAAGGATCAAATTATGTTGAGACTTAAAACGCAGTACTAAATCCTCTCTGTCTCTCCAACATTGGTTATTGAGGGGAGATTTTTTTTGTTTCTCCTTTGCCGACAATCAATGAGCTTTGTCCAGAAAAAAATACTTACCCACATGAAGTTATAATGACTTATTGCAGTTGTATGATACATAAATGACTATTCATAATAGGGACCATGCACTTACTCTTGCCAAAGCACTAGTTTCAGGACCACTGGGCTCAATTGTAATTCATTGACTAGTGACGAGTGTACTCTATGGAAAAGGAGTAGGGACGCAGCCCATCATTTCTGAGTTCCAAAGGTAGTTGTTGGTCCCAGACCGAGAAAAAACACAAGACTAGCATCTGCATAGTTCAAGTGGAGAACAACATTTACAGAAAAAATCATACTCCATATGTAGACGCTGCCTAATTACAACGTTCTCCCCATCCTAGAGGCAAATTAGAGCAGATGATATCCCCAATCATGTCTAGATTGTCCAGTAAATTCCCAAATATGCAACACTACACACAACAGGTAACACTTGCACAGACCCCGTCCCCCTTGAAGGAGTGGGGGTAAAACAAGAAGAAACAAATACATAAATATCTCTCTAAGTAGCTAATAAATTTATTCAGGAGGAAGCAAAAAGCAAATCTAAAAAAAATCTGCAAGTGGCCTATAAATCAATTTCAGGAGGTCACTATCCAGAACAAATGCACATATTTTTTTTAACATAAGACAGAGTAATCAACTTGCCATTGTCCACAAAAAACTAAAGAGATAAAAGATACCAAAATCTATACTAAAGGAAGGAATTTCCCCATACATTATGCATTTCTTTAGAGGTAACATCCAAATTATCATTCACCAAGATACAATGATCCAGCAGAATGTGAAAAAGATATCTGCTCTTTTCAAGATATATATGGTTTAGCTTTCACCACTATTGAAAATTTAGATACCGTATATTTCATTTTGTGATCCTAATAAAAAGTTAATTCACAAAACAGATACTCCTAATGATAAGCATCTTTCTTGATAATGAAATGTATCTATATAATAAATAAATACAGATCACGATGGCTCGTCCATGTTCCAATGTACTCCATACAGCAAGCACTTGACATGGACACATCTTTCTTGATAACAAGGAGCTTAAGGCCGTTAAAACATGCCCCTCCGTTTAAAAAAGAATGACCTACTTTCCTTTGTAGTATGTTTAAAAAAGAATGGCCCCTTCACTTTTTTAACACTTCAATTTCAATTTTTCACGTGACATGTTTAAGGCCACAAGATTAAAGGGTCTTTTGTACATTTGACTTAACTTTAATGTAGGACCACAAGATTGAAAAATCTTCTTTATTTTCTTAAACTCCGTGCCAAGTCAAACTAGGTCATTCTTCTTCAAATTGAGGGAGTATGAAATATCTGAAGTTGTGCTAAAAGATATATGCACACCTGAACTCATTACTTTTACCTATAAATCAAAATTGTCTTTGGGATCAAGGAATTTATGTTGCTCGGACTCTTCAAAAATATTTCCACGTGCATGTAGGATCCTCCAAAAGTAGTTCATTTTGGGAGGATTTGACACAGATGCAACCATTGTTCAGGAAAGTGAGCGCTTCCTCGCTTTAAGCGATGAAGCGAAGTGAGGGTGAAGCAAGGCATGTGAAAGAAGTGACCGCTTCTGGGCTTGAAGCGCGATGCACCAGAGGTGGTGAAGCGAGAAAAGCAACACTTTTATATTTTTTAAGTAATAAGTGATCGATTTTAAAGAATAAAAAGAGGCATGACTTACCTAGTTCTTCTTCTTCTTACTGGTGCAACTAGCCTCGAATTTTCCTTCTTTTTTTCCACTTTGTTTTTATTCTGTTTTCCTTTGCCCTGTTTAGCCTTGATTATTTAAATTATATATCGCTGATTATTTTTTTCCTCACAATGATTAAAATATACATTGCTGAATTGTTTTATTTCTTAACAATGACTAGAATGTAGTTGATTTTTTTCTTAATAGTGATAAAAATATAATGTTAGATTATTTTTCTTAAATCTTATCCGTGTTTACAAATGGCTGACCCGGCATGAGAATATGGGAAAAAAGTTAGTGTGACCAATAGGACAACAATTGTATGTCTATTTTGTGATAAGACAACTAAAGGGGAACCTTTTTCTAGTTTTTTAATATGTATTTTTGATTATATATTTTGTCTCTATTTATTTTGCACTTTTTTCTTTTAAATTGTGCTTCCCTTCAATGAAGAAAGCACTTCGCTTAAAGCGTGAAGCGGGACCTTGTCGCTTTTTAGCGCTTTGCACTCCCCTAAACACTGGATGCAACAACATTTTCAGAGAGTGTGAGCACATAGCAAGCAAGCAAATTTACGTTGTGATTACCAAATATTGTCTTTGGCATATCCCATCAAATAATAATTTCCATATGGTGTGGCTGAATAAATATGAATGGATCAGTGTTATCAAAAGCAAAAAGCACAAAATAAACTCTAAGGTCAGTTGAGGTTTTAAGCGCAAATATTTGAAAATAAATTACAATAAAGTAAAATATCAATTGTTTATGTCGTCTCTCAGAGAGGCGAATTGGAAAGAAAAAAATATGCATTAGAATCTTGATGACCACACTAAAGCGAACATTAAGCAAAGCAAAGCGCTCTACACGTTTTGAGCCTCACTTCAGGGCTTAAGCACGCCTTTGACAAAACTGGAATGGATAAGCAATAGAGGTATGTACCAACAAATGTCACAGATGGTAGAACATGCAAATTGGTCCTATTATAGTAACTGCAGTTGCACACGTGTTTAACTGAAAAGCAGCTCCTTCGAGTGATGCTAGTCGTTAGAACACGAAGATGACTGAGCACAGTGCAAAATTCTCTTTGCCACTCATCCCATGTACTAAAACAAACATACAGCAGTGTAAAAAGGACAACGTGCAGGCATTATTTTAAGTCTCAATTTCCTGCTGTTACTTCTGTATGACTGTCCCTCGTAATGTTCTCATATGTGCCAATAAATTTAATTAGCCATCCAAGATAAAAGATCTCAAGAACATTTTACCTCAGAAATGGCTTGGAAACAAACAAGTTGGTCACATTGCTCCAGTCTTCATAGGTGCACCAAGGGTCCACTCCAAGTTCCAAAAGAGAATGTATCTTTACTTGTTGTACAGGAAATGCCTGCTGAAAATATTAGCTACATCTGCTGCTGGGTTTTAGCTCCCACTTCCCTATCTCCATATCAAATGATTCTTCTTGCATGCGAGCATCTGTAAAGAAGCAAATTCTAGGTCATCCGTGTATGCGGACATCTTCCTGGGCCCAGCAATAAGTGATAAATAAATTTACAGCAACTGCAAGTACATATTCCCCAAAAGGCTACATCCTGATTGGAATTGAGACATTTAGATAAGTAGCTTCTAACATATAAGCAAGATTTCGATAAACAAAAGCATGGCTTGGCGAAGGAAGAAAAAATATAGCAACTAAAACATGAGTGTCAAAGTGCAACTAATTACACAATTGATGCCGTAAAGAAGCATAAAGACAACAGAATCAATTGCCTGCATATTATCAAATGGAGCCATTAATCAAAGTAAATGTTGAAACTAATCCCAAGGGTGTGGCCTAGCAGTCAATAAAGTGAGATGAAAACAATCGAAGACCAGTGTTCAAATTGCACCAGAAGCAAAAAAAAAGAAGGTGATTTCTTCACATCTACCCAAGCTTTACTAGCAGGTATACCGTGAAAAACGAATCGACATCTCGATGTGATAAATCCTTTCAATTTTAGTTGGGAAAGAACGGTGAATTACTTCAAGTGTGTGTAAGCTGACAAGGACACTACCCTTGTCAAAAAATAAATAAAATGAAGTGTTGAACAGCGAGTGCTGAAGAACAAGTGAATCAGCATTACAGAGAATCAAAGCCAGACACTACATTACTATAATTGTATAAAACAAAAATGTAGAGAAAGAAAATATGGAGGATACTAAATGGGACAATTCCAAATGATAATAAATCATATGTTGAAGCCACACTGATGTAGTTATCAATCATTTGTTGTAAAGAGGAAATAAACCACATATGTTTAGAAGACAAAGCTGACTCTGTACATAACTTGAATTCAAGTGCTTGTATGTAGTCACTATCTGATGTAATCTTCAGAATGTGTATGAAGTGGATACCTAGTGAGATTTCCGACCTCACTACAGGATTAGTTAGGACTACCTGACTGAGTCAGTTTTTGCACACTCCCATCATATCTTATAGCTGGTTTTTGTAATTAGTAATATTCTTGCTGAGTTATCAAGAAAAAATTTACATTGCTTCTGAGACCCCTATTGGAGAAGTGAATTTAGTCTTTTGTCTATGCCCATTACTCTTACCGGATATGAATATAATTTTACAGATAGTCAAGATGAGTATCCAACACACAGCTCACATCCTAGCCTTCAAAATTGATAAGTGAAAAATTGGAAAGGAAGGAATTATGCTCAAAATAGAAGAATCCATAGCGCTGCTAGGACACCCATTAAAAAAATGGTGCAACCACCTTTCTGAACTCCTGATTGTCAATTATTAACCCAATTCACAATAACGGAGCAAGAAACTGAGGCAAATATTGTTGCAATAGAAAAGCATTCTCTGATATTGACCAGAAATAGAGCCCCTTACTCCAGGCAAGTAAGCAGGTTTCTATTCCTTCTTCCGTGTTCTTTATTTCTTTGAATAGGTAGGTAAACATTTATCAAAAACAAAAGCAGAAGGAATCCTGCTCTACAAAAACCCATTCCTGTAAAGGTTCTATGAATTTTAACATGCTATGTTCATCCTTTGTATTATACATATTACACCAACAGCTACAAACATTTGAATTTCAGCATCTGTGTAGTATCTGGCAAGGTAGGATGTCCTTAAGTTCAATACACGGTTTAAGATTGTTCATCCTTTACATCATATATATTACACCAAAAAAGCCAGCAGCCATAAGCATTTGAATTTCATCTTCTGTGAAGTATCTGGCAAGGATGTCCTTAAGTTCCAATACATGGTTTAAGATTAAGGCACAGTTATTGTGTGTATGACTTACCACCTCCACGAAGAAACATAAGAATTCTACCAGCAGCTTATTACTTCAGCAACTGGAGCTTGGAACTGTGATAGTACTCTTTTAAAACAAATATGAGATAAGTTGTCTGGGAGTACCATATTTGAATTAATTGCAAGAACTGCTGAATCAACTGATAGAAAGCATAAGGTGTAGGCATAAATCTTATGAGAAGAATCTTTGAAAGATAGTAACTAATATGAGTGGTATATAATCCCATCCATCAATTTTAGTTGTCACGGAGTTTGATAAAATATTTAAAATCAACAGAGGGGGTCGACGTCTTCAAATATCGCTCAGGCTTAACCAGAATTACGGAAAAGATCGCACTTCAGAATTTGTGAGTTGACTGTCACGCTACTCTACACTACTTCCACTTTCAACAAAAAGAAGGCAGATCTAACGCAAGCAAGATGAATTGTCAGACACTCTATTGACAAAATTTTCAATCAACTTTACCTCTTGCTTTGCTTGTTAGAACTCCATAAAGTGGCAGATATGCATAGCTTTATCAAATGACATGTTCATTGCTTCTCTGGTCACGTCTTTGTCTATTTTGCTTCAGAATATTTCACTAATAACCAAACATGACAGCATAATAGCATACTTGAATGTCCCAATAGTAACCCCAATATCCAGCTTCCATCTCACCTTTCAACCAAAGCTCGAAACTTTACTCTCCTTTTAATGCTACCCTTTATCCAATGCCTCAGCTTTCAACCAAAACTCGAAACCTTACTCTCCTTTTAATGCTACCCATCCTGTCATATCCAATGCCAATCTTACTATGCATCAACTTCACTGCCAAATCAGCATTCCCTGTCTTCCTCAATGCATTAATCAAAACAGTACGAACTTTTCCAGGAATTTCTCGACCTCTATCCACAATCCCATCAGCTAATTTGCAAGCTTCTTTTATACGACCTGCCTTGCATAGAACATTTATCATATCTTCAAAAGCTGTCTCCAGGATAACACCCATTGGTGCCAGCTCATCCAATATTTTACATGCTCTTGCCACCTTGCCAGAAAGACAAAGGCCAGTTGAAAGGGCTCGAAAAGAAGCAGCATTTGGAGTTATACCCTTATCAATCATCATATGCCACAATTTAAGTGCTTCTTCATTTTGATGTTCTTTAAGCATGCCGCTGATCAATATTGTGTATGTATAAACTGTTTGATCACAACCTTCATCTTCCATTCTCTTAAAAAGCACCAAAGCTTCATCGATTTTCCCATTTTTGGCCAAGGCATCGATAAGCGCATTATAACAATAAGAATCACGTGTACATCCCTTCTCAGCCATCTCCTCAAAGAGTTCTCTCGCCTCATCAACTCTCCCTGCCTTTCCTAGACCATCAATAAGACTTGAATAAAACATGGCGTTGATAGCTACATTGTTATTTTTACAGTACTCAAGCCACTGCATGGCCTCATCCAACCTCTCACTCTTGCATAAACCATTTACAATAACCCCAAATGTTACCTCATCCGGTTCAAATCCTTCATTCTTCATTCTATCAAAAAGTCTCATAGCCTCATCCAAGTTTCCATGTTTCATGTATGAATCAATTAGAGCAGTATAAATTGACAGATTAGGTCTAAAACCTTTCTTGATCATATTTTCAAAAACAGTAAACCCTTCCAAAACCTTCCCCATTTTACAAAACCCTCCAATCACTAACGTATAAGCGTGTGGTGGAATATCTAAGTCCTTTTCCTCCATTTCGTGATAGAGTCCCAAACAAGAGTCAAAATCTCCCTCCGCGTAACACGTTTGCATCAGAGTCATGTAGGTAATCTTGTCAGGCTCCACTTTCCTAACCTCCATAGCTCTAAATTTCTCCATTGCTTTTTGAAGCTTCCCAGATCTGCAGTACCCCTTAATCATAGTATTATACGTAACAATATCCGGATTAACTTTCCCGCTTTCCATAACCTCAAAAACGCGTTCAGCAGATTCAATAAACATGGAATTCACCAGTCCATTCATCAAAAAGTTATAGGTATATAAACTAGGCTCAATACCATTTTCTTTCATTTGTCGCCACACAAATAATAATTCTTCAACCATCCCAAGTTCTCCAAAACTCCTAATCAAAGAATTAACAGCTGCCACATTCATCAAGAAACCTTTATGCTTAAATTCACTAAACACATGCTTAATCCTATCCAATTCACGTGAAGCAGATAAAATCTTAACTAAAAACACATAGCATTCACAATTATGAGCATACCCTTTTTGCTTACCAGCCCAATAAAAGAAACGAAACGCGATATCGGGTTTACCTGTAAGGTAATCTGACTTCAACACATATGCAACAAAACTAGGCGATAATTTGATGAGAAATTTGCAACAATAAACATCTAAATTCTGCTCCATCAATGGTGAATTGTCTAAAAGATTCAAAATTTGAGACACCCATGGCGACGGTTTGAGATCTTTGCGGTCTGTGACTAAGTCAGAAAGATCAATGAATGGCTGCACCCATTCTGGAGGTGGAAGGTTAGAACCAGTGTATACCCATTTGGGTTTTGAAGTGAAATTTACATAAAAATACAGTTTTTTGGATTTGGGAACTCGAAAAAGAGGAAAATTCACCCATTCTGGAGATGGAATGTTAGAATTAGTGAATACCCATTTGGGTTTTGAAGTGAAATTCAAGTAAATACATTGTTTTTCCGATATGGGTATTCGGAAAAGAGGAATCTTTTTAATGGAATGAGTCTGACTAGAGCGAAATGGATACAGAGGATTGATGTAATCGATCCCAACTTGTTTGAAACTGCGAAGTATTTGATTGAGTGATTGGTTGTGTGAAGGGTGAAAATTTGTTTGTGCCATTGCTGAGGTTAGTGGTGAATCTTGGAGTTGCAGCAATGGCAGAAAGGGGTTTTTTCTCACTTCTCAGTTTGGGGAAGATGAAGATTTTAACAATTTTAATTTCAATTTCAATTTCAACTACGCATCTTAACTTATTTAAAAGTTACTTTGTTTATATTCTAATTTTAAAAATTAAACAAATATTTTATTTTTTTTCCATCCAATGTTTGAAATCCACATTAGAGTTCCAAATAAATTCGAATCGCACATCGCAAGGTACATTTGAGGGTGGACTTGCCAATCGAATTTTCTCCATACAACACTCAAATCTGAGACCCCTTGTTAAGGTGAAACACTCCCATAAGTGCGAATGTGCGATTCTTCAAATACTTTTTTATTACATCTATGATTATCTATGTCAAGTTTGAAAATTTTATTTAAAAAATCAAAGTTAGAGATAAAAGTGTGCAATAAAACTATTTTGTCATGTGATTATTATTTGATAAAAATGTTATAATTTGTAGTCAAAAAGGGTTTTATGGTCTAGTGGTTAGGACATTGGACTCTGAATCCAATAGCCCGAGTTCAAGTCTCGGTAGAACCTAAATATTTTTTCCAATTTTTTTGGTGAAACACTATTGCATTTTTTTGCAAATAAATGTACATGAAATACTTATTTAGCATAATATATAAACTAAATCTCTTAATTTTTTAAAACTGGACAAGTAAACATATATTTTTAGTATTAAAGAAAATAGGGGCAAAGTTAAAATTTGAAATTTATAAATTTAATATACATATACTTGCTCTTTAACTTGGTTTTAGATGGCATGTATATTATCCAACTTTGAATGTGCATAAGTAGGTACTAGAACTTGTATGAAATTAAATAAGTAGACGCACACGTTCTATGTGGCAAAATATACATAGAACACCCAGTAAGATGTGAATTGCTACATAAGACACAATGCGTCCACTTAGTTAACTCTATATAAGTTTTAATACCTACTCCAAAGGCATAGATATCCGTTGACACCATGTTAAAGTACATATTTATGTATTAAATTTTGAATCTTAAAATTTTTAAGTAAATAATTTGTACATGATGAATAAATTTTTTTAAAAACAAATATATATGTTTGAGCTAAAACCTTATTACATTTTCTGGTTTTTTCTAGGAGTAACACCACCCCCCTCCCCCCAAATACCTACAAAGCAAATTATTTTTCCCTTTCAAACTTTTTTTTTCTTCTGCAATAACAAACCAATCATGTCAGCACTCAACAATTTTGCTACTCATATCCTCTCTTCTTCCTCAAAGAGATCCCTTCAAGAATCCAGAAAGACTCAAACTTTATCCATCAACTTTTCTCCAACTTTCACCATACAAAATATACCAAAAACTCCATCAAGAATAAGTCTTATTTGTCCAATAAATGCTGTGACAGAAGATAAAGAAGCAGAGGCCAACCAAGAAAATGAAAAGAAAGAATCAAATGGAACTGAAATTGAAGAAAAAATCAAGAATAGCTTCTTGTCCATTTTGTTGGATAAAGATAGATTTTTTAATGCTTCAATTGTACTTGGCGCTGGTACACTTGCCATCACAAGGTTACTCACCATAGATCATGAGTATTGGCATGTAAGTTCTATCATTTTGATCTTGTTTGCTTTTGGATATTTCATATCAGGAAGGGAAAAAAAAGGGGTGGGGGGTGGGGTGTGTGGGGGGAATTATTCAAGTGCCCCCCTTGTGATCAATTCAGAGTCGGAACTAGGATTTGAAGTTTATGTGGTCTGAATTTGCCACCGAACCCATAGCTTGTGTTTAGCTAGTTAGTGGATTTTAATTAAATATGTTTGTTTCGTTTTGACTTGACACGGAGTTTGATAAAATAAGTAAGACTTTTGAATCTTGTGGTCTTATACTAAAGATATGTAGATGGTATCAAAATGTCTTTCAATCTTGTGGTGTTAAATATGTCACGTAGAAAGAATTAAAGAGTTGATGAAGAAAAGAAAGAGCATTCATTTTGAAATGGACTAAAAAGGAAAGTATGCTAAACAAATTGAAAAGGAAAGATTATATATATTTTATGGATTTTCTGTATAAGCAAAAGTTACTCGGTTCGTCTGAACCGGGTACATAGTATTGTAGCTTTACCCCTGGTGATCATAAAGGTAATGGTAGGATTGGGTTTGTCACTGGGATAGATGATGATAAAAGGAATGAACTAAGTTGGATGGTCATTACTGAAGTGATAATTAAGTAAATAGAAGTTTATACTTCATAGCAATTTAAGCTTTTAGATGAAATAGTCACAAAATTCAACATGCTAACAAGGCTGGGTTGAGGTCCAAATCTCACCGCCACCCTTTATCGGAAACAACTTTTGCGTCCTTGAACCGTGGAGAAGAATCAGGTCTGGATGTGAGGGCGCGAGTTGAAGATATATAATTAAGTAAATAAAAGTGTAGTGTCTCTGACAACTTAATCTTTTAGTTGAAATGATCGCACAATTCAACATATAGCAGCCTGCTCCCCTGTATGGTTTTAATTTTCTTGATTGTGTACTCAGGGATGGACCCTTTACGAGATACTGAGGTATGCCCCGGAGCACAACTGGATTGCATATGAAGAAGCACTGAAAGCAAATCCTGTGTTAGCTAAAATGGCGATTAGTGGTATTGTCTACTCTGTAGGAGACTGGATCGCTCAAGTAAGTACCATCTGAATAGTTACGTGTAGTTATCTTTTAGGTGATTTGATAGTGTAAAACTTTTGTGTACCATTAGTTTATGGAAGTTAAACCTTCCAAAATATTGGTAGCTGTTTTCATTAGTCTAAATTGTTTCATTTTGTTCTGTTAATTTACAGTGCTATGAAGGAAAGCCTCTTCTTGAATTTGACCGGACTCGCATGTTTAGATCTGGTCTTGTTGGATTTTCACTTCATGGTTCCCTTTCCCACTACTATTACCAATTTTGTGAGGTGATATTTCTGGCTTGTATCTTGATTGATCAACCATATCTTTTGACATATTTTGATGAAACCTAAAAGGTTTAACTCTAATGTACAGGCTCTTTTCCCGTCCAACGATTGGTGGGTGGTTCCAGCTAAAGTTGCTTTTGACCAAACCATTTGGTCAGCAATTTGGAATAGCATCTATTTTGTGGTCCTTGGTTTCTTGCGTCTTGAATCTGCATCCAATATTTTTGGCGAACTCAGAGCCACGTTTTGGCCCATGTTAACAGTAAGGAATTCTTTCGGTCTATCTTAAAATGCTTGCAATATTTAATGATCTGAAGTTGAATATAGCTATAACGGGAATAACCGGGTATTAGCTCTAGATTTTGAGTTGGTTTTCACTGTTTCAGCGGAAGTTAGTCCATGTTTACTGTTTTATCTGTTAAAATTTGGTTCGATATGAAGCTGAATATATATCTTCAATGCCAATATATTGTTGTCTTTTTTTTTTTATGATTTATCCTTTTTAGCATTGCCATGTGGTACTGGAGATTCTAAGAATGATGATACTGATCAATGCTACTCGTGAGATCTAATAAGGCCTGCATGTTTCTAACAAAGAAAATGTTTCAGCGGCCTAATTTCCATCTTCCAATCCACCAAAAGGAGTAAAGTAAACTTTTACTACTCATAAAAGAAAGAAGAAGTTTGGCATCATGAGCACAGAAAGTACTCCATGTCTTTTCATTTACCTATATTAGTGTGTAAAGCTATTTAAATTTGAAGTTTTGGATCGATATATCATTTCAGCTGAACCACAAAACGTTTCAAGACTGTTCTTCTCTTAGACCTTGCGCCATTTCAAATGTGTTCTATACAGATTATAGTGGTGTCCTTCGAGGTCTATACCCGTCTTCCTTGAACTGTTTACGAACTTTCTTGAACTGTTATCAATTTGTGGACAATACATTATGAAAAACTAAACACTTGTGCACACGTTGGACTGGACAACACCGTCAATTAAGAGAGAGAGAGAGATTTGTATTTGTTAGACTATTTCACCAACTAATCATAAATTTCTTTTAATACAACTCTTTGTTGTTCTGGTACTTGTATAAATTCTAGTTTAGCAGAGATGATTTCTTTGAGAATACTAAATCAGTTCTTAATTCTTTCAGGCAGGGTGGAAACTTTGGCCATTTGCTCACCTAATAACTTATGGCGTTATTCCTCTTGAGCAAAGACTCCTTTGGGTGGACTGTGTCGAACTGGTTTGGGTTACTATTCTCTCAACGTGAGTTTCTGTTTCTTTTTTTTTTTTTTTAAATTTAAGCCATCACCATCACAGCTTAGAGCTATTAGGTGTGGGGAGTTTCTGATTCAACTTTACAATTTCTTTCATATAACCAGTGACAAAATTAGTTGTGGAAATTGTTTGTATTCTCATCCTTACCAATATTAAGGACGAACTTACAAGGACATTATATAGACACACCGTAGATGTTGCTTGTGTTTCTTTTCAACTTCATCTATGGACATTATATAGACACACCATAGATGTTGCTTGTGTTTCTTGTCAACTTCATCTATGGATTAGACAGTCGTCTGGGAAACTATGTATTATTTACCGGCATAATACATATTTGACACACTTGGCCTCAGCTGGCAAATAAGCACTCCAACTTTGAGAGTGCACATCTAGACACCTCAACTTAATCTCAACTCACAGCTAAACGTTCCAACTCGTCCCCATTGTGTCTCGTGGACACCTAATGCTGACGTGGTACATAAATTTTGTCTAAATGATCATTTTGTAAGTTGGAGTGTTTGACTGACACAGTAGAGATGAATTGAAGTGTCTAGATGTGCATACTCAAAGTTGGAGTGTTCACTTGCCAGTTGCAGCCAAGTTTGAGTGCCTGCGTATATATTATGCCTATTTTATTTGTCTTATTTGCCATATGTATAGACTGCTTGTGCTGCATTGGATCTTTCTGAAGTAGAAAACCTCTCGAAATAGTGTATGAGCAGAATGATGTATCATAGTTTTGTTTGCGGTATCCACCTCCTGTCCATCAGCGGAGGCATATATGTTGTTTTTTACAAGAGTCTGACATTATAGAACGATTTGCAGATAAATGGCTTTCAGGTTAAGCGCTAGAACTTAAGTCGGAATCTTCAATACTTTTCTGTGCTAAGGACCGAGTTTAAACTAGAGAAGGGAAGGGGTGGGAGAGAAGTGAGGACATCCATGAGGTAAAAAAATAAGATAATATGAATCTAGAAACAAGAAGTTCACAATTTTTTCCCCTCCTTTCCATTTCGATCATTGTTGATACTTCGCAATGCTAAATGTCTATACATGTCATATTATATACACTAAAACGTCATAGAAAAGACATATATAATATCTTCCTGACGCTTGAACTTCATATTTGCAGCTACTCAAATGAGAAATCAGAGGCGCGGATATCTGAAGAATTATCGGAAGCTAAATCTGATTCATCATCGAGTAAATTGCCCGAGGTACTAGTCCAAACTAAACTGCCCTCTTCAATCTTGAAGTTCCCTCACTTTTAATGCACTAAAGTTTATTCTTCTGTTTGCATTTGCAGGATTAATCAAGCTAAACAACTTAAGAGATTTAAGTTTTATTATCAAGTTATAGTAAATAATTAGCCAGCCTTTGAGAAAGCTATTTATTTAGGAAATTAAAAGTGTATATATATAGCCAGTATGTACTCTCCTTGGCCTTACCCCTTGGTGAATGGGGGAAGATATAAAAAGAGGAGTTTAGTGTGTGGAGAGTAACTCCATGTAATATAATTCAGTCAAAAGCATATTCATCATGTATACAAATTTATATTGCTTTCTTTTTTTCACCTGCTAAGGAATCTCTCTATCTTCACGAGGTAGGGGTAAGATTTGGTACTGCCTTCCTTTTTTACCTGTCGGTTAGCTGAGGGTTTTTGGAAACAACCTATCTAGCTTTACAAGGTAGGAGTAAGATGTGTGTTCACACTAAACACTACCTCTTCTTATTCAACTAGTGAAATTACACGAATTTGTTATTGTTGTTGTTTGAAGTCAACCAACTTGATTTTGGAAAATTAAAAAAGAAATATTTTCTAACTCTAAAAATTTTCAAAGGAAAAACAAAATTATTTAGAAGAGTTTCAAAAGAAACCAAAAAATGGTTTATCAAAAGTATTTCGATTTCGAGATTTCTGGTCAAGGATAAATTCAAGCCTACATGGTCTTGTTGTTACTAAGAACAAATATTTGGTCAACTCAACATTGAGGCGCGTTTTGAAGTATGAAAATCATGAAAAGGCCAGTGATATTTACTCTGTTATAATTTGTTTGTCTTACCTTTTTTTTTTTAATCCATAAATGTTCTTCATATATTCAAATTCCAGTAGATCTCTTGGTGTATTTGAGATTATTCTTTTATTGCTGTGATATGGCTATGAAATTTTGAAACTCAATTTATAACTATTATTATCATCTTCATGATCTTGTTAGTTAACCAAATATGAAGGATTGGTCTTATATCCATACTTGAACTATCACTTCTTTTTTTTGCATATTTAATTGAGCTCTGTATTTTTAATGCTAAGAACCTTAAGCTTAAGATTGAATTCATCAACTAAGAAAATTTAAAATTTTGAGGTGTATTTTGTCTCAAACAAAAATTTACAACTACTACAGTAATCCTTTTTCCACCATAACTATTACTTATAATGTACTATATATCTCAAATTAACATTTGAAACTTTCGGCTCAAGGGCAGTTCAGTGCACAAAGTATCTTGAGATGAAGCCAATTTAGTGAACGAAACAAAGCCACAAAAAACAACACAAACATGCTAAGATAAACATCGCTTACCCCGTGTATGAAAGTGATCTCTATCAGACCAAGAGTTGGAGGAGGGTGGACATATACACGATCTAGAATACAACAACAACGCTTCAATCCCAAATAAGTTGGCGTTAGCTATATGAATCCTCTATGTCTAGAATGTTGCAGCAAGAATATATTCGCATGGAATGTAGAGGATGGAACCAATGCTACTTTCTCTATCGACACTTTGAGACGAAAGAATTTGTATATAACAACAATCATGATTGAATAACACAAAGTTAAGGTCCTTGCCTCTCATCGGAAAATCTTGGAAGCTGAACCAGAGAGTTGACTCGCGTAACGCCTTCCAATCCTGACCATTTCTGATCTTCTGTCATTGCGGTTTCTTGATCTGCTTCAGCTACTGCTCGTTTATAGATATCGTTCTCTTCAGCTGATCTGACAGTAGTGTTTCTCTGTAGAGATGGCTCGGAGTTGTGCCCGTCATCCGATTCAGCAGCAATACCAGAATGGTTACTCTGAAGTGCAGCAGATGAGAGACATTGCTCCTCCTCATTGTCAGATTCCAAGTCCATCTTTCCATCCAAGAATAAGCAAACAACAGCACAATCATCCATTTTTGAAGTCGGATATTTGATTTTCCATTCGCGTGCAGCACAGTCAACTAGGATTCTGGCAGCTGATGACCGTGTAGGCGCTGATGACACTATGTCGACCACTTCCTCGTTGCTCAAGACATCCCAAACCTGCAATCAAGAGTTTACATTAAATCACTAGGAGTTCTTTTCCCATGATAATCTTTGTTTCATCAACTACAACAGCAATAACTATAAGGCAATCTTAACCAAGCTAGGTTGGCTATATGTATCCTCACTGATCATGTCGCTCTATTTAAGTTCATCTTAGACTAATATTATACAAAATCAAATAAAAATAGAAAAACTACTAGATGTTCTCTATATTGTCTACCAGTATACACATCTCTAACCGAACTAAAGGACTTATAAAAACATAAGACCTAAAGCAAACGTATTAACATGACTAAAACATATTCTAAACAGCTCACTGGTATCTCCTGTATAAATCGTTTTCTTCCATTGTGTCCTATTTTTGCTAGATTGCATAGATTTTAAGAGCATGTAGGTCTTTCGAGATAACTTCCTTTCATGTGCTTGTAGGTCTATCTCGTTCCCTTTTAACACTTCACTAAACATGGCTTCATACCCACGCACTGGTACATGTGGAGGTCGATGCATGAGATAGATAAACCATAGGCAGACAATGTAAAAATAAATGTCTCTGAAGCCAATCGTCACAGCCACTTGGAACAGACAGAAGGGTATGAAAGAATTAGAGTAACTATGCCATTAGCCTTAAGGAAACTGAGAGAAGTTCCTATTATCCTTCAAGGTGCGAATAACATGACTAGCACAACTCCATTATGTTAATATTGTAACACTCAATTCGAGCAACTATGTATTAGACTAGTGATGCATTTAACCATAGTGATAAAGAAATCAATAAAAGGTCTTTTGTCATGCTATAACGACTTGGCACACACAAGTTCTTCAAGCTAGCTTCAATTTATAGTTTCTTGTTAAGTACTAAAACAATGTTAATGATTATTAAGATCGACTATTATAGCAAGATCGGAGATGCAGAAAGTAACACTAATCAAATCCTCCTCCTCGGCACAGACATAAACACCTACTATTGGATCTTCCAGATGCATGACAACCTAAATGTCTTTCTAATCCCCAAACCTGGAAAGTTACATAATAGACAATCCACCGTAATAGTTTGACGGAATATCTTTTTTCAAGTACTTATGAAGAAAATACTTCACACCTAACTTCACAAGTGAAAATGATACTAGTTCTTTAGCCATGTGGTTACCAGTCAAAATTGATGCTTGGAACTCACATTGGTAGATTATTGTTAATGAGTACGTAATCTCCAAAATCTTAACAAGGAAGCAACAATAAGTGACCGTATATGATTAATCAACTTTCATGTTCATTCATGTAATTTAAGTGACCATTTCAGGCTGGCTTCAGCACTTCTACAAGTTAATTTAAGGTAGCAACTTATATAGAGATTCAGACAGCTTAACATACCCCGTCAGAAGCAAGAACAATGAACTTGTCCCTCTCTGTAAGAACCCGGTGAGAAAATTCTGGTACAGATATTACCCCATAGTCCTTCACACAAAAATCGCCAAATGCTCGAGCCATTGCTAATCCAGGGGCATTATCAAATGGCAACCAAACTCTCTGCACTTCTGGCTCATCTTGCAATGCAAAAACCCGACCTTTACACTGTTTTATCCTCTCAGCTTCCTCTGGCAACGAAAATACTAGATTATCTAATAGGGACTCTGAAATGGTTAAACGTTATGAAAGATTCACTATAAAAGAGACATACTAGGTAAATCAGGCTTCAGATCAACAGTCAACTGGACTGCGACCATCGAATCATTGTCATCCTTTGATGCCAAGATTGCCCGTGAATCACCAATATAGCCCATATAAAGGTTTGAACCCTTAAAACAGAAAAGAACAATAATAAGCTCAGAAATGGAAAAAATAGCATGAGGAAAGTAATGACTAATGTGACTCCACCTACCTGTTTTACTAGAGTAATAGCAGTGCTACCACTGCAAAAGCAATCTAAATTAGGTTGGGACCTCAATTCTTTGTCCATCGCCTTATACGATTGAAGAAAAGCTTCTCTCCGCTGAGTGTCCACTTTATCCGCGTTCACTTGATCCTTATCAGGATCCACAACTTCCGATCCTGGATTCTCATTGCAGCAATCGGCAGCAGAACCATTGCCCTTTGATTCAACTGACTGCAAAAAGGACATTAACTTCAGGGGCAGTGCATCCCTTACTTTGCGAGCAACAAGATGACCATGTGGACCATGGCCATCAAATACCCCACAAAAGGTCACATCTTCCGCCATGAAATCCTACATAGGGTACATTCATGTAAAATATCAGATTTTTGAAAGATGCAAAAAGGTAGTTCTATGCATATAAGCACGACTTACTTCCCACACAATCATCGCATCCTGGTTAATGCCTTTACGTCCTTGTTGTGTGTATATGCAAGAAGTGCGGCTCTTGCCATTAGTAAAGATCCGATTGGGAATTGAACTCAGATGCTTCAATGCAATGACATGATCAGAAAAAGTTCTTCTACTCCTTTTTCGGCTAAACATGCTTATTCCTAAACATTCAGGTGAAACTTTTTCTCCATTGCTCCTGCTACTACAAGTACTACTGCTCGTCGACACACAACCCCCCATTTTGCTCAGACTGACAAAGCGACCATCTGATTGACAGCAAAGCTAATAAAATGGATCTCACAGGATTCACAGATCAGATTTATGATCAAGCAAAGCAAAACAATGTTGAAATGACAAGATTCCAGCAATGCAAGAAAGGTGCTTTTGGACTTAATGGAGATAACTAAGCTCTCTGTGTCCTTGGTCAAATGTCAATGCAGTCAACTGAAAAAACAGCTAAACAAAAGAAGAAGAAGAAGAAAATATTACTTAATGCAATTGTTTATTTAAAAGTACATAAGAAGATGGAAATGCCAGCAAGTATAGAAACCAGACTAATCAACCAAATCATTGTTTAAAGGGAATTGCATGTGAGCTATGAATATTATACTCCCTCGGTTTCATTTGTTTGTCTTACTTTCCTTTTTAGTCCGTTTCAAAAAAAAAAAAAGTCTCGTTCCTTGTTTTGGTAGCTCTCTAATTCTATCTTTCCACATGACATGTTTATGATCAGAAGATTAAAGAATATTTTGGTACATTTGACATCTCTTTTTTATTTAAGATACAAGATATTTTCTTAAACTCCGTATCAACTATCTCTATTTATACAAGTCAAATTGATAGAAATTATGGACTCATTCATCAATAAAAAGACAATGAAGTTATGAAGACATAAAGCATGGAACTTTGAAAAAACATTAAAAAAGACAAGAAAAACAGGAAACAATATGCCCTCATAAGTTGTCAAGGCTTCACACTTTTCTATAGCTCAATTTCCAAAAAATGAGAAGTAAAAAGTCCTAAAGATAAGCTTGCATTTGGCCATAGATTTTGAGAGTAGATTTAAAATATTATCTTCAAATATTTGTCTGATCATGAAATTTCATCATATTACTTCAAATATTTTCATGTTCTCAAAAACTAGCTCAAACCAGTTTTCGGACTTTGTTGACTTCCACTCGTAAAACTTCAAATTGAATTTTTTTCAAATAAAATACATGTCCAAACAAACTTCAAAAACTCAAATTTTTAAGTTTACAACTTTAAAATCTACTGTCAAACGGGAGCTTAAGGAATGCTACTATAAAGAAGAGAAATATAGATTCTGTACACAAATGCAAAATTTTAGCCTTTTCAGATTGGGTAAAAACTAAAGAAAGTGAAAAATGTAAAGATAAAGAAAAGAAAACAGAATCTTTGGGAACACAAAAATGTCAAAAGCTCCAAAAGCAAAGGTACACTAAATTAATCAAAGCATTATAACAAACAAAACAAATACAAATAAATCTAATCTCAGCTACACATCACCAAAACCAAGTTGCTAAAAACCACAAAACAACATAAAATACAAAATCATTCATGGGATTTTACCACATTAAGCAAAAAGCATTGACACCCAAATTGTAAAAACTGGAAAATAGAGCATATAAAAGAGATAAAGGACCACAAAGTAACTTTTAATACAAAATCATTTCTGGGGTTTTGCAGATTAAGCAGAAAGAGTTGACACCCAAGTTGTAAAAACTGGTACAGATGAGAAACAAAGGTGAAAAAAGATGAGATTTTTAAACCTAACAAGCAAAATATGAGTGTACGCATTGAAAATTTGTGGCTGCAAGATGTGTTCAATTTTAGTTGGGATTCTACAAGGTTTATTCGATTTCAGTTAGTATTCTTGGAGGCTATTCAATCATAATCTGTAATTCATGTCTATATAAAGGGTAATACACATCTCGAATATTCCGCAAATTTATGAAGATCCAAATCATCCTCGTTCGAGAAATATCCATCTTTTATGACAGAACAATAAGGAGGAACAAAATTGTACTCACAATCTCGATCAATAAAATTATGTTTCTTAGTATTTTATTTATGATTGCAATTTATTTAGAAATTGAAGAAAATATGGATATATTAGTAATAGTAGTACCTTTTGAACTTGGTTCTGCTGAAAATTCAAGATTTCTGAAACATAGGGATTCAACAATGTAGTTCCAATTAGCATATGAATTCTCTCTTCTTCTTTTTTCTTTTTTAACAAAATTTTCAAAAAAGTATGGAGAACAGTAATATAATAATAGTAAGAAGCAAGAGAGCTGGCACATTAATTGCAAAAGTAGAAAGTAGGAGAGATTTTTAGCTCTCAATTTTCTTCACTTTCCACCAGGAAATTATGATTCAATCTTCCTCCAATTCCATTTTTGAGGGATATAACACTTTGTTATTATGTATTGTTTCATAATATATTGTATTATATTATATTATTTTATTGAATACAATGTTTGAATAGATTGTATCATTTTTCATCGTTAATTGGATGATGTTACATATTCATAATTTCAATGATAAATCTACAAAAAATTATAGTGTATGGAATAGAGATACTATGAAATGGCATGGTAAATGATAGTAAAATAGAATTATTTTTATAATAAGTAGAGACAAAATGAGAAGAAAATATTAATGTAACAACGCGATACCATTATATATGAGTCGTTATATAAAATGGATTTTTTCGTTGTTACGTAACGATGAATTTAAAAGATACGATACAATAGAATTTAAGTAACAATCAAAACAAATATTATATTTAGACTAACAATACAATATAATATAACGAGTAACAACCATCAAACAAGGTGTAATACTTCCTTCATTTTAATTTGATACAAAATTTAAGAAAAAATATTATGATTTTAAATTAAAATTATATAGAATATATTAAAATGTCTTAATCTTATATTTTTAAATATGTCGTATGAAAAGTCATAATTAAAAAGTTATGACATTTGAATTCATGCATTGTAGGATTTATTCTAGCTATCTCCGGATCTCATAGCTCTCAATCACTTTATTGATCATCAAGACATACCATGAATGTTGAGTGAAGGATTCTTAATTAATAAAACTTCAAAAAAAAAAATCCTTTTGAAAAAAACTAATCAAATATAAATATAAATATGATAGAAATGGATATGTGAATTTAGTCATGTAGCAATAATGACCTTCACAAGTATATATTTAATTTTTGGTCCAATTGACAAGTGTATTATTGTTTTTTTTTGGGTCCAATTCACATTCACAAGTATATTGTTGTCCAACCACAAACCCCAGAACTACTCTCCATCTATGAGCTGTGTCTATATATTTTCCGTCTCAAATTATTTATCATTTTAAAAATTTAAAACAAACTAATTATTTATTTTATTTTATTCTATTCCTAAAATTATTTACTCTTGAGTACTACAATCACTTCGATAAAATAAATATTTAATGAAGAAAAAATTTACTCTACTTAACTAAAATATAGTTTTAAAAAAATTTATTTAAGAAATATGTAAAAGAAAAATATAACATATAATTTGACACGAAAAGAGTAATATTAGTGTGACATTGGACAACTTGTAGCTGTCTAGCTGTGGCCATTTCTTGTGTGGACCAAAAAAAAATAAAAATCCACTTAATACATTCTTTTTTACGTTATTAAATCATGATAAGTTAAAATAATTTAGTATAAATACTGACAGATAATAAAAAAAATTATCGTTGTTATTGTTTTTATTAATCATTATCTCATAACAATCTCTCCCCGATCCAGAGCCTCAGAGCCGACCCAAGCAAAAACTAACACTTGATGAGGACCTGAGTTTTGGGCTTGCTTGGGATAGAAACTTGGAGCGATAGAGCCGATCCAAGTGAAGATCACCACTCGAAGCCCGGAGGTTTGAGGAGCAACCCGAAAAAGGGAAAGCCATGGAAATGATAAACTCGCTAAATATTACTGAGTCCCCAGAAAAAAAAAAAAAGGGGGGGGGGGGGGGGAGGGGACTAAATTGTTGGGCTTGCTTGTTACATATTGGACTGGACCAAGTTTTCATGCTTGGGCTAATTTCTTGATTTCCAGTCCAAAAAAAATTGATATCCAAACCTAATCCTAACATAATCTATAAGACCACTTACTCTTGAAAAATGCCTAATAAATAATGAGTTCAATCCATTCTGTTTAACAAAAATATGAATATTCCTTGCTCATTTGCAATGGAAAAATTAATTTTTATCATCCAACCCATGAATAATCATTTCTAGCTTTGCTCAACCTTATCTCTTCTAGAGACGTTTTAGTAACACATTCTATAGGAATCAAATAATCCTATCTGATCAAATATCTAGCGACAAATTTTTATATTATTTTAATTACGATATTCCTTGCATAGATTCTATTAAAACAGGTGTCGTAGCCAGAGTAGAGTTAAATTTATATGAAATTAAATATAAATAGAGAAAAGGGAGAAGAAAAAATTGGTCAAAAAGATGATGAAATAATTATACATTGGAACCCAAGATTTGTAAATTGGACTGATTCTATAGTCAAAATCTGATATCCAAACAATTACCTAACATAAATACATAATATGTAAGACCACTTCCCCTTGACTGGGAAACCTTCTCAAAAAACATTTTAAAAAATAAATAAATAAAAATAATAAAATAATATAGGAGATTTAATAAAATGAGAATCTTATTCCCTTAATCTAGTCAATAATCTTATCTTTTTCTTCAAGTTTCTATAGCAAGAATATTCTTGTTTTAATTGTCCTTTGCCTTTTAATTTATACGATATATTTTTCCTTTTATAGTTTATCTTTAAAAGAATGTTACTATATTATTTCACGTAGAAATAACTTAATTTTAACATAATAAATTTATAGTCACACAAATATTTATAACTGGTTTTAGATCATATATTTTAAGTCTTTATTTATTTTTCTTCAATGTCATGCTAGTATAGTACCATTACACACTACAATAATAAAGGATTTTACAACAATAATATAATTGCCGCCAATATTATATTTAGAAACAATAATAAATATAAATATTTATAATCAACACTTTATATAAATATAGTTAGAAGTTTTAGCGACTTTGGATGTAATGACATGCTCAAGTGTAATAATATGTAAGCCACACTAAACAAGTTTTGCGTGACCAGTTCGGACAAAAAAAATATGCAGGATATTTTTGAATCTGTGACCATTCAGGGGCGGACCCACGTGGGTTCCAAGGGGTTCACCCTAACCCCATCGACAAAAACTTACACTGCATATAAAAGGTAAATTTTCTATATTTATGTAGATATATTAGTTTTTAACCCTCTTATGAATAAAAAGCAAGTTGTAGCGTAGTGATAGATCTCTTTTTAAATTGACCCTTGCGTTCTTGGGTTCAAATCCCATTGTAAACATTTAATTTTTTTAGCGTCTCTTTATTTAGTTTCAGGATCAATCTTTCACATTTTTATTTTTTTTTAAATAATGTTTTTTTAAGCTTCTCTTCATTTAGTTTCAAGACTAATTTTTCACTTTTTTTTTTTGTAAAAAAAAAGTGCTAAAAGAGTAGATTTAAACCCAAAAAAATTCAAACATGCTAAAAGGTCTTTTGTAACGGAACTAACTTTTTGTACCTATAAACTATATACTACTACTTTTTTGGAATTGTGTTTTGTTGGCTTATTCACACATTTATACTTTTATTTTTTAAACCCCCTGAATGAAAATTCTGAATCCGCCTCTGCCATTGGTGACCCTCATTTGAGAGATTACATGTATGTTCAACCGACGCGATTACCCTTGCAAAAAATTATATTATGTATATAAGATTAAAAATTACCTCTATATACTACTAGATGAATCTATGGATGAAAGAATTATTGATTCATAATAGTCTTCCCTTGATAATTTTCTAGGACAACAAGTGTTCTAAAAATCATCAAAATATGAGATGCGCGAGAAGTAACCTAGATATCACTTATATTAGAATAAATACATTACGTAACGATAAATTCATAATTTTATAAGTTTAGAATTTTATGCTTTTTAAGTTACTTGTGATATTGAATTAATTATTCGTACACTTTAGGATTTGAATGGGTTACCTAAGACATTTTAGTATTAAAAACTAATACAACACATGCTAAAAATCTATCAAGTGGCATGTTAGTTAGGTTTAATAGTTAAATTATATGCAGTTAATTAAATGGAATTAGGACATCACCGCACCATGTTACATGTCCTATATTGAATTGTTTTCTTTATTTTTAATACAATCTTGAGCAATTTTTATCCACTATAAGGAAAAGAAAAAACTATAACATTCAATAATAACCTATCACTAAATAGTCTGTGAGGATGATAGAACTCTCGCATAATTTAAGTGTGTAATAGATAATTTCATCATAATAGTACTTATATGTTGTCTTCGTCTGGAGCTTTCCGTCCCATCTTCGGGGCATTAGTAGCGTAGAGGGACTATTGGGCGGGATTTTCTCAATCACAACTTCTCGCTTAATCAACTTCGCATGTTATATCAAAATTTCGTAAGGACATATCTCGGAAACTCTATAAAGATTGAACTGAATTTCAACGAATAAAAAAAAGTAATTATTAAAATTATCGTAGTTAAAATGGATAGAATTACTCAAAATTATCGTAAAAAAATATACTTTTTAAATTTTGAATCTATCTCAACACGTGATATACTGAAATCCTTTTAGGATATGATTCATGCACCTAAACAGTAGAGCTTCACAAGGAGTATATCCTATATAGCAGACAAATTAAAGTTTACATTTTATTATGTAATGCCAAAAATATGTCTCTGTGACTATAACTATATTTGGTAATTTTCAGCTTTAATTTGTAACATTTGTTTTCATTATTTTTCAGTATCTGTCAGAATCATCATGAATCATATAATAATACCAAAGTGGGTCTATGAGTCTTTATTTTTTTTTATTTTTTAAAAAAAAGTATTTTGTAAAATATACAAAGTATAGAATAGAAAAGGAAAAAAGAAACACATAATTAAATTAAGATCTTTCTAAATGCAATAATCCATAAGTGTCACTAACAAAAACAAAAAGAAAAAAATATTTTTGCTTCTAAACTGTTGTGTTATTTTACTTGTTTGTTTTGAAAGGTATTTCTTTTTTATTTTTCCATTTCCCCTTTCCAAAACCTTGCAATAGCCCCCACTGAACCATATTATAAAAAATTATAGATATATCGTGTGTGAAAATAAACGTGTTCTACAAATAGAAAAAAAAACAAAAATCAAAATATCTCCAAATTATTATAATACAACATGTATATATACCATTGTAAAATGACTACACAAAAGACAAGAATTCTCATGGCTGTAGTGGGACATACTTTTTCATTTTTAATCAAAAATTTCAGATTTATACATTATAAATTTGAATTCACATATCTTTTTACTTATTGAGCAGTTCAAATATATCATTATATATATTATATATATATAGAGAGAGATCCTTTTCTGGTCACCTAGAACTCTCATATAGCTCTATCAGATTAGTGAAGTTAGAATTTTTCATTAACGAAATTCAAAATACAAAAAAGTAAATATGCAAAAAATTTAAAGGATTCAACAATTACTATATATAGAGAGAGATAGATAATTTATTTATTTATTTTTGTACTTTTTGACCCCTAGCTTTTGCAATTAATAATATTGTCCCCTTATTATGTGAGGAAAAACGTGTTTTTACATATAGATAAGATCCTATTCCTTGCCAAGTCATTTTTATAGGTCCGTTTTGTACAAATCTCATGTTAAATCTTATGTACCAAAGAAAACAAATAGAGAAAACATATATAGTAATAATAATAATTATAGTGGGAGAATGGTCCCTAATTTAATTTGTCTCGACGTTCTAACACTTAATAATCACACATATATTTTAATCAGTTGGTACTAGTGATTTATTGTAAGCCATATGGATTTTTATAGTGACAAATTAATTATAATATTGTCGTAGGTACTGTTAAGTTTCTTATATCTTATTACCAAAAAAAAATGGTCTCTTATATCGATGATCAATGGATTTTTTTTGTCTATTTATGCGTGTAGACATTGAAATTTTGTGAGACTCTATAAGACATATTCAATTCGAATTGAGACTCTAGAAGGTGTGTTCAGTTTCAATTAGAATTCTTAGAGGCTACTCAATAAACCCTAGTTTATGCCTATATAAAGGGTATTAAATTCTCTTAAGAGGCATCTCGAAATATTCCACAAACTCTTGGGTATTTTTAGAGATCAAGATCTCAAATATTCCGCAAATTCATGAATATTTATAAAGCGATCAAATCCAAATCATCTTAATTCGAGAAGTTCGCCACTAACGGCCCTCGAATTATAGAAATCAAGTCCAAATCATTCAAATTCGAGAAATACGGCACTAACATCCATCGAATCATGGATAAATCTTAGGAGAGTAAAATCAAGGGATCAATAGAATTGTACCCGCAATCTTGATGAATAAAATTATGTTTCTTCATTTTTTGTGATTGTAATTTATTTTCTGTCACTTTAAATATATTGCAAACAAATTGGCACACCCAGTGGGACCAAATCTGCCCTTCATCTCTTCTCTCATAAATTAAATTTGAAAATCTGAAGTTGCAAAGGTGGAAGAATGAGTACTTCAAGCCTCGTCTCTAAGTTTCATCAAGTCTACACTCCGACAAGCCTGAAGCAGGGGGCATTTGTAGACATTGAAATTATATGGGACTTTACAAGACGTATTCAATTCGAATTGAGACTCTAGAAGGTGTGTTCAGTTTCAATTAGAATTCTTAGAGGCTACTCAATGTCGCAACCTATTTCGAACCAGTCGAAACAGTTCACAACATAATATGACTGTCACTCTGATTTTGAAAAAAAATTGTTTTTAGTTTTAGAGTCGCCACCTAAATTTTAAGGAAAATATTAGGAAAATCATTTTTTAAATATGTAAATGTAAACTCTGAGATTCTGAGTAAGAGTTTTGGTTACTCGAGGGGAAGGTGTTAAGCATCCCTCAGAGGCTATCCGAAGATAGTCCTTAAACTCAATTTAGGAAAATATGATTAGGAAAACTTGTTTATTTATTTTTTCTTTAAAAATCAATGGTAAGTAAATTTTATCATTTTAAGAAAAGAGTAAAATACAAGGTACGACGTATATATGTCTATAAAATTAATAGTAGTATGTTTATCATACGGTAATAAATAAATAAATAAATGTATGATAAATTCATATGTAAAAAAAAAAATAGTTGTATCATAATAAACTTATCCTAAAAATACATAGATGTTGAATTTGCAAAATATGTCGTCTTATTAAGACGTGAAATAAGATAGTAGTTGGGTGTAAATATGTAGTAATATGTGACGTGTAATTTGAATGAAAATATATAGAATGGAGTTTTCTAAAAAAAATAAACAAAAAATAAATGATACTAGATGTTAAAATATTATATAAAGGTTTGTGATCTTAAACATGTTTATTATAAAGTGTAGTATATATATGTAAAAGTTTAAAACATGTGAATGTTTATTATTTTTATTTACATGTAAGGATAAGTCAACGATAGATTAGATTTAGTAAAATAATATATGTAAAGTGTAGGAATAAATTATAAAAAAATAAATAAATAACATTCGGGATAGTAGATTAAAAAAATAGTAGATTATATAGAGAAAAATATAGAATATATACCTTTATGTGTATGACATATATATGTATGTACCTTGTATTTGAACCTGTTGTCATATCTAAAATTTTGAAATAGCATGTTAAAAGATTAAAATGTTTTTAGCAATGTTTGATTTAAAAAAGTGATTATAACATATATGTATATATATATTCATAAAGGGGTGATGTAGAGAATATAAAATAGGCCTAATTATTGGCGTCCCTGTAACACCCCAGAAAATTTTCGAACTAACACTCGAACCGTTCTTCGTAGTGAGTGAGATTTTACCAAGAAATTTAAAATTTCGTAAGTGTTAAGGTCACTAGATGTAGCACCTTGAGTTTCAAAAAGAATTAAATTGGAAATAGCAAAATCTGAAATTTTGCAAGATATGCTTAAGTATGAGTTTTGGGTCGACTTCAAGTGACCATAATTCCTAGCTCAGGATGAATTAGGTGTGCTACCAGATACCGTAGGGAAGATATTTGAATTATCTTTCCAACGCCGCTGAGTTTGCTAAGTTTCGAGGTCGGATGAGTGAGATATGACCTTTTGAAGTTAGGTTGTCCAGTTAAGGAAAGTTAGCCGAAAATAAAGAGGGGTATTTTGGTCTTTTCCTTACCCAACCAGATTTAATTCGTTTTTAATAATATTTCAAGGGTCTAATCCTATTAGGTTCAGTTTTTTAATCCTAAAATACGCCTAGGGTTTTAGTTGAGAATTCAAGAAGAGAAAAGAGGAGAAAAGAAAAAGGATGAAAGCGTTCGTCGAGATTCTTGCATCTTGTTGCGGATTTTCGCCATGGGTTTGATCCCTAAGAGGTATGTAAGCTTCCATAGTGTTGGGTTCTTTCACCCACACGCCAATCATGATTTATTCAGCGTAATTTCGTTCTTGAAATTTAAAGATTAGAGTTCTTGATGAGTTATTGATAAGTGTTCTTGAAGTTTCATTAAGTTTTGAAGTAAGATTCTGCTTAGGTCAACTTTAAACGACCATATCTCTTAAAATATTAAGAGTTACGTGAGCCATAGCCTATCCAATTAAAGGTAATTGAATCTACTTTCCAACCCCACCAGTTTCACGTCAATCCAATATATGAGTAAAAAGTTATGACTATTTTAGTAACCTATACAGTGCTGTTACGAATTAGCCGACGGGAAAATATTTAAAAGAGTCATTTTTGTCTTTTTACCTCCAAGAAACCATAAATGAAATTATTGACTAATAAAAGGCTCAAAACAGTCAGATTTACATCTTCATTCATGAAAATCATAATTTTTGGCTATAGAGATTTTAATAAACTAACTCGAGAATCTCAAGAAAGGTCTTCTTGATTGTTTACCTTCAAGCTAGGGTTTCAAGGCTTCTAATCAAGTTCTTCTTTAAGATTATTAAAGATTCTTCAAGAATCTTGTTCTTCTAGGTATGTAAGGCTATCATAGTGTTGGACTAGTTCGTCCTCACGCCCTACATCTACTTTCAGATCAGAAAAAGAGTAATCTAGGATACTTTCCCTAGATTGAGTATTCTTGAGATAAGTTGATTTTGAGTTCTTGAATTCATGTTTCTTTTAAAAGTTCTATTCCTAATTATCGAATATCTATATTGTTATTGATATCCTTCATATCATGAATCATAACTCTTAAATTCATAATTCAAATTCAAGAGAGAGTTAAGAGTAGAGTTCAAGAAAGCCTTTGAGTTCAATTGTGAATCCTTTGAGATCAACTATCGATTTGAACTAAGATTTGAGGAAGCAAGTCAGAGAATGAGAAGAGTCACATACATGAGTTTCATAATGTTATGTAGACTTACGAGTCAAGTCGTTCATGCCCAAAATTCCGCATGAACTCCAGAAGTTGAGTATCTTTGAGAGGAGTAGTATCTTCAAGTTCTAAGTCTTGAATATTGAGTTCCTAATCCCCTTTGAGATTATATTTCTAAGCATGGGACTATTACATGTTACCCATAAAGTCTTTGAGTTGAATTGTTCATGCCCATAATTCCGCATGAATCCTATAAGTCGAGCAGTCTTGAGAAGAGAAGTATCTTTGAGTCCTTGAGTTGAGTCGTTCATGCTCATAATTTCGCATGAACCCTCTGAGTTGAGCATTCTTGAAATTAGTAGTATCATTGAAGTTCTTGAGTTCCAAGTATTTGAGTTCTATCTATGGTTATTGAAAACCTTGCATTTAGTAGTTCATGTCCATAATTCGGTATGAACCATATTTTAAGAAGTCTTTTACAAACGTTTTAACTTTGTTTAAAGACTTAAGTTTTGAGTTCAGTAAAGAGTAAAGAGTAAAGTTTGAAGTCCTTTTCTTCAAAAGTATATGGGGACTAAGTATTCCCAAAGAGTTTATAAATGTTTTCACATTTAAATAAGAACGGAAACTGAGATTTCCAAAGGGCTTTCGGGCTAGTTTTCAGAAAAGAGTAATAGCTTTCTAAATGAAGCAAACAGGGAAACTGAGATTTCCAAGATAGCCTTTGAGCTAAGTTTTTGAGCAATTATCTCAAATCAGCAGAAAAAAAGTATGTTTTTAAAACATAAGAGCTAGTATATTTTGGGAGTAGTATTGAGCACCGATATGGGGGAGAGTTCAGACAACTCACAGCCCCCATAAACCATGTAGCCATCATGGGTAGAAAAGGGTCATACTTTTTAGATGAACCTTTTTCACATAGACTAGTGGATCCATTAGTAGTTCAGGTCCTATACCTTTGGCCGGGTATAGGATGCGCTGGCAGCGTGAGGTAGATCGTTGTATCATCACTATAGCTCTTATGTGATGGTTGTCGGTTAGAGAAACTCCCACAGAAGTTATTGTATTTTTATATACATCAGTTTATTGTATTTTTATATACATTTCAGAGTTATGTTGTATCCTTGCATACACACAGATTTGACAGCATGTTTTTAAACAGTTTATTTCTTTATATTGCACTTGTTTTAAATTGCTTTATATTGAAATGAGTTCAGTCATATTTAGTTGAGTATTCAAAGTTGAGTATCCAGAGTCGAATATCATATCTTTGAGTCGAATATTATATCCTTGAGTTGAGTATCTAATCTCGGAGTTGAGTATCTTATCCTTGAGTACTTCTGAGTTGAGTAAGTTTGAGTAGTTTTGAGTACCCTTGAGTATTCCTTGAGTTGAGTAAGTTTGAGAAGAGGTAAGTATGTTTCATTTCTATCAAGTTTCAAGCTTATGTTTATGTTTTAGAATTCCTCTTACATGCTCGTACATTCCACGTACTGAGCCATTTGGCCTGCATCTTTTCATGATGCAGACACATGTATTCAGGATCATCAACAGGAGCTTTGTTGATACATCTGAGAGTTCGTGTTAGCTATGGTGAGCCTCCTTGCTTTCAGAGGATTTCATTTACCTTTCAGTTATATCAGTTGTTAAGATGTCGTGGGTCTTGTCCCGACTTCCATCTTTATCAGTTAGAGGCTTCATAGATAGTCAGTACAGTTGAGAAGTCTGTATCATTTATTTTATTAAATGTTTTAAAGACTAAAGTTGCCTTTTTATGGCGAGTTGTATATATTTTATTATACAGAGTTTTCTTTGGACTTAAAGTTTATATTTAAGTTTTATGAACTTTTATTTCAGTTTTTAAGCTTTGTATGCTTGAATCAGTTTTCCGCTTGTAGTAAGCCAGGATGAGGGTTCGCTTGGGGACCAGCAATGGTCTTCGAGTGCCGGCCACGTCCAGGGTGTAGGCTCGGGTCGTGACAGTCCCATCCCCAAATCTTTATTCTTCTACCTTTAGTTTTAAAAGGAGGTAAAAAACTCGCCTAACCATTTCAAAGATAATGAATTAGTGCATCTAATATTAAATTAAATAATGCTAAAGTAACTCTTAATGGTCTATTTAAATTATGTAATTCTAGGCGAGAGATTTGGATTATCCTAAAGGGAAAGGTTAAGAATCCTTTAAGGAATTATTAAAACTAATAAATGTCAAACTTAGGTTAATAAAGATAACAAAATGAATAAATTTGTATAAGTTTTTTTTTTTCACGAGCCCTTTTTTTTAAAAAACCAAGAAAACAAGTTGGGAAATTTATAATAGCATGAAGAGCAATTGTGCTAAAAAAAAATGGAAATGAGTAGTGATAAGTAAGAAAAATATTCTTTTTTTTTGCGAATTTGAACTTGAAATACTTTGGTCCTACTTTTTAAAAAATGAGCTAAGTCGTATGTATCTTTAAGACAAAAGTAATAATTTTAACAAAACTATTAACATTTGTGTTGGCCCTTTCTAAAATAATGTTTCTTTTCCTTTTGAAAGTAATATTTTAAAAGGACTTTTTGGACCTAAACTAATGCACTTTTAAACTCTCAAAGTATGTATTTTTAAACTTAAACTTTAAACACTTAGTTTATAAAATAGGTATTTAATATTTGAAATATTACTCAAACTTAAACTTCTTTGAAAAAGTTATGCTTTTATAAATAAGAAAAAATATTAACGAATAACCTAATTGAAAAGTATCGTCTATGTTAAATAATTATCAAATGTATGAGGGGATATGAGAGATGTAAAAGAATATGAAATAGGCCTAACTAATGCAACTTAACTTATAATTTACATTATTTTTTTTTGGTTAATAAAATATAAGGGCCTACTTTCCTACTTGTTTTTTAAAAATATGTATTTTCAAGGGTAAATATCTTAGCCATGAATATATTTCTAAAGGGTAATTGCTTTAGCCTTTAAACTAGTTTCAAATTCATTTGGAGGTCTAAGCGATGAATTATGCCTAAACAAATATTAGTTTATCCCCTTTGAAACTTCATTTGGAAACTTTTAAACTATAAGCCCCCTCTTTTCAACTTAAAAGACCTGAAAGAATGTTATAAGTAAAAATGCTAACCCATTTTTTAAGAAAATATTTTTTGTATCATTTGTTCTAAAAGTGTTTCAGCTAAATCCATAAACAAATAATATTAGCTCACATAAGTAATCTTCAAAATAAAAGACAAGCAATATATCAAAAACTTGTAAGTAAATATTAGCCAACATATCAAAACAACATAAGTAGGACAATGAAAGAAAGACTAAGAAGACATTGGACTCCTAATTTGCGAGACTCCAAGCGTTACGATGATACTAATTGTTGTTGGCCTAATATCTTAGGCTAATAATGAGTTCCAAAGTAGAAACTCCAGCTCTCCCGTTGTACATGAAACATAAGAAGACGAAAAGAAGATAAATATTAGTGATCAATTAAATGGTGCAATAATGTGAATATACAAACAAACATGAATACACACAAGACAGTGATATCAACTTTTATAAGACCAACAGTTTCATAAACTTTAGAGACAACTCCACTAGATCCTTCGGAGTAAAAAGGGGCACATGACATTTAAACTGTTGAATCAAAATAAGTAAAGAAGGGGAAAGGGATGGAAAAGTCATTTAAATTTATTTTGACTAATACAACTAGGTGTAGGCTTAAGTATGGTCATAGTACTGGTTTTGTTTTACTATGTACATGTTTCCACTTTGGGATGGAAAGTAGCCAAAAACCAATATGAGACAAGTATCTCTGATTCAATTCACTCACTGTTTGAAATTGATTTGTTATACATACCATAAAGTTTCATATACCAAGTTCGTTAAATTTAAAGATATAGGCAGCCAAAAAAGATCATCCAAACACTCAATATAACATATTTAGAATGGAAAATCATAGCAACACCGCAACATGACTGCTGAGAATGTTAAACCAAATGACCACGAATTTAGAATAGACAGGAGAGTCGACTAAGAAAGTAAAAATATTAAAACTACAACATCAAACAAACGCTTTTCATAATCAAAATTAAACCAACACTTTTCGAATTTAGATTAGGCTATATTATGGTCGAGAAAGCTTAAATGATATTAACATTTCAGCCATCCATATATACCTATCATATCCAAATCAAAGCAACAACAAAGGTAATATATATATATATATATATATATATATATATATATATATATTAACGAAAGAAAAAAGAACTTCACTATACATAAAAGTAGGAGACAAGCAGATTAACAACCCATTTTTAATTGTCGAAAATCAACCCAAAAAAGGGAACCAATTGGAATCTGAAAAAAATAAGGGCGAGGTACAGTACCTTTCTGGGGGCAGCAAACAAGGGCTCTAACGTCAAGGATTCCGATCACTCTTCTCCGGACTCCAATTTAAGGTCGAAAGAGAAGGACCAAAAGATGAAAAAGTTTTGAACTCTAAAAAAAATTAAAGTATGTTTTAGCTCGATCGATTTTTGAATTATTTTTGGATAATTTCGGATCCCTTTTATGAGAACCAAATGGTTCCCTTTTCTAGCTAATTTGGGCTCCAAGAATTCAAATTTTGAATTCTTGGAAACGCAACTCTCAGAGGAAACAACAAAGAAATCATGCAGGGGGAGAAAAATCGATCTTTTCAGGTCGATTTGAGAGGGTTGAGTGACTGATGGGGGCATTTTTCCGACGGCCCAGAGACGTTCTCTGACGAAAGGGATGGGGGAGCACGTGGGGGCGGCCATGGAGAGGAACCTGGAGCATCCGATTTCTCGAAAAATGAAGATTGTTGAGGTGATCTTTGGGGAAGATGACAGGGGAGGGTGAACGTGATCTCTGGGCAAAATACAGAGTATATGAGGCAATTCTGGGAAAGAAGAAAGCATAGGGGCGGTGGAGTCTATTTTGGGAAGGCTAAAAGGTCTTGGTTATTTTGGGCCGTCTGATCGTTTGATCGGACGGTCAAAATTAATCGAGAGTTATATATATATATATATATATATATATATATATATATATATATAATAATAATAATAATAATAAATATATATATAAATGTTGAATTAAATTGGGCCCTTAGATTAAATCGGACGGATGAGATTGAATTTGAAGAAGCACAATCCATGTGTTTCTTATGTGGCATGCATGGATTGGCCGAATTAAAAGACTTGGATTGCTCAAAACTTGCTCAAATTAGGTCCATTTAAACTATAACCTCTTTTTATTAAATAGCCATAATTTATTAAATTAAAAAACAATAATTTTGCAAGACTAGCTTATTTGATAAAATTAGTGATTAAAAAAAATAAAATTAATATAAATTAGCAACTCATTAATTAATTAAGTCTTCCTAGTTTTGAAAAAAAAATATCGAAAAATATTTATCGCTATAATAGAAATTATATTTAATTAGAAAAGTCGAGTTTACCCTTAAAAAAACAATATTTATTTGACGTGAAATTTGAAAAATGAGAAAGTAAGTAGTAATATAATATTTAAATTTTTATATAAAAATAGTATTTATGAAATAAATTTATCAAATAAAATAAATAATTAAAAATCTTTTTTTTATTATTCCTACAAAAATTCATAGCGTGTGTGTGTGTATATATATATATATATATATATATCCTTGTGTAGTTCCAGAGTGCAGGAACATAGCAATTTTTTGTTAAAAAATTTACCTCAGTATCGAATTATGGTAATACAAAAATGTTTTGGTGGTGAGGTTTGAAGAGATTAACATGAATAGAGGGACGAGATATAGTTCTAAAGAACATGAATGAGAAATGCTCCGTAGCAATTTTTACTGGAGACTTATGGTAGAGGGATGAATTTTTAAAAGAATGCCCCAGTGTCAGGTTATAATGAAGTGAGACCTGAGAGAGTTATCTGAACTTTTGAAAATTGACTCGAGTTGAGTTTTGAAAGTGAATCCTTGACGTAGCTAGTGATGCTTGACATTGCACTAACTTGCCCTAGTTTGCTGCTTAGAGGGAGTTTCTTGTTGTAATGTGTTGTCCTGCAAAACATGTAAAAAGGTGAAAAGTACATATTGCGGTTCAAAAATTATAAATTGAAATTGGAATATAAAAAGTAGAGTGTAGATGTCCAAACGATTGTTGATGCCCCCGTTTTTTTGTGTTGTAAATGTGATGTAGGTAAAGTAACTTGTAATGTAAAGGCCCTTGACTGGCGGGGCTGTTGCAATGTAAAAGCCTGTATCCGGCTGTGTAAAACTTGTAATGTAGACCTCCGCTTGGCGGGGCTATTGTAAAGTAAAAGCCTGTATCCGGCTTTGTAAAGCTTGTAATGTAACATATTATTGTTAGTGTATAAAAGCCTCGTCGTTCTTGCATTCCCCCGGTCGGTGGAGCATTGGTGACGTCACAATGTTGTGGTCTCCGATTGACGGAGTGTTGCTTCTTTTGCTTTTATACAGGCTCCGATTGGCGGAATTCGATCGATGTTTGCTATGTATAGCCTCCGGTTGGCGGATTTTGATGATGTTTGCCATGTACAGCCTCCGATTGGCGGAGTTTGACGATGTTTGTTATGTACAGCCTCCGATTGGCGGAGTTTGACGATGTTTGCTATCTATAACCTTCGATTAGCGAAGTTTGACGATACAGTCTCCAATTGGTGGAGTTATTTTGACATAAAGCTAATTATTCTATTTTCCGACGAGGGGACCCTCTCTTTAATATTTGGTCTGGATCTTGAGTGTACCTGCAAAAAATGAAATGTTCTTAGATATAAGATGCAAGTTGAAGTACATTCGAGAAATAAAGTAGGGAAATAGTATTTTGGCTCATGATTGTAGAAGTCGAATGGCGACTTCGGTCGTGCCCCAAGACTTGATGTTATTTTCTTGATTCCTGTGTTCTTGCGCTCAAATAAAAATTTTAGTTTGGGAGGGGGTGTTGATTTGTATCGATTTTGCGGACTGAAGCCTCGTCACTGGAATCTTTCGACGTTTTCTTAGCCTACACATAGTTTCTTAACCTAGAGAATTGGTAGGTGGAAGAATAGAAAAATCTTTTGAAAAGAATTAGCTTGTTCTTTTTCTTTAGAAAATAAGTATATTACTTATATATTAGGTATATATATATATATATATGTAGTAATTCTCCAGCACTTTTTAGATTATGACATGTTCCGAAGTCCATCGAGCTTTCCATTTTGTTGACTATACCCAACATAGTCTTCTTGTAGGTTTTACCCTCATGATGAAGCTTGTCTAACTCTTTTGTAGACACTGCGACGATCGAGATTCTTCGTATTCTGAGGTTATGCTAACTATGAGGAAGTGTTTCCTATGGGTAAGAAAGAAAATGGAAATTCTGCAGTGCATTGATCGAGCCTGATTCAGGCTGCCTATGTATCCCCAAAGTAGGAATCAGATCGTAACATAGTTCGTGTAACACCCGATAATTTGGAATAACTATGAAGAGGCTTAGAATTGGAAATAGTCATTTTTGGAAGAATTCAAAATCTGGAAAATTTGGCTAAGTGTGGAAATCAGTGAGTTTTTGACCAAATTTGAGCAATCGTAACTCCTATCTCAGGATGAGTTAGGAGTAGTTCCAGTTATGGTTGTGAAGCTTGTGGAATGATCTTTCCAACGCCGCCAAGTTTACTCGATTCCGAGTTCGTATGAGCGAGTTATGCCCTTTGAAAGTTGGGCAGTTGGCAGGGAATCCGTCCGGAAATTTTAAGGGCATTTTGGTCTTTTCACTAACAAATTCCTTTGGTTATATTATTGTGTTAGGCTGAATTGTATATCATTTTTGTCCCATTTTAAAAGAGTAAGAGTTAGGGTTCTTAAGTGAAGAAGAGAAGAAGAGAGAAAGAAGAGAAGAAGAAGAGGAGATCAAGGAGTTTCCGTCAAAGATCATCATGGAAACCGTCGGGGGTGATCCGTAATAGGTATGTGAGTCTTTAGTGTTAGGTGATCCTTTCCCCCACACACAAAAATCATTTTTATTATTGAGGAAAGATTGGATTTGTTGTTGAAGTTGTTGAAGTTGTTAGTTATTGTTCTTGTTGAAGTTTATGGTTGTGTTGGTTGAAGTTTGTGGTTGTATTGTTGAAGTTTCTTGTGGGTTTGGTGTATGTTTCCGGTGGATTTTTTGAGTTGAATCTATGGTATATTGAGGGTTTTAATGATTCTAAGTGATTTGGGGAAGAAACCATTCGATTTTAGGTGAAATAAGGTGAGAAAACGAGAAAATGAACTTGCTGAAATTTTTGGGTTGGGGGCCTGGCACGATGCGCCTGCCAGAGCGCCCCAAACTCACCTCTGAAGTTTAGGGGCTGGCGCTCCGCGCCACCCATGGCGCCAGGGTCACTTGCCCCATCTATTTGTCGTCGGTTGCCCCGTTTGAGTTCATTTAAAGTGCACATTCACTCCTTTTCGATTCTAACTACTCTAAGCTACTTCTAAGCACCTAAAAGTCATTCCTAACATGATTAAAAATCTTGAATTCATAATTCAAATTCAAGGTGGAGTTGAGAGTTATGTTTTGAGAATTCTTTCGAATATTCTAAGGAAATCCCTTTGAGTCTTTTTTTAGGAGTCGGCTACAATTTCGGGTAACTTGTTTCAAGACTCGAGCAAGTGAGTAAGAAAATGAGAAGTGTCGTAAACATGAGATCATTACCCTTGAATCCATAATCCAATTCAAGGTGAGTTAGGATCAAAGTCAAGTGAAGTTAGAAGGCAAGTGAAGTTAGAAGTCAAGTGAAGTTAAGAGTTAAATTCAAGAGTTAAGATGCAAGTCAAGCAAGTCTTCAAAGTTATTCAAGAGTCTTCATTGAACGTTTTAACTTCATTCTAAGGCTCGAGTTCCAAGTTAAGTATAAGAGTTCCAAGTTAAGTATATAGAGTTCCAAGTTAAGTATAGAGTTTCAAGTCAAGCAAAGAGCATAGAGTTTCAAGTCGAGTAAAGAGTATCGAGTTTCCAGTTAAGTCAAGAGTTTCAAGTTAAGTCAAGAGTCAAGAGTTGAGTTCATTTCTCAAAAGTTATGAGGGAACTAAGTATTCCCAAAGAAGTTTATAAATGTTTTCACATATAAGTTAAGAGGAAACTGAGATTTCCTAAAGAGTTTTGAGTAGTTGAGTACTATCTCCTTTTGATAAAAGATGAGTTTTGCGAAAGAGCTTCTAAAACATGATTAGTATGACAAATTGAGTATGTCATCAATGTTTAAACAATATGGTCTCTAGATATACCATAAATGTTTAAGCAGTATGAATATCCCGAGTCATCAATGATCATATTAAAAATATGGTTTTGAGATGTTCTTTTTAGAAAGAGTTTTCAAGAGCCTTTGGGCTAAGTTTTGAGTAATTATCTCAACTAAAGAAAGAGGTGTTTAAAACACTAATGAGCTAAGGTATTTTTGGGAGTAGTCTTGAGTACCGCATTGGGGACACGAGTTCATATTAACTCAACTCTCCATAAGAGTCATGTAGCCAAACATGGGATTTCTCGGATCATACTTTTTAGATGATCACGAAAGTTAAGCTAGTGGATTCATTAAGCAAAAGCTAAAGTTAGCTTCCTATATCACGGCAAGGTATAGGATGGTCCTTGGGCAACGTGAGGTAAAACGTTGTATCACTACTTAAGCATGTAGTGGTGGTTATCGGTTAGAGAACTCCTACAGTAGAAAGATCTTGGTTCCTTGAGAAGTTCTGCTTAGTGTGGATAGGGGTATGAGACTTCATTCATGCATTACACAAGTAGACTTCGAAAGGAAGCATGGTATTTTCATGATATTATAAATATGATTTTTACGTCATGTTTTAATAGTTTTACAAGCTTTATATATTGCATGTGTCTTATTGCTTTATATATTGAGTTCAGTTATTCTTGAGTTAAACAGAGCCAAGGTAAGTTCTCTTTTGCATCTCTTTTCAGGCTTAAGTTGTTGTTTAGCGGTCCAGCTCGCATACTTGTACATTCCATGTACTGATGCCAGTTGGCCTGCATCGTCTTATGATGTAGACGCAGGTACCCAGGATCAGCATCCAGCACGCTGTTGATCCAGTTGAGCATTCCAGAGTCAGTGGTGAGCCTCCTTGCATTCCGGAGGACTCAGATATTTTGTGTTCCTAGTTTTGTTTTATTAAGATGTTGCGGGGTCTGTCCCAACATCCATCTCAGTATTTTAGAGGCTTCATAGACAGTCAGTCAGTCAGTCAGTCAGTTAGTTTGAGTCTCTCTTTTGTGTATATGTATAAATATTCTATTTTGAGACTCGAGTTGCCTTTTTGGCCAGTTCTTATCAGTTGGTTGTTTATAACCTTCCATTGCATTGAGTTATGCTTTTGAGTTAAGTTTCCGCTGAGTTAAGAAAGCCAGGCCAAGGGTTCGCTTGGGGCCAGCAATGGTCTCCGAGTGTTGGTCCCGCCCAGGGTGTAGGCTCGGGCCGTGACAGTTCGAATACAAGTGAGAGAAATAAAAGTATGTAATGCAATGACCGAGCTTGACTCAAGCTACCTACATATCCAAATAAAATCAGGTCATAACGTAGTTCAATTACAATAAAAGTCGGAAAAATATGAAGGAAAAGTAAGAAACATGTAATGTAATGACCGAGCCTAACTCAGGCTGCCTACGTATCCAAACGGAATCAGGTCAGGACATAGTTCAAATACAAAAGGAAAGTGATTAATATGAAATGCAATGACTGGGCCTGACTCAAGCTGCCTACTATCCAAGCAGAATCAGGTCTGACAAGGATTGCCTACGTATCCAAGCGGAATCAGGTCTGACAAGGATTGCCTACGTATCCCACCGAGGGAATACAGGTCGAGCGTAGTTCTGAATACATGGTAATGATTATTTTGGGTTTTCTAAGGGAGACTGAATTCGATGTAGGTTGCCTACGTACCCCGCAGTGGGAAGTCAGATCTAAACGTAGTTCTGTTACATAAAAAATGCAAAAGTACAAGAAATAAGCACTAATCTTGAGGTTTTCAGATGTAGTATTTCTTGATAGCGTCTAAGTTGATTGGCTTTGTGCTCACTCTGCCATCCATTTCTTCTAAGATTACCGCTCCTCCAGAGAGTACTCCATGAACCATGTAGGGTCCTTGCCAATTTGGTGCAAATTTTCCTTTGGCTTCTTCTTGGTGAGGAAAGATCTTCTTCAATACTAACTTTCCTGGTGTGAACTGTCGAGGTTTGACTTTCTTGTTGAATGCTTTGGTCATTCTGTTCTGATAGTGTTGTCCATGACAAACCACGTCCATCCTTTTTTCATCGATGAGCATCAATTGTTCATGCCTGCTAGTATCCATTTTGCATCATCTAGACCAACCTCTTGGATAATCCTTAAAGATGGTATTTCTACCTCGACAGGTATTACTGCTTCCAAAGCATAAACCAACATATAAGGAGTTACCCCAGTTGATGTTCTAATTGTGGTGCGATAACCGAGTAAAGCATATGGTAACTTCTCATGCCATTTCCTGTGACTGTCCACTATTTTTCTTAAAATCTTCTTGATATTCTTATTTGCAGCCTCAACTGCTCCATTCATCTGTGGCCGGTAAACTGTAGAATTTCGGTGAGTAATCTTGAACCTTTCACAAGTTTCCTTCATAAGATTGTTGTTGAGGTTGGCTGTATTATCGGTTATGATTGATTCTGGAATTTCAAACCGACAAACTATGTTGTTGTGAACAAAGTCTGCCACTACCTTCTTAGTCACTTCCTTGTATGTCGAAGCTTCGACCCATTTTGTGAAATAATCGACAGCTACCAGAATGAAACGATGTCCATTTAATGCGGGAGGCTCTATGGGTCCGATAACATCCATGCCCCAAGCGGCAAATGACCAAGGGGAACCCATCACATTGAGCTCATTCAGTGGGACCCGTATAAAATCTCCATGCACTTGACACTGATGACACATTTGCACATACCGGATGCTATCTCTCTCCACGGTCATCTAAAAATATCTAGCTCTTAAATCTTCTTTGCTAAAGTGAACCCATTCATGTGAGGTCCACATGTTCATGCATGTATTTCTTCCAAAAGCCTTGTCGCTTCTGCGACGTTGACACACCTCAGCAATCCTAAATCTGAAGTTCTCTTATATAGGATTTCTTCGTTAAGGAAGAAATAATTGGCATCCTCCTCAAAGTCCGTTTCTACTTGCTTGTAGCATTTTCAGGATATTCTTGTGCTTCTATTAATCTTCTAATATCATAGTACCAGGGTTTTCCATCCAATTCATCATCTACATGAAAACAGTAGGCATGTTGATCATGTAACTCTATATCGATAGGGTCGATGTAATTCTTGTCTGGATGTTGAATCATCGAGGATAATGTTGCTAAAGCATCGACAAACTCATTTTGAGCTCGAGGGACATGCTTGAACTTAATCCTTGTGAATCTTCTACTCAACTCTTTTATGTAATGCAAATAAGGAATGATCTTGACATTCTTAGTGGTCCATACTCCTTGCACTTGATGAACCAACAAGTCGGAGTCTCCTATCACCAAGAGTTCTTTGATATTCATGTCTATGGCCATTTTGAGTCCGAGAATACAAGCTTCATATTCTGCCATGTTATTGGTACAATATAACCTAATCTTAGTTGAGATTGGGTAATACTGACCTGTTTCCGAAATTAAGACTGTCCTATTCCAACTCTTATAGAGTTTGATGCCTCATCAAAGAACATTCTCCATCCATCATACAATTCTGATATTTCTTCTCCTACAAACAACACTTCTTCATCAAGGAAGTAGGTCGTGAGTGGCTTGTAATCCTGGTCCACCAGATTTTCTGCGAGGTGATCAGCCAAGGCTTGTCCTTTGATGGCATTCTGTGTCACATACACAATATCAAACTCGCTCAACAAAATTTGCCACTTTGCCAGTTTACCCGTAGGCATGGGCTTCTGAAAGAGTACTTTAGTGGATCTATTCTTGAGATCAAGTACGTGGTGTATGCAGGAATGTAATGCCAAAATTTTTGCGCAATCCAAGTCAAAGCACAACATGTTCGTTCCAACAAGGTGCACTGAAATGACCCAAAAAGTTCTTTAAAATGTGCTTCGGAAGTTACCGGAAACTTGTTTAGCTATATAAAAAAAAATCCGTTTCGTTTTTTGAAAATCCGACTTCATATTCTTGTTTAAGGGGTCAAATTGAGTGGGAAATGGGTCTAACCCAAATTTTAGAGCAACCGTATCAAAATCCAAAATTTCCAAGTGAAGCCTTTTTCGAGGGTCTACTTTGGAGGGTCATATCTCCTAGCACACAAATAATTGGGTGTCCCATAATATATCCATGGAAAGCCCTTTAAGTTAGCTACCTAACGCATTTCATTTCACCTCATTTGGAGTTCGGACGAAGAAGTTATGCTCATTTTCGTAAAATCTGTCCGGCAGGAAATGCAAATTTCCAGTGACCGAAATTACTGTTCACCCGCCTCATTTTTTTTTCTAAGTGTTGGACCATTTTTCCAAAGGACATATGTTATTTCCTATATACCATTAGTTCAATTCCCATCTCTAAAACATTTCTCAAAACATCTCTCCCATACTTAGACACATTTTTCCTCAAGAACCCTAATCCAAAACCTTCCTCAAGATTGAAGAGACTCTTGCTCCAAGTTCCAAGCTTCCATTGAAGACACTCTCAAGACCTTCATAAGAACTCAAGGTATGTGGTGTTGAACTCATGGGTCCTTCCACCCATAGTGCCTAGACTTTATTCTAGTCACTAATTCATTGTTTAAGTTAAGATTCATAAATTAGTCTTGTTCTTTGTAGTAATTTCCTGCACATTGAATTTTAAACATGAAAAGTGATTGTTTTGAGCATGTTGTGACTCTAGAACTTGAATCTAAATTTGGAATGGATGTGGATATTTTCATATGGTATTGTGGGTGTTAAAAAGGGTGTTGTTGTAAGTTGTTCATTGGTTTGGCTGCATAATTACTACCATATTTTTCATGCTCTTTGATTCCACTATATGCCTTCAAGGTGTTTGACAAAATGTTCAACTATGGAGAATTGATGAATCGATGCTTTAAAGCTTGAGCTATGAGATGTATGGAAATCCAGAGATGTGTTGATGACAAACTAAGCTTGTGTATATGTTCATTCCATACGTGAGATTGCATTAGAGCCTAATGGAAATTTCCTATATAAAGTGTTGCATGACCATGCCCGGTCCGGGGGAAAAGAACCGGACAACCATGTGAGAGGTTTATATCTCACCACCTAGGATGCTTGGGGTGTGACCAACATCAACCATGTGAGAGGTTTATATCTCACCACCTAGGATGCTTGGGGTGTGACCAACATCAATCATGTGAGAGGTTTATATCTCACCACCTAGGATGCTTGGGGTGTGACCAACATCAACTATGTGAGGGGTTTATACCTTGCCACCAGGGTGTTCGGGTGTGAACGGCATCCCCCATCCTAAGTTGGGGTTATAGATTGGTTGGATCATGCATACACATATGATATCTACTATTAGTATAGATTTACTTAAACATGTTTTGACTTCACTTTGATCATGCATCCTCATATTGTTATTCATAATGCCTATGAAACTATTTCTTGTATTTCGATTGTGTCCTTGTCTATTGTTGTGTTGCACCCCGCATACTTAGTACATTCTAAGTACTAACGCATATTTTGCCTACATGATGTCACCATGTAGGGACCGGAGCTACTCTTGATCCTTCTCTCCATTCACATGGCTAGTACGACGCTTATCCGAGTTTGTTGGTGAGTCCTCAATGATTCGAGGGCTATGTTATGTTTCCTACTCCTATGTTTTGAGACTTTAGCTTGCAATTGTATTTTAACTATGAGGGGAGCCGGTAATATGTCATGGCCCCCGTCCTATCTATGTATGTAGAGGTGTGCGTTGGACAAGTATTTTGTAAATGAGCTTGACTCTTGTTCTATGATGTCATTTTGAGATGGTTTGCCCTTAGTCCCTATTTCCCGTTAATTAATGTTGAATGTACTTTCGCGACCGATGAAGTGTGATGACAAGTTTGAGAGGCTTGTTTGGGGTCCCTTCGGGTTCCTCATTCGTCATGTCACGTCTAGGCCCTAGGCTTGGGTCGTGACATGTACCTTGCCTCGTATGGTGTGAACTTTTTGCTCAAATAGTATATAGTTTGCTCTTTTCTACTCGTCTCATCATGCTGCCCCAATACACATCCAAATGCATTATCCATGACAGATAGATACAATAACAAAGGGTTTTCAGGCTCTGGTGGGACCAATACTAGTGGGTTGGACAAGTATTCTTTGATTCTATCAAAAGCCCTTTAGCATTCCTCGGTCCATTTCGTGGCATCATCCTTCTTCAGTAACTTGAATATGGGTTCACAGATCACCATGGCTTGAGCTATGAATCGACTGATGTAATTCAGTCTTTCCAAGAAACTTATCACGTCCTTTTTGGTCTTGGGTGGAGGTAGCTCTTGGATTACCTTTATCTTTGATGGATCCAACTCTATGCATTTTCTTCTAACGATGAATCCCAATAGTTTTCCAGTGGGTACTCCAAATGCACACTTTGCTGGATTCAACTTCAGATTATACTTACGCAACCTTTCAAAGAACTTTCGTAAGTCATCCAGGTGATCTAAACTTCTTTTGGATTTGATAACGACATTATCCACGTACACTTCAATTTTCTTGTGGATCATATCTTGAAAAAGGGTAGTCATGGCTCTCATATATGTCCTTTCCTTAACATGTAGACAAATGGGATTAGTCGGTAATTTGTGCGAGATAATATTAGTGCTTAATCTTGGCATGTCATCATAAGACCAAGCAAATACGTCAACATACTGCTTAAGCGATTCTATTAACTCTTGCTTTCTTCCAACCTCCAAATGTATGCTGACTCATGTCTCTTTCACGATTTCCTTATCTCTTAAGTTGACAACCTTTGTTTCATCCATATTGGGTTTCTTCTGACTTTCAACCTGCTCGATCTCTTGTGGCAGATTTTCAGACATTATGCTTTCATCATACTCTTGTGATCTTGTTCATCATTTTCACCTTGCTCGGTGGATTCGTTACATGTCATAACCGTTGAACGAGGATTTTTATTAATATGAGTGCTGAAAAGTGCAAAAGGTAAGTAAAGATAAATATATATTTAAAAAAACGAGAAATTTTTAAAGAAAGTACAGACTTTTTATTTCAAAGCATTCTAGCTTTTTAGAAGATGCAAGCAACAAAATATTAGGCTTGATTCAAGCCTCAATTTGATCATGCGAATTTTAAATTAAGACTACTTTTCCACAATACCAGGACTCTTGTTGAAATAGGGACGTGCTGGTGGTCCAATTTTGCAAGATTTCTCTAGGTTCGGCATCACGAATAACCAACTTGTTGAGATTTATCCATTTCTCTTCTCCAGTCATGGCCATGAACATATTGCATATTCCTTCTATAGTGTCATCAACGCCAACTTGATCTGGAATCAAAGTTTGTTCTGGTACAGAGATTGTATCGCTTGACCCGTGACGGTCTCTTCCCGAGGCAGGCTCATACTCGAGTCCGTTGGTGCTTCTCTGATGCTTCAGCTGGATCGACTCAACTACGTTATTGGACTTAGGTCCAAGTCCATTCTTAGGCTTATATCCATACTTCATTATCTTTGACACAACCATTTTCGCTGCACTTGACAACTTTGTATTACCTGCTTCTGCTTCCTCACCGATCCTTATAGCTTGCATAATTTCCAAAGTGTGAAAGGTAGCTCCGTCTAACTCGTCAGTGACTGGGATAGAATTAACAGAAAGGATGGGGTGACTGAGCTCTCCGTGGATGGTAACTTCTGTGCGACCCCACTCAAACTTTACACATTGGTGAAGAGTGAAAGGAATCGCTCTTGCCGTGTGAACCCATGATCTTCCCAGAAACAGGTTGTAGTTGGATGATACATCCATCACTTGAAATAAGATGGGAATTTAGCCGGCCCCACTTGCAATGTGAGATAGATCTCTCCAATGACACTTCTTTGCGCTCCATCAAATGCTCTAATTTTCACACGACTTTCCTTTATCTCTCGCACATTAACACCTAAATCCCTCACAGTGCTAAAAGGACAGATGTTGCATCCAGAACCACCATCAATTAGAACTCGAGTCACCACATTATCACAACACTTGACTGTGATGTGAAGCACTTTGTTGTGCCAAGCCCCTTCTGCAGGCAACTCATCTTCATGGAAAGAAATCTTGTTAGCTTCCACTATTCTTCCAATCGTTGAAGCTAAGGTTTCACTGGTGGTCTCTTTTGGAATATTCACTCTGTCTAACACTTCCATCAAAGCATTCCTATGAGCTTCAGAACTCATAAGTAGAGACAAAATAGATATGTGGGCAGGCGTCTTCTTTAGTTGTTCTTCGACTGAATAGTCTTTAGGCTGCATCTTCTTCCAGAAGTATGCGGCTTTAGCATCGGTAACATTCTTCCTGGGATTCTGTTCATTTCCAAGAACTCTTTGATTTAGGTCCTCTGGGGCATAACACCTTCCCGACCTAATCATCTCTTGAGCCACGACAATGTCAATCATTTTTCCCTTGTCGCGTGCTCGATAGTCCTATAGGACTGCTTTGGTGTCATATTCAGACTTTTTAGCAATCAGAGTGGTTACTACAACTCTTGGGAGATATGTTTGGACAGTTAGAGGTTTCCTTAGTTGAACAGTGATAACAGGTTGCGCCGAAGATGTCATGGCATCTGGTTCATCTACATCTGGACAGTCAGGGCCCTCATATTCTTCGTCTAGAGTAACCATGTTGACTTCCCGATTCTCATGGTTTGGCACGGGGTTGTTGTTCACATTGGGAGGTGTTGTAGTGCATTTGATTACTCCTTTTCTGATCAAAGACTCGATCTGGTTCTTTAACCCATAACAATCTTCTGTGTCGTGTCCTTAGATTCCCGAGAGGTAAGCGCATCGTTTGTTCCCATCAAAATTACGAGGGATTGGATTAGAAAGTTTTCCTTCAACTGGTTGCAGCACTCTCATTGTCCTCAACCCCTCAAAGAATCGGGCATAGGGTTCGGCAATCGGTGTGTAAGTGCAAACATTTCTAGCTTCAAGATTTGGACGTGGTCTCGGTGCATATGCTGGTCTATTTTGGTGGATTGGTGCTTGGACAAGGACATATGGTCTTAGAGGATTTTGGTATACTGGTGCTCAGGGTGGATTATAGTGTGGTTGGGTATTATATATTGGGTATGGGACGTATGAAGTATGCGCATCGATTTGGGGATTAGTGGGGTATTGGTGGGACGATCCTCCTTGTTGGTAAGTGACAGCTGAAACATCCTCCCTTTTCTTTTTGATGCCGCCAATGGAACCCGATTGTATAGACCTACTTGCAGCCTGCAAGGCGATCATAGACTGAATCTTCCCAAATTTAACACCCTTTTCTATAAAGTCTCCCATCTTGACCAATTCTGTGAACTTCTGGCCCATCATTCACATCATCTTGTCGAAGTAGACACCTTCTTGAGCTCAAATAAAGTACTTCAAGAGCTCACTCTCATCTAGTGATGGTTGCACCCTTGTGACCTCAGTTCTCCAACATCGTGCATATTTCTAGAAATTCTCAGATGGCTTTTTCTGTATATTGGCCAACGAGAATCTGTTAGCAGTAATTTCAGTATTGAATCTAAAACAAGTCATGAAATCCTCAGTCATTTCCTGCCAGTCACGCCATTTGCGAGGGTCTTGGCGGGTATCAGGTCAATGCTTATCCAAACAGACTCTGGATGAACAACTTCATCCTCAGCTTCTCATTTCTCCCTACACCGACTAATTTGTCACAGTATGCCCTTAAATGTGCGTGAGGGTCACCTTTTCCATCGAACATGTCAAACTTCGATGGTTTGAACCCTACCGGTATGTCCATGTTTGGATGGATGCACAAGTCATCATAATCCAGACTCTATGTTCCTCTAGTAACTTGTAAGCTTTTCAATGTCTTTCTTAGACCCTGGAGCAGGGCATTTATCGATGCATCTTCTTTTATCTTGGTATCTTTCTCCATTTCTACATATTGATCGACCTCATACGAGAGATTAACCATTGTTAGCATTGTTAAAGTAGGAGCTCGAGCGGCATATACGGGTGGAACATGTGGCTTATAGGGAGCGGCGACATGTGCCCGAAGTATTTGTTGTATTGTTGGTATGGTAGGGTCGCGATTGGAAAGGTCGGAAACGGTCCTAACTGCGGTTGTAGAAGTTGGTGGAATTCGATTGTGAATTGGAGCGTGTTGAGTTTGTTCTGGCTGATTTGGCAAGTCAGCAGAAGGAAAGTCAGCTTTTGCGAAGTAGATAGACCTCTTGAAAGTAGGAAAAATGGTAGCCGACAGTAAGGCCCAAGTCTCGTACTTGGCGTAATTCTTCCCTCAAGATCTCGAGTTCTTGCTCCATGCGATCCATTTTCTCTTCATTTTGGATGTCTATCAGTTTCGAGAACCTTCGGGGTTCTCAATAGGTATCATTATGTTTGCAGCAGCATTGAAGTCGTCTTTATCAGTCATCTTTCCTTTTGATCGAAGGTTGTATCATGAGTCAGCCAATTTGCAAGTCGACACAAATCAACGTACTTTTGGGGGGAAATGATGAAACAACTAAAGAAAACAAAGAAAAAAAAAGGAAACTATGTTAGTTTGGAAAATATTGAAAGATGTAAGAAAAATATAAGTGTAACACATATATACGCCAATTTGGAGACATTCAAAACGCGTCTTAATGTAGAACCTATTTTTGCATAAGGTAGGCCTACGTTGCAATTAGTTTGATAATAAATTATCCATTCAAACATATTTTAGATTTGGAGCAAACATAACTTCATTGTTTAAGGTAGTCTTGGATGTTACTTTGAGGTAGGCAATCATAAACCTAAGAAATGAAAGTACGAAGGGCTATAAGGCATACAAGAAGGATAAGCCACATGGCACTTTGAGGAGCTTATGAAAAGAGTTCAAAAAAGAAAGACAAATCTACGGCCAGGTTGGAGCATCGTCACCGTCATCGTCCCTGTCATAAAATTACTCTAGGTGGATCCCTCGGGATTCGTCGATCTTTCATTCCCAATTGTTTGAGTCTTCCCCTTCATCAAACCCTATGGAACCATATTTCGAGTGAGCATCTTCTTCTGTTGGAACAGGTTCGTCCTCTATGTACATCACTCCTCCATCTCTAGGGTCATACAAGTTAGGGTCATGCTCTAAATATCCTTCTGAATCCCCTTATATCTCCTCAGTTAGCTCTCTAGGATCCTCCTCTGGGTCTTCATCTATCTCTTCAATTTTTTCATCATCAACTACATGTATGAGATGGTCGACAGACCGTGGGGTCATCTGATGATACATGGTTATAGTGATGTACATGAGGTTCAATAGCTCCGTGCCAATTTGATTTGATCTTTGGGTGTCTGTGAATCCCAAAATCTCATCACAGTTGGGCCTTGCTAGAATTCCTCCCATCATAAACCAAGTATAATATTCAGGAGTGCACTAGGACTCAACCTCCATGTCTAAGTCAAGAATGTCATACCATTCTTGTATCAAAGTAGAGATCATCTCGATCGGTATCCTTCCTTCATAATCTACCTCTACTAATGTCATATTTGACCACAAAGGAACACCTTGGGTAATTCCAAACTGTCGGAGGACTCTTAGAGGTGCGTAAGGCTGGAAGCCTTCCAACCCAATCAACTCAATGAAGTAGGCATGGTTGGTTCTCAACAGAGCTCGGCCATGGACCCATGGTAGTCGTCGTTGAATACAATTCCCTGTGAAGTGGGTCAGGAAAAGGTGCCAACCATCTTCATTATTTGGGGCATCCCACATGCTCAATCTCGCCGCATGGCTTTTGATTTTGTTGTGTAAGTCTGCTTCAGCGCCATTTTCTGCTTGTCTTTGATAGTTCCAACATCAAAATCTGTAGCAACAGGTTATTTCACGTAAAATGGTCATATCCTCTAGAGCAGATGGATAATGATCATAATATTTCTGCCAAGATCATGGGTACGATGGTCACTCTAACAGGTCCTCTAAACATGAAGATAATCATAGGCAGTAGGTTGATGTCAACACAAACCTTTTTCTTTGAGAAGATCATAATACCCAAAAAGGTTATCACAAAAACAATGGACCTGTGCATTTCCCAACCAACGCTAGAGATGAAATTTTTTTGCTGGAATCTATCATAGCTATCTCGACGACCGAACCTTTTAAACAGATAATCCAACTTGACCCATCCCTCATCAACTCGTCGCAAGCATGGGCCTACCCTCAAACCCAAAGACTGGAGAAAGTCGATTTCCGATGTAATGAGCGGGACCAATGGTGCTCGACCAGCCAACGGTAAATTAGTAATGTGACTTATTTCTTCCAAAGTTGGTGTGATTTCAAAATCTGTGAACTGGAAAGTCACTGTTGCTGGTTGCCAAAATTCAATCATTAGAGTAATAAGTGACTTATTTGCCTCCACATTCAGTAGATCAGTTAATGACCCCAAGTGTGGCATAATATCATTTCCGCATGCCACTCGAATGTTTCCCTACCACTCTTTCAAAGTTCGGGGGACCTCAGTCATCATCTGAAAGAAAGATAAAAGGATATGATGAGTTTATTTGCTCCAAATCCGTTAATTGTTTAAGTTTGGATAATTTATATCAATTTCACACAAAATGTATGTTGTCGAGTTTTAAAGAAGAAACTCATTGATATTTGGGTGATTTCCTAAACGCAATGACAATACAATATATTCTTGCTTAAGGATATGGAAGATGACCTATTTTAAGAGTAAGATTTTTTCCTAGACGATTGAGAGTGGGACTTAGTAATTGCGAGAAGGCGCACTATCTTAATTGCACCAACTCTGAAACTAAGAAATCTAAAGAGAGTTTCGAAAGAGTGCAGGAACACCCCTCCGTGTACAGTGTGTGCATGTACGGCCAAAGACTCGATAGAATGTGCGATTGACAGTGTAGGGAAAACAGTAACAAATAGTGTTTTAAAATAAATAAGTAACACAAACTTAGATTTCACTTGCGACATTTCAATCAAAACAATATATCAATTCGATAAAACAAACAAGAAAAAATAAACAAGTAATCACAAATATTATTCCTAAATTAAGTTTTCTAAGATTAAAACTTAAGTAAGTCCCCAGCGGAGTCGCCAAACTGTAGCATTCTATTTCGAAACAATTCACAACATGATATGGCTGTCACTCTAATTTTGGAAAAAAATTGGTTTTAGTTTTAGAGTCGCCATCTAAATTTTAAGAAATTTGTTAGGAAAATTATTTTTCAAATATGTAAATGTAAACTCTGTTTAGATTTGTGAAACCAATGAGAATCTAAGTAAGAATTTTGGTTACTCGAGGGGAAGGGGTTAAGCATCCCTCAAAGCCTATCCGAAGATGGTTCTTAAATTCAATTTAGGAAAATATGATTAAGAAAACTTGTTTATTTATTTTTTCTTTAAAAATCAATGGTAAGTAAATTTTATCATTTTAAGAAAAGAGTAAAAAATACAAGATACGACGTATATATGTCTATAAATTAATAGTAGTATGTTTATCATACGGTAAAAGATAAATAAATAAATGTATGATAAATTCATATGTAAAAAAAAATATAGTTGTATCATAATAAACTTATCCTAAAAATACATAGATGTTGAATTTGCAAAATCTGTCGTCTTATTAAGATGTGAAATAAGATAGTAGTTGGTTATATATACGTAGTAATATGTGATGTGTAATTTGAGTGAATATATATAGAATGGAGTTTTCTAAAAATAAATAAATAAATAAATGATACTAGATGTCAAAATATTATATAAAGGTTTCTGATATTAAATATGTTTATTATAAAGTGTAGTATATATATGTAAAAGTTTAAAACACGTGAATGTTTATTATTTTTATTTACATGTAAGGATAAGTTAACAATAGATTAGATTTAGTAAAATAATATGTGTAAAGTTGTGTAGGAATAAATTATAAAAATAAATAAATAACAATCGGGATAGTAGATTAAAAAAATAGTAGATTATATAGAGAAAAATATAGAATATATACCTTTATGTGTATGACATATATATGTATGTACATTGTATTTGAACCTGTTGTCATATCTAAAATTTTGAATTATCATGTTAAAAAATTAAAATATTTTTAGCAAAGTTTGATTTTAAAAAGTGATTATAACATATATATATATATTCATAAAGGGGTGTAGAGAATATAAAATAGGCCTATTATTGGCGTCCCATCCCCAAACCTATATATATAGGGGTGATATAGAGAATATAAAATAGGCCTAATTATTGGTGTCCCATCCCCAAATCTTTATTCTTCTACCTTTAGTTTTAAAAGGAGGTAAAAAATTCGCCTAACCATTTCAAAGATAATGAATTAGTGAATCTAAATATTGCATTAAATAATGCTAAAGTAACTCTTATTGGTCTATTTAAATTATGTAAATCTAGGCGAGAGATTTTGATTATCCTAAAGGAAAAGGTTAAGGATCCTTTAAGAAATTAGTAAAACTAATAAATGTCAAACTTAGGTTAATAAAGATAACAAAATGAATAAATTTGTATAAGCTATTTTATTTTTTTTCACGAGCCCTTTTTTTAAAAAAACCAAGAAAACAAGTTGGGAATTTATAATAGCATGAGGAGCAATTGTGCTAAAAAGAAATGGAAATGAGTAGTGATAAGTAAGAAAAATATTCTTTTTTTTTTTGCGAATTTGAACTTGAAATACTTTGGTCCTACTTTATAAAAAATGAGTTAAGTCGTATGTATCTTTAAGACAAAAGTAATAATTCTAACAAAACTTATAACATTTGTTTTGGCCCTTTCTAAAATAATGTTTATTTTCCTTTTGAAAGTACTATTTTAAAAGGACTTTTTGGACCCAAACTAATGCACTTTTAAACTCTCAAAGTATGTATTTTTAAACTTAAACTTTAAACACTTAGTTTATAAAATAGGTATATAATATTTGAATTATTACTCAAACTTAAACTTCTTTGAAAAAGTTATGCTTTTAAAAATAAAAAAAAATGTTAACGAATAACCTAATTGGAAAGTATTGTCTAAGTTAAATAATTATCAAATGTCTGAGGGGATATGGAAGATGTAAAAGAATATGAAATAGGCCTAACTAATGCAACTTAACTTATAATTTACATTTTTTTTTTTGGTTAATAAAATATAAGGGCCTACTTCTCTACTTATTTTTTAAAAATATGTATTTTCATGGGTAAATATCTTAGCCTTGAATATATTTCTTAAGGGTAATTGTTTTAGCTTTTAAACTAGTTTGAAATTCATTTGAAGGTCTAAGCGATGAATTATGCATAAACAAATATTAGTTTATCCCCTTTGAAACTTCATTTGGAAATTTTTAAACTATAAGCCCTCTCTTTTCAACTTAAAAGACCTGAAAGAATGTTATAAGTAAAAATGTTAACCCATTTTTTAAGAAAATATTTTTTGTATCATTTGTTCTAAAAGTGTTTCAACTAAATCCATAAACAAATAATATTAGCTCACATAAGTAATCTTCAAAATAAAAGACAAGCAATATATCAAAAACTTGTAAGTAAATGTTAGCCAACATAACAAAACAACATAAGTAGGACAATGAAAGAAAGACTAAGAAGACATTATTGGACTGCTAATTTGCGAGACTCCAAGCTTTGTGATGATCCTAATTGTTGTTGGCCTAATATCTTAGGCCAATAATGAGTTTCAAATGACCACGAATTTAGAATAGACGGGAGAGTCAACTAAGAAAGTAAAAATATTAAAACTACAACAGCAAACAAACACTTCTCATAATCAAAATTAAACTAGCACTTTTCGAATTTAGATTAGGCTATATTGTGGTCGAGAAAGCTTAAACGATATTAACATTTCATCCATCCATCTATACCTATCATATCCAAATCAAAGCAACAACAAAGGCGATATATATATATATATATAAAAACAAAAGAAACAAGAACTTTACTATACATAAAAGGAGGAGACAAACAGATTAACAACCCATTTTTAATTGTCGAAAATCAACCCAAAAAAAGGGAACTAACTTGAATCTGAACAAAATAACGGCTAGGTACAGTACTTTTCGGAGGGCAGCAAACAAGGGCTCCAACGTCAAGGATTCCGATCACTCTTCTCCAGACTCCAATTTAAGGTCGAAAGAGAAGGACCAAAAGATGAAAAAGTTTTAAATTCTAAAAAAAATTGAAGTATGTTTTAACTCGATCGATTTTTGAATTATTTTTGGATGATTTCGGAACCCTTTTATGAGAACCAAATGATTCCCTTTTTTAGCTAATTTGGGCTCCAAGAATTCAAAACGCAACTCTCAGAGGAAACAACAAAGAAATCATGTACGGGTAGAAACAATCGACCTTTTCAGGTTGATTTGAGAGGGTTGAGTGACTGATGGAGGCATTTTTCCGGTGGCCCAGAGACGTTCTCTGAAGAAGGGGATAGGGGAGCACATGTGGCGGCCATGGAGAGGAGCCTGGGGCATCCGAATTCTGGAAAAAGAAAGATCGTTGAGGTGATATTTGGCATGGGAGGGTGAATGTGATCTCTGGGCAAAATAAAGAGTATAGGCGGCAAATCTGGGAAAAAAGAAAGCGTAGGGGAGGTGGAGTCTATTTTGGGAAGGCTAAAAGGTCTTGGTTATTTTGGGCCGTCTGATCGTTTGATCGAACGGTCAAAATTAATCAAGAGTTATATATATATATATATATATAAATGCTGAATTAAATTGGACCCTTAGATTAAATCTGACGGTTGAGATTGAATTTGAAGAAGCACAATCCATGTACTTCTTATGTGGCATGCATGGATTGGCCGAATTAAAAGACTTGGATTGCTCAAATTAGGTCCATTTAAATTATAACCTCTTTTTATTAAATAGCCATAATCTATTAAATTAAAAAACAATAATTTTGCAAGACTAGCTTATTTGATAAAATTAGTGATTAAAAAAATATATATAAAAATTAGCAACTCATTAATTAATTAAGTCTTCCTAGTTTTGAAAAAAAATGTCGAAAAATATTTATCGCTATAATAGAAATTATATTTAATTAGAAAAATCGAGTTAACCCTTAAAAAAACAATATTTATTTGACGTGAAATTTGAAAAATGAGAAAGTAAGTAGTAATATAATATATAATTTTTTATATAAAAAATAGTATTTATGAAATAAATTTATCAAATAAAATAAATAATTAAAAATCTTTTTTTTATTCCTACAAAAATTCATAGCGTATATACATATTTTATTATTATTATTATTATTATAAATAATAATAATATTAAAACTTTAGTTAAATAAATGTGGAGAGCCAAAATTGGGTGTCAACACTCAACCCTAAGCCCTAGTTTATGCCTATATAAAGGGTATTAAATTCTCTTAAAAGGCATCTCGAAATATCCACAAAAGTCTTGAAATATTCATATATATAGAGGTCAAATCTAAATCATACTAGTTCGAGAAATACGTCACTAACATCTCTCGAATCATGGATAAATGTTTGGAGAGTAGAATCAAAGGATCAATAGAATTGTACCCGCAATCTTGATGAATAAAATTATGTTTCTTTATTCTTTTGTGATTGTAACTTTAAATATGTTGCAAACAATGTGGACTTAGATAATCCTCATTTTACCTGTTAACTTTAGTTGAGCTAGATTCAAGTGTTATTATATATGTTTATATCTATTATGATATTAAAGTCAAATTCATCACAATTCTTATGCTCCACTAACATCTTTCGTGCATGATTCACGCACCATAGGCTTCTAGTCTTATATATCTGTGGGGGATAAGTCTTTTTAGTTTCCTTATCTATCAGGAACATAATTTATAAAAATAGGTTTTATTAGTATATATGATTGTACAAAATTATAAAATATTTTCTCTATAGTATTTATGCTAAAACTAAAATGTTGTGAAGAAAATCTAATATTAAAGATATTAAAATTAGGTTAGATGTCTAAAACTGTAATGACCTGATTTCGTCGTTAGGGAAAAGTCAATGGAGAAAGAATTGGATCAGAAAATTTTTTGAGTAGTAACTTGAAATTTCCTAGCCTAGTCTAGATTTGCACGAAATCGAAGTCAGGTGAGTCTAGGGAAATCTGGTTATGAATAAGAAGTGTAATAATGAAATTGATTGCGTGAGTGGATAACTAAGACGTTAAGGAACCCGTACGACTTTACGGAATTGAATTCGGGCGAGTAGAACTCCCAAAATTGATCTTAGCGTGAATGGGTGTTTTCTGAGTGTCGTGGGATGAAAGTGTGTTGTGAAATGAGGGTTTGGAGCTCTTAATTCAACATTCTGTTTTTGCGCAAGCCGCTGTGGCGGGATTATTCCCGCCAGGGCGGGACCACTGTGGCGGGACAGTCGTAATTTAAGACAGAAATAAACCCCAAAATTATTTTATTATCCAAGTTTCGACTTTGAGAGCTAGGAGACGACCCCAGGTGCTTTCTTGATAGTTTTCCACCATTCTTGAGGCTAAAGGTAAGGTTTTAACTCCCCGAATTCATTTTTTTCAATCTGTAGAATGTAAATTTGTGGGTGATTATCGATGGGAAAGGGTTTTAATCTGGAAATCATGGTGGAAAAATCCCTAATCTGAGTATTAGAATCTTGGGTTTAGTCTAGGGTTATTGGATTTGTTATAATCCGGATAATTAGACATTTGATTATTTATCCTTGTGTATATTAATTGTTTGTAGACCTAGAACAAGCGGAAAGAATCCGAAAATGGAAGATTCAAGTGCCTTAGGGGATTCAAGCTTGGATTCAAGGTAGGTGATGGTTGTGATTTCATGTTGGAGTGATATATGTTTGTAATTGCTCATTATAATGCATGTATATATGCAAATCTTGCATTATTGATCACCCTAATCGTAAATGAGGATAATTGAATAATTGTATGTCATGAATCACCTCTTGTTGTATGATTGTGAGAATATACATTATGATTGTGATTGTGGTTTGTTAAATGGATCGGGTGTTACGTTTCGATACACTAACTTGGATCGTTTGCGATGTTTCGACATAAATATGGGATCAATTTCCACGTTTTGGCATAAATATGGGATCGATTGTCACGTTCCGACATAAACATTGGATCGGATAGCATGAACCGATACACTAACTGTTTAGGTTTGGATTCCATGAGAGGACCATTGAATTGAGTTCCGGGAGAAGACCATTGAATTGTGTTGTGTATCTATTTGTGTTGATTACGTTCATATCTAATGGTGATTGAGATTGAAAGACTGTTTGTTGCTCTAAATGATAACCAAATTGTATATTTTGAAAATTGTGAAATGTTTCGTTATTCCTAAGTGATGTTAATATTGTATATGTTCGGTATATGTCTGTTTTATAATGTTGTGGTTACTTGCATGTGTTTCACTTATTGAGATAGTCGCGTGATCCTACCAGTACACTGTGGTTGTGTACTGATACTGCACTTGTTCTTTCTTTATTGAGTACAGGGCATCTTCAAGCGGCTATTGGCATACCTCGTTTAGAAGATCAGTGATCATTTGAATTCGTGGGTGAGCCATTTCTTCTGGGCTGCAATGAGTTATCTTTTTGTTTATGTGCACGTTCCGGACTTAGACTAGTTCTCTAGATTTTTTATGCTTAATATGGGGTTGTACCCCTTCTTGTGTAGACTTATGGTTGAACTTTAGATGTTTTGATATATTGATTTTCAGGTTTTAGGTATTAGTTGCGCAATGTTAGTTTTGGTTGTTAGACTTTTGTTGGAGTTTATGGGAACTCTCTATCTTTTCCTTAGCATTCAAATTTGCTTTCGTACCGTAAATGCTTTAGTATTTGATTAAGTTGGTTAGCTAATTAGTATGAATGGTTCTCCCACCGGAGAGTTAGTGTGGGTGTCAATCACGATGATCTGGATCGTGACAAAGTTGATATCAGAGCCCTAGGTTCGTTGATCTCATTGTACCAAAATGAGTCTAGTAGAGTCTTGCGGAACGGTACGAAGACGTCCGTACTTTTCTTCGAGAGGCTATAGGACTTTAGGAAAAACTCACTTATTTATACTCCTTCGTGCTATCACTTGAATCCAATTGGTATCTAGATGATATAAATTTGTATCATTCCTCCTTCACTCTATGGTCCGAACTAAAGCAACAAAAGTGGTAACACAATTACTAGCAAGAGGATGTGTATAGACTACCGATAGTTGAATAGGGTCACAATTCAAAAAAAGTAACCAATACCTCGGATAAATGATCTTTTGACCGGTTGGATGGTGCATCAACTTACATTTTGCTTTTGTACTTGGAGACCGATAATGGTCATCTATGGAACAAACTAATTTAGAAATCGGGCTTGTTTGTGAGTTGTAACTTGAAAACTGTGAATGTGTGTTCCTTATTGCCTGAGTTAACTATGAATGTAGAAGTTATATTTCCTTGGACGTAATGACGTGATCATGCACACAATAAGTGTGGGTCTGATTCTTGATATGTGCAATACGATAGCAGAATTGATTGAAACTATGCAAGTTGTGACTGTTGAGTATCGTGAAACTTGTTGTGAAAAGAAAGTCACAACTAAGTTTGATGCAAGGGTCTAGATAATGTGCGAGGTTATTTGTAAGAAAGATCTGGACATGTCTTACGCTTGAGTAATAACCGCGTGAGTGTCTGGGTGTATCATGGGGATGTGTGAGTTATGGTATTGAATTAATGAGAATGGGTTGGATTGTGTATAGTTGGATTGACTCAGGGTAGACAATGATTATCCTAGTTCAGAGGATTATCTTAAATTTCTCAGTAAAGCTGGAACCCGTTGGGAGATTTAGAAAAGAGAAAACCCTAGAAAAACTTATTGTTTGGGCACTGTTTCCGTCTGAGCCGCTGGGCCGGGATTTTTCCACCAGCGCGAGCTGCCAGAGCGAGACAGAACCTCAGGCATGAATCCTCTGTTTTTCCCAGGTCTCCTTATAGAATTCAAATCGAATCCAAACTAACCCTTGCAATCCAATCAGTTTTCAGCAATCGAGGATAAACTATAAAACTTTGTAATAAAACAAATGTTGTCAAAAACAGCAGAAAATCTGGCATCTATGTGATTACAAAAACATAAGGGGTGTGCGAAATTTTCTAAGTGTGAATTTAAGTTGACTCCGGTTGCCTTTTTGGGGCATGTAGTTCAAGGAAAGGGGTAATGGTAGATCCCCAAAGGATTGAAGCAGTCAGGAATTGGGTCCGACTTAGTTCTGTGACTGAAATTGAGAGTTTCGTAGGGCTCGCTAGCTACTATCGTCTCTTGTGAAGGGATTAAGGTCAGATTTGTAGATTCAAGTTTATAGGTGACACCATTCAAGAAATTTTGGTAAGGGACGAATAGATAATGAACACCATTACTTTGGAAAATGCATTAAGTATTGTTGTCATAACATGTCTGGGTTGTTTAGAGAATGATGAAATTAAGTCATGTTATTTGAGGTTCGAAGTTATACAACGATTTTATGAATTGTTTGTATATCAAGAAGAGTCAGGATACGACTGCTCCAATAATAGCGAGGTTTACTTGGTTAAGTCATTAAGTGTGTTACAATTGTGAAAAACCTGGGCATATGAAGAGCAGTGCAGCCAGGCAAGGAGGTTGTCTGTCGAGATGACATGACTCAGTTTTATACCTTTTCGGGCAAAACCGAGGTTGAGGCGTCAGATGCAGTGCTCACATGTACTATTCTTATATGTGACCGGATGGCTACAATTTATTTAAATCCAGGTTCTACTTATTCTTATGTGTTTGTGCAATTTGTCTCTGAATTTAACATGATTTGTGATATATCTGATGCCCCTATCCATGTTTCTACCCCAGTTGAAGAGTCAGTCATAGTCACCCATGTATATCGTGTTGTCCTGTTGTGTTTATGAATTTTCAGATTTGGGTTGATTTGGTTATGCTGGATATGACTGACTTGGTATAATCTTAGGCATGAGTTGGTTGTTCCCCTATTATGATGTGCTTAATGGTAATGCTAAGTCGGTAACTCTAGAGATCTTGGGTAGGGAAAGGCTAGAGTGGGAAGGGGGTACAAGCCTAAGTCAGCTAAGGTCATATCTGTCGTGCGGGGTAGGAAACTGGTGGGGCGGGATTGTTTGGTGTGATTGGCTCATATTCAGGATGTTGAGGTCGAATTCCCCTCTATTGAGTCTATTCTTGTGGTGTCAGAATTGAGAGAGCTTAAAGCTCAAATCCAGGAGCTTCTTGATTAAGGTTTCATCCCTCCTAGTGCTTCCCCGTGGGGTGTTCTTGTCTTATTTGTTAAGAAGAATGATGGTAGTATGAGGCCTGTTGATTTTATCTTAAGCCATAAAAAGGGTGGATTAATACCAAAATAACAAGCTTATGAATAAAGAAAGTCACATTGAGTATACTTGGGTGAAGGCAATTGAAGTATTTTAGTAAGAAAGTGCGCATAAAAATTGGGTTAGTCCTTTGAATTTGATGGGTATACCTGAGTTTGAGGTGTCGTGTTGATGAAAAGTTTGATTTGGTGATGATAGTCAGGGCTGACTGAGCATAAGGGTAATAAGAGTTTGTGATGGAATGCAACTATATCATAAAATTGGTTGGCAACTATTGAAAATGATTTGAGAAATAAGTGAACAGACATTAGCTCGAGTGTGATGATAAGTGTTTGGTTCTTGTATTTGAGTTTAGTAATAAGTATGATTGAAATTTTAGTGAAATATATTGTAAGATTGATAGAGATGCGATCAATGATAAATGGAGATCCATGAATTCATAAAAATATTCAAGGTACAAGCTAATGTTGATAGAGAAAGGGATTGTGTTATACGGTGGAAATTACAATTCAGATTTTTCATTGTAAGTCTACATTCATGGTGATGTATTTTGTCAAGGTATGAATTGGCAAGGTGAGAAATGATCAATTGTATCCGGTATTGAGTATTTGAAAGGACTTACACCTGGGTTGAGTTGTAAGTTTACTACTATTGATTGTTAAGTACCTAAGAAAGATTTCATTTTTTAAAAGTGTTGGTTTATAATAAGGTAAATAGTCGGAGTGTTTATGATGGTTGTTAGTATTGTGAGTATGATTCACTAGCTATGCTCTAGTGTGTTTTCATTTTTGTGGGTAGATCCCTAGTGGTGGATCAGAGGTACTAAATCCTGCGATGTTCTCTTGGTTGAGTGGAAAGATTTGGTTATTTCGAATGACATAATTGGTGTTGTCTTGGAGTTGTTAAAGTATTTTAGTGGTTCGACATGTACCACTTTCTTATGAGAATTCATAGAAGAGCTACATTGTGTGATCATGGTTGTCCGACAATCTTAATATTCTTCTAGTCATCGAGGTCATGTATTGATTGTGTGTGGATGAATGTAGGGATTATTAGGTCCAATTATATTGTTCTTAAGGGTAATCTACGGTCATAATTGCTAAATCTAGCATTCGATAGTATGGTTAGAGGGTTGTATAATTGAACATATCCCTCGACGAGTATCTGATGTCTAAATATCAAATTTTGTAACTTAAGCTCATGGAAATTTATGTTGTGAGAAAGAGATGTTGATAAAAACTATAATTGGTTGAGTATTACGAGTGTGTGTTGGATTGGTTCAGGTCCACCTCTAATTGTAGCGAGTATTGATTTAGAATTTTATCATGGTTATGTGAGAAAAGATTAGTCCTGATGATTGTGTCAAGGTCCTTGATAACATGTGATAGACGTGAGTACGATCAACTTTGGTGGTTATTGAGGATAGCTTTTGTAGTAGTTAAGTTTACATACAACAATAATTATCACTCGAGTATGGTGATGACTTCATTGAGACAGTGTATAAGAGGATGTATAGATCACCCATAGGGTGGTTTGGGGCGAAAGATGTAAAACCTTTGGGAGTTGATTTGGTGAAGGATGTTCAGGACAAGGTGAGAAGTATCCAAGCTAAGCTTTTAGCAGCACAGAGTCGATAGAAAAAGTATGCGGGACAAGTATCCCCAGTGATTCAACTATTCAGATACTACTCTACTCTTACTTTAGCCAGTATTTCCTAGTTGATCACTCGGGACGAGTGATGGGTAAATTGGTATCTATTGTAACGACCTGATTCCATCGTTAGGGAAAAGCCAATGGGGAAAGAATTAGACCAGAAAAACTTTTGAGTAGTGACTTGAAATTTCCTAACCTAGTCCGGATTTGGACGAAATCGGAGTCAGGCAAGTCTAAGGAAATTTTATAATGAATGAGAAGTGTAATAATGAAATTGATTGTGTGAGTGGATAACTAAGACTTGAAGAATCCGTACGACTTTACGGAATTGAATTCGGACGAGTAGAATTCCCAAAATTGATTTTAGCGTGAACGGGTATTTTCTAAGTGTCGTGGGATAAAGATGTGTTGTGAAATGGGGGTTTGGAGCTCTTAATTTGACATTTTGTTTTCGTGCAAGCCGTTGTAGCGGGATTATTCCCGCTAAGGCGGGACCGTTGTTGCGGGATGGGGGCCGTCATACCGGGACAGTCGTGATTTAAGTCGAAAATAAATCCCAAAATCATTTTATTCTGCAAGTTTCGACTTTGAGAGCTAGGAGACAACCCCAAGTGCTTTCTTGACAGTTTTCCATGAGGCTAAAGGTAAGGTTTTAACTCTCTAAATCCATTTTTTTCGATCTGTAGAATGTAAATTTGTAGGTGATTATCGATGGGGAGGGTTTTGATCTGGAAATTATAGTGGAAAAAACCCTAATCTAGGTATTAGGATCTTGGGTTTGGTCTAGGGTTATTGAGTTTGTTATAATCCGGATAATTAGACATTTGATTGTTGATCCTTGTGTATATTAATTATTTGTAGACCTAGAACAAGCGGAAAGAATCTGAAAAGGGAAGATTCAAGTGACTTAAGGGATTCAAACTTGGATTCAAGGTAGGTGATGGTTGTGATTTCATGTTGGAGTGATATATATTTGTAATTGCTCATTATAATCATTGTATGTATGCGAATGTTGCATTATTGATCACCCTAATCGTAAATGAGGATACTTGAATAATTGTATACCATGAATCACCTCTTGTTGTATGATTGTGAGAATATGCATTATGCATTGTGATTGTGATTGTGATTTTTTGAATGGATCGGGTGTTATGTTCCGACACACTAACTTGGATCGGTTGCCACGTTTCGACATAAATATGGGATTGGCTGCCACGTTCTGGCATAAATATGGGATCAGTTGCCATGTTCTGGCATAAACATTGGATCGAGTACCACGAACAGGTACACTAGTAGTTTGGGTATGGGTTCCATGAGAGGACCATTGAATTGTGTTGTGTATCTACTTGTGTTGATTACGTTCATATCTAATGGTGATTGAGGTTGAAAGACTGTTTGTTGCTCTAAAATGATAACCAAATTGTATATCTTGAAAATTGTGAAATGCTCTGTTGTTCGTAAGTGATGTTGATATTGTATATGTTTGGTATATGTCTGTTTTATAATGTTGTGGTTACTTGCATGTGTTTCACACCGCGTGATCCTACTAGTACACTATGGTTGTGTACTGATATTGCACTTGCTCTTTCTTTGTTGAGTACAGGGCATCTTCAAGTGGCTATTGACATACCTCGTTTAGAAGATCAATGATCGTTTGAATTCAAGGGTGAGCCAGTTCTTCCAGGCTGCCATGAGTTCTCTTTCTATTTATGTTACATTCCATACTTAGACTAGTTCTCTAGATTTCTTATGCTTAGTATGGGGTTGTACCCCTTCTTGTTTAGACTTATGGTTGAACCTTAGATGTTTTGGTACATTGACTTTTAGGTTCTAGGTATTACTTCCGCAATGTTAGTTTTGGTTGTTAGACTTTTGTTGCAGTTTATGGGAACTCCCTATCTTTTTCTTAGCATTTAAACTTGCTTTCGTACCTTAAATGCTTTAGTATTTGATTAAGTTGGTTAGCTAATTAGTATGAATAGTTCTCCCACCAAATGGTTAGTATGGGTGCCAATCACAGTGGTCTGGGTTGTGACAAAAACCAATCATTATAAGAGCAGATAAAAGTTTAAAAAATAAAAGATATTACAGTAATTATTTAGCGGTAATAATATAATATAATATTTATAACCAACATTAGGGGCGTAAGAACATGCAAGTCAGGGTGTCCAATTGGACACCCTTTCGTCGGAAAAAAATACTGTATATACAAGTAAAATGATACACGAATTGATTAAATAACATATTTTGGACACCCTTCATATAATAGGTTGTTGTAGCCTATTGTTTTTGCACCTTTTTAATGGGTTTAAAACACCTTAAATGAGTTAGTGGTCGCATGTTCGAATCTCACTAGCAACAATTTTTTCCTTTTTTTAAAAAAGATCTTTTGTTGTGCAATTTCTGGACACCATTCGTGAAATTCCTGGCTTCGCCATTGACCAACATTCTATATAAACATCATTAAAAGCTTTAGCAATTCTCAATGTAATGACGTTACCTCAATTACTGCTAAAGATAATTAAAATACTAAATATTGTCATTAAGAAGAAGTTTTTTCCCACTAAATATCTCTTTTATTACTATGGGACGAAGTTTATCTTAAAGTACGTACGATGTTGACAACTTAAATGAATGTTAGATTAGGAATTTTGGATTTATTAGTTTTGTACTAGTCTAAAAATAATTTGATAATAGGACATACTAGATCCTATCTCATAAATTTAAATTAAATTAATAATACATGTAAAGTTTTTTGAACGACATAATTTTACAGAGAATTATAAAATATACACTTGATACTGAAGATATTATATACCATATATAGAGAAACTTATAGTATGTTCGGCCAATTTTAAAATTTTACTTATTTCAAATTATTAAAGTTTAAATATTAAATATATTTAAAACAAATATCATGCATTATATGTTATTGGTTTTCTTAAACCGAGTCTATCAAATGAAAAAAAAAAAATATAACAATAATTATTTTAAAAAAATAAATATAAATAGATAGACAGACCTTACACCTACCTCAAAGATAAAGAGAGTGTTTTCAATAGATCATCGACTTAAAGAAAATTAATCCAAGGCAATCTAAAAAAAAGTAACAGAAATACAAGAAAAAGTAGATAGTAGCAAAAAATAATACACAGTAAAAAGGCAACAACTACAAAATGATAGTTAAAGTACAAAAAAAAAAAAGTAGTAACAGATATTAAAAGACGAACAACTACCGGAGCAATCCTACAACTACTACCTATTACCCTTCTAACTTAATTCGTACTCTCTACAACCTTCTATCTAAAGTCATATCCTCAGCAAGTTGAAACCGTGTCATGTTATTTCTAATCATCTTCCCCTCTATGTTTCTTTAGTCTACCTCTGTCTCTCTTGAAACCATCTTGATTAGCATCTCACTCGTTGCACTGGGGCATCTGTACATCTTCTCCTCATATGTCCAAATCATCTCAATCATTGCGTTCAATCTCTTGTCCTCCATCAAAACCACTCACAGTTTGTCTCAAATATCCTCATTACTAATTTCTTTTCTCCTAATATGCTCATACATTTATTGCAATATCCTCATTTCTTTAACTTTTAACTTCTTAATATGAGAGTATTTTGTTCCCGATGTAATTAACAATTAAAATAAAATTCTTTGTTTTGATTGTTACCAGAAATTTTTCTAGTTATTGTTCATTAGTAAAAAAGTTTTCAAAAGGCTATAAGTTATCTCATTCTTCTGTCCTTAACAAGAAATGTTAGGATTCAATTTTTTTTCTAGGAGAGCAATTTCCTTCTTAATGAGCCTTGAGTTAGTATAAGTTTAAATTAGTCAGAACTCTAAAAGAACGTTGGAATTGATCAGAAGTAATTAAAAAGTAATCAAAAGAACGCACAATAGCAATCTTTTATCATTTAAAAATAATTGGTTTAAAACTAAAAATTTACAATTTAATATTTAAATACAAAAATATAATATGAAATTAATGATATTAATAAATATCAAATTTTGTATAGAATATATTGTAATCCTTACCAAATTTGGAGAGTATGTTTCTAAAATTAGTTGACTTAACTATGGTTATGATATTTGCTAATATAATATAATCTTGACCTTTAATCTTTAAATATGACACATATCTCTAATCTAGACGTGCACTTGACGAAATGGAGGGAAGGGAATCAGGGATAATGGAGGGGAGCCGGATCCATATAATATAGGTTGGACATTGATCATCAGAACCCACACCCCACCCACCCACCCACCCCAAAAAAAAAAAGAGAAAAGAAAAGAAATTGAAGGATTGTTTACTCCAATTATTCAATCAATTTGCTTTGGTTTTTGGCAAGATTCGAAGAATCAATAAAAGGAAAGGATTCCAATATTATTAGAGAATCAAGAGAAAAGCTTTTCCCCATTATGTTCCATCACAAACAATTCTGTGTATAATTGATAGTATTATTTTGTAAGAAAATAAATAAAATTATCACTTTAATTTATTTTTAAAAAAATAAATTATATTTGATGTGTAGAGATTGTTTGTACCATATGAAATGGTTATCTTAAAGTATAATAGTTACTACTATATATTGTTAATTAGTAAATTTTTATAAAATTATGTGAATTTGAAATTTTGTAATCATTAATATTTATAAAAAAGTATACGGAGATATGTAATTTATTAATACATTGCCTCTGAATATTTCAATATCTTATTATATGAATTATGATTTATTCATTTGGTAAAATTGTATATAAATTAGGAAAATTTCGATAGTTTACATAAATGGTGAGGTTTTCATGTTTACAAGAGAAAATGCAATTTAAAACTTATTGTTGAATACTAAATGTTTATGAAATTATAAGTATCTAAAAGTTTGTAATAACACACATTTATTTATGAAAGAAACAAAGAAATATGTTATTTAATTTATCAATGTAATATTTTAAGATTTCTCAATATCTTATTTATGAATTATAATTTGCTCATTGATAAAATTGTATAAGATTTTGAAATTTTTTACAACTTATAAACTTCTCATATTTACAATAAAAAATACAACATGAAAAATTGAAATTTTATATTCAAATAAAATTTTTAATTTCAAATCAAACTGATTTTAAATCCGACAAAATAGGCCTAAATATCTCACACAAATACAAAGGCGTTTAAAACATGTCAACAAAATTACATTACTTTTTATTCAAAAGAATTTGTTACTAATATAAAAAAGAGAGTATTTTATTTCTTGTCTCGTTTTTTGTGTTGGCCTAAGTTAACCAATTTTAAATGTAAAATATTTCTGAATTTTTAAATTGCCATTTTAAAAATAAATAGATTAAGATTAAAAACGTGGGAAGGTGAAATTAATGTGCTTTATGTATAGTTACCAAAAAAGAGTGTTCTATACTATGGTAGGTGAAGGATAATTAAGCACGATAATATTTTCATTTATAAAGTTCTCAAAACATAAGTTTATGGGTGTGTTCGATAAATGAAAGGTAATTTAATAGTTGTTGAATTTATATAAATTCGTAAATGATCTTCTAGATCTGCCTTTATATAAAAAATAATGTAATTACTTCCCCATTTCAAGTGATTTTTTAGCACTTTCTAATTTATTAGCTAAATAGTATTTTTTTTTAAATCAAGAAGATATTAAAAATATTCTACAATTATCATTGTTTAATAAATGTTAAATAAATTTCTAAAAAGTATTTCTTTTTTTTTTTCATTTTTCTGTGCATAATAATATACATTAAAGGGACCTTTGATAAAAAAATTATTAAATTTATATTATTAAGTTTTTTTTAGTGAATGTGTTAAATTCTTTAAAAATACTTTAAAAGGAAATAGAGGGAATACGAAATATTTGGTAAAAAGATTTTCTACTTTATGCTATATTTCAAAAGTTTCCAAAAGTAATAATAATAAAAGAAATAAAACCATAAAAGAAAGAAAGAAACAAAAGTATAAAACAAAACATTCATCAATGATTGAAATAGACATGCACTAATTAACATTAAATCTTCAAAACTCTCGTCTTATTTACACACACAAATCATATAATTTAATATACTTGATCATCAATTAATAACAATATGTAATTTAAAATTTTAAATTGTTATATTTTGACCATAATTGAATATATTACCTTTAAATATGAAGTAAATGTATCAATTTTACATATCATGAATGATTAAATAGTTAATAAATATTCGTAAGTAAGGAAGTTAAAAATGTAACTAAATGTGTCTAATTTAAGGGACCAAAAATACTAGTAAATCAAATTGCCTAATCAGTCAAAAGACATAGTTGCCCTTCTTATAGAAGCCTATAGGTGGACGTTCGGTTCGGTTTAATCAAATTTTGGTTTGGTTCTTCGGTATTCGGTTTTAGAAAAGTGTGCACCATATTTCAAACCAAACTAGATCGGTTCGGTTCGGTTTTTTCTACTTCGGTTCGGTTTAGTTCGATGTTTTTAAATCGATTTTTCGATGTGAATAAAAATAAAGAGAGAATATGATAAAGTAACAATTGTTGTTCACTTCACACTTCAAACTTCAAAATAACAACTAACAGTCTAACAATCAAAAGTAATAACATCAAAATAGTTTTGTTTAGGCTGTGTGCCCTTTACTGTTTTGAAGTGTAAATGATAAAGTGTGCCCTTCATTGTTTTGAAATGTAGATGATAAAGTGTGCCCTTTACTGTTTTGTTTAGGCTCCAAAATTTAAAATTGAAATGGACCAGGTAAATATTTTGAGTCAAAATATATAAGTATTATTAAATAATATAATTTAAATGTTTTTAAATTTATTTAATAAAGCTTCGGTTCTTCAGTGCACCGTAGTTTTGGGACCCTTACACTGAACTCCGAACCAAAGAATCAAAATTTCAAAATAAAAGAATTAACACCGAACCGAAACACTGAAGAACCAAAATAATTCGACTCAATTTAATTTTTTAATTTTTTTATATTTATGCCCACCCCTAGAAGCCTAACATATTTTTACAAGCCTATGAAAATGAACGAGCTATAATATAACTAGAGTCAATAGAAAAATTTATATTGATCCAATATGATTTATGAGTAATTTTCAAATGTTTTATACATAACATTAAATTTTGTCAGTTTGTCATAATTTGTGTGATACTGCTATTAAACTTGAAACCATAACAATTGAAAAGAGTTCGTAAGTTTGACCAACATAATAACTATAGATTGAATATAGGGTAAAATCTTATTGATTTATTATAATTTTCACGTCATAATTATCAATATTGTTTTACTATATTTGACACTCAACTAAGGGCATCTCCAACCTTGAGGATATTTTTAATTTCAAATTTTATCATTAAACATAAGAAAAATAATTTACAAATAACTTTTAAATACCAATACAAAAAAGAATATATTTATGTAAATCCCTTCTCTTCTGTATATCGTTATTTCTTATTTTCTGTTCGATATTTATATTAAAATTTAAATTCATATTAAACATTATAATGCTTCCAAATAAAAATAATATTTTTATATAAAAAAAAGTTAAATTTAAAACCTTCAATTATAAATTTTAAAATATACTTATCATTGTATCTCAATACTTATGATGGATTCCTTTCCTTTTAACGAGTCTTGATCACACTCATTAGTCATAAGTCGTTTTTATCCAAGCAACACTCTCTTGTCTTAACGAGTCGTACTCATCATCCCTTTATATTAGAAAGAGTCCAATAAAATTTTATCTCACCACCTTAATTTCCGCTGTTTTTTTCGCGTCACACAAATGTCTTCCTAAAGTCCAAACTTTTTTTCATTTTCTTCTTAAATCTATTTGCCGGAACTCGTGGGTAATATTTTTGCTTTGTGGGGTTGTGTTAATTTCTCTGAAAATCAAAGAAAAGTCTCTGTTTTTTCTTGGGTTTGAGTAATCTTGAAAAGTTTTAGCTGAAATTACTGTTAATTTTAGCTTGTGGGTTTTGACTGTTGTCAGAAAATCTCGCCGGAATCATCGGTTTCCGGTCATCGGAAGCATAAAAATCAAAACTTTATGTTATGTTTTTCCATATATAATACATAAAATCCCGTTTTTATCTCCCCTCTTCTCTTACCCTGTTTTTTTTTTTTTTTTTGTCTCTGTTTCATTCTTTGGTGAGAGAGAAAGAGAGAAAAAGTTTCTGTTTTTTTTTCTTTTATTTTTTTCTCAATTTCTCTCTTTTTTGTGTTTTTCTTTTGTATAATTAATGACAATGGAAAAGGGTTCAATGCAATCAAATCTTGATTGTTTTCTTAATTGTACAACCCCATTAGTCCCATCTCAGTTTCTAGCCAAGGTTTGTTTTTTATTTGATAAATTTTATTTCTTGATTGTGTGTATAATTTTGTGTTTATATGATTATTAATTTTTTGGTTTTTGTTGGTGTAGAGTGAGATTAGAAACCTGAATAAGCTATGGCATCCATGGGAAAGGGAAAAGGTGGAATATTTCAAGTTGGCTGATCTTTGGAATTGTTTTGATGAATGGAGTGCTTATGGGGCTGGAATACCTATTAGATTGGATACAGGGGAAACTTTGGTTCAATATTATGTTCCTTATCTTTCAGCAATTCAAATATTTACCAGCACTTCACCTGCAAACTTTTTAAGGTATACCCCTTTTGTTTACATTCTTGTTTTATCTCAATTTGATCATAATACTAGAGTTTGGTTGTTGTTTGGGGGTGAGGGGGTTGTTGCTTCTTTAAATGTTTTTCTAAGAATTGGAAAGCTTGATCACGAACGGAGTCAGGTGGGGCCGAGGGGATTCATCTGAATTTTTATATGTAAATATAGTATATGTTGAACCCCTTTGTGAAAATCCTAGCTCCACCGCCAAGGTTAATGCTTATGAACTATGTTGAGCTGGTCAAAATTTGGACAAGGTGGTTTCTTGATTTCTGTTGAAGTTTACACTGGTTTTAGAATTGTTGTTTATTTTGGTGATCATGTGTTTCTTGAAGTTTAGTCCTTCATAAGTTTGTTGATTGTAGCACTAGAATTTGGTTTGGGGTGGGGGTGGGGGGGGGGGGGATGGAGGGTGTTTTTGCCTTTTTAAATATATTTCTAAAAGTTGGAAGGTTGAATGTTTATGCACTATGTTGAGCTGGTCAAAATTTGTAAAGGTGGTTCCTTGCTTTCTGTTGAAGTTACACTGGTTTTAGAATTGTTGCCTTTTTTTTGGTGATCATGTGTTTCCTGAAGTTGACTCCTTCATTAGTTTGTTGATTACTTGGTGAACCAACTAAGGTCAATAATGGTTATGCAGAAGAATGAACAGGTAACTGACACTGTTATAACACGTCAAATTACAATGATTTTGTAAAAATGTGTGTTCCTTTTAGGGAGGAGGCCGAATCTGTTTGCGAGATGAGGGATTCTTTCAGCGATTCGTTAAGTGATGAGAGCGAGAATGAAAAGCTATCGAGGTGGGACGGATGCTCCTCTGAGGAAGGTGTAGTTGAACAAGATAGCTTAAGCAGAACGAATGATAGATTGGGCTACCTATATTTTCAGTATTTCGAGAGATGTACTCCATATGGAAGAGTTCCTCTAATGGATAAGGTATCATCTTTACCAGATCATGTCATTTTTGTGCAATAAAGAAATCTATATAGAGTTATGGAGTGTTACCATGTTAGGTGTTAGTTACTTTTCTCGCTTCTTATAATGTACTTTGTGAAATTATGTGGTAGAATCAGATAAGTTTGTTGTAGTTCATCATGTAGAATGTTGCAGTTTCTTCTGCTTCTTAATTTTCTTCCTTTAAGCCATTAGATTATAGCCTATAAATCATAGGCATAAAATGGAATATTTGTTTTAATTAGTATAATCAACTAATAAACGCCCTCTATACAGTTTTTTCCCGAAACCATCAGTAGCATAATATCATATCATCTGATATATAATTAGAAGCATATGTTCTTTCTTTATGAAGTTAGATTAATGTAATGCTGTTTTATGATGATAAGAGTATTAATTCCATGTGAAATATGTGGTTTGTATGTTCAAAATATGTTTCTTTCTTTTGATTGACGTGAGTCTAACACCAGCTCATGCTGCCTTTCAGATTAATGGCTTTGCTGAAAGATACCCTGGACTAATGTCATTGAGAAGTGTAGATCTTTCGCCGGCTAGTTGGATGGCAGTTGCTTGGTATAGCAGCCTTTACTCTCTGTTTGCAACTTATGATCTCGGAATCTGTCGTTAATCTATATGACTTTATCAAATTGAAGTGATTTAGATGCATTAAACTATGTTTCCATCCAAGTACTTATATAAGGTGACGTAAAATTTTATATTTACCTTCCGTTAGTGGCCAAGAAGAATCAGGCGATCATGTTTTCTCTGTAGCATATCCTACATGATACCATGTCATTGATGCTTTATTCTTTTATTGTTTCTGTCTTGCTTCTTTCTTTGTAACCATCAAATATGGAAAAGGGAATAAAGGAATGATCGGGTCACTAACTTTATTGAGGTGAAAAAATGTAGGTATCCGATATATCACATTCCCATGGGGAGAACCATTAAGGACTTATCGACGTGCTTTCTCACTTTCCACACCCTTTCTTCTTCTTTTCAAGGTATTATTCCTTTTGTCCTTTGAACAAGTGAATTCACCATTGCTTATATTCCCTTTCAATTCCAAGCTTTTATTCTTTACTCTACTAGTGTCTATTCGGAATATTCTTTACTCCATATTCTTCATTTCTTGTCCAGATATGGACCTTGAAGATGACATGGAGAATGGTAGTAGGAAAAGAAAGGAAGGGGAGAGCATCTCTCTCCCACCTTTCGGTTTGGCCACTTACAAGATGCAGGGTGACGTGTGGATTTCTGATAGAAACGGAAGGGACCAAGAAAGGCTGATGTCACTTTTTAGCGTGGCTGATTCTTGGCTAAAACAATTGGGGGTTCAGCACCATGACTTCAACTACATGAGTATTCGTCGTGGTTGATGAAAAACTTGAACGATGAAATCATCTTTGCACGCTAACAATGGAATTGACTACCGGAAATCCTTTTCTACTTTGGAATCTTGTTTTGTCACTTGAAAGCATGATCAGCCTTTGAACTGAGAATCGTCAATGCATCTTATGTAAAGGCATTAGGCTTTTATGCAGTCCCTTCCTTTTCCTAAGTCGAGGATCGCAGTAATCTTATGCTTGTGATTTCTGTGACTACTTTTTTGTATAGGAACGAGCCTAGCTTTTACGCGATAAAACTTGAGATGAAGCATGAGACGAGCTGTAGTGGCTCGTTGTAACTGTGGACTAAATCGGGGCACATCAGATGTCAATGAAGTCCTTTCTCTTGAATGCAGTTCTTGCAACCCTTCATTTGTTTAGTTGGTCTTGTGCTTTGTAAAATTGTTATGCTAAATATGTGATGTTTATACAGAGAAAGAACTAATCTATTACTCTAGTAGTTGATCTAATTGCAATGCAGACAAATTGCAAGAAAAGATAACACTATGAAAAATCATGGTTCAAATCCTATTTACACATGCCTAAACATTGTTGGGAGTGATGGAGTAGTAAGTATTCATTCATCCTTAATCACTAGTCTCAAGTTCGAGCCTCAGGTATGTAGTCATATTTATTAGAGAGTATTTACCCTCCAATGTGGAACTTCCTAGAATAGATTTGAATTAGAGTCGAGTTTTGATTCATCCTTAATTATAGAGTCTTGGATTTGAGCCTTAGATATGGAATCATCTTTATTAGAGAGGATTTACCCTTCAATGTAGAACTTCCAAGCATAGATTTGCAATTAGTCGCGTTTCATTTCATTCTTAATCAGTGGTCTCGAGTTGAAGCCTTAGGAATGTAGTTGTCTTTGTTAGGGAGTGTTTCTTTTCAATGTTGGACTGCCAACGTAAATTCGAATTTAGTTGAGTTTCAATTCATCCTTATTCAAAAGTTTCTGGTTTGAGCCTTAAGTATGAAATCATTTTTGTTAGGGAGTGTTTCTCTTTAATGTAGGACTTCCTAATATAATTCGAATTAAGTCGAATTTCAGTTCATCCTTAATAAGAAATCTCGAGTTTCTGTCTTAGGTATGAAGTCATCTTTGTCAGAGAGTGTGTCTCTTCAATGTAGGACTTTCACACGTAAATGCGAATTTAGTCGGATGCCAATGCGAATACCAGATATTAGTAAAAAATCCAATAGACAAGTACCACAAATTTTAATGAAATAATTGATGTGCGCACAAATTGACTCGACCGATACCGGTATTCACATTGAATGAGTTAGTTGATACTTTAATTGATCTCCCTAAAAGTCTAAAACCTTATGTGGGCTCCTCTTTACAAATTGCAATAAATAATTCAAACTTGAATGAAGTAATAGAATGTTGGTTATATACTCTATAGAGTTGAAAAAATATTTTTAAATTGTCCATTATAAGGTAGGGATAATATTATGTACACTATTTTTCTTATTATAAAATTATTATTAAATATATTATTGTTATATTTGTGTGAATTGAAATAAAAATCTAGACATAAGTTTGCTGGGGGGGGGGGGGGGGGGGAGGTTTTTTTTTAATTATTTGATATTCAAAGTTTGTTGATCTGATCAATTCAGCTTCACACACAAAACAAAAATGGAGATCAATGAAAGTGATACTATAACAAATAAATGATTTAACAGTAATAATATAATTGCAGATATATTATAAATATGAATATCTATAACCAACATTCTATATAAATACTGTTAAAATTTTTAGTGATTTTAACTGCAATGATATTAATTATCGTTAAATATTTTTGTAACAATAAATATTGTTGTTAAAAAAAAATAATCTACTACCACTAAATATATATTTTGTTTAGTGTTAACATAAGAGATCTTAGAAATTAATACAAAAAATCTTCTTAGGACATTATCTTATGTTCACATGAAATTATTTCCTCTTTACTCTCATACAACTAGTGGCAAAAACAGATGCACATTGTCAACAAAACTGTCAAATCAGAAATGGTGATTGTAATAAGATGGATAAGATTTTTTTAATTTTTAATAGAGGCTTTAAGTCTGAATCTTTGATATATATATAAAAAAAATTTGTTAGGAAACAAAAATTCTTATAAATAAATTTCACACTGCATGAACTTATATTAGCGATCAATACTAAAAATAAATAAATATCACATCACTGATTTATAGAGTAGAAAAGATATACTACCATCTGTAGTCCATTTTTAAGTGTCCTTTTAGTCAAATAAATTTGGTCCAAAATAAAGTACTCATCACTTTTAAAAAATTAAAAAGCATTAATACTTTTTTTCCCCAAATTTTACCTTGGTCTAATTAATAATTTATACAATATTCCAAAAATCTTCTCAACAGTATTCACTCTTTTTTTAAAACCTTAAACAATATTTAAAGTTGTCTTATTCTGCATTTCTTTAAAATGTCTTTTTTTTATAGCTTAAACTCGTAATCTATAGTTACTTAAGAATAATTTTATCAATCACGTTAAAATTATTTTTTCACTAACTTAATGCATCAAACTGTTTTTTTTTAATTTAAAACTATGTTTAAAATGGACATGAGGAAACATGTAGTTTAGTACACTATTTTAAAACTATGTGCTTGTACTAAATTTTTATCTCTTGTAATAAAATACTATTAGGTACTCACTTACATTCTTAAATTATCTCACTACACAAGTCATGATTTGGAAAAAAAAATAAAAAAATTTGAGGTAAAATACAAAAATGTCCAAAATGAGAGATAGATTCTAGCCATCAGTGGTTGGATTAGCCTTCGGACTTTTTTTTCTTCTATTTTTATTGAGAAAAAAGAGATCTAACTAAAGTTGAACATTCATCATTGTCATGATGATGCGATTGAATATTTATCGATCTAACATCCGACCAATCAAATATATTCTTGAGTTCGATTTTAATTTATAAGTAATTTCCTTCTCGAAAGAGAAATAGTTATTAGGTCAAGAATGAAATGTGAAGAAAAAAGATAAACAATTAGTGGGAATCATCCGTTGTCGGTCCATATTGGATAGTTTACTCAACTAATCTTGTCTTCACATCCTCTAATCCTTAATCTATCGTTTAACTTTAATATACTAAATATTTAACAATCAACACAGACCCAACAAATTATATTAAAAGTGGTCTTATATATTTTTTCTGTCTTGGTTTACTTAACACACTTATCTTTTTAGTCTATTTTTTAAAAAAAAGCGTCTCAAATTCTTATTTGATAAATATTTATTAATGTTATCAATATTTTGACGTAGAAGTTAAAACTCAACTATAAGTGAAAAAACATTGGTAAAACACATTTAAAGTATAACCATTGATATTTCAAAAATATCCTCGACATATAACAAATATATCAACAAAGAGGTTTAAAATTACAAAAATGTTCTCAACATAACGCAGACACATCGATAGAGAGGCGAAGTCATTCAACACTTTAAGAGTTAGGTTTCGACTTTTTGCGTCCATTAATTATCCCATTGGAATTAATTATCTTGGACTTTTACCTAATATTTTGTTCCTAGGATGATGTACAAACTACAAAGCAGTATTAATCAAGAACTTAATTGTGTGTCCAATTTATTAACCTTGACTTGTTGAGCATAAGAAAGGTCCACTTTGCAAAATTATGCCCCTAATTAACGAATGAAAGCTCATAATCTAGTGTTGCGTATGAAAGTTTGAAATAATTCAAATTCGTGTATTATAAGACACATTTTTTACGATAAGATTTTCAGTATAGTTTTTTTCATTTTCAAAAGTTTGAGGTACCAATAATGCTACTATTATATTCTTACAACAATAACATATTCGATGTAATTTCATAAGTGAGGCCTAAGCAAAATACATAACCTTTTTTCCTATCTTATAAAGGTAAAATGTTGTTTTTCGATAGATCCTCAACTCAAGTATAACATAATAAAATTATATATATATATATATATATATATAGATGAATTTCATTTTTGGAGACAAAAAACATCATGTTATCTTAAAAGCACAACTACTAACCATATGACAATTGGAGAAATTTTAGGCAAATTCCCACCAAACAACTTATATCTACACATGGGGCATGTTGTTGCATTTTCAAGTAGAATTCAATTTAATTTCTAGAAGTGAGAATGAAAAAATTTCTACATTATCAAGTCATTTAAAAAGATAATTATTGATATTCGTTCATAAAATAACTTGACATTAATAAATTAAGTTTTCTAGTATAACAAGTTGAAATACATTAATAAAAAGATTTTACGATCGATTTTTGTGGTCCAATGACATGACAACATTATGTTTGTAGAAATTCCAATAAAGTTTGGTATTTAATCCATCACTAATTGCTAAGAATTTTCCACACTGTGACTTTTTGGATGTGTTAGGCATCATCGCATTGGCTAATTTATTAATAGTTTACTAAATTTGTAAATGCAACGTATTACAAATGCAGAAAGTGGTTAGATTTGCAAAATGATCTATGAATGAAAAGTAAAAGCAAAACATGCCACATGTCACTGCCCTATTGGATCATCAGAAAGTTTTAGTAGCTCAGTTGATTGACGGAAGGTTCGATTCCCCAGAAACTTAACAACCACTTCTTTTGTCTATTCAATAACGTTTAAGTTGAAATTGACCATATGAATCTTCATTGTCTATATCGTTGTATTTAAACTAATCTCAATCCAATATTATACAAAACAAAATGAAGAATAAAAGTTAAAAAAAAACCACTACAATTTTTCTATATTTCATATTGAGTAGCCAAAACCATCACCTTTTGTACAAAACTCTTCAGGTTTTGGCTATATCTAAATCATTTTATTACACTCTGCCTATCTTTTAACTTATGTTGCTCGGATACTACAAAAATGTTGTCGTACCAGGTCAGATCCTTTCCGACACACACCACCTGTCGACATTATTGAAGAATCCGGGGAACAAGAAGTGTGTTTACTTACTATATCAGGTTGAATGCTGGCAGATCTTCTATTCTTTGTATATCATCTAATGATAGTTCCCTCTCTAACTGCATCCTCGTCGCTTGCAAAACGTTCTGATGGAATGAGACACAAAAACAGTTTAGTAGAAAACATAGAATAGAGTGTAAGCTACCAATTCATCTAGATAACAACAGATCAAACTGCTCGTTTCGTTTTCATATGCCTTGTTTCATCGGAGCCTTTTTCTTTTGCTTGTGTTCGATTAGAAAATAATCAGCATTAACATTTTCTAAAATCACACACGTTGATCTTAATCCATAAGCTCGTGACATGCTCCTCATATGGTCAACATAGCCTATGTGTTACTTACTGAGAGAGATGTGCGCGCACACATACATACAGAGATAGATAGACAGAGAGAGAGAGAGAGAGAGAGTGTGTGTACATTAAACTCCATGTATGAAGCACGCATAGCCAGCCACTGCGCATCCATCATCGCAAATGCTATACAGTATAGAACATCAAACGCCTCGTCATCTTCTGCAGGTTTTTTTTTTTCAGAAAGCAAAGTTCATCTAAATAGAACAGTGATTCACAACTACTTCAATTAATTTTCTGGCTTACCTCCTATCAACTTAACAAAATTTAATCCTGGAAGACACTTTGGTTTTTCTGCAAGAGAAAAAGAAGTATTAATGTCTGTTCATATATGCTAAAATGCCGACGGTTTTTAAATTCCAAGCATAATCATAATGATCACCAGCTGAAACTAGTTTACATACTAGTAGAGAAAACGAAAACTCAAAGAAAAACCAGCCATAAATCAGTGCAGAAAAAAAGAAGATAAGATGATATATATTGATATCTGAAAGCAGAAGAGATGGTCTATGTTGCTTGTACTCTCCAAAAATGTTGTTGGGTGTGAGTCGAATCCTTCAAAAGTAATGCATTTTCGCAGGATCCGATACGAGTGCAACAACATTTTGGAGAGTACAAGAAACATAGGAGATGATATTTAGTAAGTACGAATTACTCCCTCCATTTAAATTTGTTTGTCTTACCCTCCTTTTAGTCCGTTAGGGACATTTTGATACATTCTACATATCTTTACTTTCTTAAACATCGTGTCAAGTCAAGACCAGACAAACAAATTGAAATGGCGAGAGTACTTAAAACTTAAGAGAATCTTCAGTAGAATTGTCAATGTTTAGCGTTTCTGATTTTTGAAAATCATTCCAATGAGCAGTTACACAAATTTGCAGCAAACTATTCACCTGAGAATAAGTCGAGCATCTGAATCAACATGAATGTAACATTAATCCCAGCAACTGCAAATGGATACTCCCACGTTGCTCTCAATCCACTTTGCTTGAAAAGCAACCTATGAAAACAAGCCTTGATTTTGAATATCCACAATTAGTTATGTTATTATGTGACAATCATACTACGAACACCTAAAGAGAACACCAATTTTACGGAGCAGCTTAAGCTCTTTGCAGAACAGCTGAACAATCATACCGGATATCTTGTTGCAAAATACAGCAAATTCTCGAGCGAAATAAATCCACAACCCCTGCAACAAGAAGATTTTACAAATGAGATAAATATCTCACTATCTCAGTGTTACTTTACATTGGTTAAAAGTGAACAAGACGATGAATCACTTTTCTCTAATCCTTAGTTATCTACTCATTGTTATAGAAATGCAATTAGACAAGCGTTGCAAATGAATAGTTGGATACCTTCTTCCCTAGAGATGAAAAAGAAACACTACTCATGTTAATTAATACAGTTGAAAAACATAAACGATCTCCTCCTTCCAAGAGGTCTTTACACATTTCTTGCTACGAAAAGCGACCAAAGTATCTACATGTCTTGACAAAACATTTAACATCTTAAAGGGTGAACTTGACCTGAAGTCAGTTGATGGGTTTGCTCCTTGCCAGCCCATATCTTTCCATTGCTCGGAGATCAAACTTTTAAGCTTAACATTTGGAAATGCTGCATTCCATAAATCTCGAAGAGCTTCCTGAAAATTGGAGTTAGTTATGTTCTAAAATACAGGTTGTAGCCAGAAAAACATAAATGAGATTATAATTCGAAAGAGATGCAGGTACAGATAGAAACAAAATCAGAAGAAAAATGCTGAGGTACAATCTTTTTCAACTTTTATAAACTAAGTTACTACTCTGATATGATCATAAATACTGATATATCGTTAAGATAAAATGTAATAACATAGAGACGTCGGTGCTTTCCATGAAATTAGAGAGACAGAATGTTTACGTGATTTCTTACAAAATTTCAGCATATTGAATTAATGAGAGTGACTATGGACCATGCAAATTTTAGATTTGTTTCGAGAACTAGTGCATAGCTTGTTTCGGTCTGCAATATCACTAGTTATCTGAAAACATTTGTCCAGCATAATACTTGTAACCGATAGTAGAACACCAATCAGACAGGATTAGAACTTCATAATTCCTATAAAGTTTCAATATCTTGTTGTATGATCCTATGACTGGACAAAACGGTTATGGGAATTTTACTAGTATAACATAATTCTTAATCATTCTGAAAAATACGTCTATCTAGTATAAACGATTTTCATATGAAGTGTACACAACTACATATCTTTTTAAAACAATATGATAGATAACTTGGATCAATAAATATAGTATTCCAAGCCCCTTATGAAAAAATGCCTCTACGTGACAGTAGCAATTGCAATTTCACTATCTTTAAAATATTGTTTTATGGTAACTAAACCAAAATTAGCACGATATAAAAATAGAACAAGCATTTTGGAAATACTTGATGATCTAGGCGTGCTTCATCAAAAGGTACTCCTAGCCGTTCTTGAAGCCCGTGTAAGCTTTGTTCCTGGAAGAAATTAAATATACATGCAAAAATTCACAATGTTAAGAAGGTATAAATTACAATGGTAAGTAAAATAAAATATCCAAAACAGTCTCAACAAATTTCTACCAACAGAAAGAACCACTTAACAAAGGAACTGATTCAACCAGATAGGACACGAAACAGAGGTAAGATAACCTCAAATGCCAATATGGTTCTTTGGTTTACCTGATGAGGAGTTAAAGGGTAGTTAAGATATTTATCGCTTCCAAGTCGTTTATTGCTCGAGCGGTTGAAGATTCCTCCTATCCATGCTCGTGGTCCAACCATAGCATTAGCTACAGCCATCAAAGTCTGATAAGTGAAATGAACAAATAACAATGGAAATGTACACATATCGCTTTATATATTAAGTAAAAGGAACAACAGCCCTAACAAAAAAGAATCTAAGAGGTGCTTCTTGAAGTTTATATTAAAGTGCTTCTTTTCACTATGCTTCACGTTGTAGTTTACTCCATGGACTAGTCTATCATATACCATGCTCATTGGCTTATCCTAATTAGGCTGTATACTTGCCCCGTTGTGCTTATCCAGCCTCTACAACTAAATTATGAAGACTTCTTTCTGGATAGTGATACTGGTGATGGAAGATGCTCAGCCTCACATATATATAGCGAAAAAGAGACTTGACGTCCAGAGTGTTTTGTTGTAAAAAAATTACGGCACATGGCTTTTCAAAAATAAACAATTTGTATTTGGACCATCCCGAAAATTGCAGTGTATAAGAAGCACAGACATTATAAAATCACATATTTGTTGTACTATGAATTTCACAAAAATAGAAAGATTGAAATATTAAAATACACTCCAGTTGCACTACCTAGGAGAAACTTTTCCGAACAGTAGGCAAAGATAATACAGATGCAGACACCATCAATGAAATCATTTAGGTGGTAACTTAGAAAAATAATATGCACTCACTAAAGCACTGAGCAAACTGTGAAATTACGTGTGGAGGATTATGTGACCATGCTGGCTCCTCATCTAGCTTCTTTCTGTGCCAATTACTTTCATCTTCATCAGCCTGAATTCATACGTTCTGTGAGGTAAAATTAGAATAGAAGTGCATTCTGCTTTACTATAAATTGCTAATGGAAGTAAATGACACAACTAAATGAAAACATGACAGAATTCAACCATCTACTTTGGCTATCAAACTCTGATTTCAGCAGAAAGTTGCAAGTTAATGCTCTTAAAGTCAACCTGTACAATTTGGGATGACAATTCAATCATCTAACCTAAGATCTATATCTTATACAATCTAATAGAATGATAAGTTGTTCTACAGTCAAAGTAGAACAAAAGTTTTAAGCACAGGACTTCAAGATCAAATCTTGCCTGATGAAATCTATACTTCAATTCCACATGGCCAAAGGATTCAAGAATGGCAGTGTGAACTGATGAAACCTATAATTCAGTCCTATCAACTATGCCTCACATTCATTAAAGGAAACTACTACACTTCAATCCCAAACTAGTTGGGGTGCGCTAATACAAATCATCAAAATCCATTTCATTCAATTTGACCCGTTTCACTCCACTATGTTTGCACTTAACCAAGCTATAAACAACCAAACTTTCAGAAAACTGAAATGATGCCAAGAAAAAGAACAAGAAGAAAGAGGAAGCATTGTAGATATCAAGATCAAATCTTTCCTAAGATAACCAAAACAACTAACACACTGCCAACGGAATTCAAGAATGGCAGTGTGAACTGATAAAGCCTATCATTCAGTCTCATCAACCTGTTTTGTTCAACTACACTTGCATTCATTAATGAAAACCACTACATCTCAATCCCAAATTAGTCGGGTATACAAATACAAATCATCAACATCCCTTTTTGCTCAATTTGGCCAGTTCTGTTCAACTATACTTGCATAAATAAAGCCAAGCTACTAAATAGCCAAACGTTCAACCAAATACAAGGATTCTAAGAACATGAACTAGAAGAATGAGGATAAAAGAAGCTTACTTTGTAGTAGGAGGCACAAGAAAGAATGCATTGGCTACGCCTTAATCTCATTAGAAAGAAAAATTGTTGGGAGATCAAAAATTTTCCCAAAGTTTCAAACAGAAACAAAAAAAGGTTAAAGAAGAATGATAATAAACAGTTGTTCAAATAATTACACTAACCCATGCTTCCTTCTTATATTTTCAAACTATCATCATTTCAATTCTCACTCTTTACTTCCAACCACCAAAATTATGTAACCCCAAAAAGGGGAAATAAAGGAGAAATGTGGGATAATTACAAACAAATTAGAGATTAACACCACAATCAAAGGGAACTTTTGTTTAAGTGCCTTCATTACAGGTGCACAATTATGGAAAAAGTTGTTCTCAAAGGTAATCTAGATACTTCCTCTCTTTTTTTTACATCCAACAAATAACATCATTACATACGACAAAAAGAATATAAAGTTTGCAAATTGCATGCACATACACAACAAGAAAAAGTGGGCACCACCTTTAATTAGCATATAATAAGAGAAGTTTCTGTTCTTGTTTCAACAGTTCTGGGTAATGATGACACCCAAAAAAAAAGACAAAGTTCGCAAATTTACAGCATACATATAAAAAAAATGTACCACCCTTTATATATTAAGAGAAATATCAAATATCTGTTCTTGATTCAAACCCAAAAAAAGAGACAAAGTTTGCACATTTACAGCATACATTTGTGTAATTAGAGAAATTTGTGTTCTTGATTCAACTGTCCTGTGTAAGGGTGAAAACCCAAAAAAGACATAAAGTTTGCATCTTTACAGCATCCATGCAAAATAAAAGGTATCACCCTTTATATAATAAAAGAAATTTTTGTTCTTGAATCAATGGGAAATAATGAAAACCCCAAAAAGACATAAAGTTTGCACCTTTGGAGCTCACATAAAAAAAAAGGGGGCATGTACCTTTTATGGCATAGATAAAGGTAAATCCATGTTCTTGATTCAACTGTTGATGGCAGACAGCAGAAGTGATGGAGAAGAAGGGGGACATCAAAGGAGAAATCAAGAAACACATTTTTGGCTTCCATAGCCAGACATGTTGCTAAAACATCGCCTAATTTATAGCTATTTTTGCAGATTAATTTACAATTTGCAGATGCTAAAGACACTTTTGCTAATCAAAGACTTGCCTTTAAAAAAAATGAAAAAAAATAATATAAATCATTCTTTTAAAAATCATTTAAATTAATTGAATGAGTTTATAGGTATCAATAGTTGTGACTTGTGTCTTGATTTTCTAAAATTAAGTGTTTTTTTTTATGTTATTCTTAATTGAGTGATTACGTGATTATCTCGCGTTATAAGGTAATTTTTAATGTATGTACAAGTATGATTAAAGTTACCAATTGCTCTTCAAAAAAAATTTCATTGTATTTGTAGAATGTATTTTGGTAAGTATATATATTATTTTAGAAACTATGCAATGTATGTGATTTTTAATATACTAAATCAACCATTGTACTAATACACTATATTCAAAATTATTTATTTTACACCCATCAAATGATCCCTTAGTACTTTTAGTTTAGAACTTATATTTATATTTAAAATTTTATTTAAATATATAAATAATTAATCAAAAATGACTTAAAATATCTTCGAACTATTGAAAATAATACAAAATTATCATTTATCCACCAATGAAAATTCTTGATGCTTATGAAGATGGACTCTAGAGAAAAAAAAAAAGAAGAAACAAAAGTGAGTCATCATTGAACAAAAAACAGATCATCCAATGGTGATGTAATTGGTTCTTCCAATACTTATGGGGCGGGTCTAATTAGAAATGAATGGATTTCTTAATTGATTTTATTTATTTAAAATGTGACTAATAGAGAATTGTCACGTATTTAAAGATTATTTAATTGAATGGTTGTTAAAAAATGGTCAATGTTGAACCCAAAGTTGGATGTGAAGAGTATTTGAGAGCTAATAGGTAGATGAAAGGTAATTTTATACAATTTTCAGTAGTTCAAGAATATTTTAGATCATTTTTTGATAATTAATTAAACACCTAAATAAATTATTTTAAAAAATCAACACATTTTATATTTAAGAATGTGATTTGTTAAGACCAGACTTCTCATAATCATAGCTAAAGTTTGATTACAAACTGCAAATATTTCTTCCTTTCTAAAATAAGTGTTGTTTTAACTGAAAAAAATTGCCCAAATTAATTATCGGAACAGAAATTCAACACGAAATATTAGGTAACTCTTCTTTCGTCCCAATTTATAGGGCATAGTTGAGATTTTGAAAGTCAATCAAATTTTTTTCATTGAAATTTCTTTATATATTTTAAAATTTTAATTTATTAATTATTACGATTTATAATACTTGTTATATAATTTTCAAACGTATAAATTTTATTTTTAAAAAATTGAAGTTTTGATGTCCAAATTTATGGTAAAAATATAAAAATTTGACTATCAAAATTCTAATTACGCTACATACATGGGAACATAAAAAATATTTCCAATTATATTTTTACTAGACATCAGAGCCCGTACTAGCATGGGCCCAATATGTATCATTTTTTGTTTCAATTTATGTGACAAAGACAAAATTAAAGAGTTAATCAAACTTTAATATTAATTTAAAATAGTTTAAATTTTTAATTATTGTTAACTATGGTAAAAAAAAAAATTATGTCTTTTGACATTCTAAATTGCTAATTATTGTTGTATGATTTGTAATATCTTTTACGCAATTTTGAAATAATAAAGGTTATTTCTTCTTTCTCAATTTATGTGGTACTAATAAAATTTCGAGATTCAATCAATTTTTTTGTCTTTAAAATATTCTATTGTTAATTATTGTAAATTATTGTACTTTCTAAGTAATTTTCAAATAATATATATTATTTCATTTGTCCAATTTATGTGTCACCGATAAAATTTGAAGAGTTAATCAGATCTTTTACATATTTTTATATCTTTTGAATATTTAAGTAAATAATTATTGTGATTTATAATATTTTATACAATTATTTTAAAAAAATTAAACAACAAACAAAACGAATTCATCATAGGAAAATTACCAAAGCATCCTTGAATACATCAATAATGGGTCTCACTTTTTGTTTTAAAAAATATGCATATTGGGAGGATATTTTTGTCCAAAGTGGAAATAGAATAGGTATAAAACATTAAAGTCTTTTAAAATTTTAAATTGTTAATTCTTATTGTATGATTTGTAATATTTTTACACCATTTTCAAATAATAGAGGTCATTTCTTCTTTCTCAATTTATGTAGTACTAAATTTTTTTTGAGATTCAATCAAATTTTTTTGTCTTTGAAATATTTCTAGATGTTGATTACTGTAATTTATAGTACTTTCTAAGAAATTTTCAAATATATATTATATCATTTGTCCTAATTTATATGTCACCGGTAAAATTTGAAGAGTCAATCAGATCTTTTATATATTTTTATATCTTTTAAATATATAAGTAATTAATTAGCGTGATTCATAATATTTTATACAATTATTTAGTATAGTAAAATAAAGTTAAAAGAAACAAACAAAACGAATTCATCATAGGAAATTACCAAAGCATCCTTCAATACATCAATAATGGGTCCGACTTTTTGTTTTTAAGAAATTGCACATTCGAAGGATATTAATGGGTCCGACTTCAAGTATCAATTAATGTTTTTTCTCAAAATCTAATTTACTTTCGTAAATAAAATTTTTTTCTCAAAATCTAATTTACTTTCGTAAATAATGTTTTTTCTCAAAATCTAATTTACTTTCGTAAACTATGTGTCGGATCAAATCAGATTAACAAATTCAAAAGGAATGAATAATAAATAGTTCATACAATGACATATTTATTATTTAACTAAATAATAAATATGTAACTAAAAATCTTGTTAGCTTTTGGTTGAAAGCTAACAAGATAGTTACAACATAACTAAATAGTTTATATATATTTGCATTGTGGCTTATTATATATTACTAGATAAGTATTGCCCGTGCTAAGCACGGGCCCAACGTGTAGTCTTATTTGTGATATAAAATTGATTAATATAAATGAGACAATCACATATAAACACCATTATATATAAAGTAAATAAAAATACTATTATCTTGAACAAAATATAGTAGTCAAACGTGTTATCTATATATTTTGTGAATGCCTTTCTATTGAATGTTTGTTTTCAAAGTGAAATATTTATGTAGTTGAACATTATACATATGGGAGTACTAATTACATTTGTATATAACTATTTATAAATCAATTACTAATAGATATACATCAAAATTGATCAAGTACAACCTCAAATTATTCGAGGTCAATTTTGTCTCATTCATACTAAAGGTTTTTAAATAATTATTTTTTAGAAGCAACTTTCGTAATTTAGCGCGGAGTTCTGTTGATTTATTTATTGTGATATAGCTACAAATACTACTATTACTACTACAATTCAAATATTAACTCTGTTAGTGGCTTTAAAATTATGTAAAACAAAATATACTGGCATTATGGAACAAAAGATTGTGTCATATTTGTGGAAGTATGAGTCTTCACATCAAAGGGTCCTAAGGCCTGCAATCTGCACAGTTATATCTGTTAGTGACTTTAAAATCACGTAAAACAGAATACACTGGCATTATTTCGTTGCAATTCAAATGACCCTACGACATAATTTGTTACTACGTAGTTGAATGTAGTTAGTTGATATACTTCCTATGATATATCAAAGAGATGAGGCCATGTTGGTTGAGGAACAAATTCAAGTAGCAAGTTTATAGAGAGCGCATCCATACATTAACCCTCATTATCAACTCAACTAATTTAAATAATAAAATCAAATTCGGAGAAGCAAAATAAGTAGCTTCTAGTTGTAGAGCATCAAAGAGAGACTACAGTTATTTCCGTATTATCAAGAATCCCTGCTGCATCAGTTGCTGATTTGATGAATTTTTTCTAATATCATTTGAAAAATGTAGATTGGAGTCTCTAAAATGTATCAAAAGTTTTAATAATTGTTGCCCCTTAAACATAATAATGACAAATTTCAACTAAGTTCTTGACTAAGATTCTGTCTTCTTCATAGTCAAGAGTGCATTAAAACTGTCCTTCCAAATAGATCGTTGTGGCATGAACCAAGTGAAGTTAAGCGGAGTCTGCTAGGATAGAAGATTACATTTAAGAAATTATACAAGCAGTAAACTAACAATGAACGTAAAAAAAATGCCAACATGACCAGAATAGACACATTATTGATAACTGGGCATTATTCTATATAGCCCATAGTAATTATCCTAAAAGAAAAAACATCAATAAGCAGTGGATCAAATGAATATTAAAATCTAAAATTAGGTAACAACGAAAACTTACTGATAAGAGCAAAGGAGTTCAGAAGAGATCAATTATTATTATTTTTTGCACGAAAAGTAGAAATAGGGAACAACAGAGAAAATGAGTTAAATCTGAAGTGTCGTCATGGAGAAACTACTCGGGCAAGAAAGATGTTGAAGAGAAAGGAACACGATAGACCATAGTTGCCTAGATGTTTCTATATGTTTAAAGGTGGATAAAATATCTTAATTGTCAGAGTATATTAGCTGTAAAATTACGATGCTAAAAATAGCATGTAACATACAATAACCAATAGATTACACTACTTATCTTGTGCAGTGAATTGATGTTGGAAGGGCTGCAATATTGAATCGTCCTTCTGAGTCCAAATGGTGGAGTTGGAGGCATTGCAGCCTTGCGTAACCACGTATCAATTAAATTTCATATTTTTGTTGCCGCTGACAGCAATGGCATTGAAAGAGGTCGTTCCTAAGTGTTCTTGAAAGTTGAAGGAGAAGAACTGAAAAAATATTTTTTCTCAAAATGTCAGGTCTAGCTCCATAAGAGCAATCATTACTGCAACTTACAGTTCTATTTCATAAAACGTTATTGTGAACATCTCTTAACTGGAGAAATCATTTGAAGTCTCGTTTCTTTATCCAGCAAAAAGTGAGATTCGCTTAATACAAATAACAATGCACAAATAGAACTACCTTTATAATTAAACATGGTAAGCAAAATCAAATATGACGAAGTAGAAAATAAGACATGATATGGTACACCACCAACCCACAGGAACTTTTAATATAAAAAGAGACCCTACTCTCCAAAGAAAGGATCAACATCTATGCCCATGCCACAATTTCTTATCGAACAAATGCTCAACCAACTTTATACTTCATTTCGAAACAAAATAAAGAGAGAGCATCCCCTTCAATTTAAATTTTTTTCTTAAAAAAATAAAAACGTTAGCTTCCCCTTCATTTTTTTTTCTCATCTACCAATTCATTTTCTGCTTTTACTTCCTCAAAGGATTAAGACAGAAATATTACAAGAAGAAAATTATCTAGAGTCCATTCTCCAGGAGATCACAAAATCCTACCAAAAACATAGTTTAGGATTACAAACCAATTGATGCAGAGCCTGAGAAAGTACTTACCTGAAATGAAGTCAAACAATGAACAACTCTAATTGCTCGAGATACAAGCATAAATGAAAACTGTTACAAGGTAATAGAGTTCCCAAGTGACCACCAAACAAATATGTGAAAGTAACGATGAATAAATGAAAAAATGAATAGCAAGTGTGAAGAGAGGAAAAGAAAACGAAGCCATTAGATTTAGTATTTACCTTGCCTCCTCCAAAGAATATATATGTAGCTCATACATAACCCCAAGAAGTTTTATGTCTAAAAGTCCAAATTTCTAAATATATGTTTAATAGAATCCCTTGGAGACTAACTCATCCAGTCAAAATTCAATTCCACTCCTCATTTGGACGGATTTTATTAAATTCTACATTCCCAGTTTGAAACAAATGAAGTAAGCACATTCACCATTCAAGCAGAGAAACTCGGTAGCAGACTTTCAACTTACTTGTTGCTGGTGAGTTCCATATACTGGATAAGCCCCATAGGCGGAAGTATACATCCCTGAATCGTATGGTGGTGGGAATGCATAGAAATGCCCTACATAGTATGGCCTAGTCCACTGTTCCCAAAATTAGATCGCGACTGCATAGATAGAGACACAATGAAGAATTTGTCATATAATAGCTTAGTTGGTGCCAGGCGCAAGTTATCTGAGAGTATAACAGTTTAGTTGGTGTCAGATGCATTTTATCTGAGGTCATTTATCAATACCGTCCCAACCACCAATAGTTATTTCACAACCAATGGTTCTCCATATAAATTGCTTATATATACGAAGGTCATTTATCAATACCGTCCCAACCACCAATAGTTATTTCACAACCAATGGTTCTCCATATAAATTGCTTATATATACGAATGTTATTTCACTGTGTCAATTGATGAAGGCTCTTTTTCTTTTATTATTAATAGATACTCCCACTTCTTCTACCAATAAGCATAACTTAGAGTTTCTTTAATCAAGCAAATGTTGGATACAAGAAAACCTATTGAGACATGTCAAATTGTCGATCAGGTTGCCCTCCCAGCAAGCTTGATATCGCGGCACAACACAGGGTCCTCCTTACAACTCTTTTAGACACAAATGGCTAGCCAGTGGTCATAACTGTTGAAGTTGCACCATCATGACAAAATTGTCCATGAAATTTAGAAGCAGCCTCCATGTTAGGCAGAATTCATGAAAGACAGTTAAATAGTTGTTGCCCTTCAAGGCATATCAAGACTTCAAAGCTTTGAAACAATAGAAATTATCTCACCTACAAAGCACAACAACATTTTTCAGCATCAAGCGGCGCACATGGATCATTAACATCATAATGCCATACTCCGAGTTTCACAGTACAAGGCAATTTGACAGTCGGAGCTGCAATCAGAGAAGTAGTTATCTCTGACTGGAACCGACTCATAAAAGGTTGAGAATCGCTCTCACCATTTACAATGTTAATGGGAACAACACTATCACCAAATCTAGCAATAAGTATTGCTCTAGAGCATGAAGAATGGTGCCGAGAATCATATCTTTCAGACCTTGGATGATTCCTGTTTGAAATGACTGATGGAACTGTAGGAGGATGTTCTACTTCACCATAAGCTGAATAATTAATGCAGAAATTTTTTTTTATCATCATAGAACATGCTACAATGTGCAGATCAAAGACATCTTTAGTTTATCTCTCCAAAATTCTACATACCCCAATTAAGACTTCTAACTTTCATATATTTAATTTTTCCAATCAATCTGATTTCTAACAACCTATCTATGAACCATCATTTTAGTAGAAATATTCCTATATGTGATAATAATTAAATTTGAAGAGAACTTAAAAAACAAAAAAAGAACAACAAAGGGAAAAGAAACAGAAAATTTAGGTAAAAACTAAAGAGAAACATACCTGCATTTGTAAATTAATCGAAATGATGAAGAGAAGCAAGACAAAGCCGCTTGGAGTGGAAAAGTGATGGGAGTGTAATTGATCATCAACCATGAAATTGGGGAGTGGGGAGACAGTACAATAACAATATCATCTATCAAGTTCAGTTGTAAAATAGAACTGAAAAGGAATCTAAGCAAAAAAAAAAACCCTCAAATTGGAACACCCAACAGTGAAAAGGAAGAGATATGAAAGAACAGTCTTTGAAAGCCTTGAGATTGAGAACAGAAAATGCTTAGAGCAAAGATTGAGATAACTGACCTGTAATCCAACATCATATGAGAGGAGTCTTTTTGAGTCGATGATTTTCTCTGGAACTCTCTACCATGGAAAGGCGCCATGGAATATAAAGAGTCCCTGCTTTCTAGAAATTTCATTACTCAGGTCGGTTTAACTATCTTGATAACTTAATTACTATTTTGCCCTTCCTTGAAGTCAGATTTTCTAATATGCCCTTGGTCGTCTTGGTCGGCTTCGCTTTTCTATATAGTAGAAAATATATATAGATATTAAAAATAACCATATTTAATAAATAGGAATATGGAGTACTATAATAGTCAATAAAAGTAATCTAGGAAGCTACATAGTTTATTTGTCAAATAATGTAAGCTACTAAGTTTAGACTCCCTCACTGCAAAGAGACAAGCAATCATGTGAAAAATATGGTGTGCACTGTGCAGGATGATTTTGAACACCTCAAAATGAATTAAATTAATAAATTTAATTCATCTAAATATTGTTTGAATTGAAATAATAATACACATATCTTGTTTTTTTAATCATTAAAAAATGTGGTAAGATGAATAAGATATATCTCATTATTCTTAATCTGAGATTTAAGATTCCGTCCTTGGAATGAAAAAAAAATTAATAGCTAGGAGCACTTTCCCATTTAAATAGTCTTATGTGGTGCGAATCTAAATTAGTTAAGCTCACAATTTTCAAATATTATATAGTATTTTTATTTTCTTACTTATTACGTTTCATTTACGAGAGTCAATTGACTAATCTCTGAAGTTAAATTGAATAAGATTGATTTAATAATTTAAATATAGATATTAAAAAATATATACAAAAATACTATAAGTTAAAATCATTTTCATATTAATATTAAAAAACATATCTTAAAATGTTAAAAAAATTACCTATAAAAAACGAAACATGACAAATATAAATGATAAAAATAAGTTATAGCAAATAAATTCCACTTTATTTAATGTAATGTGTCCCCACAACACACATTTGACTTATCAATTTGATTCTCTTTATATATGCAAAATCCCATCACACCTTCCAATCACACAAAAAATGGAGAAAATTCATCACAATTATGTGAATGTAAGAGGACTCAAGCTTCACTTTGCAGAAATTGGAACAGGTCCTAATTAATATTCCATAATTTTATTTTATTTTATTTTATTTTTATCAAAAATTGGTTCTGAAATTAAAATATTTTACATTTATATAGGTCCTGTAGTAGTATTTCTACATGGATTCCCTGAGATATGGTACTCATGGAGGCATCAAATGATAGCAGTGGCAGATGCAGGATTTCGAGCCATAGCTCCTGATTTTAGAGGCTATGGTTTGTCAGAGTTGCCTACATATCCCGAGTTAACGACATTCAAGGACCTTGTTGATGATTTACTTGATATGATTGATTCATTAGACATCCATAAGGTGAAATTACATGATTTTCACTAAGATCGTTTATCGATCTCCTGACTCTTCCTTTTAACTCCTTGTTTCGTAAATCGATCACTTATATTGTTCTACTATATATATTTTTATGTAGGTATTTCTTGTGGGGAAGGATTTTGGAGCTAGAGTAGTTTTCCATTTTGCACTCCTACACCCTAATAGAGTTTTAGCACTTGCAACACTTGGTGTCCCATTCCTTCTCACTGGTCCAGGAACATTTCCTCAAGATCTCCTTCCAAAAGGTTTCTATGTGTTGAGATGGCAGGTAAGAATGTGTGTGTTTGATACGATGAAAGTCATTTTTAGGAAATTATTTTGTGTTCATAGATGGTAGGTGTTAGTAGTTTTGGGTAGTGGTGGAAGAAGAAAGGTTGAGGTTGATGTGGTGAGTTGACATGTCATATATGGACCAATAGTATAACACTAATGAATATAAATTAGGGGGTTGGGGGGGGGGAGGGGAATAGACCAGACGTAACACCGTTAATTTTAGTATTCCATCTGTCTCAATTTATATGACATATTTTAAAATTTGAGATTCAAACAAATTTATTTTTATTGTGACTTTAGTTTACCAATATATAAATTTCATTTCAAAAAAATTGAAGATTTCATGCGCAAATTCTCGGGTCAAACTTAAACTGGTTAACTCTCGAAAAATGAAATGTGTCACATAAATTGGGACGGAGGGAATAGTATTTATATAGTATCTTATTCTTCAATTTTTACTATTGCATGTTGCCTCTTTGCATTGTTCATCTTGCTATTTTGTTATCGTTTTTTTTATTCTTTTAATCCTGCTTTGATTTGGACTTCTTTTGAGTTGAGGCAAAGGATGGTTGCTTCCAAGCTCACCTTTCGGTTGTCATCATTCGATCACTTGCTTTTTTACTAAGTGATTTGCTATGCTTAGGGAACTTTGGATTTTAGCACCCAAAAAATCTATTTGTGCAAACAATGTAGACCTGTATTCGGAACTTCCTCTGCCAAAAACCTCTATACTCCACAACTGAGGGATAAGATTTGTGTACATCTTACCCTCCTTAAATTCCACTAGTGGGATTAAACCGCGTATGCTGTTGTATGGACTGATATAACATTAAACTATTTCAGTAGTAGAGGAGCAAATACTGAATCGAAAATCGAATCGAACCACAAATTGAGTCAAATCGAACAAAAAACACGACTAGTGGTTTGGTTTGACTTGATTTGGTATTGCAAAAAAAAAACCCCGACTATATTTGGATTGGTTTGGTTTTAACTAAAAAAAAACAACCCGAGACCAAACCAACCCGACATTATATATGTAATTTTAAAATTTTATTTTATACATAAAAATATTTACATTGATATAATTTTGAAAATATTTCTTATACTATTTCATAGTTTTTAACTTTTAATATATTATTTCAAGTTTAAAACTTAGAATTCGAAATGGTCCAATAAAGATTATAGTTCATAGATGTTGATAATTATAATAATAAAACTTAAATCAAAATCAAATTAATATTAATGCAAAAAGAAAATCAATTCAACACTAAAAATGACAATAATATTGAATATTTGTTCTTTAGTTTTACATTGGTTTAGACAATTAAAATACATAATCTAATTTTAATTTTCCTTAAATATTTAGTAATGTAACTAATACTTATTAAACTCATTTTAGCATGATTTAATACTTTTAAATTATAATCATTTTCATTATGACTTTGCAATATTTATTTATATGATGATTTCATTATTATTTTTTATTGAATATTTTAGTGTCATCACTCATCTCATATTTTGTGTTATTTTCTTAAGAAACACCTTAGATAGTTATATTTTGGTTGGACTAAAGAAATATTTGGAACACAAGTTAATTATATGTTTGTAAACTTTACCGAAAAAATCCAAATTTTATTAGTTTGGTTTGGTTTATAAATTTAAAATTTTTTATACAAATGATTTGATTTGATATTCGAAAAACCCGAACCAACCCGGTCATGTACACCCCTACTTCATATTACTAGCTTTGTCTAACACTTGCACATTTTATTAGTCGTTATGCTAAAGTCCAAAATCCATAAAGTTGAAATCTGGCTTCACCTCGCCTATGTTTCGCAGGAACCAGGGCGAGCTGAAGCGGACTTTGGGCGTTTTGATACAAAAACAGTAGTTAAAAACATTTATATATTATTCTCTGGAAGTGAATTGCCAGTAGCAAAGGATGATGAAGAAATTATGGACTTGGTTGATCCTTCTACACCATTACCTGCCTGGTTTACTGAAGAAGATCTTGCAAACTATGCATCTCTTTATGAAAACTCAGGCTTCCAGACTGCACTGCAGGTGCCTTACAGGTCAGTCACTTCTATTCAACTCTAGTTGTGGTCATATTTAGAGCGTCAGATTAGGATAGAAGATTAGTAGGTAGTTTGATGGTTTCTCACTTTTCGATAGGATTAGGCTTCGTGGTAGTCTAGAGCACCGTGTCTGTCGTAGTATAAAAAAAATATTAAGGTGGTTTTTTTTTTTTTTGGCAGGGCTTGGCTAGAAGAATATGGAGTTGAAGATATCAAAATCAAAGTTCCATCTTTGCTTGTGATGGGGGAGAAGGATTATGCCCTTAAGTTTGGTGGATTTGAGCACTTTATTTCAAGTGGAATGGTGAAAGAGTATGTACCTAATCTTGAAATCACATTCTTACCAGAAGGAAGCCATTTTGTCCAAGAGCAGTTTCCTCAACAGGTCAATCAGTTGATCATCAACTTCCTCAACAAGCTCGTTTGACGAAAATGAGTCGAAGCAATGCTTTTCCCTCTTTGAATTTGAATGCTGATCACATTTTCGACATATCTCTACTTGTATGTTGATCAATAAGCGAGGCAACGGTTTTGGATGCCTCGGTTCTACATTATGTTTCCACAGACTTTACAGCAACATTTCCTGTTATACTTCATTGAATCATTTTGAATCTGGTCTAACATGCAAATGGGATAAAAGCAAACGAAATAGAAGAGATGTAGGTGCATATCACAGAAGAGAGTTTGCTATACACGTAAGAGAAGTGCTACTATGCCCTGCTCTCTGAGTGGGATGAAGTTTTCACTCATAGGCTGGAAATCGGGCGTTTTTTGGATCTGTCATGTCTAGGAAAAGATAAGCCATACCCGCAATACCTTCAAAAAGGGAGTATGGGGTATCTCCTCCATGCATTTCTCCTTTCGCTATTAGCTTGTGAGCTCTATCAAGAAGGAAGCAGGCAAAAGCTTTGGCTCTATACAAGTACTCCACATTTCCTGTGAGCCGATACAGAGATAAGAAGGCATAAGCATTCCCGCTGATGCCATGACAAATCCCAACACGGTTAAGAAGACCGCGGTTCCATACTACCTCTGCTGCAGCTACTGCTGCATTAAGAAATTCTTCGTCTCCCAAAACCTGGCATTGGAATATTCCATGTCACTTCAAGTTACAAAATCAACTGACAGGAAGTCTTGGGCAAAGGAAACCAAAAACTATATGAACTTGAAAACACAATTTCTTCATTCCTCTTTCTTCTTAGGAATGCAGTAACGCATTAATGCTCATTGAAAACCCAATTTGTTTCAAATGCAATGAAGAACACGCTAAAAATTGTCCAGGAATAACAAGGTAAGTTCAATGCAGAATTCCATAGATCGCGACCTCCTTGAGCTACTTTAACTTAGTTACAATATATTGAAATCAAGACAGGGTGAAAACAGTTGAAAGTAAACTTATGATGTTAAAAACCATGTCAGTTACCATATAAAAAAAGTTTGAAATTCGTCATTGTAAGAGATGCTAGAACCTCTTACATCTCAAGAGCATAAAAACAAAGAAAAAACTCGAGGGAGTTCTATGTAATGACTCGAACGCCCTCAATTAGTTAAGGAAATGATGAATCTTCGATCAGAAAGATGTCATACATAATAGCATGTGAGGCAAATATAATTAAAGGGGTTATTACCTCAGCTGCCTTGACAAGTGTTAGCACAATCCCAGGAGCTCCATGGCACCAATGCACGAGTAAATCTCTCCTCCTATCATTTTCACTTGCAGGGTAATTTCCACTGGGAAACCGATTCTTAACCATGTACTTTAAAGTCCCTTTGACATCTTCATAATCATCGGGTTTCAGTTCAAAGTCCATCAGAACATGCATAATTCCAGCCAATCCATGAGCTGCACCCCAGTACATCTCACCATACCATTCATGCATCAATGGGCTTCTGCCCTTCCCGCCCAATTTTCTTCCATTCTTGATGATTTCATTGATCACAGCAGCCTTAGACACAATCAAGAAAGGGTAAGTTTGGATTGGATACCACAACCGCCTGAGTAATGCCTGCTTAGATTACAGAACTTATTGTTGCACTTACAGTGTAGGTGGAAGGAATTGTTCCTTGGCCAATATGCTTATTTATAAATAGAAAGGCCCAGAGGTATCCAGCTCTACCATACAGCAATTCATCAGGAAGATCTTTGGTTAATTTTATCTGCTCTTAGAACAAAATGTGTATCTTGTAAGCTATCATGTAAAGGAAAATAGAACAGAAGCTTGTATAAAACAAACCTTCAATATGAAAGTCTAGCTATAAGCTTCCGTTTTGTTTTCCTATCACGTAAGGGAAAACACAGACGGAAGTTTATATAAAACAAACCTTCAATATGAAAGTCTAACTATAAGCTATCAAAACCAAACCTCTTTAAATTGAGATACATAGTAGAAAACCAATTGATCATCACCCATGTACTTGGCAACGACGGCACCTAGTGCACAAACCCCAGCTCTCCCACATAGGAACGTCACATCCCTATAATTCATTGATCAAATTAACACAATAATCAACCCAAAAAAAAGGCCATTTTGTTTATCCGGTTGCCATTTGAAACTTTAAATTGAAAAGCCAGGAAGTCATCACTTCCCTCAAGATCATTTTATCCAAAGTAACACAAAACATATACTAGAAAAGTCCATTTTCCTCATATTGCTGCCAATTGAAGCTTTACATTGAAAACCCCATAAAGGGATGCCAATAATTAAAACTCATGGATCCAATTAACACATAAAATCAACCAAAAAAATGCCCAATTTCTTATCTTGACGCCATTTGAAACTTTAAATTGGAAACCAAGAAAGGCGTGCGAGATATTGATCAAAGTAACACAAAAAATCAACAAAAAGAAGTTCATTTTGCAGATGTATCGTCAGTGGAAACTTTAAATAAACCACACTGCATATAACATAGAAAGGATAAGACTTTCCCCAGATCAAGCGCAAACCTTGAGTGTCGAGAAGCAGAGTCACAATCCTTCACAATCTGAGAGGAAACAGCAAGGTCATTCGTGTTCTTCGTCACCTGATAGGCCTTGAAGAGCAAAAAAGCAGTCCCAAGGGTTCCACAATATAGTGTAAAATCTGGAACCTGTTGCTTTGTTAGTCCCCATGTCTCCACCACTATCTGTTAGCAACCGCACCAGACACCAATTCATCAAAAACAACAATTATACCTCAATCTCAAACTAGCTAAAATCAATCATATTAGACTCATGGCATTCTGCTATTTATAGCCTGTTTGACCAAGCTTCCAAAATCTACTTAATTGAAAAAAGTAATTTATTTAATCAAAAGTCTTTTCCAAAAAAAGTACTTTCGAAGAGTAACCGTTTATGTTTGGCTAATCAATTTGAGAAACACTTCTACCAATATTAGAGCAACAAGTTCTTCTTGTCCAAGTTTCCAATAGTACACGAAAAAACTAATTTTTTAGCTTCCGAAAAACATATTTTGCTACTCCGCCCTCTAGAATTATTATTTTTTTGCTTAAAAGCTTGGCCAAATAACTAAATTCTCTAAATCAAACATTTTATTTTTTTTCACTTTTACCTTTCTAGAAGCTTGATCAAATAGACTATTAATAAGAGTCAACCATCAAAAACACATCAGAACTATCACTTTTTTCACGAGCTTCATACCTCAATCATAATTTGCTCTATTTTCCTACGTGAACTATGAAAAAGTGAAACTCGCAAAAAAAATGATATTTTAACAATTATGACTATGAATAATCTATCATATAAGGAAAGAATATCAAGTTGCTTACAGTTTCTTTGAGATCGAGAGCTGCGCGTTTGAACTTTTCGGATAGAATGTGGTATGGTGTTGAGAGAAGCTTCAACAGTGATTCATTCGTTCCTTGCGGAATTGGATGTTGTTCTTCTTCTATCGCCGGATTCTCTGCAACAAAATCCGGTATTACATTTGGGTAAAACCGATCCGCCATTTCTGCAATTCGACTGAAAATCGAAGAAATTTTCAGAGAGACGCTATACTAGGCTGAGTAGTCAACGACAGAACGACGTCGTAATTGGAAATATTTTTTTATAAAAATATTCTCAAATTCAACTTGATTTCCAAGAATTTTATGGCCAAACATGTTTACTCTTATTTTTTTAAGTGTCTTGAGGTGGCAATGGGTTTTCTAAAGAGGGTGGAATATAAAATCTAATCTCCGCAAAATATATAGTTGAAATGTTCATTCTTTCACCTACAATAACAACAATAATAACAAGATTCAAGAAGAATGTTGTTCAACTTTTATCTCTATCTTATTTCACGGGGTATGTTCTTATTGATTTATATACTATTTTTTTAATATGTTAGGGGCATTTTAAACCCTTATTTTAAAGTTATCATAGATGTAGACTTAAAAGTTAAATTCCATTAGCACAAAAGGCATTGCTAAAAGCCATAAATATAATTCATAAAGAGAGCAAACAACAGTTCCATAGTTCATCATACAAACTCTTCTTTACACCAAAAGTAAAATAAAGGCAAACAATTCATCTTAAATCTTCTGGATAGTATTGCCAATATCTTCGAAACATCTCAAGATTCTTTCCTTCCTTATGTTAGAGATAGAATGGTGAACCGTAGGTGTGTACTTTGAACCTCAATACTCTCGTGCTCGAAGTATGCTTGAAAAATGCATAGCCATTCGAAGAGGTACCTGGAAAATGCATAGAGCAAAGGGAACATACAAGTATTTACTTGCACCAACATTTATATTGTCCATGAGATCAGCTTCAAAGGCAGAAGTTGATTCGATGATGAACAAACCCAGAATTCTTGTGGTTCCTGCATTGATTGATCGTGTCATTGTATAGATAATGTAAATTTGTCCCTCACCCCTTTATCGATGACAAGGAAACATGGGAAAGCAAACAATCAAGCATATAAACCGTACAGCCCAGGTCGTTCATATCATACATACAAGGCACACTTTACTCAAACATGGTCACTGCAAGCATTTTACACATATAACTAGCAAGTTTCACTTCGACACATTCACAAGAGTTATAACAAGTCATGTATGACTTATGAAGGCTTACCTTAGTCACTATTTATCTAATTATCTTCTCGGGATAATTTTGTGTCTTTCCGTGAAATATGCTTGTTCCAACACATACACGGCAAAGGATAACATAACTACTTCACTTTAAGCATTTTAACAAACACATGCACTAGTTTGTACGCAAACCAATTCAAGGATTGTGTCTCGGTAACCTCAATGCTACCTTAGTAAAAGTGATGTTACGAGGTCAAGAATGCACTCAACGCAATCAATCTACATCACCAATAACATAACAACATCTTGTCCATCTGTAATGAAGAGACGGGGAAGAATCTCTTGTTAACACAAATGGGAAACTTTAATTTCTTTTTTCATTACTTTTCATAGGAGCTAGACACATGTCTTAGGTCAGTTTTCGGGCTAACCAGTATGATAATTTTTCTCTATGAAAACATATTGGGAAGGGCAGTTATACTGTATATGTGGGTGTGTGGGTGGGTGAGTGGGTATAAGGCTAATCATCCTTGACGGGAAGCATTGCTTAACCCCAGTTCCTGAAGAGGGAAAAACACACCAAAAACATACAACAGAAAAACTTGCAGCACTTAAATTTCAAGTAATCAACCTAAAACCACTTTCACAAACAAGCTCCATTTTGTACTAAGATATCCAATTTTGTTGTATACTCAACCGAATTACTCTATTAATCTTCATAAAGCTCACGGCAAGATAACCAGCGCACACTTTATTAATGCATTCAACCAGCTACTTCCTATTTGGCATTGAGGATTGTGTATCGACATGATATGAATTGTGCGGGAAGATAGAACTTAATTGAGCATGATAACAATAATATTTCAATGTTGCTGAAGTACCAAGACTCTTACATGATAAGGAAGAACGCAAAGGAACACAATGACAAAGATACAATGTGATCACTAAATATGAGAACATGGATACAAGACAATCAGAAAGATTTTTACCCTCTTTTAATTTCTCTGCCCCCACAATGTCACCTGTCATCACATCACTTCATATGAGGTGAAGCAAGGCTCTCAAAGTAGGTCGTAGCTTGAGCTTGACGAAAATAATCACCAGATGAGTAAACGTCAAGTCGCTTGTATGAACCATCCCTTGAATTATACAGTGCTAGCTCTTCCCCAAGCTGCAGCAGAAATTCATCACAATTCTCAGCCACGAACAATGGTAAGATATAAGCCCTACGATCAACGGGTAACGAGATGGTAACCAATTTAGTCCAGGATTCCTCAACACCATACTTCTTCATCACCCACACATCTGCCTTATTCTTTTCGTAGTTGCAACAACCGACTAAATACCCCCTCGAAACACCTAATGTCCAATAAACACCTCCATCTTCATAACTAGGCAGTGCTATTTTCCCATATCTCTCTACAGCCAGGTCCAAAGTAACAATCTCCCAAAACGAACCCGAACAATGACTATGGGACGCTTCCCAATGAAGTGCCCCATTTACAAACACACCAACCTTTCCATTTAAACTACCACTATTGAATCCCTCAATCATTTTCCAAGATTTAGCCTTTAAGCTATAAACATTAACCATATTCTCATATCTTCCCTCAATATGAAGAAAACTAAAGATCTTCACAACCTTATAATCTTCAAAAGATGCATCATAACCAAATCCATATCTAATAAAACAACCAACAGCACTACCACCACCGCCGCCGCCATTACTCCGAAGCATTGAATCAGGAAACACATTAAACTTTCCAGTACAGGGATTCAATAACATTACTGTAAACGAGTCACTAGTTAAACAAATCAACCCATTACAAGAACCCAAAATCCTAGCTGAGATAGCTAAAGATTTAGCAGGACAACTATTTCTAGCCACACCAAGGCATGAATTTTCAAACCCCATGTTGTAAAAATTGCATTTTCTACCTGAACCATAAACAGAAGCTACCACAGCAAGTTTATAATCAGTCAATTTGGGGTTCTTTAAGCAAAAATCGACATGGGTTTTGCTGAATAGAGGACTTGAGAGAAAAAAAACCAAGATTTCGAAACACACCTGAATTTCAAGAGGGATTTGACAGGTAACCTCAAGAAAATCTCAAAAATGATTTCTTGGGGAAAAATTGTTGACCCTTCAGAAGTTTGTTCCATTTTTTATGATTCAATTTGCTTATTGAATTGAATCAATAGAATCACTATTTTATTGATGCAATTGTTGTCCAAATTTCGCTTGCCGATAAGCTTATACGAGTGGCCTTTTAAGTAGTCTGATGTTGTCATGCCTGCTTGCCGATACAAGGGTATTTTTGGTATTATTAATTTGTGCGCTTTAAAATTGTCATGTGTATGTATTATCTGCGGTTTGGATAATTAGTCTAATATTTTTTACGAAAAATTACTTTAAAATGTATTTTTTTAATAAATAATTACTGATTTTAGCGATATTTTTTATCTATTACTATTTGTAGTAACATATCTGCAATATGTATTAAAATTGAATTATGTATGCAATATATATGTATTATAACTGTTTAAAATATATTATGCTTGTTTGGAAAGAAATTGACACATTGTATTATAAAGTGTATTAAAATATGTGATAAATGTATTATTTATCAATAAAACTTGTATTATATGTGTTTTATAAATTGTTCTCTATAATATGTATTATAAATGTATTAAAAGTGAACAAGTGAAAAGAAAATGTTATTGCTATAAAAGGTAAATATTTTCTTAATATAGTATATTTATGTAAGTTTCCTTTTTTTTCTTATCTATTGTATAAGTGGTTTTTAAGTAGTTGGACGTTGTTATGCCTGCTTGTCGATACGAGGGTAGTTTTTATATTAGGTAATTATTTTATATGTATTATCTTTGATTTGGTCGACCAGTTGGACACTCATCATCAACTTTACAAGTGGCTTTTGAAGGGGATGGATATTGTCATGTTTGCCTGTCGATACGAGAGAATTTTTATTTATGAATTTGAATGATTTAAAATTGTTATATGTAATGGTGTTTTTATGTGTACTTATCTAAGTAGCTGGTTGTTGTTGTGATTGCTTACCGGAGGGTACGTTTGGTATTATGAATTTGTGTGCTTTTAAAATTGTTATATGTAATGGGTTTTTTTTATATGTGTTGTCTCATGTTGGGTGGCCTGTCGAACATTCTTCGTCAGCTATAAAATGACCTATAAGCAGTTGGACGGTGTCATGTTTGTTGTCATTACGAGGGTATTTTTGGTAGATGAAATTGTATGCTTTAAACTTGTTATATGCAATTATCTTTTATATGTACTAATTCCTGCTTGGGTGGTAAGTCGAACGTCCTTCGCCAGCTATACAAATAGCATTTCAGGAGTTGAATGTTGTCATGTATGCTGCTTGTCGATACGAGGACACTTTTTATAGGCCAAATCCATCGATGGCTCCCTAAAGTTGACACCAAATTTCACTTAGACACCTTAAATGGGCGATGTTCATTTTAGACACCTCATGTAGGGGGGAGACGAGCACCGGAGATGATAAACAGTGTTTTGAGGTGGTGGGGTATTTGGAGAAGACAAATGTTTGGGGGGGGGGGGGGGGGGGGGGGGGGGGGGGGTTCTTTTATTGGTTTAAGTTTTATTTTAATTTGTAATTATTTGGTTCATGTGTCATTAATCGATTGGTTAATTTTTATTTTTACTCAAAATTAATGATTTAAAAATTACTTTTGACATAAATGACAAATGTCGTCATTTAATTTGTCACTTTACACGTGATTCGCGAGCGTAACACACACATTATATATTTTTGCTGATATAAAAAAAGTGTCCAAATGACACAACGGAACTCAACACTAAGTGTCTAAAATGAACATCGCCTACTTAAGGTGTTTAAGTGAAATGTGGTGCCAACTTTAGGAGGCTACCGATGGGTTAGGCATTTTAAAATTATTACATGTAATGATTTTTTTAGGCTTAAGTCATTGACAGCCACTCAAAGTTATCTGCACAATTCACTTGGACACCTTAACTAGAAGTTGTACCTATTGAACACATTTTGCTTACATGGCATAGAAAGTGTTTTACACAATTATTTAGCGCATGAACATATCTTCTTCAAAATGTGTTTAGCTGTGTACCTCTTTTCTTTTCCTTTCGTCTTCAACCATATCTTCTTGGAGCATTGGGGTGTTTTTTCAAAGCTCAATATATAGCAATAAATATGTTGAAATAACATGATTGTGATTGGTGACATATAACAAATCTAGTGAAACTAAGGGTGTGCATTCGGTTTTTGGTTTTGTAAAAGTGTAACCCAATCCGATCCAAAATAAATTTGGTTTGGTTTGGTTTTCCTCTATTCGGTTCGGCTTTTTTCGGTTTGGTTGTTCGGTTATGTCAATAATTAATAACATATATAACTAAAGTAATAATATTTAATCCCTTAAATATACTTTCTAATATAAATCATAAGTAAAACTTAAAACACAATACTTTATAAGTATACCTATTATAGATGTAATTCAAACATAAAATATAAACGTAATCATCATGAAAGGCAATAACCAAAAAGGGACAAAAGTGGTTAACTCCAACTTAATTCTAAGCCTAAACGTTATATATATTTAAAATCCAAAACCAAACCAAACAAAGTAATTTATTAATCCAAAACCAATCCGAAAAACCAAAAAAGCAATCCAAATAAAAATTTGGTTTGGTTATTCGGTTTAATCCGAATAGTGCACACCCCTAAGTGAAACCATTGAAGATTTTGTATTCCTATTTGAGGGCATTTTATGTATTCTATTATACATAATGAAAATCTAATTTATTTTATTTTTTATATATATATGCACTATTTAGTGATAGTTACATATAGTTAATTTAGTGAAACCATTGAATATTCTCAAATCTTATTTCCCTTCTTGTTTTCTTCTTCTTCTTTTTTCGGAGGTTGAATTCACTCATAAAATCAGTGTGTTAAAGTCGGCTTCATGAAAGCAAGAAAGGAAGCAAGTTTAGCGAACATAGAAATGGAGAGAGATGGATTTTGCTACTGGTATTGGTAGGCAACTTTTCCAATACGAGGACATTTTCAATATTTTTGGACTTGTAAACTTTAAAGCTGTTATACATAATGATTTTTCATATGTGTTATTTTCAATTTTGAGCATTTGATTGATTTTTCAAAGTCTAATAAAGCAAATAATGGGTTGAAGGAACCTAATAGTGACATATAGCTAACTTAGTGATATATTATATTGTGTGCTTTAAAATTATTATACCTAATGATTTTCATTTGTATTAGGGATCATTGAAATAAAAATTATATTAATAAAAAGAGTAAAAGTTTTTATCGACATTAATTAATTGTCATTAGATTTAATGACACTATAAGGTTTAGAGATATTTACAAAGAGTGTTAATTGCCCCTAAAAATTATATTTAGCGACAATTAAGTTATTTTCGTTAATAAAGAACTTGTTTGGATTGACTTAAAAGTTGATAAGACTTAAACCCACTTTTAAGTCATTTTTAGTTTTTGAGAGTGTTTGACAAGGTTAAAATTAACGTAAAATAAGTTTAAAATCAAAAGTACAAGTCTTCAATTTCCGATTATAGAAAAATGTGCACCTAACATGATTGAATTTTGTTCGAATCGATTTATTTTTTTCAGATTCAATTTGATTGGATATTTCTAAGATGAATTTTCAATGAAAATGAGTGGAGTAAAATAAATACCACCTAGCATCATTGAATTTTGTTCAAATCGATTAATTTTTTTCAGATTCAATTTGATTTGATTGGATATTTATAAGATGAATTTTCAATGCAAATGAGTGGAGTAAAATAAATACCAAATCAAATAGAACTCTCTAATTTCCATGAAGGAGGTCCCAAAAACTCATTTTTCTGCAAATGTCAGGTAAAGGCAGGACAAGAAAACTCTAATCCTAGTAAATTTCTTTTTCTTTAAAACATATATAATAAAGTTTGATTTTTTGATGCACCAAAAAGTTGACTTTTAAATCAAACATCGAATTGAAGAATCAAACTGTTAGGATAAAAATTGTACTCAACTGGACGAATTGAATGAATTTTGTTTGGTCCGATTTTTTAATTTTTCAATATTTATGCTTAACTCTAATAAGGCAATAAATGTATTGGAGTAACATGATAGTGCGATCCTTAATTTAGAAATAAGGAGTTCGAGTTTTGGGTATGATTGAAATTTTATTAAAAATGTCATTTTTAAAAATGGACTTTATAATATGAATTCGTATTTAATCGAACTTCAATAGATGTCGAATGAAAATAATACTTAATAATAATAATTAGGGGCGGGCGTTTGATATTCGGTTTGGGATTATCAATTTTCGGGTTCAGTAATTCGATAATTGACAGTTAAAAAGTAGATACCAAATACCAAAATTTTAAATTTCGGTAATCGGTAAATTAAATTTCGATTTGGTATGGTATTCGGTAATACTGTCTTGAAGTTGTAGCCGATTGTATTACAAAGTTGCTGCTACTATTTTTTCAATCATTTCTATTTTTTATGTGGAAGCACGATATAATAAAAGATTAATAAATAAGAAGATATCAAGAAAAAAACAAATTGATACAATTACTAAAAGATATGCATTTGTATTGTTTATGTTCATTCTTTAACTTTCTTCTTTGGACTTTGTAGTAATGAGTAATGGACATGTTGATAAATTATTTTCATTAAGTAAATAATTCGATATTCGAGAAATATCAAATACCAAATAGCAGATGGTACTCTGTCTCATACCACACGGAAACCCGAATACCATAATTCTGAAATTTTACTTCTAAATACCATATTGAATACCCAATTACTGAATACCAAATCACCAAAAATTTCAATTCAATTCGATAATTTAATTTTCAGTATTTTATGCCCAGCCCTAATAATAATAATGACATATAGCAAATTTAGTGAAAAATCTCAATTCGTATTTCCCTTTTTGTTTTCTTTTTCTTCTCTCTTTTGTTCCAAGTAGGTGGTTAACGACTAATGATTAAATTAGCCAAATCTTTGCTCAACTGAAAAAATGGACTAACCAATAATTAGAAAAATATAAGAGATAATGAATCAAATATCACATTATTAATTGGCCTAATATAACTTTGTGATTATAATCCAAACAACATAATAGATCATTTGGTTTGACTAATTGTATAATCAATGAAACAAATTCATTGTTATTCAAGGGTTGTGGTGCTATGATAAATTTCTTCGTCTTTAATTAAATGTTTCATTTTTGAATTACAACAATAATAATAACAATATATCCAGTGAGTCACAAATAAGGTCTGAGGAAAATAGAGTGAATACAAACCTTACCACTATCTCGTGAAGATAAAAAGGTTGTTTCCAAAAGATCTTTAGATATATAGAAAAAGTAAACAGTGATGAAAACATAACAACATAACTAATATAAATTAAAGCCTAAAAGAAAGAATACGAACAACAACAAGCAAGACAACATTCCACTACCTACTAACCTTCTACCCTAGTACGCGACACTATCTAATATCACGTGCTCGTCACTTATATGCTCTCAACACTTGCCACATCCGTAGCAAACCCAAACGAACTAAGTACCTCTAAATTCAACAACACTTTCTCTTGTTGCTCCTTTGTTTAAATAAATATCATACTATTCTTTTTATTTTACCGTTGAGAGTTATTAGTCTTGAAAGTATGAATTTAACCAACATAGAAAAGCTAATTAATTAATACATATTCATTGACCAATTTAATTAATCAAAATAAACTAATTTATGTTCATTTATTGAAAACTTGACTTCAAAAGATCACTGGATAAGGGTAAAATGGTAAATTTACGTAATTTCTTAAGGGACGTGAAATCTAAAATAGTGACATATAAATAGAAATGAATGGAGTAATTATTAGGTTAGTGGAAAACTTGATGTAATGAAGAGAGAGACAGTCAAGAATTTGATGTAATTTTAAGATATCTTTTTAAATTCTCTCTTTCTTTTTTCATATATAAATATATATGGGAAAAAGGTCTAAAACATATTCGAACTTTGACCAAAATTGTTGTAACAATACCGAATTTTGGAAAGGACCTTTTACCGCCTGCACTATTTAATAGTGTATTTTAAAGGTATATATGTGTCCACGTGGACATTAGAAATATTGCATCATTATAAATAGTAATGTATGTGTCCACGTGGACACATATATACCTTTAAAATACACTATTAAATAGTGCAGGGGTAAAAGGTCCTCCATAAAGTTTGGTATCGTAATAGCAATTTCGGCCAAAGTTGAAGTATTTTTCAAACTCTTTTCCCTATATATTTCAAAGAAAAAGAAAAAACAAACTTTTCCATTTCATTTGATTGTGTAATTATATTTGTCCAATCAAACACGACAAAGGAAATTACATTCTGACAAATAAATAGATCATTATATATAACTATTATACTATGCAATTACTAGATTATGTAATTATTATTTCAATAGTTACACAGTCTGATTATAATTATACATGACTTTCTAAACAAATCCTGAAACTCAAAGGAATTAACAAAAACCTACACAGACTTTTAAGCATAGTTTAATTTGATACAATGCGCTAAGCGTATATTTGACCCTATTCACTTGTTAATCAGATAATTAGGTTAATTGAGTGCTCAAGTACTCCAATTAAATAAAAGATATAGGTTGATTAACTATTAAACATTAAAACCATATATGAACTAAACAATTAAGAAAGAACATATCTACTTAATTTCAAATACTTTAAGAATATACTTCAAACTTTTTTCATCTAAATTAAAAAATCTTTTTTTTAAAAAAAAAAGCTGTCTTATATTGTAGACCAATACAATTGTTCCATTAAAGATGGGGAGGATTAATTTGAACACATGTCCATTCACATGGGCAAGAACTATTCAATGTCAGTTTGATCCCAAAAAAAAAAGTTATTGGGACCTCCTCCATGTGTGGAACATTATCATAATTGTCCACTTCTCAAACTATTATGCATGTGAGAATGATAATTTTTTTTTGTTCTTGCAAACGATATAGTCACCCTTTCTATTGGCCTAATCAAACTCTAGTCGTGTGATTGAAGTTCAGACATTTTTTTATAAGTACGTTAATATATTATAAGTGATTAAATTTCTATTACCTTTTTAAATGTATATCAATCACATATGACTGATGTTCAGTTATTTATATATGAGGTTTAGCTGAATAAATTTAATAATGCAATACATGATCTAATGCTAAACTCTATTCGAAATGTGTGCTCAAATTTAAAATATAAGTTTCACTAAATAACAATTATTTTAACAAATTCATTTTGCGATAATGGTGTTTTGTCACCAATTTCAAGTTTTTTCAATATCATTCACTTCCTTTAAACTCTTTTATTTTGTATGAAAAAGGGTCGTCATGCGAAATTGAATAATAATACTTTTCGTTAATAATTTGGTCTAAAAACATAATATATGTTAATTGTTATTAATAGTTTGTTCTAAAACTGCCTCAGAGCAAAACTAAGAAGATAAGCCGTCCCACATCATTTATTTTATGTATTCATATGAAACAACAAAAACATTAAATGTAAATCACTTAACATACAACTAACAAATAAACATAGGAAAAATCACTTTTACACACAAAGGGCTCACTCTCCTTTGGAGAGGGCAACTACTATTAACAACCCTTATATAAGCATTTTACAAAATAATAGGGAAAAAAAATTACATCAATATAAAGAGAGAAAAAAAAGGGAAAAGAAATGAGCCTAGGAAACTTATTATACTAATCCAAAGGCTGATTTTCCTTCTTTTAAAAAAAATTCCAACCAACACTGTTAAATAGGGTTTTTGGTTCTTCTAAATCTGTCCACATCGAGACAGATTCAAGATTTAAAAATTCAAGTTTGAAATTTCACTCATGACCCATTATTTATACTTAGTGAATCTACAAGTCTTTAACTACGATCGTTGTGATATAAAAGTAAAAAAAGTTACTTTAAGAAGTTAAGTTTAGATGTGTAAGTAGCCTTAGGAGTCCATTTACTTGGAATAACATCTCTAGCTGAGAGGGTTCTCTTTTTGGTTAGTGTGGTTAACTTCACTGAAAATGGTCCTTGTAATGGTCCACCAATAATGCACCAATTTGCACCCCATAGATGTGACATGGTTAACCATCTATTAGACTTTGCCTGAAAAATAAATATATCAAAATTTTAAATGACAGGTAAAAATGACATGTCCTTTTGCTTTAAGGCATGTCCCTTGATGACCTATTATTGTCTCTCTAGTGCAAGAAAAAACCAGATAATAATTTATTTATTTTTTAAAAAAGAAATAAGTCATTTTGCACTATATGATTGGTTGGAAAGGTTAAAAGTCAATTTTGTAGATTATTGTACTTGTGCACTAGGGTGGAATATTGGAAGAGCATGTGAAGAAAGTGATTTTAGATGGCAAGAAAAAATTGCATAACAAAAAGAAGATATCATATGTATTTTTAATGGTCAGATAATCTTAAAATAAAAATTAATTCTTAAAATGAGTTGAAGTTCTACACTATAATGAAATAGAAAATACAAAATCAAATCACTTATAAGATAACTAGAAGTACTAGAACTTTTTAATATAATAGCTAACCGCTATATATCACAAGTTAAATTTAATTTATATGTAAAACATATTTTACGTTGTCAACCTATATAATTTAAATTTGTACCTCTCTTATTTGCATGGATCCAATATCACCATCTCCATCCTCAAACTCCACCAAAAGTGAAAGCCAATAAGGTGTTGAGCCTGCATTTACATGAAATGCAATGTTTTGTCCAGGATATTTGCAAGGAGTCCTACACCCACAAATTCAAAAAATTAGTTTTTTTATTAATCAGAGCGATAAAATGTTAAATTTCAATCGATCGTGACATTATAGTTGCTTTGTTGTCACTAACAATACTTTATCTCATACTTAAAAGGTTGGATCTCAATTGCTCGTGTGGCAGCAACAAAGTCACTCTACTGCTTACAATACTTCATCGCTATACGTTTGCAAATGATTTTATTCTTCGCTCGATAAAAACAATGATAGAAAATGTATATTAAAAATGAAAAAAAATAAAAAAATATATATATATATATAACATTATAGTGACTGAACTCAGTGGTGTCATTGTCAGTTTGTCACTACTTTCTCAAAAAAATTAAAGCAAAAAATTGTACGGTATACTTTTGTTAAATTAATTAATTATACCACTAATCACAAATTGACAAAATTGAAACTGCAGTTTGTTAGTATTAATCAACTAATTAAAAAAATTAAGACACATAAAATAAAACGGAATGTTCTTTATGACTTACTTGCGGTAAATAATGGAGATTTTACCACGGTTGCGCAGTTTAGTGTTACGACCCGAAACAGCCATGCGTCCAAACGCGGACCCACTAAGATCGAAGTGCACTAGACCTTTAGTTAGGGCAGGAGATTCATCGGTAATAATAACTGTCACCGCCCGTTTCGAGCAAATGGTTTTATCCAAGCATCTTACTTTATAGCAAGCGCCACAACCTTCGCCCTTTTTAAAAAGGGCCGAACTCACGGCCCCAACTCGGGCCCTAAACGGCTTCACATCAACCATCGTCCCGTAACCACATGCTCCACCTACACCAAAATTCCATCATTCACAACGAAATTTATAAGATATTTCGAAATTTTCTAGTCGTAAAATTTTAACTCCACTACTTAAAAAAAAAAAATTTAATTATATTCCCATTGGCCTGTTTCTCTATCCATAAAATGCATGACCTGGAAAGCACGTTATAATGCATTTAATATCATAAAATTCCTCACTAATAATTACTCAACTTGTTTTACTATAACTTTCCACTTATGTCTCCTTGTCTATTTATTGAACCAATTAGAAGTAAATGTGGCGGAAATAGAATTTTTATAATTTTTCAGCATTTCGCCTATGAATGTAAATATGAGCCTTTCAAAATTTGTATCAGATTCTCTAAAAAAAAAGCATTTCTGCATTTATGAAGAATCCAAATAATATTGAGTATAAAACTTGAAACGTACCGTCACTACCATCTCCATTAGGACTACCATACCAAGTAGCTGAAGCAGAGTGCCAATGTGGGTTCGAATTCACAACACGTCTAAGAGGGCCAGCCGATGCAATGTCAACAACCGCGAAAAAAACTAAAATCACCGAAACAACACAACTAACAAGGCAAATACTAGAATCCATAACGTTGTGTTAATATAGTCCTCGGTTTCTCTCTGCGTTTTCGCGGAGAAACCGAGGAAGTAAGATTGTAAGAATTGAAGAAGAGATGAGAGTGTTAACAAGTTAGAACTAAGAAGAGAATTATATAGTCTTATTTTTATAAGGTGAAGAATATTATAAAGGTAAGTGGAAATTTTAGGGTCCATGTGACCTTATATTTTAGATTTTTTTTTTTTTTAATTTATGATGGTACCACTACGAACTTTATATTATAATAAAAATAAAATAAATGGGGGCCAGCGACAGTTAAGGCGTTAGAACAGCAAGCTAAGTATAGTTCTTGTCAGTTGAGGGGTCACTTTGTTTGTTGGTTTAGTTATACATATTTTACTACATTAATTATGTATTCAATAAATAATAGAGTTTTCAGTTATAATATATAGTACCGATAGAGTTGTAAGTATTTCTTTTATTTTTAATTAGAAATTTTGGGTTTGAGTTTTTTTAGGTATGAAATTGGCATTGTTAGGGTGCGTTTTAATTAACCCGACCTTAATGTGAGACTTTTTGGTGCGAATCTAGATTTTGTCAGGTTCCAATGTGAGTACTGAATTATATGTCTAGAAAATGTAAAGTAGTTAAGAAACCCATATAAATGAACGGTAAATATGAAGAAAAAAAAACAAAAGAATTCTTTTGAACTTTGAAAAAATCACTTATTTTGAATTATGAAATTCAATTACTTATTATGGACCAGATCGAGGGAGTACTAATCTGGCTTAGTGTCTTTGTCCGTCTATAATCAGTTGGTTTACGACATGTACTCATAGCTTTGAAGATGATATATACATCGTCTTTGCATTTTCGATGACCGTAAATTGAATGATTGTGGAACTTAGTTAGAAAGGGAGATTGCTAGTGTACGAATAAGTCTCACATTGATAGTTGGAAAGAACAATGAGTTAATTATAAGGTGTTGGATACTTTTAAAGTGTGAGCCGCGCCTGTAAGACCTTTTAGAAAAAACTATGTAGATTTGACTCAAATCAGATAATATTTCACGATATTTCTTAGACCATTTTAGCCCAATAATTTCTTATACTATCAAGCTCTACATATAAAAAAATAAATTATACTAGTATTAGTTATATGGAGATTAACATTATACACATAATTTTTTATTTCATACCAAATATGGTTGTATTAAAATACTTGCTTAACGGTAAGTGCTTAGGGGCATATAGGTCATTTGACGAAAAGAATAGAGAATTCTACCGTTATTTTACTTATTTTTGTTTGTTTATTGGGTTTTGGGATTTTCCTCAAGTGTACTATTTATAATTTCCATTCTTTGGTTTCATCTAAAAAAACAAAAAAAAAGAACGTAAGAATCTTTTATTTTTCAATATTTGGATCCATTTTTTCTTTGTAATGTTCCTTTGAGTACATGTTTGATTTTTATACTTTAAACAAGATCAACTATTTTCTTCCATTTTTGTTTTGCTTTTTTATCTTTTTTATTTTATTTCTCACAAGTCCATCCATATTGAAGTCCGACTAATTCAGATTTGTGTCGGATAAGGCTCCATTCAGGGGATAGCGCTCCCTACCTTAAATAAACAATCAAGAATTGAATGTAGTCTTTGTCTAACGATAATAAAAAGTTTCTTTCAAATCGACCAGTGTAATGACGGAATGATTAGGATCCCTTCTTCTTCTTCTTTTTTAACCTTAAATAAGTAATCAAGAATTGAACATTCTTGTTGTCTAATAGTAATGAAAAGTTTCTTTCAATCGACCTATGTAATGACAGTGTAATTGGTATCCCTCCATTTTTAACCAACGATTTTAGATTTGAGCCTTTAAAATAAAATAAAAATCAATTGAGAGAATTAACCCTTGAAATATTTGTATGTAATAATATATAACATGATTTTATGAAGTCCTCAAAAGTGTTATTTAGTTTGACTTTAGAATATTATTATTGGATCTATATTATATATATTATTGCCATTTAATTTTCACGTTCTATCTTTCACTTTAGGCATCTCTTTAGGGGAGAACTTTATGCTCATGTGATTGACACCTCTATTAGCCTGTTATATATACGCATTTTGTTTTTCATCACTTTTGGGGTCTTGGACAACTCATCTTTGTTAAAGTCGTACAAAAATAAATTATCGTAATATATTTTATGTGGTTAATTTAATTATTTAATATAGACGGATAAGAATATACAAAAATGATTCAATTCTTTTAGTTGAAACTGTCAAATAGAAACGTTTTATTAGGAGTCGAGATGTTTAGCTGAAACAAATTAAAGGATTATAAGTTCGAGTATCTAAATGAAATGTTCTGACAATTTTAAGGGGCGATTATGTACTCCATTAATAACCAATGGATGACTCTATCTTCTTACCTCCAATGTTAAAGTGAAATAGATAGTAATCTTGCGTCATTAATTAGAGGTATTGAGTTTGAGTTTTCTATATGAAAACAAAAAATATATAATGGAGAGTACTATTTCCTCCTTTAATTTATCTTATGGCTGCAACATAAATCAAAATTAGACGTGATCTGAATATAAATATTGGACGCTAAATAAGAATTTTTTTAAAAAACTATATATATTTCCTCATCATATATTATATAGTACTATTTTTACTAGTAATTAGTAAATGGAACTCGGCATATATACAATTGTTCCTCATCATTGGCTCGCATATGTAGGGAAATCCTAAAAAAATTTTGTAATCCCATTATTTATTTGCTTAAATCAGACACAGATTTATGATTTGAAAATAATAGAGACATGCGCAAAAAAATTGTTTGTGCACCTTGTATTAATTAGTATACTTATCCAACCTCGAGTGACTATGATCCTCATACCTTAAGCTAGAGAAGAGATAAACTTACCTTTAAGGCAGGAGGATCATGGTCACGCGACAAGAATATTCATAAAATGAAAATCTAAAATGTATCATAGCAGAAGAGTAACAAATGTGAATCATCAAAGGTGTTTTATCCTTATTTTCCCACCTAGCTATGAAGAGTGATAATTATAGCAAGAAAAGATAGCAAGTGCCATGAGCGGAGGCACCTTAAACGATCAAAGAGTGATTCTATACACATTCTTTATTGAAAAATTATATGATATGTAAAAATTAAATGTTAATTATTATTAATATGCATATTCTTCGTTAAATTTCTTATTCCGCCAATGGTAGGTGGGGTTGTGGCATCAACCTTCAAGTCTAAGAATTATATATTATGGTTGAGGGCAAAAACATGCCTCGTGCGTTCCTTATCTATCCAACAAACGTATCACCAATCACACACTCACTTCATAATTATTTTAGGCAAAAACATGTCTAACTTTTACCATATTCAATCATTGACACGTTATTATGTTCTTTTTCTTTAATTGCACGACGTGTAACAACATTAATAACCAATAATATGATAGAGGGAGTGCTATATCGATAGCCCTTTGAATTTGTCTGTAATTAAACGTAAAAACTAGAATTAAGTATTGTTTCAATTGAGCACCTAAACACATAATAAAGTGTTTCTATTAGATCGATACTTTTGATTCAAATTTTATAAAAATATCCGAACGTGTTCTCAAATATAGCATATTTTGTTCTTATAAATTATCAGCTTCTTGGACAAACTCATATAGAAAGTCATATATATAATAAATGTGAAGGAAAAATTATAACCTAATAGTTTTGCATTATCTATTTTATAAAACATATCTATATTTATAGTGTATACAAATATATATATATATATATATATATATATATATATATATATATATATATATATATATTATATTATATATATAAATTTGATTATCGAAGGATATACTTACTTAAACCTTCTCAGGAATTATTATAGGGAAAATTGTATGAAATAGCAAATTATTAATTCAAATTAAATCCTATAGCCATAGTTTATTTTAATTGTAATTTGCAGCAAACATTCCTTTTTTTTGCCATTTGATTCGGTATACAATTAGCCATTTTATACATTTCAGTATAAAATGTGTTTGTGTTTGTATAAACCAAGAGAAAGGTGTTTATAAAAATACAAATACATATATTTTCGTCATATACACTTATAATTATACAAATTACAATGTATAAATTAATTTATACAAAACTGAACAATTTGTATAAAATTGGATGTTTGTAGCGAATTATACAAATCAAAAGCTCCATAGCAAACATAAAATATGCTATGGAACGCAATTATGCAAACTATAGCTATAATATAGAAATATAATTTTTATGTTTGCTATAAAAAATTTTAAAATTAAAGTTTTCATATTATATTTTTTTAAAATAGGACTAATGTACGCAGTACACGTACAGGAAGTTAGTAAATATATTGGAAGCGATGATGTATAGTTTAATTAATTAAGTGGTACAGCTAAATATTACAATGTTTATTAGATTATTGTGGTACTTTTTAATCTCATCGATTCCATATAGTTGGGATTTTTGGTTTAGTTATGAATAAAGTTAAATATACAAATAATTCTTAATACATCGACCCTACTTAACAAAACAATTAGCAACCAAATGCAAACTTTTCTTTACACGTATTAAAGTACAGGCTTGAAAAAATCTCAAGATTTTCTGTGATAATGGGTAATGATATACTTTCGTTCTGATACTATTTGAATTTTGAGAGTTAAAAAATTGATCGTAAGTTTGATAAAAAAAAATTAAAATAAAATTAATTGACATATTCGAGAATTGAATAAAATGCAATTATAGAAAAACTCTTTTAATTCTTGAAATTCGAACGATATCACGTAAATTAGATCGCATAGAGTATATGTTACAGGCTGTTAGTTAAAGTAACCAAATCTCTATGATTCCCTTTCAGCTTATAGAACAATACTTACTATAAATCAATCATTTATAGTATATTTCTCAAATTCTTATATAATCTTATCTGAAATATCATGACGTTGTTTTTCATAATTTTATAAAGATCCATTAGTTAACAATAGTAATAACTAGTTAGTCTTTTAAAATAATCTTTTTCACATGGAATGAACATCTCATCACATCGAGCATGAATTATTTTTTGTAAAAATAAAAATGATTCGATTCATTTTAGTCCATTCAAATTCGTCTCAAAGTTAACGAGCTCCAAATCTTGAGTTTATCAAATTATGAGTTTAAAGCTCTATACGATCGATGATGAGCTGAAAATTTTGTAGGTCTGGCACAAAAAAACATTATATTCGAAAATATATAGATCCAATGTCATCCGAAGATTTATGATACCTATATAGAACGTACTCAATATCTCTAAGCCTGCACCATCAAACAAAGATGTATATGAGAAATGTACTATCTATAGGACCTATTTTATCGATAAGATTTATCATCATTTTTAGCGACTCTAAAACTATTATTTTTATTATTATTTCTCTATCCCATGTCTAGTACCTACAATGGAGCCTAGATTTACGTGGGTAGAGCCCACTTGGGAGTGAGTGATAAAATTAATTACTAGAGTTTAGTTTAACATGAAGTTGCTGTGGTGTAGTGGTTATCACGTTAGTCTTACACACTAAAGGTCCCCAGTTCGATCCTGGGCAGCAACATTATTTTTTATTTTTTGTTCGCTTTAATTTTTGTTCCACCAACTTATAATTGATTCACTTGTATGGTTGGTCATATAGGTGTCAAATGAGCGGGTTGATTGCAGTATCGGGTGATTAATTACAAGAATGGCGTTGGAAGTGTGTGGCGTCTTGAATTTTCGCCCCCACTTTCCCATGAGCAAACCTTCAATTTTAATAAAATTTGGCCCAACATTTTGACTTTTAACATTGAAAGTCTATCTACGAATCAAGCAGGGATAAAAAGTTCAAGACCTCCCATTTTAAAGGTTGACAATGGTTGCAAGATCATGTTTTCATCGACTAATTTTATCATCCTTAATTAATTGTTTTTGTAATTTTGGATGGGAATAGATGGGGTCATTATTCTTGCTATAATAATGAAGTTTATATTCCATCATGCTTGAGTCATGTTGCATTTCCTCCCTTGTTAAATTATTGAGATTTTGAAGCCTTTTGTACTAAAATTTTCCATGTGACATCATGTGAATAATATCATAAGAGAATAATTGAAGTTGGTACTTACTTGGCTGGTGGGATTTGATTCAAAAGAAATTACTATATGTTTTTTTTTTTCAAGTTTTCAAGGAATTTGTTTCCTTCCATCAAAATAAATAGGTTATTCATGTTTGTTTGTTAACCATCAAAATCATAACTCAATTTAACATAAACACAAAACAATGCTCATCATCATACAAGTACTTGTAAATTAAACTAAAATCAACCAAAAATTATAAGTCAATCACCTCAGCCTATCATTTTACGTCTCATAAAAATACTGATTTGATTAAATCTTTTACCATTTATCCATAATATCTTTTGTAGTCTTCAAAACATTTTTCCTAAGACATAACATTTTATTTATTTCTTTATTCTATTTCTGTCATAAAAATATATATATATATATATATATAAACTTATTCATTTTTACGTTAAAAAATGTCTACCAAATACATATGAACTACTTAAATTTTACTTTTTCTGGGTTCATCCCCTATTAATTTCTTTTACCTTTTCTTGAGTCTTTTTTTTTCCCACCCGGTGTTCCGTATCCACATTGGAGCCCGACTAAATTCAGATTCGCGCCGGAAAGTCCCACATTGAGGGTAAAGTGTTCCCCTAATAAAGGCGACTCCGTACCCAAGGAGACTCGAATCCAAGACCTCTTGATTAAAAATGAAGGAGTATTTACTACTCCACCATAATACTGTTGGTTCTTGAATCTTTGTTATGTTGTATTATGCAACAACTTTATTTAAAGGGAAAAGAAAAGCACAAATAAAGTCCTCAAGGGCATAAATTGAAATAAAGCATTTCTTTTCCAACAGTTTTGTACCAAAAGTTAAGGAGGCGTTTGACAGAAAAAAATTGAAATTGAATTTTCAAGAATTTGAAAAATAACAAAATAAAATTTGAAATCGTTTCACTTCAAATTCCTTACAAAAAGTCAAAAAATAATTTTAATTTGTATTCATGGCCAATCACAATTCCAATTATCAAATATCATTTTTCATTTTAACTATAAAAAATTATTATTATACCAAATTTTATAATAAAACATGATCAAATACCCACTAAATTAAATAACCATCATCTTGTAGTGCAAGTAAAGCAGAATTTGAAACCTCAAGAAAACCCGCAATTACTATCCTTCAAAAATGAACGTGCAATAAATAAACCTACTTCTGTACAATAACTCATAAACCTTTAAAGACCAAATGTCATTCTTTTAAATCGATAAAAGTATAATTAAAAAAAGTATATATTAAAAAAAAAACTAAAGAAATGATATACACTCCCTTCACGTCTATATCTTCTAAAATACTCATAATGTACCTTATGAGTTGGATCCCACGTAGCCCAACTCCTTTAAAACTTTTACTTTTTGATTGAACATTCTCTTCACATCTAAGAAATATTTGTGCATATAAGTTCTTGCTTGCTACTTTAAATTACTCGTAGCGTAAGCCAACAAAATTATTGCATTGCATAGAAGTCGCTAAGATATTGGTAAGAATATATCGTTATTGCAAGTTTATAACTGTTAGAGTTTGTCTTGAATTTTCTATTTTATTTGAATTTTATCTAATTGTGATTTACTTTTAAAAAAGAAGAACTCTTTCATATTTAATTATTTTTCTCATTTGAAATGTTAAAACGTCTTACTTATTGATTATAAAAAAAAAATTAAAAGTGAACTAACCTTACTCTAAGATAAGAGGGTTTTCGCCCTTCTGTCTTTTCTAGGGTTTTGATTTTGTGATATTTTAAATATATTTTTATAGGGAAAGTTAAATATGGGAAGTTTTGAGAAGCAAGTGAAGGAGAGAACACAAGAGTTGAAGATGTTTTTCAAGAAGGGAGCAAAAATTGTGGGAGATTCTTGCAAGAAGGGTTGGTACAAGATGAAGAACATGAGGAGTTGAAATATTTTTATTTTCTTTAATTTGAGAGGTTTTGATTAATTGGAGAGAAGGTTGATTTTATGTCACTAGGTATATTTTGGTTTAATTTGCAAGCTTGGTTCTTGAAAAGATAGAAATGTAAAGAGTCTTTGGTATTTCTCTAGTGTTTCTATGGAATAAATTTGATTTTGAACTCTCTATTTTATGGTTACTATGATTTTGTTTGTTGTAGTTTGAGTGAATATAAATGTTTAAAAAGAAAGTAATAATATTTTTGAAATTTATAATCTTATAAATAATTAAATATTGGAAAAATTACCTAACTACACATCATTTATTATTATATTTTCTTATTTTCCCTATCATTTCAAAAAATATCAAAAATCCCTTTTTTGGCTCTCATCATTCCTTTTTTTGGATACATTAATTTGAAATGTCCTAACCATGATTTTCCTTTTTTTTGGATACATTAATTTGAAATCTCCTAACCATGATTTTCCTTTTTTCGGATACATTAATTTGAAATCTCCTAACTGATCTGATACATCACTGCTACAATAGCTTTTGTTTTATGCAATGTATCATGTTCATATTTAAGGTATGATACATAACTCTAATGTTGTTGAATCTTCGATTAGTTTTATCATGTTCAATATAAATGTACTTGATACATTAAAAAAAATTATGTATCACACACCAAAAAATATGTTATTTGGAACAATTACATGTATAATGTTTTTAAAATAAAATAAAATATAGTAATTCTCAAACAAAATAAGATACATAGATAATACTATATCATGTACTAATTTTTTAGGCATGATATGTAAATTCAAATTCATACTAAATGTATCTGATACATAACAATTACCAAACATAATGTATCAATCTCAATAAATACACTTGATACATAAACCTTAACGTTTGTAGCTAAAGCATTGTGTATCAAATTATTTGATAGGTGCATGATACATAATATATATCAAATTCAATAGTTTTCAAACTTTATTACATATATCATTATATGTATCAACTGACCACTGTTGTTTTTGTATCCCACACAAAAAAATGTTATTTAGAATAATTATATGTATAATGTTTCTTTTTATAAAATACAATATTTCTCATACAAAATAAGATACATAAATAGTAATATATCATGCACTAATTTTTTATACATGATACGTCAATTTGAATTTATACTAAATATATCTGATACATAGCAATAAACACATAGATATGTATCCATCAAAGTTATGTATCTCTTCAACCTTTTTATACGTTGTTCAATGCATAGCGGATACACATGAATAATTTCATAGCACCAACATGGACGACACAAGGCAATTACCTGAAGGAAATTTGCAAAAAGAAGATATCATATCTTTTTAACCAACCCAGTTGTCCAACAAGTAGGCAGAATCAAGTGATGTTGCCCCTCCCACTGCGAAATTCACACCTTGCCTGAATTTTAAAATATTCCTTTCATTTTTCCTTCCAAATATGGTGGCACTAATATATGAGAAATTTAACATCTTTGCTAAGCGTTTAAGAGGAGCCTGGATACTATAACACGAGAGCACAATTAACAATGGACAAAAATTAGTTGATTGATCCATTGACCAATGTATTAATTATCCAAATGTGTAGATACACATACCAATAAAATCAGCTATTGTTTTCGACTTTTTTCAATCTATTACGATTTGGGTGAGAATTGAAAGAAGAAAATTTGAATTGTTTGAAGCTAGACGAATTTGGAAGAGAATTGAGAGAAGAAAATTTAAATTTTGAATTGAATCTGGGTGGATTTGGAAGAGAATTGAGAGAAGAAAATTTGAATTTTGATTTGATTGAATCTTTTAAAATTTGGGAGAGATTGAAATTAACTAGATTAGCGTGATTTGGGCAACTCACAACAATTTTATATTCTCTTTCCTTTAAAAGTCTAACTGATTTTGTTTTAATGTATCAGATTTAATGTATCCGACTTCTTTGCTATATATTCGGATAGCAATAATTTTGAGGGATTTTTATAAATTAAAAAAAAGTAGGGATAGAATATAATTTAGGAATGTAATTTAGGTCCTTGCACTTTGTGATTTATGTAAGTTACTTAAATATTTATATGATTGTATGAGTTTTGAAATTATTGATCTTAAATTTTTTGATTTTTCTTATTCCACTTCAATTTTGAAATCTCTCTTACACTGTGAGGTATGATTAATTTGTGTGGATGTTATAAGTGTGCTAGCGTACGGGTGCGGATTATAATAAATAAGGATCGAATTAATTCAATAATTTTTTCTTAGATCTTGTATATAAATATATATTAGAAATTTCAACAAATATATACAAATATTTAATCATGAATTCAGTAATTAAAATGAGTAGTATATTTGACAAGAAACTCATAATCATAAATTTCAAAATTTGACTTTATCTAAGCACATAATAGCGAAAAGCAAAAAAAATTGTTAGGAGCCCATTATTGCAGGGGTGTACATGGTCGGGTTGGTTCAGATTTTTCAAAAATCAAACCAAACCATTGTGTCGGATTTTTAAATTTATAAATCAAACCAAACCAATAAAACTCGGGTTTCTCAACCTCGGGTTTTTTCGGATTTTTTCGGGTTGTTTCGGATTTTTCCGGTAAAGTATTCATACAAACATATAATTTACTTGTACTTCAAATATTTCTTTAGTCCTACCAAAATACAACTATCTAAGATGTTTCTTAAAAATATAACAGAATATGATATGGTTAATGACACTAAAATATCTTACAAAAATAATAATAATGAAATCACGTAAAACAAATATTGCAAATTAACAAGTCATAATGAAAATGATCATAATTTAAAAGTACTAAATCATGCTAAAATTAAGTTTAATAAGTATTAGTTACATGACTAAATATTAAAGGAAATTAAAATTAGATTATGTATTTTAATGTCTAAACCAATGTAAAATTAAAGAACAAATATTCAATATTATTGTCATTCTTAGTGTTGAATTGATTTCCTTTTTGCATTAGTATTAATTTGATTTTGATTTAAGCTTTATTATAATTACCAACATCTGTGGACTATAATCTTTATTGGCCCATTCATAATTCTAAGTTTCAAACTTGAAATAATATATTAAAAGATAAAAACTATGAAAAAGTATAAGAAATATTTAAAAATTATATCACAGTAAATATTTTTATGTATAAAATAAAATTTTAAAATTATATTTATAATGTCGGGTTGATTTGGTCTCGGGTCGGTTTTTTTTAGTTAAAATCAAACCAACCCAAATATAGTCGGATTTTTTTTTTGGATTGACTCGATTTACAGTTTGATTCAATTTTCGGTTCGATTTTGTACACCCCTAATTGCAAGTTCAAGTAACTTTAGGACGAAACAACTTTAACCTAAAGTATAGCATAGACCTAAGGTGTAAAAGTGTTATGATTTGATTTGAATGAGTTTTTATCAATTCATTATTTCCATACTTATACTTATAATTATTATTAGTATAATAATTTACCCATTTCATATCATATCTACTACTTATTTATAAGTGTGGATAACCACTCAGGAGGCAGTCAACATGTCTACTTCACCTGTGTAGTTCTACACTTTTATTATTTTTGTCTATTTTTTTCTTCTGTTTTAATTTGTTTGTTTTATTTTTAAATTTTTTTATATATTTAAAGATTACGTAAAAAATATTATAAATTATGATAATTAATATTTTTTTAAAATATATATAAATTCAATTGCTTATAAAAAATTCGATTGACTCATAAAATTAATCTATTTATATCACATAAAATGGAACAAAAGAAGTTGCATGTATTATTTAATTTGAAAAGTACGTAAAAAGTATTGTATATCTCAATAATTAATAACATATTGACTCTTGAAATTATATTTGTGCTACATATATTGGGACAAGGAAAGTAACATATATTATTTAAAAATTACATAAAAGTACTATAAATTACAATAATCAACAACTTAAAATATTTTTAAATCATATTAAAATTTAATTGACTCTTTAAATTTCATCTACTACTTATTTATAAGTGTGGATAACCACACAGGAGGTAGTCAACATGCCTGCTTCACCTGTGTGGTTCCACACTTCTATTACTTTTGTCTATTTTTTTCCTCCATTTTAATTTGTTTGTTTTATTTTTAAATTTTTTTATATATTTAAAAATTACGTAAAAAATATTATAAATCGTGATAATTAATATATTTTTTTAAAATAATAATAATAAAAAATAAATATATATATATATATATATATGGTTAGATTTTTAACTTCTTAATAACAACGATGGATTAACCTGTAAATTCCTAGGATGTTTCTAAGGCCTTAAAAAAAAAAAAAAGTCTGCAACATTCACAGGACGTCTTATTGGTCGTTTCCGGGGTGGGGTTAATGAAGAAGTTTTTAAGAATACAGGTGAAAAGGAAGAGATGAACGGGGTAGTAACATTAAAAAAAAAGAAAAAAAAAGAAAAAAAAAAGGGAAAACAGGATACATATAAGATAAACATGACCAGACATGAGTAAGAGGGAGTACTGAGTAAGATTTACAAAAATCTGAATTTCTGTTATTCTGCTATTTTGCCGATTTCTGTTATATTAAGTTCTGTGTAAATCTGTATTTTTGTCTGTATTTTCTCTGTCTCTATTAAAGTAAAGTCTGTTTGCATTAGTATTTTCAGTATTTTCTGCTTTAATTTCTGTATTTTCTGTATTTTCTGTATTTGTCTGTATTTTCTGTATTTGTCTGTATTTTCAGTATTTTGTAATATTTGGTATCAGAGCGAGACGTTTTTGGGAAGTAATCATTTAATGAGAAGACCGCTACGTAGTACTCAGACACATTTAGAAACTAAAAGAAAGTTAGAAAGTCTATATTTAGAATACAAGAGACTGAATAAGACTAAAGAAGACAATATAAGGTTAGATTTTCTAATAGAAATAATATCTAGATTAGAATATAAATTTATTACACAGTTAAGATCAAGACAGAAATAATATATGAAAAAACATCCTTTTGCTAATCAACTACGACTAGGATATTGGTATTTATACAGAGAAATACAAATAAAATCAGAATTGTTAAAATTAAAACAAGCAATAAGTATATATTTACAAGTACTAGAGACAAGAGACTTAGCTGATAGACTTTGTAATCACGGAGGTTTATACTCAGTAAATAGACAAACACTAGTCAACCCAGAATTGTTAAGCGCTCTAAAGTGGGAATTACATAGCATCGATAGTGATATCCAATACGCAAATAGTAGAATAAAAAATCAACGGAAAAGAATTAATAACATTGATATTCCGTTAGGATAGCAAGAATAGATTCATTAAAGCAATTAGAATACCTAGACTTAAGAATTTACCCTGAAAAGAAATACAGAATATTAAAAGAAAATTCAGTAATAAGGTGCAATTTTAGTCAAGGAGAACACCTTTTACATTCAGAAGATAAGCAATACAATACTATAATAGATCTTATATTAAACTTTAGTGAAAAAACACAAGAAAAGGAAAAGAATATAGTAAGATTACTAGAAACAAACGAAATAACTCAAAATAAACAACAGAAGATATTAGAAAGATTAGAACAAAACTTTGATTTCCTAAAATCACAACAATTAGAACTAGATAGAAAAATCCAATACTTAAATAATAAGTTTAATATAGAACAAATACCTACAAAGATTGAAATAGGAAAACTAATTAAGACCATAACAGAGAAGCCTAAAGAGCTAGAAATAAAAACAACAGAATTAATTGAAAAGATTACAGAACAAGTCGAAATAGTAACAACTGAAGTTATTGAGTTAAAAAAGACGATACAACAACTAGAAGATAAACTCCTTTCATGAACGATCTATGCCAAGAACCATCCTATACAAAAGCCTTAAAATTTGCAGGAAGTATCCAACCAGATCCACAAGGATTGTCTGACCACCAACCTTCAAGTAAATCAGATCAAATAATTATTAAACAGAATAACACTATAACAGTATTACTGATAGAATTAAATAAAAAATTAGATAAAATAATTAAAGAAAAAGAAGTTATAAAAGAACAACCTAAAAATACTGAAATAGAAGAATTAATAAATCAATTAAAAAATATTGAAATTACTCCACCTAAAGAAAGACCAACTATAGGTAGAAAATCCATAAAATGGACTTTCTTTCAGGTAGAAGAACAACAACCGAAGAAAGACCACGAGTAAGTTTTTCCGATAATAGAATAGGAAATAATTTTATATCAAGAATATTAACAAGAAATAAGCAAGAAGATAAACAAATCCAGGAGTTAAATGAAGTAATAGATATAGATAAAGACCTAAGAATATTCCAACAGAATCAGTTGAATCTACTAAACCCAAAGATATTATATGATACAAGATATTTTGAAAGAAGCAATCAGCTATATAGACATTATAGAGAAGAACAAATTTCAGCCATAGGAAAAGAAATAGCTACTATGAATTTAATAAACCCAGAATCCTTACGAGGAATTATACATAACAGACTAACATTAATGCACATGGGCTTAATAGTAGTAGGATTAAAAGGATTAACCAGAAAAAATCTAGGAACTAAAGTATTAATAGTAATATACGATGATAGATGGTCTGACTTAAAGAAATCAATCATAGGGTTAACAGAAGTAGACATGACCAATAATGGAGGAATATTTTATATTAGCCCAGATTTTATGATTAATTTAGGAGAATTCGGAAAGCACATAAAAATAGGAATCCAGACTAAAGGCTACGAAGAAATGAGTAGCGGAAATAATTTACTAATGTGTATAGGTTTCATTGGAAAAGTTGCATCTAAAAGTAATACAAGGTTTCGATTAAAAGTAGAAGATGTAGTAGAGGTAATGGGTAACAAAGGAATAAAATTAATAAAACCAATAAAAATAAATCCAGAAGAATATGCAGGATTAGAATGGAACCTAGAACAATTTAATAAAAAGAAAGTACTCATACCAGAATCTCATCTAATGTATACTAATACAAAAGGAGAAACATCTATTAGATTCACAAATTATAATTATTCTAATCAAACGAACTTAGAAGAAGAGTTAGAATTAGAAGAAGAAAAAGAGTTTATGAATGTAGAAATAATACAAGAAGGATATGAAGTAGATGAAGCTTTGCAAGAAGCCGAAAGAAGATATAATAATAATACAGATATAACCTTTAAATGTAAAGGATGTAAAACAGGAAATATGGGTATATTTGAAATAGACAGACATTTTAAAACATGCGAATTTAGAACTGATAATTTAGGATACAGAAAAGAATATAATAATCAAGACAAAATAGAAAACCTTGAAACAATACTAGAAAATCTGTATGAAAGTGAAGAGGAAATAGAAAGAGATTCTATAATAAGTCAAAAAGAGCTTATGAAATCTACTAGTTCAAGTGCTAGCCCGTTCCAACGAACTTCTCAACACCATACAGTAGACACAAGTATAGGAAATGTACCAAGAAGACGAGTCTATAGGGTAAACCCAGACACAGTAACTGAAAACGTAAGACCAATGGGTAGAAGGATGCCTATAGAAGAACCTATTAGGTTACAAGAAGGAGGAAGTAAAGGAAAAATATTAAACATAGCAGCACATGACCCTCAAATGTGGAATGCAGTAATAGATTTATGGAAAGGAATAGTAGTAGCAGACTATATAAAAACATACCAAGATGCAGACGCAGAAACAATGTATAAATATATGGAAACTTTTTTAGGAGAATCTGCAAAGGCCTTATGGGAAGCATATAAATCTAATTTCCCACAAGAATTCCAAGCTTTAGTAAACCTGGGAGCAAACCCGTATAATTTTACAAATAAAATACACAGTTTAATTATAGGAGAAGACCCTAATAGTGGCTTAGTAGTCTTACAAAGAAATGCTTTAATACACCTAGAACAGTTAAGTATTACAAGTTGGTTCCACATAAAAAACTTTCTTAAAGATTATTATTATTATTGTACAATTAGTGGGAATTCTTTTGATGAAGAATTAGGAAAAAAGTTATTTAATAAATTACCAGGAGCCTTAGGCAGAGAAATAGAAGAAAAATGGTATAAAAGAGAAGGAGTAATACAGAATCCAAACGGTAAATGGTCAATAGGACACAAAGTACAACATATAATGAAGTCTTAACAGAAAAATGTACAAATATACAAATACAGAAACAACTAAAATAGAATGAAATGAGTTTCTGTAAAAATGTCATGTATACAACCCAAAGTTATGATAAAGGACAAAATAAACCAAGAAAAGATACAAGAAATATAAACCCTACTATAATAAGCAGTATAATAAAAAATACTATTTAAGAAAATCTTCAGCCAGGAAACCTTATCTAAATAAAGATAGACATGTTCGAAAATATAGAAATGATAGAAATTATAAAAAAAGCTAGAATGCTTCACATGTGGAAGTATAGACATTTAGCAAATGTATGTCCTAAAAGAAATAATAGTAGAACTAGAAATTCTCAATTAATAGAAGATTTTCAAGAAACTTTAATTAATGTAGATGAATACATGTCAGACAATGAAAGCATATATTCTATAGTAAGTGTAGAAATAGAAGAAACAACACGATCTGATGAGTCAGATTCAGCTAATGAAGAATTAATAAATGAGATAGGACTAGAATTTAAAAATATAGACTTAGAAGAATTACAAATAAATACAATGATGAATGTTTTACAAGAATGTACCCATGAATTTGAAAGGAATAAAGGAATAGATAGTAACCAATGTATTCTATGTAAATGGTATCCAAGTAGAGAAAAAAGGGCAAAATGTAAGTTTTGCTATGCTGAAGGATGTATCACATGCATAGAAAACCTGTTAAAAATAAAAATAAAAGGACGTGAAAAGATAGATATAAATAATGATACAATAAATTTACGATTAATAACATTAGAAAATAGAATAAACGAACTAGAGCAAAAGGTAATGTCGTTAGAAAAAGGAAAACAAAAACTTGAAGAAAATACAGAATCGGTTCAAAGAACAGAAGAATGGGGGATGTACAACACATCTACCCAAGAAGCAGAATTAATGAACATAGAAACTAGAGAAAACCATTATGAAAATTTCATATGTAATGAAGATAAAAAATTCACCACTATTAAAGTCTTAGCTAGACTTAAAATACAAGATATTGAGTTAGAAACTTTAACATTAGTAGACACGGGATGTACAGGTAGTATAATAAATAAAAAGATTTTACCCCCAAAATTAATCAGAACATTAGACAAGCCAATTGCAGCGATGCAAATGGATGGAACATACAATACCTACCAACATTATATCGGAAAAACTCAGGTAAGTTTTATTAATACATGTAATGAATTTTATAAACCAATGTATACACTTGACAGGATATGGGTAAGAGATCTAAACATAAATGCAAATTTTGTATTAGGATTAAAATTTATGATATAAAATAACGGGGGAACATTAATTACAAGAGATGGGGTAATATTCTTTAAGCATCTTACTTATACACCGGTACAAACTATTAAATTTGAAACAAAAGGAAGACAAGCTGGTATATCTCCAAGCACTTCTGAAAAGGATAGTTCACAGATATGTTGTAAAAACTGCAAAGATAAAAGTCAATGTTGTAAAGATTTAGGCCAAACAGAACAATACGAGGAAGAAGAAGAATATGATATAAGAGAAAAAGATTATACTCTAATAGAAGTAGAAAATGAATTCTATAATTTCCAAACAGGAATCAACAGGATAGGTACAATTAGAAATCCTAAAGACTTAGAAAACATAGTAAGAATATTAGACGAAATGGAAATAATAGGAGAAAAGCCTTTAAAATATTGGGAAAATAATAAAGTAGTATGCAAATTAAATATCATAAACCCTGAATACATAATAAAAACAGTTGTCATTGAAGCAACTAATCAAGACTTGGAAGACTTTAGTGTACAAATAAAAGAATTACTAAATTTAGGAGTAATAAGAAGATCTACATCAAAACATAGATCAGCAGCATTTATGGTTAGAAATCATAGTGAGATAGTGCGAGGTAAAGCAAGAATGGTAATTAATTACAAAAGACTTAATGATAATACAAGAACTGATGCATATAAATTACCTGATAAAAATGAATTAATCAATCGAATCCAAGGAAAAAGAATATTTAGTAAATTCGATTGTAAGTCAGGATATTGGCAGGTAAAAATGCATGAAGAAAGTATAGAATGGACAGCATTCACATGCCCGGAAGGACATTTTGAATGGTTAGCCATGCCATTTGGACTAAAAACTGCCCCTCCAATATTTCAAAGAAAAATGGACACTATATTTGGTGACTATAAAAGGTTTGTCTTAGTATATGTAGATGATATCTTAATATTTAGTAAAGATATTAAAGAACACTTAGGACATCTACAGACAGTGTTTAGATTATTTGTGAAAAATGGAATAATAGTAAGTAAAAAGAAAATGGAATTATGTAAGAACCATATAAATTTTCTAGGAGTAACATTAGGAGAAGGAAAAATAAATTACAACCACATATAGCAACAAAAGTATTAGATATGCCAGATAAATTAGACAATACAAAAGATTTACAAAAAATTTTAGGACTAGTAAATTATGCTAGGAATTTTATTAAAGATTTAGGAAAAATAGCAGGACCACTATACTCTAAAACAGGTAGCAAAGGGCAAAAACATTTTAATATAGAAGACATTAAATTAGTCCAACAAATTAAAGAAAAAGTTAAAAATATTCCAGAATTAAGTATACCACTAGAAACTGATTATTTAATAATTGAAACCGATAGTAGTTTCCAAGGATGGGGAGCTGTGTTAAAACCTAGACCCAATAAATACAGCGACAAGATAGAAGAAAAAATTTGTGCTTATCAAAGTGGAAAATATAAAGAAAAAGGAAATATGAGCAGTATAGATGCCGAAGTTTTAGCAATAATATATGGTCTTAATAGTTTTAAGTTATATATTTTAAATAAAAATGAGATATTAGTACGAACTGACTGTGAAGCCATAGTTAAATTTCATCAAAAAATAAATCAAAAAGCTAGTAGCAAGAGAAGATGGCTAAATTTTATGGATACTATATCTATATATCCAAATGTTATTTTTGAATATATAAAAGGAAAAGATAATAGTCTAGCGGATCAGTTAAGTAGATTAAATATTAAAATAACTTAAGTATACTTTTGTTTTCAGCATGAGACCAACCAGTTCAATAGACAAAGGCAAAGGAGTAGCCTCAACATCAGACACATACGCTCAGATGTATTAGGTAACATGAAGTTTAGACCTCAGACACCATCAATAGATATGATGGATCGTATTTACTTCGGTAAGCATAATTTAATATGTTACCTGAATTCAAATTTATCTTTTAGACAATTGTCAGAATGTGTGTTAGACAAACCTCAGAAATGCTTAGCAGACAATTTATGGATGGCATAATAAAAAAGACAATAAATATTTTATAGCTTCATTAAATGCTTTATGTCAATACTTTACAGACAAAAGTAGAGAAAATAAATTTAAATATTATGTGGTAATACATGGTAAGACTAACGGCATTTTTCAAACATGGATAGAAGTAGTAGAATCTATAAACGGAGTTAAAACTCCTCTTTTTAAAGGTTTTAATGATTTTACTGAAGCACTAGATTATGCAAGAGGGATACTTGGTCCAAATTACTATATCTCTCCAGCCCTCAGACAAAATCCCCAAAAGACCCCTCAATACAATATCCAAAAAGACACTGACAAAATAATCTTTTGTGACCATTGTTCTTCCATGACCGAGGCCTTCAAAAGATTAAATGCAAAGGTAGAAGCATTACTCCAAGAAAACACTAAACTAATGGAACAGATAAAATCACTCAAAGGTAAAGACTCCATTCAGAAGATTGATATCAGTACACAGACCTCAGAAAAGAGTTTTCCATCTCTCGAAAAAATGGATGAGCAGGGTGTGCATTCCCCAACGAATGCAAAAAGATCCACTGTATCGGATAATAATGATGCAGCTAGTCTGGTTCAAACGGTAGCCGGTAAAGACATATCAAACCCGTTTATGGCTGTCACTTTGCCAAAAAGTGAAGGTGAAGGTTCTTCATCCAGACGCAGGTTACCCAGATCATTTATTCTGGTAGAGACAACAACAAAGAAGACTATGCTCCATAAAAAGAAAAAGAATGATAAAATAGAGAGCATAATAAAAAAGACTTTAAAACAGTTTTTCCAACAAGGACAAGATAAACATGTACTTACTCCCCCAAATCCAGATCCAAACGGAGACAGACTAGTACCAGATACAAAACAAAACAGACCTAATATTAGTCCAAGAAATACTAATAATAACATAACCAGATCCAACAGTTCAGGAGAAGAAGACTATCGAGAACATTCATATTATCAAGATGCTCAAAATCCAAATGCAGATGATGATTCAGGAATGAGTTTTGATTCCGAAGCTCTTCACAACCTTGATACCTGAAGAACTGAAGAAAGAAGAAGGAAAACAAGACAAAACAAGACAATAATGTAAAGTAGGAATAAAAGTGTGCCATGTGGGTATGCCCACATTTGTCGTGTGAGTGCTTACTTTATCACTATCCTCCAAGGAGGAAAAAACTGATAAGCACGCGTCTGTCTTATTTTGTGTAAAAGTCGTGTAAAGCAAAAATAATGCATGTGCGATGGGGCCCAAATGTGTACCCGACATGAATTATTTGAGCTAATCTTGAAAAAGTGTCGGCCAATTTTAGGCCGTTAATTTTTATTATAATATCTTAGTGCGTCGGTCATGTTTGGTCATTAGGTTTCTTCCACGTTTTATGCTGAGCCCCCCTCAACCTCTATATAAAGACACCCCTCCACACTTACGAAGACAAGAAGAAAAAAGGACCAGAAAAATACACAACATATTCCCCTTCCCAATGTTCAAAAAAACCATCTCCCTTACTCAATCCAAAAACTCCTAAAAATCCCTCTTGTAATATTCAGCTTGTAAAAAAGTTTGTTTTAAGTGTGTAAGAGTCAGTCGGGGTTCCCGAAAGGGAAACCTCTCTCAGTCTAAGTCATGTAAGTCTTTATGGTTCCTGTATTTTCCTTAAAAATATATGTAAATTATGTTTGTTTGCTTTAAATTAATGTTAAGTATGTAAATATATTTGTAAAACTACCCTTAGTATATGGTTAGACTTTTAACTTCTTAATAACAACGATGGATTAACCTGTAAATTCCTAGGATGTTTCTAAGGCCTTAAAAAAAAAAAAAAAGTCCACAACATTCACAGGACGTCTTATTGGTCGTTTCCGGGGTGGGGTTAATGAAGAAGTTTTTAAGAATACAGGTTAAAAGGAAGAGATGAACGGGGTAGTAACATTAAAAAAAAAAAAAAAAAGGGAAAAACAAGATACATATAAGATAAACATGACCAGACATGAGTAAGAGGGAGTACTGAGTAGGATTTACAAAAATCTGAATTTCTGCTATTCTGCTATTTTGCCGATTTCTGCTATATTAAGTTCTGTGTAAATCTGTATTTTTGTCTGTATTTTCTCTGTCTCTATTAAAGTAAAGTCTGTTTGCATTAGCTGTATTTTCAGTATTTTCTGTATTTTTTGTATTTTCTGCTGTATTTTCTGTATTTTCTGTATTTGTCTGTATTTTCAGTATTTTCTGCTTTAATTTCTGTATTTTTTGTATTTGTCTGTATTTTCAGTATTTTGTAATATTTGGTATCAGAAATATTTATATCACATAAAATGGAACAAAAGAAGTTGCATGTTTAATTTGAAAACTACGTAAAAAGTATTGTAAATCTCAATAATTAACAACATATTGACTTTTGAAATTCTATTTGTGCTACATATATTGGGACAAGGAAAGTAACATCTATTATTTAAAAATTACGTGAAAGTACTATAAATTACAATAATTAACAACTTAAAATATTTAAAAATCATATTCAAATTTAATTGACTCTCTAAATTTTATCAATGTCACATAAAGTGAGACAAAAAATAACAGATATTAAGCCCGTGCTAGTACGGACAATTATGTCTAGTATCATATATATAAAGGAGGACTTGAAATTTCTCTCTTGAAGAACCATAGAATATTCATCTTTTAGGTTGTTGAACAATGCTTGAAGAGGTGGGAGTGGGAGTTGGCACTAAGAATCATATTCCTCTAAATTTCTTTTTATGTTACACTTGTATAGTTTTATTGATGTTTGTTATTATTGCTTATATTTTATGAGCATTTGTAAAGTTACATTATTGTGTTGTCACGTCAAATTTATTAGAGAAGTCATATATTTTATTTTATAAGTATTTTCTTATTGGCTAAACCGAAAACAAAACAGTTAGGACCAAAATCGATAAAAAAATATCGTACTGGTTTGGTTATTGGTTTGACATATTTAAAAACCGAAAACTGATAAACCAAATCGATAATATATTTAGTTATAGCATATATAGTTTCTTATTTTTTGTTGTGTATTACTATCCGTTGTTATATTTGTTTTATATCTTATTGTTTTGTTGTCTCTTTTCATATAATTTTGCATTGAATATTTTTCTTTTGAGTTGAGAATCTATAAATTCAAAAAATTCTCCTTACCTCACGAAGATAGAAATAAAATATGTATACATCTTTTCTCCTCTTCAGACCACACTTTTACATGTTGTTGTAACAAAGATTGAAGATTTCCTTAAAAATCTTGTAGACAATAAAATTTTCGTTGAGAAAACAATAATCAAGATTGGAAAATAATGCAAAAATCGTATTTGTTGATTTCAAAGTGTGAGTGTTACAATCTCTATCATTCCTCTGTTTCGTCTTTTTAGATATAATTCAAGGGCTCTTGAGCTTGATCTTGAATTTTGTTCTTGATCTTGATTTGTGAATTTGATGAACTTGATATGGACTTGAACTTGATGATCTTGATCTTGGATTCAAAGGCTTTAGAGCTTGTTCTTGAATATTTGATGAACTAGAACTTGAGCTTTATCTTCGTCTTGACTTTTATTTGAATTCAAGGGCTTCGAGCTTGTTCTTGAATCTATTGGTATTGATCTTGATCGTTCTTGAACTTGAATACTTGAATTCTTGTACTTGTAGCTTGTAGAGAAATCTGTGGCTTTTGATCCACGAGCTTTTCACTAGCTTCTTGTTAGAATTCTTGGTCCCTTTTCTGAATTATGAAGACCCCTATTTATATTTTTAGAATAAAGGAGTTGTGATAGGAACATGATTCCAGATTATGACCAAATAAAACTTATAAGACGGAAACTATTATCTTTTTCACATCCATATATCATGACAAATCATCATGAACATAAAACTTGGTATGAAAACATACTTAAATCCATGAACACCATTTGTGATTTTTGTCTTTTAAACCAAGACATAAAACATCTTGTTGTTTCAGCAATGGGATGCTAGAAAAAAAAAACCTTACGTATGATTTGGGGATTATAACACATATATAACTACACGTATTTATGTAACTCTAAATTAATTATGATTGGTAGTCTTTCAAATAGAAGAAGAAATGCATCATGGATCATGTGCATTTTTTAACATCATACTCAAAAAAAAATAAAAAAATTAATACATATTTGAGCTTTAAAAGATTCATTATTTAAAACAATAAAAAAGTGTCAAAAGTTTATTTATTTTGAATAGATGCTAGGATTATCCGAACGACACTATCACAAATTATTGTGGTTAGTCTTCTTAATTAAGTAAGAAAATATCCATGTTCATGCTTTGGTATAGGGGTTAACATTTCAATTAATCTAAATTCACGTTATATAAGATTTATTAAAGTTAAAAATACAGCGTAAAAGCAAATAAAAAGTCTATTCATGTTATATAAGATTTATTAAAGTTAAAAATACAGCGTAAAAGCAAATAAAAAGTCTTGTGGTCAAGCTATTGTGTTGTCATCTATATTAAATGCTAGTATTACTTTTTTCTTCCCAATAATTTGAGATTGTATTTATAGCAACTTTTATCGAGTCTAGGAGCAAATTATAATTATATGGGAAAAGGGTCAAAAATACTCCTCAACTTTATTTTATTGGTTGATTATGCCCTTACCGTTAAAGTGAAGTTATTTTTACCCCTGCCGTTACTAATTTCACCATATATACCCCTCATTTGACGGAAAGCCCCAAATCAACCAAAATTACCCAATTTCAATTAAAATGACCCGTTTCTCTTTTAATCCAAACCTGATCCACTAAACCAAATTAATTCATACTCAATTAAAACCACAAATCCATTTGTTTAATCTTCTTCATGTCCTTCCACCATTAAAACACTTACTGCTGAAATCGTCGGAGGTACTTTGCTTGATTTTTTTTTGGAACAATTTCATCATTTCATTTTTAACATGGGAATTAATAAAACAAAGCATCACCCAAGTGCTTAATACTGTCACATTTGGAATAACACAAATTGAAAGAAAGAACAATGTTCACCCAAAAATTATTAATAACTAAAAATCATTAAAAAAATAATAAGATGGTCAGAGTTTGAAATGAGAGTCAAATAATTCACCTGAAACGCAGTAAAATATAACAACAAAAAGAGCAAAACAATAAAAGAAAGTAATTTTTGATGGAGTTGATTGATGTTGTCGAGCTGGAGGGCTAATGAGTTCTGGTTCGCTGAAAATGCAGATTTGCAAAACAAACAAAATCGTGAAAGGGAAGGGGAAAGGGAAGAGAAACAACAACGATGATGGTTGCTTGTTGCTGTTGGGTTTCACGAGCTCATGGAGTTGAGAATGTTCGCGATGGTTTTTCCGTGTCGATGAGGCGGCGGCAGAAAGGGTTGTTTGGGGTGGTGATTTCTGGCGATTTGGAGGTGAGTGGTGGTTGTTTGGAGGTGTTTCCGATGTGGTTCACCGGAGTTTCTGCTTGGAGGAGGAAGATGGGTTGAGGGAAGTCGATCAGTGGGGTCGATTTGGGTATTTTCTGGTGACATTTTGGCTGGAGAAAAAGATGCAGTAAAAGGTGGTTTGGTTCGCCAGAGTTGGCGTCTGGTTGTGAGGTGGTTTACAAATTGTTTTCCATCAGAGTGGACTGATTTCAGGTGGGTTTGGTTGCCGGCCAGAAAGTGGGTGATGGTGACTGTGAAAACGGAAAAAATGGGGTCGTCTAGGGGTGGTTGTTTGGTGGTTGGACAGCAGCGTAAAGAGGAGATGCTGGTCGGAAAAATGGGAAAACAAAGGTTGAAGTTATTGCTTCTTCCTCCCCTATTTTCCCTTTGTTCATCTCTTGGGTTAAGTGTTAGAGGGTCCGGCATGGGTTTAAAAATGGGTAACGGGTCGTTTTTTTAAGATTCTGGTTAATTTAAGTTAATTTGGGGCTTTCCGTCAAATGAGGGGTATATATGGTGAAATTAGTAACAGCAGGGGTAAAAATAACTTCACTTTAACAGTAAGAGCATAGTCAACAAATAAAACAAAGTTGAGGGATATTTTTGATCATTTTCCTTAATTATATTAACCTGATATTATTATAGAAATTTATAACAAACTAAAAAAAAAATCTTTATGTGTCAATAAATGTGTATTGACACTTTTAAGTAAGATAACATTAACGGATATTTACTAACCTATCGATAACTAAGCCATTTCATATTACGATTTTTCTTTTCTGAGTTCGATATCGAAATTTTTAGTTAAATGTCAATGATCATATCAACCATATACTAACATAATTTATTATTTATTTTTTCAGCCAGTTGGCAATTAGCTTACGTGTGAAATTGTTAAACAATATAAATATTTAAAAATGACAGAAAAAAAATTAAATTATTTCCCATGCTTATTTAGAAGATCCCAAGAATCTTCCTTCCGTTACCAAAATCAACTACACACTACATATTAATCCTATATCTACAACTAATAATCTTAACCGTTTATCATCTCTATCACAGATTTAGCTTCATCATCACACTAGCAAATTTTTCGTTGTTTGATATCTGTCATCGTATTTTATTTGTCGAATATCCATCTATTTTGTTATTCTTCTTCCTTCTTGTAGGTTTTTCAAATACCCATTTGGAAGATATGGATATTCGAATTTGCTGTACTTTTATGAGGAAGCGATAAGATCTAGGTATATTATATATCTTTTTTAAATTTCATTATATTGTTGTATCAGGTTATTATAAAAGTTTGGAACATGCTTTTACTGTGCACCGAGAAGTATAGGATTACCACCCATTTTTAAAACCATATAAATATAGATATTCACCAAAATTTAGTTAAAATTTTCACAATTCCCTCTTCTTCTTCCCTCCTCCTCTCTCTCTCTAGAACCTTCCTTGTTACAGTTTCTCTCTCTACCTATACATACATATATATACACTGTATATGCAATCTCTGTTTCTTCTTGTTTGATTCTGATTTCTAGTTGTTGTTGTTGTTTCGGTGCCCTTCTTCTTCTTTTTCTTTTTTTTTGATTTTTTTAATGGAGATGAAAATGGAGGATTCGTGTTTGCTTTCGTTGATTTCTGAGGTTTCTTCTGGAAGATGCGCTGCTAAAAATCGTGGAGTTACGCGGTTCACGAAGATACCTATAATACCGAGTATGCCTCGAAGTTGTAAGTTTAGGGTTTGTTAAATCTTTTGTTAGGGCTGATCGCATTTTACGTTTTATCTGTTTTGTTTCGTACTGACTGAAGCTGAATTTGAAGATTTGGTGTGGAATTTGTGAAGGTTGTTGTGAATTCTGAATTCTCTGTTTGATAATTCTGCGTAATTCGTGAAAAGTGGTTATTTCGTTGTTGTATTTCATGCGAAAATTCTGAAAATTTTGGCCGCGTTTGGTGATTTCTGTGATTGTATGGACAATTTTGAAAATCTGGTCAGAGATCTGTTGGCTTTTGTTGTTCAGAGTACTGCTTGAAAGATTTAAGAGACTTTAAGAGACCTGTAGATCATTTTTAAGAAGTTGTTATCTGAGTTGAAACTGGAAAATTGATTGAATGGCGGGTAGGCAATTAGATTTCCCGAGGACGAGTGGTGGTAACTTGAAAGAGCAATTAGTGAGGAGAACTTTGCAGAATGTGAGGTCTCAAGGGCACATATATGTTGAGCTTAGAGAGGATGGGAAGAGGCTAGTCTTTTTCTGCACGCTATGTCATTCTCCATGTTATAGCGATTCTGTTCTGTTTAATCATTTGAAAGGTAATCTCCATACTGAAATGCTTGCTGCTGCTAAAGCCACATTGTTGAAACCTAATCCTTGGCCCTTCAATGATGGTGTACTTTTCTTTAATGATCCGGAGCAAGATAAGCACTCACCTAATGTGAATGTTGGGAAAAGCAGACTGGTTGACACTTGTCTTGAAGATGAAAGTAGCCTTGCTATTGTTGAGTGTGATGACAACTTGAGACATAACGGGGATACATATGTTTCCGAGTATGAGTACGGCCTGCTGGATAGTGAGTTAACTGGTAATGGAGAGAGTGAGTACTTGGTTATTCCGGGCGTGTTGTGTAAAGACGAGTTATCTGATCTAGAAGTGAAGCATATTGGTATTGGAAAAATTGCCGCTCGTATTAGTGTACGTGGCATTGACTCAAAAAAAATTCGTAGAATATGGTGTGAATGGTTGGCAAAGAAGGATTCTGATGATATGGATACCTCTGTGATTCCAGATCATGATTTTGCGGTTGTTACATTTCCTTATAACTATAATTTGGGTAGGAAACCGTTACTTGATGACAGATTTTTGCTCCCTTCCAGTCCTTATTCAGAATCTGAGGAAACCAGTGGTACTGGAAAGAGGAAGAGGAAGTCATTTTCAGACCCCGAGGATTTCAGTGAGTCTCTTAGTAATCATTGTGATTCGTCTGGGGAAGAATCTCAATCAACAAATAACTCAAATATGAAACTGATATTGGGAACATGTGATGATCAACTAGTGAGTTCAAGAATTATATCCAGCAAAACTATGAGGAGAGAGTTGAGGAAACAGCAGCGAGTGGCTTCCGAGAGAATGTGTGATATCTGTCAACAGAAAATGCTTCCTGGTAAGGATGTGGCAACTCTTCTGAGCTGGAAATCTGGAAAACTTATGTGCAGCAGTAGAAATATGACAGGGGTAAACACTGTTCTGTTTTGGTGTTTTTTTCCATATGATATTTGTTTATTATTGTGTTGTAGACTTGTTTCTCCACTTTTGGAGCCTTAACAGAGATCCATTACTTATTACTACAATTCATGCTCATTCAAATCCTGTGTCAATACAGGCATTTCATTTGTTTCACGTATCTTGCCTCATTCATTGGATACTTCAATGTGAATTGCAAACCTATGTGAAACCTGTTGACGAACCAAAAATGGAAACAAAAGCAAAACGAAGATCTCAGAGGAAGACTGGAACCAAACACAATGCAAAAGAGAAGGAAGATGAGATAAAATCAGCGAGACGGATCAACTCAGTGTTCTGTCCAGAATGCCAGGGTACTGGTATCATCATTGAGGGAGATGAGCTGGAGAAGCCTCCTGTCTCACTTTCTGAGGTTTGCAAACAACCTGCAAGTTTCCATTCCTCTCTTTTCACCTTGCCCACCCACCCTCACACACATAAAAAATAAAAAGGGAAGGGGAAACCAAAATAGATGTTTTTTCCCCCACTTGCTTGGATAGCTGTTGATCACCACATTTATATGAGTCTTTTCCCACTTGGTTGACTACCTGTTGATCACCACAGTAATGCTATTTAATTCATTTACATTTTCTGTTTCTTCCATGTGCTAATTCTTCTTAGATTCACTAACAGAATATACTCCCTGTTCCTGTATTTGTTATGTGAATTGGGAAGTAGTGCCAGTTTATTTCTTGGTAGTAATCCTCAGATATGCTAGTGATATCTAATATCTCTAAGTGCCCATTTATGAGAGTCCTGTTGGCTCATCGAACCAACAGATGATGTGGGGCCTAAAGGGTCATTTAGACTTGAACCTGTCGTGTTGCCATATTAGACTCATTTGAGTGCAGTGTTTTGACTATGAGTGGATGTGACTGAAGTTATTAGTACTTGTTAGCTTATATCTTTAGCTTGATTTTCAGGTGTACAGGCACAAAATTAAACTGAGTGATGCACGAAAAGCATGGATGAAGAATCCTGAGGTGTTGCAAAATTGCTCAACGGGTTTCGATTTACCCCCTGAGCATGATGATCTTCTCCAGGTTGGAATATTAGAGGTTATGTCTACATAAAGAAGGGGGATTGATCTTAGGGATCTTACTATGCTTTTTCTTTTGCAGGAATATGTATCACCACTCAAATTGCTGCACTTTTATCGCGCCAATGTTTCAAGCTGAGGCTATATTTTTGATGTGTCACACTGACGAGCATTCACAACTGTGCTATGTGTGGAATGAGTCTTTACTACTGTTATGTGTAGAACTTAGTCTTTCCGTTGATATTATTAACCTTTTGTAAATGTCATGGGTCTGATGAAACTATTGGTTACTATAGTAGTGTGTACAGACTTTAGAGATGAATGTGTAATATGAGAAGACATGATTTTCAATTCAGATGTACTCCTTATTTGGTAAAGATTCATATATCATGCTTCTTCCCAGGTGTGAGACAGCGTAAATTGTTAGGTGCCGCCGTGAGAAGTTCAAATCTCTCTTGTGAATCCCAGGGTGTTGAGAAACAAGCTGTCTGCATAGAGTATTGCTGAATAGTTTCATATAACATTTTCAATGCTCCAGCAACAACTTTATGCGGAAACCCTTTTAAAGCACAGGCCAATAATTCACTATAATAAGAAATTTTATGTTTCAAGTCATGAGTAGAGAGTCTTCCATTGGTTTCTTATTGAAGATCCAGATACAAATAGTTTTGTGTAGTACATTATTCATATTTCTTACAAAGTTACAGCAGAAAAAAAAGTCTTTATCATCATAACAAGATAAGACATAACACTACGCAACAGATGAGAAAAAAATGTACTCTGCGAAGTGATTTATCATCAGCTTGCAATTGTTGCCTTCTCATTCTCAAAGTAGTGCTGCCTACTAGATGATGCGCGTTTGGATATGGATACAATGTTGGTGATGAGTTTCCAGAAACGCGTGCTGCATACGCCGTTTCACCAATCAAGGGATGTAACATATTTGTTGTCGTGCCACCAATCCTGGTTGTATTTGACTGACCTCGATGATGGAGTTGTTGAGGTGGATGTGAATCAATCCCAGGTCTTTCTGGTATGACCATACCATTAGCTTGAACTTCAACTTCAGATGTTTTTGTAGCTTGGTCGCGGCCATAGAGTGGAACCATGCTTCTTTCTGAAACATCAGCCTTGCAAACAGGGCATTGTAGGTGGCGTTGAGATGGATTTTCGGAAGGGATGCTATGTAAGTGGATCCATTTGTAGATGCAAGGCCAGCAATACAAGTGACCACACAAGGTAACCACTGGATCATTTGCAAGATCCAGGCAAATGTTACACTCAAAACCACGAGAGAGATAGCTGCCGCTTTCACGTTCATCATCAAACATCTTCGACTTCTCTAAGGGGGTACCTTCTTCTATTTGCTTGTTGCAAATGAAGATCTAGGACCATTTCATGCTTCTTGATTGCTCATGCCTGTAGAAATATATGAATAGATTCCAGGATCACAATACAACACAGAATGGATAAAATGAGTCAAAACTAATCACTTCGTTACTCAAAACTCTTAAAAAATATCATCAAGTGTGTGTTGGATCCTCCAAAAAATAGTGCATTTTTGGAGGATCCAACACGGGTGCAACTCGGACATACTTAAACATATGCTTTTTACCCCCCATTCCATCCAACAAGAGCTTAACGTACATCATAGAACACCAAATAAACTGATATCACAACTATAAGAGAAACTATTAGAAACTGATGCATAAAATTTAGAAACTGAGGGGATCTTTGTAGATAAAACTTGAGAAACTTATGCCATGTAACAACACGTGTGTTTACTTATTCAACTTTATACAAGTTTAAGTGTTTACTTGAGCACACCGAAAGTTGGAGTGCAGACATACTAATTGAAGCCAAGTTAAAAGGGCCATACTCTTAATGGTGTGACACATTTTGGCGAAAATCATTCAGATTTAGCCCAAAACAGACAATATCTCACTAGTCATTAGAAACAACAACAAAATAACCCCTTCCCCCCCAATTTCCAAGAAAGCAAAAACCTAAAATATGATACTTCAGGCACAATAGAAATCTATATTGCTCAGACTTATAAAAAATATTTCATACTCAAGTTTCATTCTTCAAAAATACACTACAAAAAAATCTAATCTTTTTCAATAAAATACACTCCATAAGTGAATTAGAAATATAGACACAGAGAAGGAAAAAGGAAGATACCTCAACTGGATACAAACATCAGAATATCCCACTCAAAAGAAAAAACACTTTAATCTCATGTTGATTGATATAAAGTCCCCCAAAAGAATGGAGGGGCTAAAAATAGTCATAAAAGAAAATGGTGTGCTAATGAGTATGACACTTTGGTAGTATATATTTCCCCATTAGGCCATGTTTCAAATATGATTAAAGCAAGTGTTATATGATATTATTTTGGGAAAATTTTCAAAACAATAATATTTTAGCATCTATTAGGACCTCTTGTCAACAATTTCAATATTTATTTAAAATGTCAATATTTTGGTTTGTTATAGGGCAAACTTTTGTATTTATTTAATTTGAAAAAATACAAATCTTCAACAACGGATTGGCGAAAATCATGGGAGAAAATATTTCAAAAAAGATAAAAATCACTTAAATCTCTAACAAGTTGCAATTGAAAAAATACGAAGTGTCATCTCTCTCTTGTTCTTTCAAAAGTCTTTTACCATTGTTCTGAAGTTCAGGTTTTGTAGATTGCGTCACTTTTCGTTGGATAACAAAATTTTGAATTAATCAATTGGTATTTCAAATAGAATTCCATCTATTTCTTTAAAAGTTCAAATTATCAAAGAAAATAAAAAATGGTCACGAATCTTTTAAGTGTCGATTATTTATTTTTTTGGGATGAAAGTAGTCAGATCTATGTATTTATGGAATATAAAGTGATAATGAAATACAAACTGAGCACGATAAATACTCATTTCAATTGAAAAGTTAGACCATATAATACAAAACTTGATTGTATACCATTAGGACAAATACAAATTCAAATCTAAATACAAATTATCTGGTATACAAAGTGATATTGAAAATACAAAATGAGTCAAATAAAATACAAAATCTATTTACTAATGCAATTAGTGTATATATATATATATAAAATGAATATGCAAATAGACTATATTTTGGTTATTTAGAATTGAGAATGAATACAAAATCAAATTTAAATACAAACTATATGGTATACAAAGTGATATTGAAAATACAAAGTGAGTAAAATAAAATACAAAATTTGTTTTTAAATGCAATTAGGATGAATACCTATATAATGAATACATAAATAAACTGTATTTTGGTTATTTAGAATTGAGAATGAATACGAAATCAAAAATAAATACAAAACTTGATGATATACCATTAGGAAGAATACGAAATCAAATCTAAATACAAACTATTTGATATACAAAGTGATTCAAAATACATAATGAGCAAAATAAAATAAAAAATTTATTTCACATATGCAATTAGGATAAATTCCTATATAATGAACACATATATATTTTAAAATGCGATACTGTCCCACCCAAACTTCATAACCTTAACATGATAAACCAAATAGCTTCATAAATTTCACACATTTTTAAAAGATAAATCATTACTTCATAACCTTAAAATGATGCCTTAGCAGAATAAACTGCTACAAAATGTTAATGCTACGAATGACTTAAAGAAATTCTTTAAAAAATGGATTAATTTCGAAGAAATTTCTTAAACAAGTATAGTAGATAACAATGGTGGAAACGATAGAGAGAAAGTAGAGAGATTTGAGGTAAAAACCTAAAGAGAGAAGATTGAAATGTGGGTTTTTTTTTTTTACTTTTAACTGATAGTGAAGTCAAACTAGGTAAATAAGGGTCTGATTTGAGAAATAAAGGATAATAAATTAATTATATTAGGATACATTATATTTGCTAAAATAATGATATAATGACATTTTTGATAATTATTTTAAAGTGTAGATATTTTAGCTAATTATGTTAGCAATTTTGACTAATTTGCTAACTTTCCCTATTACTTTTAGTCAGTCTAAAAAAATATATAATGCATTTTTATAACAGAGAAATTAAAGCTTTGAGGCATTAAAGATCTGTTAGAGTTTTGTCCTAATTTTCTTACTTTATTTGATTATTATTCTTCTCTTAAAAGAAAATCAAAGTATTACCATAAATGTTTTAACTTTTCTTAAAAGAAAAGTATAATTTTCTTCCATCTTTACACAACCTTATGTACTTTACATTTATACAAATAGCTGTTTTCAAAGCTCAAATCCGTCATAATCTTCTGATCCGCCCATGATGTTAGGTAGGGATGTTCATGGTTTGGATAAAAATCAATCCAAATCGAAAAGCTGAACCAAACTAATAAAATAAACCGATTTTATTTGGGTTTGATTTGGTTTGGTTTTAGATTTTTGAAAACCAATAGTATTTGATTTGGTTATTGGTTTTTATTCGAAAAAACTGAAGAAATAACCAAATTGAACCGATAAATTATATACATATATTTTAATATACATATTTAATATATTATTTTTATAAACAATTTTAAAGATCTTAAATATGTTTTCATAAAAAATTCTTTATAATTTACTTATTGAAAGCAAAAATGTACATGGTGAAAACATTTATCTTATTGATGTCATGTATATGAGTGTCTATGACAATTCTTTGTGAGTCTGAAAATGTTATTGTCTCTTCCTTCTAGGCCAAAATAGTGAATTTAAAGCTTTATTAATAGTAAATTCAGTAATTTTAGTCATGCTAACTATTTTTCGTTTTGAATGGATTGTTGTCGCTTTTTCACATTTTGAATGAATTGTTTCTTTTATTTTTTTGTATGGTTAATAACCGAACAACCATACCAAACCAAATCGAAACCGATAACCACCAAACCAATAAATGTATATTATATTTGGTTTGGTTTTGATAATTTTAAAATTGATTAAGTTGGTTTGATTTTGATTTTGACCAATAACCGATCCAAACCGACCCGTGAACACCACATTAGGTGTCGAGTCATTGAGGTCATACCTTAATTTTTCAGCTAAGACCTTATCCAACCTGGCAATTAGTGCTTAATTAAGTATTAAAGTCAAGTTATTAGTCTTTATCACCCAATTTCTTTAATATTAATTTAGGGTTTTCTTTAATTCACCACATTTTAGTTTTATGGGGCTACTTGGCAGTTTCCTAATCGTTAATAGACATACTCTGACTCTCTGTAATAATTAACTAAACAAAATAAATAAATATTTTACACTTGTAATTATTTTCTTGTGTTTTTTTGACTAATAAATACTATTACTAAGATCTGTAATTAAATTGGGGAAAAGGGTCAAAAATACCCCTCAACTTTGGTTTATTGTTTGACTATGCCCTCGCCGTTAAAATGAAGTTATTTTTACCCCTCCTGTTACTAATTTCACCAAATTTACCCCTCAATTGGATGGAAAACCCAAATCAATTAAAATTACCCAATTTCAATTAAATAACCCAATTTTTTCTCTTTTTAATCCGAACCCGACCCATTTATACCAAATTAAAACCCCAAATCAAGCTCCGGCAATCCCCATTCATTTTCTCCATTTTCCGGCGAAACACCACCAAAACAACCTCCAAACGACCACTTGAAACCACCACTCAAAACCCCCAAAAACCAGAAACGACATCAAGCAGAAAACATTAACAACAAACCCATTTTCCTCTACTTTCCAGTGAAGACAACAAGATCTTTCTTCTCCATTTCCGGCCAGTTCCAAGCTGGAACAACATTAAGCAAACCACCCACCATCGGAATCATTCAAACAGCCGTGAAACCGACCTGAAACAGCTCTCAAACACCACCCTCTCCATGCCAAAATCCAGTGGTAAAACCACACTTCGGCCCCACCAGAACCCAGACCTCCATCACCCAAGCTAAAACAACCAGCAAATGACCACCAGACCACCAGTTCTCCGACCTCCAAACAACCAACCAACAAAACCCCTACCAAAACCCCATCGGAAAACAACTGAAGCACCGCTAACAAATCAAACCAACAACACAATCAGGCAAGAATCAAGGCTCGAAAATAACAGCCACAACTTCATATCTGGCTAGGCTCAACAAGCAAGCAATATCATAGTTTCAGATCTGCCCGCAGGAAAGCAAAATTCGATGATTGAACGAGCTCCAAGCTCCAAGCTCCGACCACACTGAAATAGTGGTGCAATTTTAGTAGGAAGGACAAATATGCATGAGTTTAACTACAGAATATTTGTTGTCAATTTTAGTAGTATGTGTTTCAATGGAAGAAGGAGATGGAGAAGATTAGAGAGATGGGTTTAGGGTTCTAATTTGATATAAATGGGTCGGGTTTGGATTAAAAGAGAAAATCGGGTCATTTACTTGAAATTGGGTAATTTTAGTTGATTTGGATTTTTCATCCAATTGAGGGCAAAGGGTCAAAAATACCCCTCAACTTTGGACGGGTCGGGCATTGGGTTTAAAATGGGGAATGGGTCTTTTTTTAAAATTTGGGTTAAACTAAGTCAATTTGGGGACTTCCATCCAATTGAGGGGTAAATTTGGTGAAATTAGTAACAGGAGGGGTAAAAATAACTTCATTTTAACGGCGAGGGCATAATCAAACAATAAACCAAAGTTGAGGGGTATTTTTGACCCTTTTCCCATTAAATTGCAACTTCAAAACTGTGTTCTAGAAAATCTGTGTTCCTAGCGGCTTCCAATTTTTGAGAGGCCACCTTAATTTAAAAATTCTTTGTGCTAATTCTATATTTAATAAATAAGTAGCTACTAACTAGAAAGCAATTAATTTTTAATAGATTCTCGATTTAAAAGAGAAATTACTCATAGAAGGATTGTAGGAAGAAAAAATGACAATAAAATATCAAAATATCAAAATACAAAGCAAAGAGTAGGATATGAGGCAAGTCCTTAACCTCTCCCACCTAACGGACGACTACACTCGGCTACCTATCGAACTTTACTCTGATTTTTGACCTTTATACCTTCTTATCTAGGGTCATATAATCTGAAACTGCATCATGTCTTTATTAATCACCTTTCCATGTTTTTTTTGCCTACCTCCTAATTGGCGTATCCACGCACCTCCTCTTCATAGTATCTGAGTCATCTTATTCTTCCTTTATCTTATCCGCCAAGGAGACAACTCTCACCTTGTCCCCTATAACATTTATTTTTTAACAAATTGTTCATTTCAACTTTCAACCTGACATGTTTAAAACCAAAAACTTAATTGACAATTTGATACATTTCACTTTTTTTTTAATTGAAGACCACAAGATTCAAAAAAATTATTACTTTCTTAAACTTCGTATCAAGTCAAAACAAGACAAACAAATAAAAACGGACAGAGTATTTTTTTTAATTATTATCCTTTGTTTCTTTAGATTGAAACAGATTTTTGCAACAGAAGCAAAGTTTTCATGTCAAACCAACAAACTCAAAATTAACATCCTTTGACATTTTAGATAACTACACAAACTGTTGAAGTGATTGTAACTGAGACAGTTTGAACATGTGAATAGGAAATGTATTAATGTCCCAGCGTGGAGGTTGGCTTTGAATGGTTTTAGGGGAGGTGGAAGTAGGCCAAGGAAGTGTGCGGGAGAGGTAATTAGACAGGACATGACACAACTTTGACTTACCAAGAACATGACCTTAGATAGGAGGCTACGAAAAACACAAATTATTTACTTGTTCTTTTTATTTCTGTTACTATATGTTGTTTCTTTTACTTCAATTATAGTATCATTATGTTGTAGTTATTTTTTTTTCTTTCAAAATGTTTTAGTACGATATCTTTAGCATATTGTCATGGTCTCTTCACTTCAGTTGTTTTGATATACTTGTACTTGAGCCGAGATCTATTTGTAACGAACCTCTCCATCACCCGGGTAAGGTTTGCATTATTACATACACTCTACCCTTCGACAAATAAGATTATACTGGATATGTTATTGTAGTATAGTAGTACCAAGACCAAAGAACAAAGAAAGGTAGCATCTTTTGGTTGTTAATGACACACCTTATGGTAAATAAAAATTTGTGTATTATTAGCCAGAATCAAGAACATAAAAAGCTTGGAAGACATGTTACATTGAGCGAAGCTCGTATATTCAGCATCTAATAAGGTACACATATATACAAATTACACGCAATGTAGCGCGAAAAGTGATCAAAACAAGAGAAGGCATGCCAATACACAACAGAAGAGGAAGAAATATAATCTGCCAAGTGATCTATCCGCGTGTAATAGCTGCCTTCTCATTCTCAAACTCGTGTTTCCTGCAAGATTATATGAGTTTGGACATGCATTTCCAAAAACTCGTGCATAAACCACTTCACCAATCACGGGTGGTGAGGCGATGTAACCTCCTGAATGTGGCTGTTGTCGATGGTTAAGTTGTTGTGATGGAAGTGAATTTGTAGTTGCCATCAGTGTATGATCCCCACTACATCTTGGCCTCAGAGGCCTTTGTGGTATGACCATGCCTTTACTTGTAACGTTGTCTTCAGATGGTTTTGTTGCTTGGCCAGGACCATAGAGCGGAATCAACTCTTTTTGTGAAACTTTAGCTTTGCAAACAGGACATAGTGGCTTTTGGTGATCCGAGGCGCTCTGGAATTGAATCCACTTATAGATACAAGGCCAACAATAAAGGTGACCGCAAAATGTAACCACGGGATCTTTAACAACATCCAAGCATATGTTACAGTCAAAACCACTAGCACGATTGTCTTCATCACGCTCATCATCCAACGTCTTCCATTTCTGTAAGGGGCTACTACGACATTCGTTAAAGGTACTCTCTGTTATCTGGTCTTGGAAATGAAGATCTAACGCCATATCTTGTTTCTTGATGTAGTTTTGTTGATTTCTAGTGCCTATAGAAAACAAATGCCAAGAGGGAAAACGATTAGAAATCCATGACCTTAATTAGATACAACTACGGTCACTCAACTAACAACTTTTTATCTCAAAGAGTCACTCGACCTTATTTTATAACTAAAAAGTCACGCAACTATCGTCATTTCACCTAAGACATTCAATCCCAAGAGACATTACAGTATAAGTCTGCATAACTACAATGTACAAAAACTGCATTAATTCTATCTGAACTACTGAATCTTTTTTCTCTAATAGGGGGAAAATTGAAAACAAAAAATCCCAAATTCTGTATAAAACTTATCAAACATCAATTGAACCACAAAAAGCTCTAATCTTTTCAATCAAAATACGTCAAGAAAACCTCAAAAAGTTTTCAAAAACACATCTTTTTCAAATCTAATACATCAAGAAAACCACAAAAAGCTCAAATCTTTTTCAATCTAATACATCAAGAAAACCTCAAAACACCAACAAAATCACAAAAAGCTCCAATCTTTCAATCAAAATACATAAATAAAACCTCAAAACTTTTCAACAACATACCCAATGTAATCTCACAAACTCCAGATAAGAAAAACAAAGAAGAAACCACAAAAAGGTCTAATCTTTTTTCAATATAATTACCTGAATACAAATCAAGATTGTCCTTTTAACTGTTGATTTTTCAGAACTCCCAATCAAAGTGAAGCAAAGTGAAAATAGAATGAAGTAATTTGGGGGTGGCTTTAATATATATAGTGCTTTACAAAATATGCACCTATAGATACAGGAGTTGTATGTATAGGAAAAATATATATTTAGGGCGTAAAAATATAAAATAAAACTTTTTGAATAGAAACTTAAGTTATCAAATTTGTTTTGGATAAGATGACTTTGTTGGCCTACGTGGTAATGACTATTACACACTCTTTGTGGGACATTATTTTTTTTTGTATATTTGGATTTTTCCATTTTTTGGATTTTACTTGATAATAAAATAACAAAAACAGTAACTAGTCATTCATGTTTGGGATAAGGATCAAATAGTCATAATCACATATTCAATAGAAGAGAGTAGAATTTACACTTATTTTATTTCTACATTATGGAGATAGAGATTGGGGCGGTGTCTGTTAGGTCGGAGGGGATGAATCCTTTTTGAATGTATATGATTATTGATTGAAATAAAAATATCGATTTTTTCTGACTTTTGTGGGTATGCTTCTTTCATATTTGGAACTTCTTTAAAGAAAATCATTAATGTGTTACAAATATGTCATACCCCATTTAATTATTGCTCACCTTTGCCCAATTTTTTTTTTTTAATTTACCTTTACTACTTTGAATATCACCAACCACTGGCACCTACTTATAAGGGCCTACATATTTCACCCAATTAGTATATAATATTAAAGTCAAGTTATTAGTCTTTTTTTTTAATTTCCATTCGGTGTTCGGAGCCCACATTAGAGCTTCGATTAAATTTGAATCGCGCTCTGCAGGGCTCATTCGGGGGTGCCTCTCCCAATAGAATTTTCTCCATACCTAGGGCTCGAACCCAAGACCTCTGGTTAAGGACGAAACACTCCCACCAGTACACCACAACCTATGTCGGTAAGTTATTAGTTTTATCACCCAATTTCTTTATTCTAATTTAGAACTTTTTTTTATTAACTATTTTTTTTAGTGTTGTGGGACCTCTTCTTTTTCATTTTCACATTGGTTGGCGTATAATATAATATGCTATTTAATAAATATAAACACTACTATTGTTAATTAACTATACAAAATAAACGAGTATCCTACTTTACACTTACTTTCTTGATTTTGACTAATAAATATTAAGATCAATAATTACGCGTTGATTAAATTGCAACATCAAAACTATGTTCTAAAAAGACTGTGTTCCTAGTGGCTTCCAATATTTGAGAAGCCGCCTTAATTTAAAAAATTATTTGTGTTAATTCTATGATTAATTAAAAGGAAGTAGCTACAAATTTGAAAGCAATCAACGTTTTGTATATACCTATGAAAATTGTATGTTGGGTATCTAAGAACAGATAAATGACACATTACACGTGTTATTTAATTTGATCTTAGATGGTATATATGTTATTTAATTTTAGATGTAAATAAGTAAACAATTAAATATGTATAAAGTTGAACAAGTAGACACACACATTATATATGACATAATATGTGTCTGATGTGACATGAAACAAATTAGATCAAGTTATAGCCTAACTCATCGGTGATCCTCTAAAATTGACACGATATTTCACTTAGACACTGCAAAAAAACGCCCGCCACCCTTTGATTGTCTTCTCTAAATACCCCTACCCTTTTGTAGAAACATCTGCACGCACACCAACTCTTCACTAGATATGTGCACCACTGAAAAAAACTCTTTACAAAAATAAAAAAATATCACGATTACTTTCTTCCTTTTTTCTTTTTTTTTGCCTAATAAATGATTTTCGCTAGTCCAAAGAAATTTTTTAGCTTAATTAAAGAAATTATCTCCCTCGCAAATTATCAAGATAAGCTTTTATTACTCTTTTTCAATTCACTTTCCCACAAATATTAAATTTCATGTATGGGTTTATTATTAAATTTTAAAAACCGTTTTTCCTGATTTTGCTAAATCTTTATTCACAATGAACTGAAATTTAACTTAGTTAAAATGGAAGCTGAAAATGGAGAAGCGGAAGAAAAAAAATAATTAAAAATTAACTAACACTTCACGCGCCTGTCAATTAGTATATCGCACTCATTATGTCATGTAAGCAAAAAGTGTCAAAATGACACAAATCTTGTAAGCTAAAATTATATCATATCATGTCTAATCAATTTCTCACTTCCTTACAAGTTTTTTTGGCCTACCTTTACCAATCGTAACTCATTCTACAATCAACCTCTCATATATTGGCTCATCTATGCACATGGTTGAACCATCATCTCTCTTGCCTTATCAAATCCATCTAAGTATCCTCATCTATGCTACATTCAATTTTTGAAGGTGCGCGTTCTTGATTGGTCGACACTCTGTCCTATAAAGAGATGATGGTCTAACCACCACTCTATAGCATTTACCCTTAAACTTTGGCGATACATTCTTATCGTATAGTACCCCAAATACGAGCTTCCGTTTTACCCACTACCCCAAGCCTAATCCGTAGGACAACAAGACAATGCTCTATTAATTATTAATCTTATGCCCTAATCTGTGATCTTCAAATATCCACCTATTAGAGCCATATCTTTATTGGCTAAAGATGTGTCAAATCTTATCTAATCAACTCTCTCCAATAGCTCTTTGACCTACCTCAAAACCCACCATCATTGATCTCTCACGCCTCCTCACCGAAGACTTTAATTTCAAGATCAAAGTCATACCTTGATATTTAAGCTAAGGCCTTATCCACCCTGGCAATTAGTATATAATATTAAAGTCAAGCTATTAGTCTTTATCACCCAATTTCATTATTCTAATTTAGAGCTTTATTTTTCATTTTCACTCTGGTAGGTATAATAGACATAGGCCAATTAACATTTTGCTTAATCGTTAGTAGACATACTCTGACTCTATATAATAAATAAATAAAACAGTACTATTGTTAATTAATTAATTAACATAAACGAGTATCGTACTATACACTTTTAAACTTTCTCGATTTGACTAATTAATACCTTGATTAGTACTACGCGCTTGATCTGAATTAATTAGTAGGATTATAATATATCAAAGTTAATTAAATTACAACTTCAAAACTGTGTTCTTGAAAATCTGTGTTCCTAGTGGCTTCCAATTTTAGATTTTAGTAACCTAAAAATAACGTCGAGGGCATTTTTGGACCAGATGAAAGAAGAATATCTTTTTAGCGAATTTTAATTAGTTAGAGGTATCTTTTTAACGTCACACTAGTTTGCCTAGTGCAGGTTACCTCTCCTATGTGGTTTGCGATCTATTGCATAGGAGCCGAATTGCGGATTTACTTTGTCATAAAAAAAAGGTATTTCATTATCTTTTTTTTCATTGTATTATATTATAATAAAAGTTGTTTTTCTTCTCTCTTTTTTTTTAACTATAATTATATTTTATTTTTTGTAAAAATCTTGACTCCGTAACATAAAATGTTGTGAGACAATATTAATAAAAGCAATAATAACGAAAAGAAAGATCACATAATTTTACGTGAATATAAACCTCAAAGAAAAAGCAATTCATCATCAATCAGCAACTCTTATTATTTCCAATAAAATATGATAAAAATATACCAAATACGTTATGTTTATATAAATAATTATAAAAACATTAATTTGCTTGTTTTAGACTAAAAAATGAGAGCATGGTGTGCTAATATTATCATTGGTTCGTCAGAATGATGAAAGCTTTCTTATTGATATTATTCAACTTTGCTTCTCGAAGAGTCCATGTGATTTGTCATTTGTCCATTAAGAAATATTTCCGTTGATCAAACAAATTTGATTTGAATTTTACGATAGTAAATTAAATTTATAATATGTATCAAAATAGCTTTTATTCTTGTAGTCATAATATGTTACGTACAAATTTCTATTTTTTACGATCTTAATCTAATTATAGTAGATAACCTAGTTTCCTAATAAAGAAAAGTTGGGGACATAGTAAATCTCCGACTTTCGTAATTTCTTTTTATGTGCTTAAATATAGTGAGTAGAGTTATTTGATGAGTTAGTGAGAGGTAGTAAGTACCTAATAAAATAATTGATGTACGTGCAAGTTGAACCGGATAAACATCAAAGTAAAAGATTCAAGCATGACAAAAGAAGTTTTCACATTGATTGGAGAACATATTGTTGGTTTCCTTATATGAACGTGGATAACTTTCTTCTTATGAGATAGTTTTTAGAATTGAGTTAAGCTCAATCTACATACAATACATGGTATCAAAGTCAACATTATGTTGTCCGCGCTCTAGTTTGCCGTTTGGGCATATGCAAGGGGTGTTAGAGTTTCACATCGATAGAAAAATATACCGATGATCTTCTCATACGAACTTGAACAATTCTTCCTTTGAGATTAAGTTAGGCTTAAATACATATCTTATGAAGTGGTTAAACTTTGAACTCACCCTCTCCCAAGATCCTTCTGTGCTTCCCTAAACAGGACTAAGGGTCAAGAGGGTCGTAAACTAAAAAATCATAAGAATATACCAAAATGCTCATTAAAATCCGTGGTCATAAACATGACACGTAAAAATTGGGACTTTAAGAGTGGTCAAAAAAGAAAGAGACATTCTTTTTTAAACAGACTAAAAAAATAAAGACGGACAAATTGAAGTAGGAGTATAAAATAGATGGATAAGTCGGGCTTAAGTGGGTCAAAACATGTTAATTCTATAAACAGATCATGGATCAACCCGCCCAAAATTTGCTTGGGTCAAAACGGATCAAACGACTAGTTCAATCCAATAGCGCCAAGCCACCAACTCAAATTTGAATATTCGGGTTGAATATACTTCCATGGTTCAATATTAACAGCTCTAATTCTGGTAAAAATGGACTTCATTTAAGTTAAAGCTCAAAACCAAGTGTAGCTTTGGTTTTACCATTCAAAAGAAAGAAAAAAGCAGACAAAACAAAGCAAATGCAGCTTTTGGCTTTACCATTCAGCAGCTTCTACAAGAATTTGTCTATGCTGGCAGTTAGACTTGTTTTGGGTACAGCACCAATGATAGCATCTTTCTTCTCTCCGTTAACGAAGATCATTATTGTTGGGATGCTTCGGATTCCATATCTAGATGCTACAGAAGGGCTGTCATCGGTATTCAATTTGAAGCACTTTACCCTTCCTGTGTATTGCTTTGCAAGATCACTGATTACTGGATGGAACATGCGACATGGTCCACACCAGGGAGCCCAAAACTCAACCACCACGGGTTCAGTAGCGTTGAGAACGAGTGAATCCCATGTTTCCTCTGTCACGGTAGGGACTGAAAAGAACAAGAAAATGAGGCACGGAAGAAGTTAAGGCAAATTTGACCGGGAAGCAAAAACTTTCAACCAGCGATAAACCTCCTCCAAATGCATAGTTTAGAAATCATTCAGTCAGTCTCCCACCACACACACTCCACCCCACCCCTCAAAAGCCAAGTAAAAAGAACATTCATAACATCAGAAGGAATTTTTATTTATCTGATCCGGTATAATAACAAAGAATACCATCTAAAACAGTTTGAATAGATGAAAATACAAAAACGGCCACATTTATACTACTTGAAACACCAAGTTGAATATAAATATAGGCCAGACATAAAGGAAGTGTAAATTTCTTTTATTATGACGTTGGTGCCTGGGCCAGCTTGGTCGTACCGCGACTATTTTATCAGGTACTGGCTATCTTCCACAAGGCCTAAGCAGATGGAAAGAAAACACATACTTTATTGACCACTACGCCACACCTTTGGGTGCCATCAGTGTAAGTTATAGAATGATGTTGAGAAATTGTACTAGTCCAGGCTTTCAACAAAATAGATATACCCTAAATAATTTTTGGAATTTCGGTGTTAAACCACGGGATCAATTGCTAAGGTTTTCTCTATGTGCTTGAGCATTCACTCTAAATGTGAGGAAGCAATAGTGTCGGTAAAGGTCCAGGAACCTAATACTAACAAAGTTTTACATCTGCTTTTGAAGAAAGTAAATCTGGAAAATTGCACAATCGTTGAATGACAAAAAACTACGAATTATATGGATAGCTCAAAAGTTCTCTTCCGCAACTTCCCTTCTTCTTTCCTCCAAGACAATTTCATGATCTTGCATCCAAGGACATCAAAGCAAACTGATTAATCGTGATTTTCACAGCACAACCTCTCAACATGTGCCAGGCAAAGCAACAATTTTAAAAGTAATGCTTACTTGCTGGAAGAAAATCCGTAGCAGTCTTTTTCAACTTTTGTTAGTTCAATGAAGAAAGAAAAAGAAACTAGCAAAGAGTGTGATGATGACTCAACTCCCAAATAGAAAAGAGAGTGTATACTCTTCTTATAAAAAATACAGTGTGACATACTCGCAAAATGTTCTCATTGGGCTACAATGCATCCCAGGCCACTCTGAAAGAAAGTTCTTTTGCCCCAAGAGAGTTAGAAGAAGATAGTTACAAGAAGAAATATTAGGTACACGAATAATAACTTGTTTGTCAGTTATGGAGAAGGATTGCTAAATCATTCTTATCCTTCATAACACATGTAATAAAACTTGTTTGCTACAAAACCATCGAAAAGATGTTTCTTTCTTAAGCTTGCACTAGCTCTAGAAGTTTTCAATTTCACTATGAAAAGTCCTTTGCTCCAACGCCAGCCACTCTTGTCCTTAGATCTTTTGCTCCAACGCCAGCCATTCTTGTCCTTAGATCTCCTACCATGAAAATCACTTAGTATCAATTGACAATTATTACCGTGGCTTTAAGGTCCCACGATTTTTATATCAATCATAACCAACGAGCTTACTCCTCAACTGCGGGTACATGCAAAATAGCCAGCTTAACAAGCACTAACCTAGAAAAACACTCCCATTCAATATAGTCACATCACTGTATCTCCAAGAAGAGAGATAGTGTAAGCTGAACGAACCACTACCCCCTACACATCTCTCCCTATACACTAATCTAGCTGCTATTTTTCATAATTCCTCTCATAGAATACACTTGGCTCAGATAGCTCTCTATAGCATTTTCTGCTAAATCATGTTTTTTCATGAGATATTTGACTCTCTAGCTCAGACTACCTAACTTTTTCCTCAGTACCTAGATGTTCTTCTCATAGTACTGAAAAATTTCCAAGAGTCTTTGTCCATCCCTTCAATTGAGCATATTTGAAATCAGCTAAGCAGTTCTTAGGATTTCAACAGATGAATAGTAATACCATGTAGGGAGCTCTTGATCCTTTATGCCATCTTGATTATCAAGATGTGACCATTGTTAAATTGCATGACTTTTACTGCGACATACTAATAAATTCACCCCTACTACGTAATCCATGATATTTCAGTGACAACGAGATCCAAACCCTGCCTCTGCCACTGAAACCTTAATAAACTACCACAGTAATTAGCAACAACGCACATTACCTCAACGTCAGCATATTACAATTACCATGAAATTTTTCATGATGTCTTGTATCTAGGTCCAATCCACATATTTGCAGTTTATAGGAAAAGGAAGTCATATCATCAGAAAAGAGAGAAGAACATGCTTATATTGTACAGAGTTTTGAAACCCTTACATGAGTAAACTGGCTGTATTTTTTGACCTTCCTAACTGCCAGAGATACATCCAATATATGCCGCTGATTTTTGGACCCAGAGGGAGTAAGCAAACATCTTCAAAATGCAATAAGCTAGTAGCTGAAACTTAAACTAACATATCCTCCTTATTAGCTTTATGGAATAACTGTGATGTCCTGGCCAGCTTGCGTGCAACTTGACTAATTCCACAGGATATGTGTCACCTCCTACCAACAATAGATCTCAGGTAACTTTGTCCACAAAGGAAGAACATGAGGGAAGAAGTCACCTAGTGTTTTTGTCTCTACTCGTATTTGAACAAGAGACCTCATGGTGCTCAACCCACTTCATTGACCACTAGGACACACCCTTAGGTGCATCCTCCTTATTGTTACCCTGTCATGTTCTACACAATCTTTATTCTCTCCTACTTCATGACGCATGTATTTATAGTTGTTGCATATATTCCTCTTTCTCATGATGACTCAATAAATTTTCATATCTTAGTGCTGATTGGTCTGTCTTCTGTTATTACCACGCTATAATATTCGACTCCTCCCATATTCCTTTGTGATCAGTTTAATCTTGGGGGTCCATGCACCAGGGTAGGAATGTTTTGGGGTGGAGTTTATATCAAGAAAACCAAAACAAAGGCCCTTTTTTTTTTGCTTCCCAAACCAAAATGAAAATAGTCTACAAAAGCAGTTCCATAATAACATGATGTTTAGGTACTGTCAACCCATTTACAAGGAGAAGAAGCAACAACAACGAAAAGTTAAACTCCGTAGTGCTCTATAGACAAAGGCGGATTCATGATTTTAAGAAGTGGATGCAGATTGCACCAAACTAGTCCTTAGAGGGGTTGGATTCAATTGCAGATAACAGTGAGTTAACTAGCACACAATCACAACAAAATAACACAAAGATTAACGAGGTTAGACATAAATCTACATAGTAAACCATAGCAACCGGAAATTCAAGAAAAGATGATATCTTGTGGAAAATCTAATACTCCCTCCCATTTTTTTTAATATTCGCATCTCGATTAATTACACCCAATAATTGCCATCTCTCACAAGCAACAAGTATCACACAACTCTGTCCACCAAAACTAGAACAAATAGAAAGAAATCACCTAGTACTTTTGTATGGATTTTAACCTGAGACTTCATGGTGCTCAAACCACTTTATTGACCACAAAGCCACACCTTTGGCACCTCCCTCTGTCCTATTTTATGTGTTATTTTTCACTTCACTTATGGAGAGTCAATTGGATTGATATTCAAAGCTAAATTCAACCAAATAAACTCTGACATTTTAAAACTATATGCAATTCTTCTCATATCAATATAACAAACGAAACAATAGTACATTCTAAAAATATTGTCAGTTTGAATCTCGGGAAGCGAAATATAGAAACGCATGGTGTAGTAAAAAAGCTTTTAAAAGGGGGAAATGAGAACGAACCATCGAAGGCAACATCGGAAGCTTCGCCGGATACGCTATTTGTGCGGCGAGAAATCCTTGAAGAAGATGCAAGTGAAACTTGATTATTAACAGAGGTATATGATATAGAAAAGCCGGTGAATTTCAGAGGGGCACGGCGGTCCCATGCGGCGGAGAACGGCGGTGAGGGGCGGAGGGATGGGCGGAGATTAGAGGAAAAAATTGAAGAGATGGCGAGTGAATCGAGAATTGTCGACATAGGAGGGAAACTGTGCGACTAGTTGACGATTTCTCTGTTTTATGAAAATGTGAAAAAGACAAATTTATAGCTCCACTTTCTCTTCTTGATATTCGTATGGGAGCCGAACTAATTCAAACACTCTCAACTTCGACTTGGGACCCTATTCTAGCTTCGACTCGAGACCTGATCCAGACTCGTGACCTAACTCCCAATCTTGACCTCAAGTTTGAGTTGGGTCAGATTGAATTTCAAGTCAGGGTTGAGTTTTGAGTCATCAGAATTGGGAGTTGAATTCTAGGTTGGAATCGAGAGTCAAGTCCCAAGTTGGGTGTCAGATTTGGTGTTGTGGTTAGATCGGGACAAGGGTTTCAGTCCGTGTTAAACAGTTCGGGTTCGAGTTTGGTGTATAGTATTTGATCAGATTATACTTAAATATTCTAGGGATAAAATTTCCTTCTTACTAATCAAACACGAAAAAATAAGTAAAACAATTTACTCATTAAAAGAAATTGTAAAAAAAAAATCATACCAAACACACTCTTAGGGCCCGTTTGACCATGCGATATGAAATCATGACATAAAGTTGAAGTTTTGTTTGGAAATGCAATTTGGACTTTTTATGTTGTATATTTTCTAATAAACATAAAACTCAATAAGTTGAAAAACTATTAAAATTGTCCCAATTTTTTATATAATCTTACAAAATAAGCAAAAGTTTATAAAATCGCATAATACAATGTCACAAAGTTATTCTTAAAAAATAAAATATTTATTGATCAAACATTAATTCAATAAAAAGATTAAATGTTTATTGATCAAGCTAAGAAAATTGTTTTTATCAATTAATTCCACAATGGTCAGTCAACTTGTCCACTTAATATAACGATGGAAAATTTTTAGTTTTACTAAACGTTGATTTGAATGAAGAAGTAATAAATGTGGTTGATAAATAAATTTGATAAAAAAAATAACAAATAATATAAATAGTAAAGTAAGAGTTGATTTGAAGTAATAATAAATTTTATGTAAGTGATAATGATCGTTATATGATATATAAATGATTTGAAATGTAATGATATGAATTGTAAATTTTATCTCTATTATTTTTTATACAATAAGTGATTATTAGATATAAATATGAGTTCTTTTTTACAAATACAAATTTGTGGATCAATTTTTGTATTTGAAAAATCCTAAATCATGATTTGAAATTCTTAAATCATGTTTTTTTTAAAAAAAAATTGGAATTTTATATTCCAATATGAAATTACATGTCCAAACACCTACTTTTCATGACATGCAATGATCAAGCTAAATCATAAGATAGAAGGTTAGAAAACACAAGTCATCATCATGGTCAACACAAGCTTAACATGTTTGAAACACTTTGTAGTTAGGGACAAGGAGATTGCTACTAGAGACCCGACCTCTACTAATTACGGGAGAACCTCCATCTCAGTATCCTCTCGGTGCTAAGTAAAATTCCACAGAACATTCATTAATCATATTTATTTCATCATTCATGGAAAGACACAATTAAGCTACCAATCCAAGTTAAAAGTCATTTAGAACAACTCCTTAAATCTTGATTCAACTTAGGTGAGAAAACCTTTCAACCTTATGAAACCTTAGTTGAGAAAACCTTTCACAATCTCATGGATACTTTCATCTAAAAGCATCCTCAAGTCATTTACATCAATTTCATAAAAGCATGCATATCTTTGTAAATGGGTTCATATGAATTCAACTCAAAAACATGTAATTAATTCAATTCATGCAATATATGATACTTCCTCTGTCCCTAATTACTTGTCCACTCTTGAATTGACACACCTATTAAGAAAACAATTATTGATAGAGTGAGTTTACTATTTTACCCCTATTAACTATGAAGTGGATAAATTAAAAACTTAAGATTTTCAAGAATTCTACCTTTTTCAAAGTAATTAATTGAGGGTATAATAGGTAAAAATATTTTGTCCTTTCTTGATTTGTCAAAATGGACAAGTAATTAGGGACAACTAAAAAAGGAAAAGTGGACAAGTCATTAGGGACAGAGAGAGTAGAAAATAGGTAATTGAATCATAATTGAAAAAAAATCATGAAAATTGTATAAAACCCTAACTTTGAATTGATAAATTGAACTTGTAAAATTGGAAGATTTTGGGAACCCAAGGGAGGAAAGGACTCCATTGATGAATATCAACATACCTTAGTAATAAAGTCTCAAAAGATATGGTGAATTGGAGATCTTGTAGTAAAACAAGACTTAAAATACTTATATAGGACTTAGAATATGGGTTAAACGACATATCTACGCTTAGGAAACTAAAATAGCCTGATTAAAAAAATCTGACGGGAGCCCTGTTAAAGAGCCTTCACAGACCGTTTATCCCTTCACGGTGATCGTTGATCACCACGTCGGGTGAATGAACCGTTTATCCTTTCACGGGCGGTTTAGGTCTCCATGAACGAGGGCCTGATTCACGGTTGGGCTAAGAGATCGCGCACTTCAACATGGTCCGAAAACCTACCCGTTAAACATGTTTTACACTTTTCAAATCCCAATATATTACAGAATATTTGGAGCTGAATATATCGTCTTATCCTCATGACTAAAAAGTTAATTATTGTACAAAAAAATTATTGACAATTTTCAAATAAATTATAATGTTAATGAGTAGAAACATGACTATGATTTTTGAAACTCGAGATACAATTGTTTATAATAAAACTAATGAGACAACCATTAAACTTTGTTGGTTATGCATATAAAAAAACTAATGAGATAATTATTAAGTTTTGTTGCACATAAGTTCACTTGGGGTGGCGCAAAAAAAAAAGACGGCTAAAAGTCAAAATCTTAATGACGTTAGTTAAACGTATCTAATCAAAGACATATTGTCCGTAGCTTCGTTACAAATATATTTGTTAATAATACTATCTATTTATATTGACAAAGGTTATTTTATTAAGAACCTTATTACACAATTAATTAAACTGATATACTATGAGTCTATGACATGCATTTATCCTCTTTTAAAGATTATTCATAAATAGTGACACTTAATTACCTTCCGTTGAATTTCAGTAAATTTATTTAAAATTTGTAAATAATCCATATTTGTCGTCGAACTCACTAATGATCTAAATTTACCTTTTATATTGTTATCGTTAGCCTATACAGAAATAAAATAGTAATTTTGATATACTTTCTCCGTTCATTTTTACTTATAACTGTTTATAAGTAATTTTACTTATAACTGTTTAATTTTGTACATTTATTAAGAAAATAATTATTGATATAAGTATTTTATCATACTATTCTTACTAATTAATGTTTAATATTGGTAAAACATAGAAGAAAAAAAATATTTTTTCTTAATATGTCAAAAGTGAAAAGTAAAAATGAAAATCTCCTGTCTGGTGTGGTTTATTTCCCCTATGTGGAGTGGGTTGCAGGCTATTACACAGTTGAGGTTTACTCAATGTGCACAAAGTACTCATCCGAAGAGCAAAGACTATGACAGAGGTTATAGCGACTGCGAATTATCATGAAATTTAAAAAAAAAAAAAAAACTTATTTTAGAAATAAATAGCAAGGAAATGTAAATCGAGGGATAGTAACTATTTCAAATTTAGTTTAGATAAATTAGTAACGTACGTCAAGAGAGAGAAAATTAAATAGTTCAATTAATATAATTGATTGATATACTATGACATACGTTTATCCACTTTTGAAAGTTATTATAATAGTTAGTGATACTTAATTACCTTTAGTTGAAGTTAAATGAATTTACCTTTAAAGTTTGCAAATAAATCATATGCATTCGTTTCAATTTATGTAATATAATTTAATTTAATATGATTCTTTTAATTATTTTTTTGAAATTTGGGATCTAAAATAAATCATAAATATTTGTAAAACTATAACTATTTAGGTAAAAATGAGCATTTAAAATTAAATTGTTAAACATATAGTAATAATATATCGTTCTTTTTTAAATTAACTAAAAAGAAAAATAAAATATATAGCACATAATGAATATTTACTCTTGGACTCACAAATGGTCTAAATTTTCCTTTTTATCATCATGTAGTCGTTAGCGCAGATGACAAAATTGAGCCATTTTGATTACAACGAAGAAAAAACAAGATTTTTTTAGAAAAAACAAAAACAAACATATTCAGTATAATTGAGATTTCAAAAAAAATAGTATTTATATATGCAACATTATTTGTTCTAAACGATACAATAGTTCAGAGACATGTTTGAACCGTTTCACTAACTAAAATAACATTTAATTCTTGTAAATAGAGAAATTAAAGGGCCTTTAAAAGCCCTTTGTTTTCTCCTAGTATTTCTCTTTTATTTTCATTAGCTTCCACTCTTTATTCATTTAACATTTCTCTCTCTAAACAAAAACAAATTCAAAAAAAATATTCAAGAGCTTTTTGTATTTGAAGAAAATTCTGGCAAAAATAAAAATAGGTTAATTAAAAAAAATCATAATATTTGCCAAAAGAAGAAGAGAAGCTTTAATGGGCTTCCAAAAATTCTTGTTTTTGTTTCTCTTCTTCCTTCTTGTTGGCTTGTCATATTCTTCTTCTCCATTATACATCAAACGTAAATTCCTACATTTTTTAAAATTATTTTTTATATTTATGATTTTGTTTTTTATATTCAAATTTGGTTATTAACAAAAGAAAAGATTGTTCTTGTTTTTTTTTAATGTTTTGATTGTTTTTGTATTTGTTGAAGACTGAGACGTAATTATTATTGTTGTTCGAACAGATGATGTGCTTGAGGCTCGTGTTCATACGGGACGTGCCCTTCTTCAACAACAAGGAAGTTAGTATCAATTTAATCCCTTTTTATTGTTATTATGTTATATTTCTTGTTTGGTTTTTTAAAATTTTAAGTTAATGCAATTAATTTATGAATTGATATGTTTTAATTAGGATTGTTTTTTCTTTTAAAAATATATTAATGTTTGTTCTTGAAAGCTCAAAAAAATGATTAATTTTCAAGAATTATTGCTTCTAAGAAAGAGTTGAAATTGAGAAGAGGTGTCAAATGAACAAGTTACAGTATTAGAACTATATTTGGGCATGTTAAAATGATTCGAATCAATAAATGGTTAGAGTCATAATGCGCCTAATGTTTGTTTAGGTCAAAATGGTTTGATACATAACCCTAATTAACTCATGAACAAATATAAAAATTGCATTGGTAGTCGGTTTTATATTTATTGTTCAAGTTATATTAAAAAAAGTTTGAAATATTTAACTTGTAGTCAAGGTTGACGTTATTTGGCACAGAAAATTGTAGTTGTTGGCTTTTTATTAAATGATGTTGCTTACATTACCTATAAACACAATCAATTTTTGTTTTGACCTCTATTAAATGAACAAACAAGAATGGTTATATTGAAAGGAATAAATCCAAAACTAAAGGGGAAAAAGTTATGGTATATATTTTTTAAGAAAATTAATGTATTTGTTTATTTTAGATATATTTGAAGTTCAGAATCAGATATACGAGCCTGAAGTTAGGTTTGATAGGTCAAATTTCAAATATATTATTTTGAAGTTAGGGACTGTCAAGCTTAACTTCAAATTTACTTGTCTGAGGTTCCAATTGTACAAGCAATTTGAAGTTTGTCTTGACTGTCCCTAATGCCAGAATCATATGCTTGAAGTTTGAAAATTTAGATTCAAATTTTCAACTTCAGTCTCGTAGATCTGACATTTATTCTAAAACCTCTCCACATTAAGTATTTGGTAACTTTTGAATGTTTCTTACATAACGATCCTCAAATGCACTAGCCCCTAAATAAATACATATTTAATCCAATTAACCAACTCAAGTTTGAACAAGTTGAATAAGTTATATTTTTATGGACTAAACTTCTCATCCTGAAGTACATCATTTACCTCTAATCGTGTGCATTGTCTTCACGTGACTTCTTCGTGTATTTATTATATTATATTTTTAATTTGACTTTTTAGTAAAAATTATGACTCATCATTATATCTGACTTCTTTTTTTCTCAAAGATTGTCCCATTGATTTTGAGAGGGAAAACTACACCATCATAACAAGTCAATGCAAAGGACCTCACTACAATTCATCAATATGTTGCAATGCATTCAAACAATTAGCATGCAAACATACACAAGAAATAAATGATGTGCAAAATGGATGTGCTACAACTATGTTTAATTACATTAATCTATATGGCAAATATCCACCTGGCCTATTTGCAAATATGTGCAAAGAGGACAAAGAAGGCCTAAATTGCAAAGATGTTATTCAGCCAGAAGGCAAAAATGATGAACAAAAGAGTAATTCTTCAAAAGGTACTAAATGTTCAACAATTCTAATGGTGATAGCCACTTTTTTAATCATATTAATGTTAAATATATGAATGAATGATGATGGATAAGTCTTTTTTAGTTTTTCATTTTGGTTCTTTTTTAAATGTAATACTTTTATTTACTTAAATAAAATATTATAATTGGGACCTGTAAGAATTCTTTTTTATTAACGAGTGATTTATAAAAATAGCCTTAGAGGTGGGTGATTTTTTGAATTTTTGACCTTGTTTGTTTTTTTGACAAAATTTTAAGCTTAACAAGTTTTTTAGGGTAAAAATTCAAAACCCTCAATTTTCAAGCTAGGGTCATTGAGTGTAATGTCCTATAGTTCAATATTTTTGCTTTTTCATACTGGAACTTTTCATTTTATTTATTGTTCTTATGGAAATTTCTTGTGATTATTTATTTTATGGGAGAGGAAAAAAATCAATTCATCTTTTGGAAAGTGTATCTTATATATACTGACAGTATACAACTTTCCTATGAGAGAAAAAAATGGTGGCAATCACTACAAAATAGCAAGGGGTGAGAAAGTTTACTTCGAGACGAAAAATGTGAAAATAAAGTTGAAATAACTAGGGGTGTGCAAAAATCGAACCGACCGATAAACCGAATCGATAAAAGTGTTATTGGTTTATTGTTATTGGGGTATTGGGTTAACGATTTTTTAATGGTTTTATAAAAAAAATTATTGGGTTATCGGTTTGGTGTTGATTTTTAATATTGGGTTATAGGGTAAACGATAGCCCATTAAGACTATTAATTTACTACTTTTACTTCTAGATAAATATTAAATATTAATCTCAATATCTTACTAGTTACTATCTTTGTCCTTTAACCTTCAATTCACACTTCACAAGGACTTTGAGTTCACAATTTCACATTATACAAAACGTTAAAATCTAAAGTAAAAAACCCTATTCTTCTTAATTTCTCTTTATGTTACAATTGTATAGTTCTTTTCATGTTTGTTATTATTGTTTCTATTTTACGAGCATTTGTAAAGTTACATTATTGTGTTTTCGTATCAAATTTATTTAAAAAGTCATATATTTGTTTTATAAGTATTTTCTTATTGGTTAAACCGAAAACCGAACCGTTAAGGACAAAAATCGATAAACCAAAAACCGATAAAAAATATCCTATTGGTTTGGTTATTGGTTTAACATATTTAAAAACCGAAAACCGATAAACCGAATCAATAATACATAAAATTGAACCGAACCGACCGATACACACCCCTAGAAATAATAACTATTATCTCATAAACCATGCATACCAGGTTATATTGTGACTTTAATCTACCTGTTCCACTCCTAAGGTCACATATTATTTTGTTTCATACTCCGTGTTTGATATTTGTGTTGGAGCGCGGCTAACCTAAATTCGTACTGAAAAAATGTTACATTGCAAGATAAAATGTTTCCTAACGAAGACGACTCCTGAGATCACATATGTAAATACACGTTAGCTCTATAAAATTATTTAAAATCAAATTATTTTATGAGAAAATTATGTCATTGTATATAGATAATTATCAATTAAGTAAATGAATAAATTGCTAATCCTTCTCAACTATGAATCAATGTCGAGTCGGATGGGGTTGACTCGATATCCATATAAATGCAATTGTAATTTTTAAACTAATTATGTCATCCTTTTTTTGGTGGTGTAGTGTACTCTATCGTCACAATTACTTTTAGAAATTGATAATTTATCATTAGATATAATCAGCAACAATAACGACATATTTAGTGTAGTCTTATAAAGTAGAGTTCAAGAAAAATCGAGTTTACACAAACTTTTACCCCTACTTTGGAGCTAGCAAGTCTGTTTCCGACAGATTCTCGACTCAAGCAAAAATAATCTAACGCAGAACGTAGAAAAAAATAATGAAAGTGAAAAAGTTATGGAAGTATGTCAAATTATTCAGAATAGTAACTACAACAAAATAACATAATAATTGAAGTACAACACATCACTTTAGTAACACATAATCAAACCATCAAAAATAAGATTTTTAATAACGACGAGTAATAAGGACCTTTAAGAAAAAAGATGTCCGGCATACGAAAAGAAATAAAGCCTCTCACACATCTTTTTAAATTCTAGTCTTTTATGATTTTCATTTCATTTTATTGACCGTCATCCCATAGGGCTTAAAGAATATTCCCATTACAAAGCAAAAAGAGGAGTGGAAAAATCTTCACCCCAAAGATAAAGTTATTGGAAAACAGATGAGAAATGCATTATAGAGGTTGAGATTTGAGAATATGCAGAAAATATTCGATGAGCTAGTAGTCCGATCGAGACAGATTCAATATTTAAATTTTATAGATTCAACTTTTAAGGCAGTATCATTATTGAACATATTCTAAAATTATGGATTTAGATTATAACGTTAGAAGAAAAAGATCACGTAACTTTATATTTTATATTTAAAATATTAAATTCAGATAAGTCAAAATTGAATAGACGGTTTTGTTCTCAAAATATTATGCTTTTAGAGGTGACGTCGCAGCAATTTTGACTTGAAAAACAAGTCACAAATCACAATAATAGTTTATTACACCAAATTCAACAAAATCTGCTATGGACTATTTCTTACTTTTCTTTTGTATTTTTATTTTTCTGGTAATAAACTATGTCATATTTCCCAATTATTACAAAAAATAAAAGGTAAAGAACATCATAACAATCCCTCAATCACGTATGATGATATATTTACCTAAATAAAATATAACTTGTGATGAGTAAAATTATCTTGGTGAAATGTTTGTTTTCCTTTACCTTTATGATATGTTTCAAGTAAGTTCGACTTTCTACCTAACAAGTTTAACTTTATATATATCTTTAATTTAAAATCACAAAATTTTGATATTTTTTTTACTCTCTTAAAGTGTCATATCAAATCAAAATCAGACGAATAAAATTAAATCAAAAATTTTTTATTTTTTTTAAAAGGAAAAAATTACTAATCTCCCACCAATCACTTTCATACAACACATAAGAAAGCAAAATCCCTCTTTGTTCCTTCAATCTCTTCATTCATAGTACCAAATTAAAAAAAAAATAGTCATCAAATTGGCTAATTAAACAACAATTCACCTTCATATATTCCATTTTCCTCAGATAATATTTTCCCTAATAAATCTGTCAAAAATTATTTGTTTCCCTCTTGTAAACTTATCTGTGAGCTGTAACCAAAGTTTCAATAAATCTCAATCCATCAAAATTTGGTGCAAATTTATCTGAAGAAGATTTTGATTCTCCCATTTTCTTCGATGAATTTTCTTCCTCCATCTTCTTCTTCTTCGACGAACTTTCATCCTGAATTAATAATTTTCCCCAAAAAAAAAATAATTAAATTTTTATAACAGCTTTCTTTCCACGCAAGCTCATCGCATCGAGCTTGTCTAGTACATATATATTCAGTTTAAAACATTTAAACCACAATTGTAAATTATTTCCACTAATTTGAAATTCCAGATCTATTTTCAAATTTTAAGAGAAAAACACAAAAAAAAAAAAAAAAAAACTCAGTAAAATTGAGGAAAATTTATTTACCTGATGATGAGAAATTCGAACTTTGGATGAAGAATTCGAAGAAGAAATAGCAACTGCAGTTATGGAAGCTACAAAAATACTTGATTTCTTCATTTTTTGGAGGAAAGTAAATTTGTTTTTTTCTTCTTCTTTTTTTTATGTGTTGAGAATGAAAAATTATTGGAGATATTTATAGGTAAGTTGAATGAATTGGACCCATGACATGCTGGCATGTATTCACATTTTAAATACGCGGCAACAATTATCTTTTCACGCAATCTTCGTATTATATTATTTGGCCTTTGTTGACTTCCGGAACCTTCTCTCATGTTGTGTTATAGTGCCTCGAAATGCACGAACGCGCCACATGTGGGAAAATTTGGATGTGTGGTTAGGGACGAGGACTTCGTGTATTTTGTAGGTTTTCGTAATTCGAGTGAGATTGTCATGATGCAGAAGCAAATATGGTTTGGTATTTTCTTATTTTGTGTATTGATTATGTTCTTTATATTTTGCTTAGCGGAAACTAATCGAGCTCTGTTTGATTTCTAGAAGCAGATATATTTTATAAAATTATATTCTTTGAATATAGATTTTTTTTAAAGTTTTTTAAAAAATTATATATTTAGAAATTATTTTTTTTTTACTGTTCGAATAGTAACTAAGACTATCATTTTAGGACGAAAAAGCATTAGAAAGATGTTTGATTACTTCATCTTTATCTGATATTAAGATAATATTTCTTTTCATTAAATATTTACTCTATTATATATCATAATTGAGATATTTACTGTCTTTAAAGATAATTACTATAAAAAAAGGTAAAAAAATAAATTAATTGCCATAAGCATTTTGATAGCAAAAGTCGATAGGATTAAAAAAGATCAGCATTTTGAAAAATATTTTTTGAGATAAACATTTTAATAAGGACTAAGTATTTTGAGATAAATATTTTTAATATGAACAAATAATTTTTAATAAATCTAACTAATAAATATTTAGAAACAAAATAATCAAAAATGATATTTCAAATAATTAAAAATTAAACATATTTAGTCATATATAATAAGGTCAAAAACTAAAAGTTATCCATAATTAAAAAATTTCCTTTCTATACTAGATGAACAAAAACCCCATCCACAAATTTCTTACCTTTTTTGTCTTTTATTGATCTAAAAATAAAATAACCAAACAAAATACCAACATTGGTACTTGGTAATGGTAAGTCCGTGATAAATTCTTCTACTTATTTAAGTTTTTTTAAATATATATATATATATAACTATGAGGAATTAGGGATGAAATCTCTCATAACCATTTCTAAATTTAATTTTAAAAACGTATTTTATTTTTTATATATATAAAAATAACATATGACTAAAAACAAATTTTAAAAAAGACTATAAAATCAAAACTTTTGAAATTGGGTAGAATTTTTATATAGACGTTCAAGATTTAATATATATATATATATAAAATTTTAATTTACATGTTGAGAAAAGACATAAAGTGACATATGAATTAATTTAACTATGCGGGCGTCTTATTACCCACTAAACAATCTTAAACTGATATTATTACATCATTTTTTGTCCACATGACATAGAAAATGTGTGCACTCTCTCAAAGAGAGTGAACAACCTAAAATAACTAATATAATTTTATTTTTACAAATATTTTATTATAAAGTATATTTTCTTATTTTTCTTATTATTTTAACTTTTTTCCTTTTTATTTTTCTCTTTCTTTCTTCTTCAAAAAAACCATTGTCATCTCCATTGAAGCTTCTCACTCTCAGTGTCACAATTTTTACCACAACTTCACCTTCCTTTTTTACTACTATTAGTTTTACTCTCTTTAATTTTAAAGCTTTTATCTAAATCGATTCGCTCTAGTCCCGTAACCAAGCGAAAGAGGATTCATGGACAGAAGTTGCGGGTAAACCCTCGGTTTGCCCTCAACTATATACGTTGTTTTCTTACATTTCGAACAATTTGATAAACACATTAGATTTCAAGATGATTAGAAAGTATCATATAGCTTTTTTTATCCGATTTCAATTAACGTCTTTCAATTTTCGGTGAATTCATTGATTCTTTTGAAATTATCATTTCTAATTGTGAAGTTATATGAAAAGGAGTAATTGATGATACCTTCAAAATTTTAAATTTTCTTAGAAAAATAATTAGTTTTGTTATCAATAATTTAATAAAGTCTAGAAAATAGTATGAATTCTTTTTTATAAAAAAATAAAATTAAAATAAGTCAAAAAGTAAGAGAGAGAAATAAAGAAAAAAAGAAAAAACTTAAAATGATTTTTTTTTTTACATTTTAAAGTAAATTAACACGTGTCATGTAATGATTGGTGTGTGAACACATTTGCTTCTTAAAATCTGGGGCTGATCGATTACAAAATTAAGATGTCTTTTTGAAAATTCGAGACAACTTTAATAACCACTTTATGTCTTTTTCTCTTACCTGTTTAATATGTGATGATACTTTGATCTTCATTTGATGAGAAAAAAAAACAAATCTCACACGTGTATGGATGTAATTTGTCCACAACAGCTTTGCTGTGTTTCATATGTTCAATATTATGATTCGTGGAAAATTGTTCATTTGAGTGAGACAGACATTGAAGTTGAAAATGACTAATAACAAGTTGACTTGTCCAAAAAAAAAAAAAAGATAAAAATGCAAGGTGTATATTTTCGTTCGTTTTATTTTATTTGACCTAATTATATTTTGATTAAGTGTGCGTAGGTTTCATCGTTATTTATAGAGGTAGAGAAACTGATTTGAAACGATTCTTAGCTCAAGTGCTAAATTGAACAAATAAAACCCATAATTTAATTTTAATATAAGAATCGAGTAAAATAAAATGGAGAAACAATATATATATATATATATATATATATATATAGATAGATAGATAGAGATATATATATATATATAGAGAGAGAGAGAAACTGATTTTATAATGTGTTTTTTCATCATATTCATAGGCAAAAAGTTACAATTTATAGTACTTTTTGTATAGATTTTGCATATTTAATTCTTTTTAAAAAAAATTTGAATTAATACAATCTGATTTAACTTTAAAAATTAGTCAAATGGACTTTTAAAAAGCGCAACATGTCCAATACAAGTGGACGGAGAGAGTATATTTTAGCTACAAAATATATTAGAGATACAACTTTTTAAAAAATTTAAAATTTTTATTGCGTTGACTCTTGAAATCTTATCATTGTCATATGAATTTGAACAAATTATATATTATTAAAAGTTACATAAAAAATGCTATAAATCACAATAATTAGCAATTAAAAATATTTTTAAATCATATAAGAAATTTGGTTGACTAATTGGAATAGAATAAGTAACATGTACAATTTGAAAATAACGTCAAAATTTCTAGAATTCACAATAAATTAACAACTGAAAATATTTATGATTATTCACGTGCATTGAAACATGAGTAACCTATATTATTCAAAACTAACGCAAAAATACTATAAATCACAACAATTTAATAACTTCAAATATATTTTTAAGAAAACATATAAAAAATCGACTGATCTTAAAATTTTATTTATATCACATAAATTAAACAAAAAAAAATATTTATTGGGCCCGTGCTGGCACGGACACCAAATATCTATATATATGTGTCACAAATGGAAAAGTCTCAATCAAGGAAGCAACATATATCATTTACAAATGACTTAAAAAGCATTAAAAATTACAATAATTACCAATTTAAAATATTTAAAAGTTATCTAATACAATACGTTGACTCTCAGAATTCTATCAGGTTCACATATATTGGGACAAAAAAAAATAACACATATCATTTTAAAATTACCATAAAAGTATTATAAATAATAATAATTAACAACTTAAAATATGTGAAAGACATTTTAAAAGGGTTAATTTTGTAATTTTATCCATATCACATAAATTAGGACAAAGTGACCAGTAATGTACATTATTTGAAAGTTACATAAAAATATCATAAATCACAATAATTAATAATTTAAAATATTTTAAAAAAATATATGAAAATTTGGATGACTCTCCAAATTTCATTTGTGTCACATAAATTGAGACAATAAAAATAACATATATTGGGTCCATTTTAATTTATTTGCCTTATTTTTTATTTTATTTTATATTTAAAAATTGCGTAAAAATACTATAAATCATGATAATTGACAATATAAAATATGTTTTGAAAAAAATATAAAAAATTTCACTGATTCTTGAAGTGAATCTATTGTAAAAATACTATAAATCATGATAATTGACGACATAAAATATTTCAAAAATGTTGTATGTGGGTAGTCTTATTATGCCTTAAATAGAGTTAAAGAAAGTACAAGTTTGTGATAAAAAAACTTATTCCTTTATCCATGCAAACAATCGCTTTAAAAACTCGGTCATTAGCTCCAAAATATACCATTTATATTATTAGCATGGGCCACATTGTCTAGTATGTATATATATATATATATTGGCAATTCCCTTTCCATCATGAAACATGTTTTGCCTGTCCTTTTTAACACAACACCGACTTGCATGTGATCTTGTCATTTGACACACCCAATCAAACCTTTTTTTGTAATGATTAAGATTATTAGGTTTAATGTTGTTTAAGTACAATTATTTATTTTCAAATAAGACCATTCAATTTATAAATCAAGTTAACATAGTGTGCAGTGGCGTAACTAGGAATTTTGTAAAGAGTGTCCAAATATTATATAAGTAATTTTTTTTTGATGAATGGATGCATTGAAAAAATTAAAATTGACCTAAATAATATTAATATTACTTTTTTTTTATGAATAAATATTTTAATTTTTTTTTAAATCAAACTGCATAATATTTAGCTTTAATATTTATGTTTAATTTAATATAAAGTGAACGAACAAAACAAAAAAAAGGAGGTGGGGGGGGGGGGGGGATTAAGCTTAAAATGAAATCATTTTTACGTTTCAAACTTTCACTAATCTAGGGTGATGACAACAATAACGTGATATAAATAGTGAAAGCAGAATCAAATGAGGTTTTGTTCGCTTTTAGCAACTTTATAGAAATAGTTTAGAATTTGTTTATTAACTTTAAATTAAATAATTACATTTAAGTTTTTTTTCAAATTTTAATGAAAAGAAATAAAAAGTCAAATTCATTGAAAATTCAATTAGCAACTAAACCTAGATTTCTAATTAAGAATATAATTTAATTAGCTTAGACAATTAAAGAAATATGTTAATGAATAATAAAATAAGAGTGTTCTATTTAAAATTTAAAATGATTATAAAATGCACTAGTGGGGATTCGAACCCACGCCTTCAAAGTAAGGCAGGAGAGCCTCACACCGTTGGACAATAGTATCTTGACATGTTCAGGGTGTCCAATCTATTAACTTTAACCGTTATCAGTAGCATTTTACTTATATATACGGTATAATTTTTTGGCAAAGAGTGTCCAATTGGACACCCTCGGAACACTGTAGCTCCACCCATGATAGTGTGTGCATTCTCATTCATTACACCCTCCCATAATCACCTAACTAATGTTTCATGCACCCAATAATATTTTGTTGAATCTAGCGTTAGAGACCAACGATGATTATAGTGGGATCAGGGATGAATAAGATTCTTTATTTTTAATCAAAAGTCTGAAGTTTAAATTTTGATGAAGAAGAGGTGCATGCATGGGAAAAAGATCCAGTCAAGTTCTATTTCCTCAAGTAATGTTCAACGGTCTCTTAGATTAATGTCATGTGGATCATAAAATAATTTATGGTTGAGATTCATTTCAAATTTTGCACTTAATAGAAAAACCAAAAATGGTAAAAGTAAAGCTAACGGTGTCAATTAGCTTTATTTTTACTATTTTTGACTTTTCAGCTAAGTGTAAGATTTGAAATGAATTTCAATCATAAATTATTTTATAATCCACGTAGCATTAATCTAAAAGACCATTAAACATTCCTTAAAGATGAAAAAATAGATTCTAACTACTAATTGTCAACCTTCTTTCTTTGAAATTACGTGAACACATTGATTCTTCCATCTCAATAATTTCTCTTAACAACTTATCCTAAGGTCTTTTCGCCAAGAGCTTCTCTATGACGACAAAAAAAGCAACTCATTTATTATGATTAAACATCTTTTTTATCCAGAATTTACTTAGCTAGTCATAAATTAAAGGTTACTAATAATTCTCAAACTCTTTTAGATACGTTTCATCAAGATTTCTACTTGCAAGTCCACTGCTTTCCATATTAATTAAGAGAATTTACTTTCCTCGATTATAATTAAAATATCAAAACAGATATAAATATCGAACATCGAGAAAATTTGAAAAACCTTAGTCTTAGACATGAACCCTCTTGTCATCATGAAAAAATTTAATTTTGAGAAGTTAAAGTTAATCCACCAATAGAAATAAACCACATGGAGGTGTGCCACGTGCCACATCGACTCCATTATCAACCATTCTTTTTATCTTATCGAATCAAATCATATTGTAGTTGTGGCATGTGTAGATAATATTTCTTTTCTTGGTCGGCCAAATTTACAAAGAGTTGACAAAGAAGCCTAATAGGAGTAGTCAAGGGTCCCTATATAAAAGGAAGGAAAAGGAATGTGGGGGTGAAGGGGGGTTAGGCGGGGGGGGGGGGGTGGGGAAATAAAAAGTTCATTTACAAAATTTTAGCAATTTATAATAAAAAACACATTTTCAGAACTTGAATTTAAAAATTCTGATTAAAGATGGAAATAGCGTACAATTCTGTCACATCCCTTGGTGGTAGCTATTGTTTTGAATAGAGTTTAGCTTCTATAGACTATATTACTGACAATATAAATAATTTTTAACATTATCAAATCACTTAAAACAAGAATAATAACATTTTTAGTATTTTAATTATAAGTAAAATTAAATTTTGCTTCTATTAATCTTTGACTTAGCATATTTAACCTTCGGTTTGTTAAAGTTGCGCATTTTTCATCCTTCTTCTTGTGCCTCTTTCCAAATTTGTCGAATTATCGGTTGTTGTACTATTTAATTGACTATTTGTAATGTTATAATGTTTAGTATTATTTTTAAAAATCACCTGTAATAAGTGAAATTAGTAATCTGACAAAAAAAAAACTTTTAGAAACTACTATATGATGGATTAAAATAATTTAGCACTATTTATATTTATATATATAAGTGAACTCTTTTTTTTTTCTTTTTATGTTGATACAATATAATTTCAGTGGTGGTTGACGAAACTATATATGATAATGTCGTATCTCATCAATCAATCATATTACAACCATACATTGAAAAGCAATCAATATCTCTTGTCAAAGACTCTAAAAAATTTAGCAATATTATGGATAAGATATAAAGTAATTTCTTTACTATTTTCAGTGCTACAAACAGGATATGCACCTTTCTAAATGTGATATGTAATACATATATATACTATTAAAAATATTATTATTTTTCAATAGATATTTTCCACGAAAAAAATGTTTAGTGATTATTCTTATAATTATTTTAATTAAAGAGAAAATATTCAGTGTCTACTTTCAATATATCAATAGAAATTTGTTTTCCATCATGAGTTGATTATGTGGAAATGGGGTGAAAAAACATATTTTATAGCATAACCTTTTTTAAAAAATTTATGGTAAAAGAGGTCTCTTCTAGTGTTTTATATAGAGCAACTTTCACATATAACAAACATAAAAATCATTTATGTCGATCCGACACGAATTTAGCGTGGGCGTCATGAGTTCACATCGAATTTGGTCAACATCATATCGGTGATGCTATAATAGGTCGTGACAATATGGTGTTGACTTCAAGCGTATTAGCAATATTAGCGATCAATTACCATTAAATTTAGGTTATATATATATAAATATATTGTCATTGACTCATTGTAAAGAAATTTTATAGTATCAGGTCATTCAAAAGATATTTACAAATAAATCTTTTTAAAATATGAAATTTTAATCTTAAAAATAAGATAAATTAAACTATTTGCTAAAGCAGATAAGATGACCTGATGATGTATAAATTTCTTACACCAATAATGTATATAATTTGATCGATCTTATTAATTATATACTTATATTCTTTATTCCTTTCTATAATATAATTGCTTTTCAATAAATATTCTAAACAAAGGAGTCAAGATTTTTACTACGCAAAGTCAAATTATAAGAAGTAATTGTACATGAAGAAGTCTATACATAAAATAGAATAAAAAATTTCACCTAACTACTCAATGTAATTTTTTAATGAACATGTTAAATGACACTCTCGAACAAAGATAACTTTGCCATTCAATGTAGACAGAACCTTGTAACAATATCATGCACATCGAAAAGATGTTTATTAAAGAATTAATAGTTCTATGATATCAATTGTTGAGATGGCCGAGTTGGTCTAAGGCGCCAGATTAAGGTTCTGGTCCGAAAGGGCGTGGGTTCAAATCCCACTCTCAACATAGTTTTTTTATTTAGCTTTTTTCCTTTACATAATAAAGTCATCATTTATTTTTAAGTTTTTAGATATAATAAAAAGGTTTTCACCTTCAAAACTCTCTCAATATTTTTAAACATTATTACAAATAAATATTCATTTGTATTTGTAGTAAACTTATAATTCTTGGGCACATTTTTCCTAATGTACTTTGCTCCTTATACTGAAAAATAATTTCAAAAATCTAGATCGAAGGACTTGGAAAATAAATAAAATCCAAATTAATTATCAACAAGGATTGCAATGTGATGAGTAATGTTCCTTTATCTTTAATCAAAGATCTTGAATTTAAATCCTGAAAATTCTATTGACATGAGTAGGGGTGGTGTTCCGAGGGACAACTTTAGGTCATTTGAGGGATTCTCGGGAATTCAGTAATTTTTAAAGAAAATCGATAAATATATAAGGAATATGACTTAGGAACCACTAACAAAGTATGTTGTTTGGTCTAGTGGCAGAAAATGAACCTTTACAACTTTGTCACTATCACCATATAGGTCTTTATTTTGTCTCTATTTTTTTTTTTAAATTTGAGATAGGTGTGAATTCAGAAACATCAAATCAAATCGTAGATTCGCTCTGTTAGATTCTTTGGATGGTTGTAGAGTCACTTAAGAATAATGCACTGGTGGGAGTGCTTCACCTTTAATCAGAGGTCTCGGGTTCGAGCCCTGGGTATGGAGAAAATTTTGTTGGGCGCGCCACCCCCGAATGAGCCATGCAGAGCGTGATCCAAATTTAGTCGGAGTTCCAATGTGGGCTCTGGACACCGGGTGGAAAAAGAAGAAGAAAAAAGAACAATGTAACTACATTATTTATTTGTTCTACGTATAGTCATCATAATAACTTACTCATTGAATGAACCTCGTGATTCAAATTTGATTTAATCATATTTTAATACAAATATAAAAAACGAATAAATAATAATAATAAAAAATAGACTTGAAAAAACAAGAAATGATGGTGACATATCAGCTAATCCATCATTCTAACACCCATGATTTTCACGTTTAAAGAAAAGGTGTCGGTTGGAAAAATAAATAAATACGTTTATTTGACTTTTGTATAACATATATTAAAGGTAGTTGGAGAAAAAAAAAGTTAAGTAATAATTAAAGTTATTTTTACAAATAAAATATCATATAAAAGTTTGGCATTTGAATAATTAAATCAGTTTGAATACCTAAAAAGTTATGAAAGTAGTAGATGATAATATTATTAACAAAAAATATTCTGACCATTTTGAAATCTTATAAAATAGAAAGGGATGTCACACAAGCACAAATTGAACAACTCTTTTTCTTTTTGTCTATAGAGGATGATATGCAAATTTTACATCTATTTTGGCAAAGTAGAAAAAATATTTTTGATAAATTTTTAACTCAAATATTAAATTAAGTCTGTTGTCTCGATTCAAATTATGTAAATTATGAACAATTAAAATGATCTTTAATATTCGATCCCAAACAATCAATTTATTTAAATATTTATCAAACTAAGTTCGATTCGGGCACATAAAATATTCAACTGTAACCACTAAGCCAAGCAGCTCTAGATGAGGGGAAGTACACAACTGAAGCACGACTATCAGCTACGTGCTTCTAGCCTCTTATACTATATATAATTCATATTTTTCTTCTTCAAATTTATATTTACTTATTATTGTGAACGTAACGCATTTACTTATTATTATAAACGTAATACATTTACTTATTATTGTAAACGTAACGCACATACTACCAATAAAAATGTGCAACGACGAGTCTTCGTCAAGCAAACCACAATTCCCAATTACTTCCCTCTTTCTCTCTCTATATAAACAAAACATAATCCTTTTCTCCATTTTCTCTCTCTATATATACACAAAACCTAGGTGATATTTTTTTCTTGTTTGTTTGATCAGTAAAGTGAAAACCCTAGTTTTTTTTTGTGATCCGTGAAGTATGGCATCTGGATCGTCTGGTAGGCCGAGTAATTCTTCGGGTTCGAAGGGATTTGATTTTGGGTCTGATGATATTCTCTGTTCTTATGAAGATTATCCACATCAAGATGCCTCTAATGGAACCCACTCTGATCCTGCGATTGCTACCAATTCTGCTAAGGTAACTATGTGTTTTTGTATTTTTAAAATTTAATCGGAGAGGGATTATAAGATGAGGAATCAAACTCTTAACAATAAGGTGGTGGAAAGTTCAGGTAGTCATATGAGTAAATTATTGTAGAGTGGAAATGTTCTCTTTGTTGTTTTGATTGATACCCACTAGGGGTTTTGGAAGTTATGAGGTAAAGCTTGAGAATTTACAGATGGGTATTGCTGAAAATTGTTGATTTGTGGTGTCCGGTCAGCTTGTTCACACCTCGACTGGGTTGCTGCTAGCCTTCAGTAGTTTTTAAAAATTCACTTAATATGTATAGTTATTTTATGAAGAACTCAGTAAAGTTGGTATTTTTAGAGTTCATTACTCATAAACTCAAAATCTTAGCTCTGCATTTGCTAGATATCTAGTAGTCCACCAATGGTTTACTATGTTTTAGCAGCTGCACTGACCAATTTTTTGACCTATATGATAATTATCCTGATGCAGTCTGTTTAACATTCTAAGTGTGGATTTTCAAAGTGATCAAAGGTTAAAGAGATGGTTCACTTGGCTGTACATAAATTACTGTGGTGTTTAACTATGTAGTTCAATTTTAGAGGGGTGAGGGACGTAAGATATTAGTCTATCTTCACTCATTTTGAGCTACTAATAGGAGTTATGAATCATTGTTGTAACCTAAAACTTATGATGACGGAGATCCTTGAACTCTCCTATACCTTCTCTTCTTTGTCTCTTTATATCTGCCTCTCTTTTTGTAAATGAATAATCCGAAGACATGAGACTGCAAAAACAGGTTAGCTAAAGTCAATCTACATGTAGAACAATAAGGAAATCATGTTTCACACAGTATCCTCAAATCTCAATAGCTCTGGCTTTGCATCTGGATTCTAGATTTGGTGTAAACCTTTTGGAAAATGTTTGGAGTCGTAGTTTTGATGTAGCTCATTGATAGTAATTATAACAGATTAGCAGCTCTTTCAGGGGTCATAGACAAGAGGTAGAATTGGTTTTCTGATTAATTTACCATGCTAGACTATCCATAGTCATGTTAAGTCTTCTCTAGATTTTTTTATTTTGTGGCTGGTTCCCGGGTCTTAACTTTTATCATGTAATGGAGCTAGCATATCTACTTTTGTATTCTTTGCATCTTCTTGATGCCGGTAATGAAACAATTTGCTTCATCAAAAAAGAAGAATCTTACCACAGTGCTTTTTAGATCTTTGTAGGAAGACTTTTTCTTTCTATTTCTTTACATTCAATCTTACCTAAACAACTTCTATTTGACTTCTTACTCAATTATGCTCTTGTATTGAGTAGGAGTTCCACAAAAACAGAATGACGAGGTCATCAATGTTTCCCACTTCGACATATAGCCCTCCAGAGGAATCTTCCTTCAATCAAGACATGATATGTACTGTTGAGAAGACCATGAAAAAATATACGGACAATCTCATGAGATTTCTAGAGGGTATCAGTTCACGCTTGTCACAGTTGGAACTGTACTGCTACAACCTTGACAAGTCCATTGGGGAAATGCGGTCTGATTTAGTTCGAGATCATGGTGAAGCAGATTTGAAACTGAAGGCTCTTGAGAAGCATGTTCAAGAGGTTCGTTCACTGATTTCCTTGCATGGCATGCATTTAAAGGTTCTGTCTAGCAGCTAAATGCTGTGCTTTTAGATATACCCCTTACACAAGTTAAATGTTAATTCTCTTATCGGTGGTATGTGCTAAAATAAAGTCTTATTTGAAATTATGGGTAGTATTGCATTGCTTACATATTATGTTTCACATGGTATATAATGTTGTATGTTCCTCCTCCTTTTTCATAAAGATGATATGCTGCTTATACTCTCACCATCCCAAGCCCTATAAAGTAGGATAGTCCTAGTAACATGGTATATATAATATGCATAATCCTATTCTTGTAAGTTCCTCCTCCTTTTTCATAAAGATGATATGCCTTTTATACTCTCACCATCCCTAGCCCTATAAAGTAGGATAGTCCTAGTAAGTTAAGTTATAATGTGATAAGACTTTTTGATTATCTATTATGTTTGACAAAGTTTTAGCTAAAAGTTAAAATCCATTCAAAGATTTCTCTCCCAGAACTGATGACATTAGAGACTTATCACTTCCTCATTCTCAAGTTCTGGGTTTTATACATGCAATGTACGGCTTCATGTATGTTCTAATATTCGTGGAACGTATTTTTCTGTGACTGGAGAATTTTATATGGTTTAGTAGACTTGAGAAGTTTTCAATGCTAACAGGTTATCTGGTCTTGGAGAATTTTCTACTCTATTTTCTAGTACATATGGACAATTGGCAAAGTTTACCTCATCAGATCAAGTTAGACCCTATTTTAAGTAGGAGTCCGCGTGTGATTAGAACTAACACCACACCAACAAGGGTTGTGGTGGAGTAGTAAGTCTTCATTCTTAACTAGAGGTCTCGGGTTCGAGTCCCCCATGGTACGGAGTCGCGTTTGTTAAGGAGCACTTTACCCCCCAATGTGGGACTTCTCGGCGCGAATCTGGAGTTAGTCGGGCTCCAATGTGGGTACCAAACACCGGATGGGAAATAAAAAAGAACCAACACCACATTATTGTAGAGACACCAATCATAAGGATTCACTGTCATGGTTTACGTCCATCTTTCTCTGCAAAAACACACATCTTTCTGTTTATTTGTGTCTGAATTTCAAATACACCTATTGACTTTCTAGCCTTCTAATGCTCCTAGTCAGTAAGTATGAATTCATTCTTGTCCAATGTTAAGTTGCTTTCTGGAATTATGCCTTCATAGTTTCTCCTACTTTAATAGCTTTCCGATGACTAATTTCTTTGCTGTTTGTTGTTCCTGCAGGTCCACAGATCTGTACAGATTCTGAGAGATAAGCAAGAACTTGCTGAAACTCAGAAGGAGCTGGCTAAGCTTCAGTTTGCGCAGAAAGAACCAGCTTCAGCGAACAATTCTCAGCAGAATGAGGACAGAAATGCTCAACCTGTGTCTGATTCCAATAAAGGTGACAACTCAACTGATGTAAATGGACAACAACTGGCACTTGCTCTACCCCATCAAGTAGCACCCCGGGCTCCTCTTACTAACCAACCCGTCGAGCAGCCACAACAGGCACCTCCACAACCAATTCCATCTCAAAGTATGACGCAGTCACAAGGTTACTATTTACCCCCAGTGCAGATGTCAAATCCACCAGCTCCAACTCACTTGTCCCAAGGTCAATATCTTTCATCTGACCCCCAGTATCGAACTTCTCAAATGCAAGATCTTTCTAGGTTACCAACCCAGCCAGGAGCACCTCCGGGGAATCAGACCCCACAAATCCAGTCAATGCCCCAATATCAGCAGCAGCAATGGGCGCAACAGGTACCTCAACAGGTTCAAGCATCCCAACAGGTTCAACAGCATCAGCTTCCAACTGTGCAACAGCAAGGTAGACCCTCATCACCTGCTGTTTATCCCTCTTATCCACCCAGTCAACCGAATCCTTCTCCTGAACCGGTCCCCAATAGCATGCCAATGCAAATGTCATTTTCTGCGATCCCTCAATCAGTTGCAAGCCGTCCAGAAGCAATACCTTATGGGTATGACAGGTCTGGTAGGCCACTTCAGTCACAGCCTCCAACCCAGCATCTCAAGCCTTCGTTTGGTGCTCCAGGGGATGGGTATGCAACTAGTGGGCCTCATCCATCTCTTTCTGCAGGAAATGCATATTTGATGTACGACGGTGAAGGCCCAAGGGGACAACCACCAAATTTCCCACAAAGTGGTTATCCTCCCTCCAGCTTCTCTCCCCAGAACGCACAGTCCTCCCCAAGCCCCAATCATATGGTTCGTCCACCTCAATTGATGCGCACTCATCCTTACAATGAATTAATTGAGAAGCTGGCAAGCATGGGCTACAGGGGTGATCATGTGGTTAATGTTATCCAAAGGCTCGAGGAGAGTGGTCAGACAGTTGATTTCAATACTGTGCTCGATAGGCTGAATGGACATTCTTCAGGTGGTCCTCAAAGAGGATGGTCGGGTTAGGTCATTATCCCAAACCTTTCTAATCATGTTTTCATGTAGGGTCACAGGGAATCTGAAAATAGTGAAAGTGCAATTCGACTCGAATACTATCTATTTGCTGAATAAGGGTCATATAATTAGGCAGTTGACGATGATGTATACAGCACTGTCATGCTGTGTATTGTAGATTTGCCATGTCTTACTTCTGAAGTTTTATTTGTTGTAAGGCAAAAATGTTTTCAACATTGTAACGTAGGAGAATTGATGAATACCTCTTAAGATTGAACATCTTCTCTCATTCTTGTCCTTTGATTTAATCAATCTTCGCTCTTCACCGTGAAAAGAAGTAGTCTTATTTGGGCCATTTCGCTACGCGGTGGAACACGACATATATTTGGATATTTTTAACCCCATAACATGTGTATAAGCTCGTAATGAAGGACGTGATCTTGCTCAGGAAGGTAAGAAAACACTATTAATATAAAAGTTTAGCTCCACCGGAGTCAAGAGGGGTGTATGACCATATTCTTTAGTATTATTGAATTGTGTAAATTATCTTATAATATAAAAACTTTAACTATATTGCTGCTAAAGCTGTAGAAAAGCAACTTGTAATTGGAGAATAAATTCTTAAGGGAATATTTTGAGACATTCTTTATAGTTGCTGGAAAAAAAAAGGGATCATGTTAAACACGTAATAAATGAAAGCAAAATACTCCTGTTTTATGTATATAATTACATTGCTTGAGGGCTCCATACTAGGATGGTTGCCCTATGCACCTAGTTGGAAACTTATCGATACATTAAAGCTCCCGTTATATGTTAGGTTTTTCAAAGGACCTGATCACATTGTATCTATTCGATGCATCATTTTTCCTGCATTTTTACAAAGATATAGATGCCTATTAAATTATAATATTTAGAAGATTTAGCATCTGGTGCTTATCAAAGGACAAACATGGTGGACACTAAATGTGAAGATTCTTGCCAAAAGTTGTTGGTAAATGGCACTCCATGTGGTTATTTAAAGAAATTAATTGGAATTTTTATAAATAAAATTAAGAGACAATGATAAAAAACAACACACTCGAAGTATCATTTTTTTTCTTCGAATTTCCAACCTAAATCAAGTGTCCTTTTCAACTTGAATGATCATCAACTAGTTATCAAAACACACCTTGAAATTAATGAGCCGGCTACCATGTGATGAAATTTTATGGGCAAATTAAGTTGTCACATGTGCACACTCCTTTCGATGATTGTATTCAAATACATGATGTAGTCAGTTTCAAGATGTGTTTTGATGATAAATAGTTAATGATAATTCAGATAAAAAATACAAACACCCGATAAAGTGATACTTCAGATACATTTTTAACCATTATCCTTTTATATTATATTATATCTCATCTATATATTGATAGGACTTGATACAGAGAAAGAGAAAGATAAGTTGGATAGAGATAAAAGAAAGAGAGATGAGAGGAATGAAAGGTGAAATTTTGCTCAACATCTCTGCAGAAAAAGCATGGGAAATGTATAGGGATAATGATAAAATTAGCAGAATTAATCCACAAATGCTTGCTAAAGCTGAATATATTAAAGGAAAAGGAGAGCCTGGCAGTCTCAGATGTTTCCAGCTTGGTCCTGGTAAGTCTTTAATAAAACCCGATTTACGATAAAAAATTTACTTACATCTGGTGTTTGTACAAAGGCGGATTTAATTATAGATTTGCGTGAATCACTTACTTGCATCTGGTGTTTGTACAAAGACGGATTTAGAAGTCTGATTATAGATTTACGTGAATCTGGTAATTTTTGTTCACATCTTACCTATATATTAAAGAATCTATTAAATATTTGATTGTAAATTCAGTGATTATTGTAATATTAACTTGAGGTCGTTATAGGAACCTGTAATCTTGAAATTCTGAATTTGTTTTTGTGTTTGCCCTAAGTACTGAATGAAAGACATGTGTTTGCATATGATTTTTTTTATTTACAAGTAATCATGGTTTGAGTAATATGTAATCTTACTTTAGTTTGTACCAACGGCAACAAATAAATTATTTGATTTGGTGTAAATAATTGTGAAAGTCTTGATTATTTACCTCGTCTTCTAGGTTAATCCAGGATAAACAGTTACTCTTAATTTCAATTTATTTGTTTGATTTTGATTTAATATAGATTTTAAGTGTGTTTATTTTATTTTTTTAATTTCAATTTGTTTGTTTGATTTTGATTTAATATATATTTTAAGTGTGTTATTTTATTTTTTTAAGAAGCGAATTCAAGATTTAAAGTTTATCAATAGTTTCTACGGTAACCTCATGATCAAGTTAAAACTATACCACAAAAATAGGGTAAATCATATTTATATATATGTATAAAGTCTAGGCCAAAAATTATTAGGTTGACGTGAACTCGTTAGTACTCCTATAAGGGTGAAATCAGGGTCATCAAAAAATTACACTAAAAAAGTGAAATAGGATCATCAAAAAATAAACACTATATGTATAAGGTTGAAATTATTTATTTATGTATATAGAGTTACCTCTTTATATATATCGAACCCCATTAGTAATAATTTTGATTCTGCCACTGCACCTTTTGTAACACAAATATTTTATGCAACATTGAGCAACTATGTCAAACATCAATCGTACATGTTGAATCTCTTTGATTTCTTTGTCTATTTACCTCTTTATATTTTGAACCCTATGATAAAGATTCTGGCTTCGTCATTGCGCATATAACACAAATATTTTATGCAGCATTAAGCAACTATGTCAAGCAATCAATAGAAAAGATAGAGAAGGTGGAAGAGGGGAGGTCAGTGACATATCAAGTCACTGATGGTGATTTGAAGAAAATGTATAATCCATACAGAGTTACCTTCTCTTTCATTCCTGTGAGCAATGAGCAATGTGTAGCAGAATGGAAAGCAGAATATGAGCCAATTGCACCTACAATTCCTACACCAGAAAAGGCAAGAGATGCTGCACTATCATTTCTCAAATTATTTGGAAAAATAGAGAACCAAGCTATGTAAAACAAGGAGTTGATATCTCAGATGGTCGTTCAACTAAAAGCTATTATCTCAGAAGACCGGTGAATTTTTGAGATAATAACTATTAACTGAACGGCTATATGAGAAATCAGAAGCGAATTCAGGATCTAAGCTTTGTGAGTTCAAGCTTTAAAGTTTTTAGTATACAGGTTGTTGTGTGTTTTTAAAGTCGTGTTTATATTGGGTTCATATGAGTCTGGTACTCTGTCGTCCGTTTATGAAATTTACGTTGTGTGTAAGAGTAAAGAGGTCATTTTGTTACATGTACTATCCGAAATGATCTCGCTAAATAAGCAGAGGTGGTGGATACATGATGTGAAGTTCATGAGCTTCTGCAGATTATATTTCAAGTTAATAATAATAATTGAATTTATAGTCAAATATTTGATGGATTTCTTAATATGTATACATGATTTTGACCCTCAAATAGATGGATTTGGGAATGATTATGGAATTGATCATAGAAAATCGAAGGCAGACAAGAAGATAAGGTAGTTGAGTAGTCACCTGGAGGAGGTTTTTCGACTAGATCAATGGATGTGATTTTTCCTTCCCACAAAAATAACTATGTATTTTGTGAATATTAATTTAATGTCATTCTGTTTCTTTTCTATCAATTAAAATAAAATAAAATAGTTCCAATTCATCATATAAATTAATTATTGTAAAAACTAAAAAGATCATAATCCCTTGCAAAAAACATAATAAAAGATCTACTACTTTTATTATCATTTTAAATTAAAAATAATTGATTTTGTATCCAACTATATGCACGAGGGTACATATCTATTTGAAATTAAACCTTCTAAAACTAAGAGTCGATGTCATATTGGATGCTCTCGATAGGTCTAAGATTATAAATTCCAATTAGTGGTGTGTATGAGTTCGGTTTTGCAATATTTTATTGGATTTAAGTTAATATTGTATCATACTTGCAATTTATATACACTCATATATCTTCATTTAAACTTTAATCTTAAAAAAATTCTTCTAATTAGAATAAATTTACATTTTACAGTAATTTCTGGTGCATCAATTTCATATGTAAAATGTATATTATTCTTGTTTTTTAATCTTTTGCAAGTAAGTGTGTTTTCACAAACTTATAGAGGAAGAAGAAAGACTAAATTAGGTTAATAAGCCTGAATTATTTCAAATTTAAACGCGTAATATTACGATTCAAATTGTAACCTCTTGACTATTGAACTGCTCTAATAAATTGTGCATGATTAAGCAATACAATCAGATGATTGAGTTTCAAGTTAGTGACCATAAAAACAAGTTGCTCCTATTTCATCTTGTAATTCAATTTTCTATTATTACGTAATTAGTCAAATCAACATTAGATTAGCATTAGCCTAGTTAGTTTTAGATAGTTTATTATAGTTAGATATTTATCGTGGACCATGACATAGATGGTTCTTATAGTAGCAATGTTCAATTTCCGGCCCATGAATACATGATCATTGGGAACTTGGGAACATTAGCCCAAATCCCAATTATGCTTTTGAACTTCATCGAATGGTTCGGGTTGTGACTTTCTAGTTGCTCTGAAACAATTAGGAGATTCTCTAGAAGAAATACGGAGTTTCGAAAAGCTTGGGAAGGTTTTTAACGTGATCTTATTTTGGCAGGCTTAAAAGACAAATTTAAGAACTCAATCCATCTTTTTAAGTGTTAATAGGTTTAATAATAATTTGAGATTCATTAGTACTACTCCCTCTGTCCCATTTTCTATGTCACCTTTCGGATTTCATGAGTCAAACAAGTCTATCTTTGATCGTAAATTTTTCATAGATCTTTTAAACATTTTGAATTATCAATTATTGTGACTTATAATACTTTTTACGTAGTTTACAAATATATAAATTTCATTTTTAAAAAATTGAAGATTTCATGCACAAATTTCCAATCAAACTTAAACTGTTTGACTCTCAAAACATAAAATATGTCATATAAATTGGGACATAAAGAGTATTTGAGACTTGTTGGTACGGTTTGAATTAGAACTCGAGGGGCTCAAGGGTGATTCAGCACCATTGAAACTCATGTCGATGTTGTAAATTATGTTTCGCGATCGCTTAAAAGAGGACCGCAACCACATAAGAGGTCATTTGTGTAAATATCCAAATTTAATATTCTCCCTTACCTAAAATTTGGCGCAAAAATTTCAACTCAAATTCACAACAGGGCGGTAGATATTTGGCGGCAAACGTTCCCGCAAAATATTTTCCCTCCATTGCAGCTCACAGTGAAGCACTATATATAAATCTTGCGCCACCCAATTCATTTTCATCTAAATCTCAGTTTCTTCACTGACAAACTCTCAATTTTTTTGTTAATTTTTGGGTTATCATGGTGGTAGCATTAGGTCCCGGAAAGTTCTACGGCAGCAGCTTACCAAGGCCGCGGTTTTACGAAAACCCAAATGGAGAACGGGTCGATCCACCAGTATCTGTTTTGGATCCGTTTTTGTCATGGGCTGAGGAAGCTCATTGGTCAATGGGGGGTTTGAGCTTCAAACGCCTCCGTCTTCAGGGACGGATCGAAGGTAACATCAAGAAACTCAGAGCTGAGTGTGAGAAGATCGAGAAGAAATCGGTGGGTGAGAAGAAGAAGTCGGTGAAAAAGGGTTCGTTGTCGTCACCGGTGGTTCATGTAAGTCCGTCTCCTCCTCCTGCTCCATTGAATTTGAAGAGGAAAATGCGGTTGGTTGATGAATCTGATGATGAAAATGAAGAAATGGGGGTTGATGGGAGAGTAGAAAAAAGGGGTTTAGCGAGGAAATTGGATGATGATTTTGATAAAGTTGCTGAGAAGAGTGATGGGGTAGTGATGGGGAGAACAAGGAGTGGGAGAAATAAAGAGGCTGTAGTTGAGAAAATTGTGAAATTGAAACCCAAAGGTAGGAAATTGAAGAAGGGGTTGAAGGGATCTGAGAAGAAGAGTGTATCAGTGACACCAAATGCAGCAAGAACTTCACCGAGATTGTCGAAACGTAGGTTGCCTTGAAGGTGTTTGATAATTTGTGTCAATGAATGAAACCTTCAATAGTACAGTGTTATTAAGTGTGTTAGCTTTTTGAAATGTAGGTTGGATTATTGTAGTAAGTTATTAATCTTGATAAGATGAATGAAAATTGAAACAGTCCAGTTGTTGAATGCTTTATAATTGATTGTCTTTGGTGCATGGTTCTTTGTGCAGATCATATACTATATTAAGGAAAATGTGAGAAATTTTGAATCTTAATAGTCTTCATTTTAAGATGTGTAATGTTTTAAGGTGTTCTTCGAATTGTATGATCTTTAACGAGCTTTAAATTGATATGTTCTTTGAATCTTATGATCTTGAATGATGCTTAAATTCAGATGGTGGGAATAGCTTTTTGTTTTTTAAACTTCTCAAGCTAAGAGGCAAAAGAAGATACCATCAAAATTGCAGTAACTCTAATAAAATTTTGATTTTACCCTTCCTGATTTTGAAGAGATTTTTACACTTTTATGCTTGGTTTCTAATCCTACCAATGAGTATCATTGGCTGTTTTTTTTATGAACTCTTTCCATTCTTGATAGTTGTGGATTGTTTTGGTGATTGTGTGGTTGAGGAAGTGCTTTGTTAGAGTTGTTTGGGTGAAGTTTTGGCCTTCACCAGTTCATATGGTTAGGGAGTCGATTGTGGAATGAGTTGTAGTATGTGTTTTAGAGTGGATTGTTTCAGTGATTGTGTGGTTGAGGAAGTGCTCCATTATAGTTGTTTGAGTGAATTTAGTTGTAGTATGTGTTGTGTTGGCATTCTTGTTTAGTTTGTGTGATATTTAGCTTGTGTGGAGGCTTGTGAAATCGATAATTATTGCTGAAAACTTGTGATATGTGAGTAATTGCTAGAGCAAGGGGCAATGTGACTTATTCGTATATTTGATATTGAGATGCTTGGGAAAAAAATGTAGTTCAAATTCAATAGAGATAAAGAAGTCTTCTACTCGTATGTGTTTTCTATGTTTAGCTTTTGGCATGCTAAGCAAGGAATCTAACAGGGTGTAAAGTTAGGGAACAACAAGAGAAATGAACAACACACACTGAGGCAAACAAGTAAATGTTCCCAAAAGAGTGAAAATGCCATTATTTTCTCTTACTTTTTGTCCCTCTCACAAGTAAGTGGTGGATATACACTTATGGGACAACAAAACTCAATAATCTTGTATTTGTGTTAAAAGATTATGACTCATAAACCTATAAGATTTAATTAAAATCTTGAATATGCTTCGATCAAAAATAAGTATTCTGCACCTTCTCCTATAATAGGGGCGGAGCTAGGGTCGGCATATCCAAATCCTCTTTATTGAAAAATTATACTTACAAGGTCAATATTATTTTGTTGTATATATTTAGTAGATATTAAACTATATTAACTTCTTTGATTGTAACAATATTTTAAACAACCAAATCATAAAAAAAAAACCCACTAAAATCTTGAAAGATAACATAATATTAGAAGTAAAAATGTATATCATCTCCTTTTAAATTGACAAGTAAGGCTTACTCGAGTAATTGAGATACTCCACCATCAATCAATATATTGAGGGTTTAAATCATGTTATAAGTGAGAACATTATTGATCGTTCTAACGGAACAAGGTGTTAATTAAATTAATGTCATTTACCTAATCACCTATATCCCACAAACCACATCAAATAACAAAACAAGAGCCACAAAATAGCAAAATCCAAATCTCCATGGCTGAAACTAAACAACAAGAAGAAGAACCTCCCCTGTTTCCACCATCATCAACCTCTTCTTCCTCCTTCATGCTTCTCTTGAAAAAACTTATGAGCAAAAGACGAACATGGGTCTTCCTCTTTCTCACCGTCTACACAATTTTACTGTCAATTTCTTGGAATTTCCTCAATTCAGTACTTTCTTGGTACGAATCCACCATGAAATTGACACCCACTTCAGCTCTCTACGGATCTATGATATTAGGGCTTGCGTTTGGGGTTTTATCGATTGTAGCAGCTCTGATCGTCGTTGTTCCAGCAACGCTTGTAACTTGGATCACTATTTTGGTTTTGCTGACATTTGCAGGTAAAGGGAGAAGGGATTTGGTTATGGAGGGGAAGAAATTGACGGCTGAGATTACTGGGTTTGTTGTTAGGGTTTTGATTAGAGAAGGGAATCTAGTCGCTGTGATTTGTGCTATTCTTGGGTATTTTGCACTTGTTAGGAGGAATAAAGAAGACGATATTGATTATTGAGTTTGAAAAATCGAGTTTTCTTTATGATTATAAGCTTAGTAGTTCAGTTGGTTGACTATCTGAACTTTCAGCTTATTGGTAAGAGTTTGATTCATCATCTAGTAATCCTTTCCCGTACCCCATTAAGAGGGTCTAAATCAGGGGTACTTGTTGTATCGGAGGGGTTTGAATTAGCTCTGAAAGAAAAGATTGGCAATTTGCCTTTCGATGTACCTATTCTATCTTAACTTTAGCTGCTTAGAAAACCTAAACGATTGATGTTTTTCCCGTCTTCCCTAATCATGGCTGTTATTTTATTGGAGGGGGTTTGAATTAGCTCCTAAAGATTGGCAATTTGTCTTGTTCAACCTCGGAATGTGATGAGCTATTCTATCTTAACTTTAGCTGCTCAAAAATTCCTATTTGAAATTCTTCAGCTACCAACCCTTAAGCGAGCTAATCAGTCTTGCTTTTGCAAAAAAAATCCCTCTTCCCTATTCTGTTTATCGACGTTTGCTGCAATGATATTAGTACAGATAATTGTTTGCTTGCTGGAAACTTCGACTACTATACTCCTTCAACACTACGATTACATTTCTAGTAATCGTTCCTTGTTATTGTGATATTGATTTCATCGTACAATATTGTCTAGCATATGGAGGAGGCCTTTGATTGACCGAAAGTAATCCTATGGAAGTCGGTTGTTTTGCCTCACATCGCCCTTTCAAGACATCTCAGGACGACACAGCCTGAATTTTGAGGGATTTGGGGACTCATTCATTCAGAAATCAGAAAATTTGATAAAGATTCAATCTTTGAGCTTCTGTTAGATTAGCTACAAGGGTGTAAGCATAAGTTAGAATTGGTAGCTTTGTCTAACAGTAGAAATGGTACATGTTTCTGCAATGTATGTGATATATATATATAAAATATATAGTGGAAAACGGATAGTATTTTACCAAATACTTGTGCTGATGAAAGGTAACGAGATATTTTGCACACTAATTGTTTTTGAGTATTTACATGTCGTTGCATGATTTGAGACTTCATATCGGTTCATGTAATGTTTTAAAACTTATTTGTATGCTCGAATTGGGACCCGAGAAGATGAGGGTGTTTCTGCACCATTTGAATAGCTCAAATTGTAAATTTTCTGGTGCTGGTGCCTTCTTCAGAAACCAGAATTTGAAAAGCTTATTGGAAATTCCTTTGTCTCCTTAAATAGCGGTGAAGTATGGTCATTCTCATAGGTGAAGTCCGAATTTGAAGTTTATAAATTCTAAATCTTTCAATGACTCTCATGCCTAGTACTAAGACGAGATATGATTTTCTATCAACAAGGCGCGGTACTAGTTGTTCCGTTACTTTTTCAAGTATTATCAGGTCACCAACTTCCTTGACCTTTCTACGTCGAAAGGATGCTCATTCTCGGAAGAGGATTCATACCTGATCATTTCTTATTCAGTAATGGACTAAGGGTATCTCAAATCCTATTTGATACAATAAAGAATAAGTCCCTACTCGCGAGGCAAATCCTAGGATTCATGTAAAACACCACTTGTAAAGAAATAAAATGAAAAAAAGTGAAAGGTAAGAGAATTTTTTTGAACATTATGAATTTTGAGATAGACTCAATAGAAATTGAAAGGAAAACCTAATCAAAAGGGAAGAAGCAACAAGATCTTTCTTTTGTCCCTTCCAGGCGATTGTAAAGAAAGGAAATGGTTAATATATTCAAGATATTACGCATTTACAATATACTGTCTCAATTCATCCTATTTCATCAGATTTGAGATGGTTTAAAAGGAAGGAAGTACAAACTATTTTGATACAACTTATATTCAAACACTTTGTAAATACAATATAGATAGCTTTATACAAGTGACACTGCTTGTAAGCACTTGCACCAAGGGTCTCGAATTCAAGTTCTGAAAATGAAAAAAGTCCTATTAAAAACATCACATCTAGAGATAACCCTACAATATGCAAATTGAAATTAATTGAGTTTCAATATGAATATTAAATATTGAGAAAAAAAAAACACTTCTAACATGTCACACAAAAGTAAAAGTTTCTTATTTATCAAACAACCAGTATTTACAAGTCTGCAAACTGTCGGTGGTGGAATCATATTTAATTCACCCCAACCCATAATGATATTATTCACTTAAGTACTTTTTCCATTCCAAATTAATAGTTACATTTGTAGTCAAGTGTGTAACCTGAGGATCAATGAAATAGATTGAATATCGTAAAGTTTCTGATTCAAATTCTAGCAAAGACGAAATACAAGGTGATTGCTTTTCATATGTTTTAGCATTGCTAGATCGAATTATTAAATACCTATTGCTAATGAAATGTGATAAATATCTCTTGAAATTAATCAACGTGTGCACAAAACAGATAAAAAAATATACTCCTCAAAATAAAATTACTCTACAAATTTAAGATTAAATTTCATAAGTTTTTTCAACAAACATCATAGAGTACTATGCACAATTTCTAAGAAAAAAAATGCAATTTACTTTTATTAAATAGCTACACTTTTATTGTAATTTATTTTAAGTCCAATATGTTTTTGTTGATGCTGTAAGACTCATGATGATAAAATAATTGTTAAAGAATAATGATGATACTTTTTATAGTAAGTTGGAGAAGCATCATTCCTTGTTTGGTAAGTGTATTTCTATGAAAGAATTATTTGTTAAAGGATAATATTATTTTTTATCTCCAAGTTATTCATAATGTTGTTTTGATTTTTGTGATATATGATTAAATGTATTTATTATTTAGTTAGTTATGAAGTATGTATTTTTGGCCCCATTACAGAAGAAGTATATTATATTTGACTATTTATAAAATTACATTATCATCAAAGTAATTAAATAGTGAAGCGATAAATAATTATGATAAATTTATAAATATTTTCACACAAAAGGATTACAACTCATTCGGTTGAAGGTTTAATATAGTTAATCAGATTCAGATCGATTAATTAAAATTTATCATTAATTGAAGGACTTAAGAGAAAACTATTAATTCTTTATTAATAATTAAGAAAATCTGACCCACGCTGTATTTCTTATGATTTTCAATCAATAATTATGAATTTATTTGATACTTTGAGTTGGAATAAAACAAAATCAACCACTATGATTAGAAATTTAAATATGATTAATCCATTTGAACAATGGATATAGGTGGACTATAGTTTGCAATATTGTCAAATCGAGAAGATGTATTATCACAAACAATTATTTAAATTGTTGATTATTTTTAAGGATTTAAAATATAGATGTTTATAGTATGATCAAAAGGCATAATTACTCCTCAAAGTTGTTTCAAATTTATAATTAATACGTAATTACGTACTTTGCGAGAAGGACATATTACAGTTATTTTGAAAATAAATATACTCTATAAATATCATTACTATATAATATTTTTTAATTGTTGACAAACCACGCTTTGACACATGTATTTTTTGCTTATTTTTTTTCCTTTCTATTTTCACCCCCACCTTCACGTCTTTTTTTTTTTTTTTTTTAAAAACAAATTCTTACTCTTTTTTTTTAGATAGTTTGACCAATAATTACAAGAAGTCTGCTAACTGTCGGTGGCCATTGGCTTTACACTTTTTTTTTTCTTTTGGTCAACAAGTTATAATATATATATATATTATTCAACTAAGTATTTATTCATCTCAAATTAATAATACAATACATTGGTGTGACCTAGTAATCAGTGATATAGATTGAGGTTTCAGATTTGAATTCTAGCAAAGATAAAATGCAAGGTGATTACTTTTCATTTGTTCTAGTATTGATGGACAATATTATCAGATATCTATTGCTGATGAAAGATAACAAATATCTCTTAAAATTAATCAAGATGTATGCAAACTAGATAATCATTTTAACAGAGAAATATTTTCTCAAAATAAAATTACTCTAAGAATTTAAGATTAATTTTTATTTCAACAAACATCATAGAGTATGTATGCCCAATATCTAAGGAAAAAATGCAATTTACTTTTATTAAATAGGTACACTTTTATTGTAATTCATTTTGAGTCAGCAACAATAATTTTCTGCAACAAATATATTCAACCTATTTAATTTAACAATAAATATGTTTTTGTTGCTGCTGTAAGATTCATGATGACAAAATTATTGTTAGAAAATGATGACACTTTTTATAGCAAGTAGGAGAAGCATCATACCTTGTTTGGCAAGTATATTTCTATTAAAGATTTGCTTATTATAATGATAATATTATTTTTGATCCCCAAGTTATTGATAATTTATAAAATTATATTATTATCAAAGTAATTAAGTGGTGAAATGATAAATAATTATGATAAACTTACAAATATTCTCACACAAAGGGATAAAAAAAATTCACATCTTGATCATGATCACTCGAAGGTTTAATATGCTTAGTTAGATATTATAATAATTAAAATTAAAATTTATTATTAATTGAATGACTAAAATACTATTAATCCTTTATTATATTATATCCCATTTAGAAGTTGTAAGAAAATCTGACCCACAAAGGCTGGGATTTCTTATGATTTTTCAATCAACCATTATGATTAGAAATTTAAACATGATCAATCCATTTGAACAATGGATATAGGTGGACTATAGTTTTCAATATTGTCTAATAATGATTTAAATTGCTGATTATTTTTAAGGATTTAAAATATTGGTGCTGATAGTATGAAAAAAGGCATAATAACTCCTCAAAGTTGTTTCGAATTTGCAATTAGTACATGCTCACATACTTTGCGAGAGAAACATATTACATGTCTCATTTATTTCAAAAATATTATTACTTTTAATATGCTTTAAAGTAGTGACATACCACACTTTGACACATGTATTTTTCGCTTAATTTTTTTCTTTCTATTTTCACCCCACCCCCACTCCCCACCCTCACCTTTTTTCAGAAAAATAAATTCTTACTTTTTCTAAATAGAATGTGAAACCATAAAAAAGAAGTAAAATTGTTTTAGTGGAAAAAATATTTGCTTCAATGACTAGCAGAAAAACCGCCTACAATAGGCCATGATTGAAGCAAGACTGCAAGTACCAATGTTGATTTTTTTCCCCAAAATAAAAATAGAAAAAATCAACTTGTTTATAATAAAAAATAATGCAACACTTAAATTATATAACGTACATGTAAAATATATTTGAAACTCGACCTACACCTTTGAAGTTACGAAATAGTAATAATATTTGCATACATTCTATTTTCTTTGATTCTATCACTGAATATGTTATTGTTGTTGTTGATAATAAGGATGATTCTTTTCTTCGAAATTAACTTAGAAGAAAATGTGCCACATGAATTGAAACTGATAGAGTAACATTTTATACCTCAGCATGTACAAATCAATTAATTAATACATTGAGTTTAGATTCTTTTATCTATACCCATAAATCACGTACATAACGCCTATCAGAAACAAAATCAAGTTAGGCCCCCCCAAACCTACCCACCCCCACACATGTGATGCAGTCTCATGTTGGGTATCTTGATTTTTCAGATTGATAAACTTTGTCTGTGCTTCATGTAATGGTTTGTCACTCTTTCAGAGAAGGGGATCTGACTGTTCTTGAAAAAAAATCACAAAGTCCCATATATTGGGGGAGCTAAGGAGATCCCAGGTACAATTTTTTTTATAAAAAAATACAATCTTGGTAAACTGTATTACATTAAATTCTTCATTTTTATAGTATAAAGTTTCAATCTTGGTTTATGGGTTTCATAAATTTTTCATTTTTATAGTATAAAGTTTCAATCTTGGTTTATGGGGATTCAGCATTTTTCATATTTATAACATAAAGTTTCAATCTTGGTTTATGGGTTTCAGTACTTTCTCATATTTATAACATAAAGTTTCAATCTTGGTTTATGGGGTTTCAGCATTTTCTCAAGTTGGATCTCCAAAGAGCCTTCTCCATTTTTTTCCCTTTTTACCATTTCTTGAAATGGTTCAATCACCTATGAGCAGAAAGCTAGCAAGAAATGGTGGCCTGCTTTATCCAGTCATTGGGTTTGCACTGTTTGTTACTTTTCTTTATTTGGCATTTGGAGACTTGTGGGGTTTCAATTTCAACAGAGAAGAAATAAAGTTAAGTTTTGTGGAGAGAAATGGAACTCAATTCTTTGTGGATGGTAAAGCTTTTTACATAAATGGATGGAATTCTTACTGGTTAATGGACCATGCTGTGGATTATAGTAATAGACCAAGGATTAAAGAGATTTTACAAGCTGGTGCTAAGATGGGGCTCACTGTGTGTAGAACTTGGGCTTTTAATGATGGTGGATACAATGCTCTGCAGATTTCCCCTGGTAGATTTGATGAAAGAGTGTTTAGAGTAAGTAAAAACTTGTTTTTTTAAGCACAATTTCTTTAATTGTTACTTGTGTCTTTTGGTTTGGTAGATTTGATGAAAGTGTGTTTAGAGTAAGTTAAACTTGTTGTTTAGTACAATTTCTTTAATTATTACTACCCCTCTGTTTCAATTTGTTTGTCCGATTTTGACTTGGTACGGAGTTTTAGAAAGTAAAGAAGATTTTTGAATCTCGTGGTCTTAGACACGTCATGTGAAAATTTGAAATTTAAGAGTTGCTAGAAAAGGAAAGATGCATTCTTTTTTGAACGGACTAAAAAGGAAAGTAACACAAACAAATTCGAACGCAGGGAGTACTATATGTCTTTTAATTTGTTGAAAGTGTGTTTAGAGTAAGTAAAACTTGTTGTTAGTACAATTTGTGTTATATTACTGCTGTCTTGTATATTGGTAGCTTAACCCTTTATAGCAATCTTTCCATAATTATTGCTCCTACTCAAGACCATTTACATTGAATTGTAGTACCATATTTGTATTAAGGAAGTTTAGTTTTAGGACTTCTAAATTCTTGTCAAGTACATAAATTTGAAGCTATCTGATTTTATCTAATGTTAGTATATTTTAAGAAGGAAAAGGGAGGACCAGTGTACGAAGCTTCCCGCATTTTTTGTGGGGTCCAGGAAGGACCGCATCTCCAAGGGGGGTGTGATGTAGGCAGTCTACCTTGGCGCGACCATCATTGGCTGATTGTTTAATCTTGTAAATTAGGCATAGTGTTGCTATCTTTAAAAAAAAAAGTAGCCTGGTTTATGAAGCATCCTGCATTTATGCGGGGTCTGGGTGAGGGCCACACTCCAAGGGTGTGTGTTGTAGGCAGCCTACCCTGTCACAACAATCAATGCCTGATTCTTTAATCTTTTAATTTAGGCATACTGCTACTAAGATTTATATGGTGTGTGAATCATCTGCATTTTTATCTTTGTCTGACAGTTTTCACTTGATGCGGATATGTTTTCTTGCAGGCGTTGGATCATGTTATTGCAGAAGCCAGAAAGAATGGCATCAGGTTGATGCTTAGCTTGGTTAACAACCTACATGCATTTGGGGGGAAGACTGAGTATGTGAAGTGGGCAGAGAAAGAAGGTGTTGCTTTAAGCTCTTCCAACGATTCATTCTTTTATGACCCTACCATCCGTCGATACTTCAAAAATTATGTCAAGGTAATTTTCCTAGAAAAGAAGTTTCTTCAGGAAAAACTTGTGTCTTGTGCTACGTCCGTGTTTCCAAATATAGCATACCTCTAATCGTTGAACAGGGAGCAAGCAAATATACATTTGATCGAGATAAATCTTGTTATTTTCTTCTGTCACAAGTGTTGCATATGGAATCAATGAATCACATGTAATTTTCTAAATTAGTGCCTCCACTCTGAGAGTTTCACCGAACATGAAATCAGGAGATCTATGTCTGAAAAGACTGAAAGACAAGAGTACACATGAAAACGAAAAAAAAGTTGTAATCAAAGAAGAGGAAATAGAAAGATATACTTTTGGTTTGTTGGATGTTGAAGGATGCGTAGAAGGAAGATTGACATATTACCAATATTTATGCCCATCATAACTTTATTACATTAAAAAGAAGTGAAAGTTCTGTTGCTCAGACCCTCCCAAAATGTTGTTGCACGGGTGTCAAACCCTCCAAAAATGCATGTCTTTTGGAGGATCTAACACACGCTCAACGGTATTATTGAAGAGTCCGAGCAACATAGGTGCAAAGTCTTGTTTTGTACTTTTACCTATTTTTGGCTAGCTTATTGTGTGTACATAATTACTCAGTTGTTTTATTTATTGCCTGTCATGACATGCTATAAGGAGAGAATGAATAGCTTTCGCGTTAGGCCATGCCATGATTGCGGCCATCTTTTTGCTCTTTGCTCTGCAGTTATTAATGCTAAAATTACATTTTTGTAAACTTCTGACCCGTGTCATCGGTCTTTTTTCATACTCCCAGACAGTGCTAACTAGGAGAAACATATACACTGGGATTGAGTACAGGGATGATCCAACTATCTTTGCATGGGAGTTAATAAACGAGCCTCGCTGCATGACCGATCCTTCTGGTGACACACTTCAAGTAATTTTCAGACTCTCATCTCATTTTGATGTCATAGTACTCAATAGAAAAGTAGTGTTTCATTTGAGTAGCTATTCATTTCTGTTATTCTGCTCTCTGAAGTTTGGGCTGTCACTTGATATTTTAGAAAGTAGTGGAATGAAACAAGTCCAGTTCGGAATTGAGGCGTAGTTGTTGTTTGTAATGTTATGAGTGTTTACCATTATCAAATCATCGTCCTTCTGTGGATACTTCATGCACATGGAAACCAGAGTTCCATTTGGCAATTCTTGCCTCCAACATTTCTTCTCGTACGAATTATGTAAGACGAGGTCAAAATTTTGTGCTTGCTTTATGTTGATTTGTAGTAACACATGCCTCTTAAACTTTGTATTATAGCATTGGCATAATACATAAACAAACACTCAAACTTGGCCTCAGCTGACAAGTAAGCACTTCAACTTTGAGAGTGCAAGTCTAGACACCTCACTTGTCTACATTGAGTCAGTTGAACGATCCAACTTACAAAATGATCATTTAGACACGTCCAAAATTTATGTGCAACGTCAGTGTTGGTGTTCAGAGACACAGTGAGGTCGAGTTGGAGTGTTTAATCTGAGGGTATCTTGTGTTTGTTTGACTAATTAATTGTGAAAAAGGAAACTTCTCTTATGCCTCCTTACCCATTTGGATATGAATTAATCGTTTCAAAGAATTCTGCAGGACTGGATAGAAGAGATGTCAACATTTGTGAAGTCAATTGATAGGAAACATCTGCTTACGGTAGGCCTAGAAGGATTTTATGGCCGTAAAAGTCCCAAAAGATCAAGTGGCAATCCAGAATTTTGGGCTGCTGATCTTGGATCAGATTTCATCCGTAACTCCATGCTCTCGACGATTGATTTTGCCTCTGTACATGTATATCCAGACCATTGGTGAGCTTTTTATCATACTCAACTTTCTTAATTTGTGACAAACAGGAAAGATGAAATCTTTTCGTGCAGTGCTAACGATTTTATAACTATCTTTTAATACCGAACTTTCCCTTTTCTTATCGAAGTCTGCTGCTTCAGAGCATTTTTCCTGTTTGACATATCCTTTCATTTTGTAGGTTCCATGATAAAAATTTCGAAGAAAAACTAAAATTTGCAGCCAAATGGATGCTTTCTCACATAGAAGACGGTGACAAGGAACTGAGAAAACCAATCATGTTCACTGAATTCGGTTTGTCCAATGAGAACGAGGACTTTGAACCTGCTCAACGAGACAGATTCTACAAAATGGTTCTTGATTTCATATACAAGTCTGCAAAAAGAAACAGGTCAGGTGCAGGATCATTCTTCTGGCAGTTCTTGGTTGAAGGGATGGAACTGTATAATGATGATTTCGGAATTGTTCCATGGGAGAGGCCTTCAACATATCAGCTCATTACTGAACAGTCGTGTAGGCTCGCTAAAGAACACGGGGTACTGCCTACACAAATGGAACATTTGAAGGATTTTTGTGCATCGACGAGGTTATAAATTATGTATTGATCTTAGAAAAAGAAAGAAGTTTGATGTGTACAATGAAGAATCTGTTTGTGTTTTTTTTCTTGTTTGAGATTTGTTATAGAGGGAGGAGCTGCAGCATAGTTTTACACAATGTATTTTCTTACTTCATAGATGTATACAAATTTGCATAAAGTGAAAGTAGAGCAAATTCTTTTCTAACTTTTTCTTGTCTCTAATTTCTTTTCTTTGAACTAGTTTTGGGTTAAGTTAGACCCAGAGTCGTCTCCTGATGTTGGTACCGGATAGTGTTTGGTGTGGAAAGGGTGTGAATGAAATCTCACATTAGAGACACGTGGATCCTTGGACTCTTAATATGGTTTTGGGCAATCCTCATCTCTTGAGCTAGCCTGTGGGTTTCATTGAGTTAGGTTCATGAAACAACACTTTCATCGAAAAACTATATTGTATATATAGAAAATATCGTTAGCGAAATTGTTGATTTTTCCACCACTCAAACAGTACAAATTGCAGGAGGCACTTGTAAAAGCAGCCCTAATATTTTCCACACCTTTCACCTTAATTAAAGAAAAGAAGGATGAGTTAAAGTTGAACTACCAAGGAAAACTGGGCTTACATTAATCATCTTGATAATTTATCTTGGTGCTTTAGTAGGAATCATCTAGGTAGTTTTGAGTGCGTGAATTTGTGTGACGGAGATTAATCATTATTCAAAGTATTATTTGTTTGTTTATAGTGGGAACATATAGTATGGAATCATTGTTTTTACGGTTTATATTTAGATCTAGATAAATTATGTGAATTTGTGTGATGGAGATTAATCAGTGTCAGAATCATCCTTGTTCAAAGTGTCATTTGTGTATAGAGGTAATGTATATCATACATTTTTATTTTAGTTTATATATATCTAGATCGAGATAAGGTGTGTGAATTTGTGTGATGGAGATTAACTAATGACAGAATCATCCTTGTTCAAAATGTCATTTGTTTATAGAGGGAACATATAAAAATAAAATCTTTGTTTGTTTTTTCTTTTTAGTTTATATCTAAATCTAGATAAGTTGTGTAAATTTGTGTGATGAAAATTACAAATAACATAATAGTGTCATAAACACATAATTTGTTAGTAATAATTTTACTTATTTATTACAACTTTTTCTTAAACTTTCTCTAGAGCAATGTTGCCAATGCAATACTTTTCACTACAGTTTGTCATGTCATTTTCAAAGTTGTTATTATCTGCAAAATTAACCAGAAAATTAATGATTAAGTACTATTAAGGAGCAAGATTAAATATATTATTTATCAACAAACTTCTTAGACTCTATGTCACATGAATATATATATATAAGATCTCTTATAATTAATATTTGGTTTTATGCTATTAATTTTATCGAACCATCCCTATTTTTTTTGCAAAAACACAAGTAGTAACGCAAGAAAAGGCCAGGTCTAGTCCTCCTTCTCCAAATGTAATTGTTTTTAGATATCATATTGGACGAGAAATTTGAAACAATGGCCAAAAAAACATTTAACATTACAAATGATTTTTCGAGTTTTGATCTTCATACTCTCTGAATCAAGCCAAACAATTGAATCAGAAAAAAATAGTTTGTTTTGGATATTTCAAAAATCGACTTGACTTGTTTGATTTCAAATTAAGTGAAAATAATCAAAATATAAACGATCTCTATAATTCAATCATCAAATCATAGTTTGCGGAGTAAACTGAACATTAGAACTAATTCAATCTCAAAATAAGGGAAATAGGCTCAATATCATAAACCACATGAGAGATTATAAGTGTAATAGAGCAAGACTTGAAGAAAAGTTTCTGAAACTATCTCAAAATAATTTTAAAAATATAATATATTTTTAGTAAACAATGGGGCAACATTAGCTGAAAAAAGTAGTTGAAATTTAATTGTTGGACATATGACAGCTTCATTTAAATGTTAAGTCAATACATACCACTGGAATTTCAATTTGTTTACTACCTTTATCATTATTTTTTTTCTCACTCGGTGTTTAAATCATGACTCGATTAAATTTAATACGTAGATTATAAAGCCTATTTTTTTTTCTCTATTTCTCAAAATGATTTCTTAAAAATAGATAAAATGCAACACAAAATACACTAGCTAGTCATTGTCCTTTTCTTTGATATTTTCATCATTAATTAACTACTACTCTTCTTTTTCTATGAATATTATACCTAATATATTTACCTAATCCTAGAATGATTTTTCTTCTAAAGATCATACATATTTAGTATTTATTCACTTGAAAAAATAGAGAACATATTCCAAAAAGAATATTTTCTCATTCGGTGATTCGATTTTTTATTTATCATCTATGGACGTTGATAAAATCTATTCATAGAAAGTTCAGATAATATTTTAAAAAATGATGCTATTGTCTGCACCAATTAATTGCACATTATAAATTTGAATCCTCAAAAATAAAAAATTCATTTGATGATTTAAGAAAACTTTTTAAAGTAGAATCATTTTTATTATTCTACTCTTGAAGTTACATTTTTCATACATATACATATATAAAATCACCAATAAATTTTTTTTATCTCGAAATATACTTAAATTAGTTCTGTATATAGCATTTTTGTTTCATTTTTGTTTTTTTTCTCTATTAATTTCAGTTATAATCACCAATAAAAAAAAATTATATCATAAATATACTTAAATTTAGTTCTATAGATAGCATTTTTTTTTCATTTTTTTGTTTTTTTCTCGATTAATTTCAGTTATAATCACCAATAAAAAAATTTATCTCATAAATATACTTAAATTTAGTTCTATATATAGCATTTTTTTTTCATTTTTGTTTTTTTCTCGATTAATTTCAGTTTTAGATCGCATAAGAACCATATAAAAGAACTTCATAGTTTTTCCATACTCAGATTAAGTATATATAGAGAATCATATTCATTATTATTTGTACCAAAATTATTTTTGGTATTTTTATATCATATAGTTGTCGAGCAGGTGACCAGAAAATAGTTGAAATAATTGTCAATATTAGGCTAGTTAAGAATTTAAGAAATTTTTTTTTTCCTCACATATCTTAGGTCAAATTAAATTCAAGAAAAATTGAGGGAAGTTGAATTCTGCAAAAAAAATATTGACAACTTTTTCTAATATTTAAGAACTTATTTCTCCATCAAAAGTTTGACCAAACATCTGCATTATCTATTTTAAAAATAGAAATTAAATAAATTTTGGCCTTTCAAAAGTTTTGCCAAATAAGCTATAATATATATATCGCAAATCTACTTCAATTTATATATCATGTATATCTAACTCTGGATTTGTTATTCCACAACTTAAAAACAATAATATATTTATATTTATCCCATGTCAATGCATCAAGACCATTAAGAATTGGTCTTGGAATTTCTTATGTAGTTTTTTCGAGGTTTTTGAGACTTCATTATGAATTTACTTACCAGAGTATTGAAACTTCAAATAATATGTTTATTGAGCCAGTTCTCTTAAACCTAATTAATGGTAGATATATAGATAAAGATTGTCTTACTAATATAGAAGATGAACTCCTTCAGACTTAAAGAAAAAAAAATGTGATTAATATAATAACCCTTATAAAATTGGGGATTTTTTTTTACAACATTAGGAAAATCAATAAGTTCATAAGGTTTAAGAGAGAAAATTTAAACGATAATAATTATTAGCGCTTAAATTAAGAATACCAATTGAAGTCAAGATTTGTCTAAATAAAATCTGTTGCACGACGTAAAACTTTAATTCATACTTCAAATGATTAAAAAAAACTTTATTAGGTTGGTTGTTTACACAAAATCAAAATTATTATTCCCTTTCAATGGAAACTAATGCTCACTTATATGACTAAATAAAGTAGACAACATGGGGTTATATCATTTAATTGTTCTTGACTTTTGAAGTTACTTTCTCCATCTATATATGTTGATCACCAAGGAATTTTATCTCATAAATTTAGTTCTATATATAGCACATATTTTTGTCTTATTTTTTTTTATCAATTGTTTTGTGTATGTATTAAGAACTTGAATTATTTGAATTTGTGCCGCATAAATTCCATATAAGGAGAAAATGTTCCCTAACAATATAGTTGAAATAACTTGTCAATATTAAGTCAATTGAGAATTTAAGAAAAATATTTTGGCTCGCATAAGCAGTTAGGTCAATTTTAAAACATTTTCACATGATGTTTGATATCAGTATTGGGACTCATAAATTCATTTTAGGAAGCCCTACATTGGGGGGAGGGGGTAAAACATTGTCTAACAAAGACAACTTTATATCGAAAGAAACTTAAACCTAAAACTACTGATTCAGGATGAAGGAGTAGTTACCATTCCACTAAAACTTGGTTGTCAAGTCAAATTGAGTTGAAGAAAATTTGAGGGAAGTTGAAATATGCAAAAATAACATTGACTACTTCTTTTACTATATAACAACACTTACTTCACTATTTAAAGTTTGACCATACATCTTCATTCTCTAAAATATTTTTAAAAAATAAAAATAAAATAAAATTTGAGCTTTCAAAAGTTTGATCAAACATATTATAATAAATATACCACAAATTTGCCTCAATCCATACACCATACCATGTATATCTAGTCTGGAATGTTATCCCAAAAGTAAAAAATGATAGTATTTATATCCCATGCCAATGCATCAAGATCATCGGGAATTGAACCTGGAATCTCATATTCTGAGAGTGGTATAGAGTACCACTTATCTCCCATTTGATCATTACCCTTTTCATCTTCTTTTTTGTCCTCCCTCTCGTAGCCAGTCCAAGTCCAATCCATTGATGAATTAAACTTCAAATCCTTCTTCACAATCTTTCTTATGATTGTTTTTGTTCTTGGTTTTCTAGGGATTGACATAAAAGCTAACTCTAAAAGCTCAATAATAGCTTCATTCTTTTTTGTTAGCTTCTTATCTAATTTTCTTTGAGGTTTCAAAGACTTCATCATGAATATACTGAGCAAATATTAATTTTTTTATTAATATGAGTGGTCTTGCTCTTTTATATGTACTATAATCCTAATATTAGATGGAGAAAGATTATCTCATTAAAATCCTTTTGACTAAGGAAAAAGTAAATGCAATAAAAAAAATTACCTTTTTTGAATATAACAATCCTTGTAAAACCGGGAAAGAAAATATTATAATATTAGGAAAATATATAAATCTATAATACTTAAAAGAGAAAATTTAAACAATAATAATTGTTAGTTATTAACATTAAGAATTGTCTAAATGAAATGTGTACATGACGTAAAACTTAAATTTATACTTTAAATGATTAAAAAGAGAAGTTAATTGGTTTGCTTGCTTTACACAAAATTAAAATAATTCCTTTTAACGGAAAATAAAGTCCATTTATATTGACTAGGGTGGACGTTTGAAATTTGATTCGATATTTTTAAGGTTCAATTTTGATAATTCCGTAATTAATAGTTCAAAGTAGAAAAATATCAAATTTTTAAAGTTTTGCTCCTTAAATAGAACTTTAATACTGTAAATCAAACTTTGGTTCATTTATTTGATATTGCGAATTTAAAAAATATATATTTTGATAAAATATGTTCATAATTTGTACAATATTTGACATGTTACCTTTTAAAGAAATCACGTATAAAGGTTAGATCTACACTTTCAAACTCTAACTTGATGAAATGTCGACATAGGTCAACCGAGACATCCAAATCACTCATTAATGTTACCCATATATATGAATTATGATAGACAATTATGTGAATTCGATATTTAGTTAGATATTTTCAAAATTTGATAATTGATAATTAAAAATAGATATCAAATATCAAACTTTTAAAATTAAATTTGATATAACAATCAAACTTCGAGATAATAAATTGTAATTCGAAAATTTATGCCCACCCTAATAAAGTAATGATCCTCTGGAGAAATACAATAAACTAATGTTATTTTATTTTTGAAGTTATTTTATATAAGTTAAATAAAAACCTATTATTATTAAGCAGAAAATTATGGTAGACAACATGCTATATAGGTTTTTATAATATTTTATATTATTAACAATAGTCCATCTCTATAATAATATTTTATTATGATTAACGGTTAAGAATTTTTCGGAATAAATATTTTATATTATTTTATCCGTTCTTTATAATAATATTTCCACTATAGCAATTAAAACTTATTTGAAAAAATAATAGTATTATAATTTTTTTAACTGTGTGTATATATATATTAAGTCATCATAATTCCAAATTAATATGATATTTAGTTTTACCTATAGCACTATAAATAATTGAGCATTTTTATTGTAATTTAATTGATTAACATGTTACTTATAAGATTTTGGTAGTATAGATACATGTATTTCGGGATAAATGAAATCAAAATTAGGTGTAATTTGTTTTAGATACATTGAATTCAAATGGATTCACATATATTTGGGATAAATAACAAATCTCGCTTGCCTCCTTCCCTCCCATCTCGATCGCTCGCCACTCTCCTATGTATCTGGTATCCCAGATACATGCAAAACACACTAGATACAAACAGTTACATGTATCTAGTGTGATTCACATGTATCTGAGATACATGACTATCTCGCTCACCTCCTTCCTCATTTCGCTCGCCTCTCTCCATATTTTAATGTATTTAATAACTATCAATTATTTACAACCCATTAATAATAGAAGCTAATTAATGATAATTTAGGTAAAAAAAAAAACAAATAACTCATAGCTTAAATATGAAACTCCCAAGAGAAAAAGAGAACCTTACTTTTGATAAAAATTAAAAGTTGGAGAATTTCATTCATTTCATCACATTATGTATAAATTTTGAACGAATCTTAGTAGTTCAATTAGTTGATTACCTAACCTTATTGTTCAAGATTTGATTTCCCTTCCTATAATTCCCTTTCTCCCATTTTCCCCAATTTATTTTCATAAAAAATCATATAAATTTCATACTCCTATTTCTTTTTTAATGTATTTGTTCCGTTTAAAAGAGAATATTTCTTCTCTTATTCGATCTCTTTGATTCTATTTTTTTACACGATAATATGACATACTTAATACCATAAAATTATAAAGACATTTTAATATATCTAATATATTATAATTACTTTAATTATAATATTTTAAATTTTCTTTACTTCATTAAATTTTATTTCAAGTCAAAACATGATAAATAAATTAAAATTAATATTAAATTAAAATATAATAAATAAATTAAAACGAAGAGGCTAGAAATTATTCATTCAAGGGAGTATTCGGTCAAAAACTACAAACAAAGTGCGACTATTTCAGTAAAAAAATGTGTAAAGAAACAAAAAAGCGGTCCCAAACTGTCAAACCCAACGACCCCTTTATGACTCTTTTTATTATGACGTTTGATCGAGAATAAGTTATATTAATCATTTTTAATAAATTATTTTATTATGTGTATATGGAATAACTTATTTGATAACTCAAATATAAATGATAGGGATATATAATTATCTAATATGTTACAATTAAATATAACGTAAAATAATTTTGCATTTTATTCGAGATAATTATAGTTTATGCCTCCTCTCACACAGGTGAGAGCCTTCAGCATATCATGGCTGACTGAGCTTTTTGGCGGCTCCAGTTTCTCTCACTTTATTCATTTCTTGATTTCATATGAATTTCAATTTCAGCAGTTACCTGTAAACGCGTTGAAGAGTCAAAAAAGTAGCTAAGCAACTTCCTTTTTTTGTCAAAGATCAAATTTTTATCTTTTTTTGTTTTGTTTTGTTTTGAAAAAAGTGGGGTTTTAGGCTTCAGGAGGAAGTTGTTGAAAGAATTGTGAAGATTAAGACTTTGAATTTTGAAAAAAGGGTATTCTGGAATCTTGATTTTTCACTTGTGTGAAAAAGTTGGAGTCTTTTTGGGGTTTTAGCTAGTTACTCTATCCAGTTTATATGATCCAAATTTTGGGTATTTCATATAATTGTTATTTTAAAGCTCTAATACTAGAGAGCTTTGAATTGGGATTTTGAAGGGTTGTTGTTGTGAAGATCAAGTCTTTTGAAGATTTTGGGGTTTGTCATTATTGAGGTCTGAAAAGGGTATTCTAGAATCTGGATTGAACTGAATTGTGTGGAAAAGTTGGGGTCTTTTGGGGGTTCTAGCTAAGTTTCTCCATGCCGGAATCTTGAATTCACTTGCAGTTGAATTGTGTGAAAAAGTTGAGTGTTTTGGAGTTTTAGCTAGTTCCTCTATGCAGTTTATATGATTCCAGTTTTGGGTATTTTATATGTTTCTTTTTAAAGCTCTTATACTTGAGAGTTTTGGATTGGGGTTCTTAATGGTTGTTGTTCCACTGCATTATGTTTGATGATTTGGTGAATGAAAAGATTGTTTAAGCATTTGTTGGATGGTTTTCTTGGAAAAATGGTTTTTTGCTAAGCCTGGTATTGTGGGGCAGTAGCTTGAGGAAGGTCTTTGATTGGTTTGTTGAATATGGGTTGTGTTTGTGGTAAACTTTCTCGAAAGGTCAAAGATCGTCGGGATGGCCAAAAGAAGAGAGAGTTAGATAAAGGGGCATCAGCTGTGAGTTCAAAGAGAGAAAAGAGTTTTAGGGTGAAAGAGAAATCGGAGAATGGTGATATAAGTGTTGGTTCATTCGACAGGAAGCCTAATGGATCTAAAAAGGTTGGGGACAATAACTGCGAGAAGCTTGAAGTTGTCCCAAAAGCAATGGAAGGAGAGTTGATTGCTGCAGGATGGCCTTCTTCGCTTGCTGCAGTAGCCGGTGAAGCTATTAATGGTTGGATTCCACGCAAGGCTGATACTTTTGAGAAATTAGACAAGGTATAATTTTGGTGGACTTATTCTATGAAATTCATTTTATCGATAACATTGGATATAAAACTAACCACATTTACTGTATATTCTAATAGTATGTGAGCTCATGTAAGAAGTATATGTTACTTCCAGACAAAATGACTTGGTGGTAGAGTTGTGGAAATGCTTGTTTCTTCCATATTTTGGACCTTAGCACCATGGAAGAATATGTTACTTCCAGACTTTGTTGTTACTTCTGGTAGGCTGTGCACTGAGTTGAATATCAATAGTCTGATCGCATGCAGATTTCAAAGAATAGGGAGATAGCCAGTTCCAATGAGTGAAAATAATGAAAAGCCTGTGCACTTTTTGGAGTTTTAAGTTATGGAAACTTAACTTTCCACTTTCTGGCTGAGTTCTAATCCCTTCACTGTTTGTATTTTTCTCTTTTTTCCTGAAACAAATTTAAGTCTGTTTCTTTTGTATTGGGTTGCTCTTACCTAATCATATTGACTCTAGATATCCTCTGTCCTTCTTCTGCTTCTTCATTTTTCCTAACTTCGAACCATGTGCTTTTGTCCCCTTGTTCCATATACCCATTTAGGGAGAATTATCGGGTGCCTGTTATAAATTCACCTAGTGAAGGCTTGGTGCAGATTGAAATATACTAGTTCTGTAGTTCATATGATCATGATGAGATTTTTATTCAGCTGATTCGAAAGTCATTCCATGTAGTGCATTTGCAATGCTTGTGGCATTTAATCTTTTATCCTTTATGGCCTAATTTTGTTCCCAATGTGCGCTAGTGTTGTCAATTAATAGTTTTTTGGTTGTGTAATAGCGTTTTATTCTTGCAGATTGGTCAAGGGACTTATAGTAGTGTATACAAGGCTCGTGACCTGGTTAATGATAAAGTTGTTGCGCTTAAAAGAGTGAGGTTCGAAAAAATGGATCCTGAAAGTATCAGATTTATGGCAAGGGAGATTGTTATTCTGCGAAGGCTTGATCATCCAAATATCATCAAATTGGAAGGCTTGATCGTATCAAGAACATCTTGTAGTCTGTACCTTGTATTTGAGTACATGGAGCATGATCTCACTGGACTGGCAGCTCTTCCTGGTATTAAATTTACAGAGCCACAGGTGCTTTTCCACAGATTGTTTGTTGGACGTTAGTTTTATTTTTATTATGATAACTGCTTCTCTCACGCTTCATAATTCAATTTTAATAACAAGTTTCTAATCTTTTTTTTTTTTTTACAGGTTAAATGTTACATGCGGCAGCTTTTAAGTGGACTTGACCATTGCCACAATCGGGGTGTTCTGCATCGGGACATCAAGGGTTCTAATCTTCTCATTGACAATCATGGCACTTTAAAGATTGCAGATTTTGGGTTGGCAAACTTTTTCGATAACCAGCAAATTGTTCCATTAACAAGCCGTGTTGTGACTCTTTGGTATCGACCACCAGAGCTCTTACTCGGAGCAAGTCATTATGGAACTGCAGTAGACTTGTGGAGTACTGGCTGCATTCTCGGAGAATTATATGTTGCCAAGCCCATAATGCCCGGTAGGACAGAGGTATATTGTTGTAACACTTCTTTTGACTTGAGCATGATTAATACTTCACTGCTGCACTTCTATTTTATGCCTCTATTTCGGGATGTCAACTGCAATTTATAAAATAAATCGTCAGTGGAAATATATTAAAGGAGAGCATGGTGGAGTCAAGTACGACAAAGGACTCTTCGATCAATTAATCAATCCGTTAACTCCGCCTCAATTTATGTGACACTACTGTGCGTTTCTGTTTTATGTCTCAATATTGGAATGATACTCCAATTCATACAATAGACAAGCTAAAAACGAGGAGGTGGAAGAGGCAAGTATGATGGGAGGACTCTTTACAGCCAATCAACCTATCGATCAACTATGCTTCAATCCTAAATGTCACTATGCAGATTAATATATCCTGTTTTTCTCCTTACTTATGATATTATTTGTTATCGATGATTTAACACACATGAGCTAAATTTTCGTCCTTGTAGGTGGAACAACTACATAAGATCTTTAAGCTTTGTGGTTCACCAACTGTGGATTATTGGAAGAAAACAAAACTATCCTATTCAGCAGTATTTAAACCTATACAGCCTTACAAGCGGTGTATTGGCGAAAGATTTAAGGAGCTTCCTCCATCTGCCGTGGGGTTACTGGAGACATTACTTTCTATAGATCCTGCACTTAGAGGAACAGCAGTTGGGGCTCTTGAGAGTGAGGTACTTTTCTAACTCCTCCAATCCCATCCCTACTTTTTTTTTTTTTAAGATAATAGTGGTGTCCAGGCCAGCTTGTGCGTGCCTCAGGCCTCAGCTAATTCCATGGGGTGCCTGTTGCCTCCCACCAACACAAGTACTAGGTGACTTGGATAAATGGAAAGAAATTACCTAGTGTTTTTGCCTTCGGTAGGATTTAAACCTGAGACCTTATGGTTCCTAACCCACTTCATTGACCACTAGGCCACACCCTTGGGGTCACCCCGTCCCTACTTTCTTCCATCCAAAAGTTGGTGCTTCGAAGCCTCGTCATACAAGATCAGCAACTTCTTACTTTCCATGCTTAAAATATTTGTACTTTTTGTAACTTATTTACTTAGTTACATGTTTCATGTTGTTAATGATGCCTAGTAGCTGTTGTCTTTCTGAAATTTCCTTCCAACAATTCAAACTTGGATAAACCAGTGCTACTATTTTTAACTTGTTATGACGTCTTTTCAACTAACTAGTCCAATTTTATCTCTTTTCAAACTATTATGTTAAACACTTATCTAATTTAATATGGTATGATAAATAACAATATATTCAAACTTAAGTCTTAATATCCACTCTAGTCAAATAAAGGGAGCTGTAAGTGGCCATTGATTTTCCAGAGAAAAATGTTAGTTGGAACTAACAAGACTTCAAAAGAAGTGTATTGAGACCTAAAAGAACCTTTTTTTTTGTTGATAAACTGAAGTTTTATTGATGCTGTGGGGAGAAATTCCGTACACAAGAACTATTCCAAAAGTAGATAACATAACATATGTACGAATCTAAAAAAAAACACCCTGTAAAAAGTCTTGTTCCACATTTTCAGAATGTTTTGCCAAATTAACCACATTGTGCCAGGGTGAGAACAGGGAAGGGGGAGTCTTTATTCCAGAAGCAATATGATTCACACATTAGGAAGATGAGATTGACTAATGTTGTTGCTGTTGTTTCTTTCTTTTTTTGACAAATGAGACTGACTAACCTTTTTTTTGAGTTAAAAAATGCTATTGAAATTTGCATCTTGTGTACCCTTGATTTCCTTTTCACACGTTCTTTTAAGATATGATGCATAACTGTCCATTCAGAAGGACAAGGAACTGAAGTATTTACTGATTCATATTGGCTTAGTCTGAGTGAGTAATAAGACATTTTTTAAATAAATTTTATCAGCTTTCATGACTTGAACACTGAAGTTTTCTGACAAGTCGTGTAGTTCCAAATAGCCAGACTTTTAATGTTCTTTTAATGTGTTTGAATCATTTATCGCGTTATAAAATTAGCAACAATTGTTTTTCTCACTAACACTAAGGTATGCCGTGACTCACAGTTCTTCACCACGAAGCCATTTGCTTGTGATCCTTCAAGTTTGCCAACATACCCTCCCAGCAAGGAAATTGATGCAAAAATGCGGGAAGAGGAAGCTAGAAGGTAGATGCCTTAACCATTCCATCTTTTGTATGGCAACGTAAAACTGAATGTTTCTCATTCTCTTAGTAATAATTCTTCAATTTTGTACTGAAACTTATACCTTGTGTTGGAATATGGTTAAGTGGATCATACATTAGGAAACAGAAGTGACAATTGCATATATTACATAGTGGCGTTTCCTTTCTGATTAGCATTGAATGACTCTATTTTGCTTTACAGTTCCATCATATCTTGATTATCAAACATTTGTTGACATAACGTTATATATTTCTGACTCGAAATATCCATGGATATATCGTAATAGTTTGTCTGAAATAATTGCTGCAGAGGAGGGACTACAAATGGATCAAAAGAACGTCAAGCAGTTCCAGCACGTGATGCTAATGCCAAGCTGGCTAGCTCAATGCAGGTACTTTTATGGGTGTTAATCTTTTAGTCTTCAAATTAATTTAAGTTTTCCTTTTTGTAATGCCAGAAGCCAATAAACTTCATGATTTTTCAATTTTCGCTTGGACGTCGTAATGCATTAAAAATAGAACTGTCAATTGATAAATTAGTTGTATTTTAGCAAAAGGTTGGAATTTGTCTAACTTGTCGTAGTTTGCAAAGAGCATATGATAACTCCGCCCTTGATCTTAACAAAACATTTCTAGGCGCTATATATTTGATAACTTTTGTGTCTTACTAGACTTTGGTTTCAAAATAACTCAATCTACACCCCTACAATGTATCTGCAAGTATGTTTTCTCCTATGTTGCTCAGACTCTCGAATAATGTTGCCGCACCCATGAATAATGTTGCCACACCTGTGTCAGATCCTTAAAAAATGTACTGCTTTTGAAGGATCTGACATGCACCAGCCAGCATTTTTGAAGAGTCCGGGCAACATATTTTTTTTTTTTTCGGTATGTTTTTCAATTTATTTGGTCTTATGATTTGCTCATTATAACAGAGGAGGCCGAGCAGTTCCAATCCTAAGAGCCAAAGTGACCGGTTCAATCCCTCGAAGGAAGCTGCTGCTCGTTTTCCAAATGATCCTCCTAAACCATCACAAGCAGTGAAAGAAACTGCGAAAGATCACATGGAGAATCTTTCAGATAGATTTTCAGCCAAAGATAACCTCGACGATCTTTCAGAGACATTTTCCCATTCAGTCCCTCTGGCTCTAGGGGTATTTGGGAAGAAATATGATGATATCTCCATTGGTCCCAACAGAGCTGACTTGTCAGACTTAGTAGCATCCAGGTCCGTTGTGTCCGGAGACAATCGAGATAGATGTGTTCAGCTACAATCAGCCCATCAAGTAGAAAGGACAGCACGGCTTCTAGACGAACAATCAAGGAAGCAGGATCAGAAGTATTTCACGCAGAACTTTGCTAGTTCTCATCAATTTGAAAGTGGAAGGACTTGTACGAAGGAGGCAAATCTGGTAAGTTCTCATAAACACATAAATCTAAGAGTTTGAATGCATAGAGAGAACCGAGGTAACTGTGTAGTTACTACTGAAACGTCGACCTCTCAAGTATAAACGAACTTTGTTTGCTCAATCAATCAATTAACCACATCTCAATTTCAAAAAAGTCCGGAGTCAGCTCTATTGATTCGTTGTATCAATTCCATTTCATTGCAATACTAAGTAGTTTTATCGAACTTCATTAGCTATTCAATAAGAATCTTCGTTTTTGTTCTTTGCCTCAAACCATTACTACTTTCAACCCCCCGTTTAATCAAACATCTCAACACAATCAAAATTGCTAGGTGATTTCTTCCTATCTGTCCTAATCTTGGTAGACAGAGTTACCTGGTACCTGTTGCTGATGGGAGGTGACAAGTATCTTGTTGAATTAGCTGAGATGCGCAAAAAACTGATCCAGACACCACAGTTATCAAAAACAAAACGCCAATAATAACATCCTTGTTTCCCGTTTTAATTTTGCTACATTTCCGTGGTTGTTAGTGAGAACATGTAACTCATACTAATCGATTTCTTATCACTCTCCTGTTTCTTTGTGTAGTATGACCCTTCTGACAAGGGAAACAAAATCCATTATTCTGGTTCACTATTAGTTGCATCAAATAAAGTGGATCAAATGCTTAAAGATCGCGATCGTCACATTCAGGAAGCTGCTCGACGAGCAAGGCTCGAGAAGGCACGAGCAGGTCAGGCTCATGCTCAGGTGCGAGGAATGTGAAAAACATGTAACTCTATAGTTATATATATGTATGTCTAGTTTAGGAACAAGGTAGATAAGCATATATAGAGAAAGGAGAGATTTTTCTTGTAAATCATAAGTAGCTCTATGTATATTATCTTTTGAGGAATATTATATATTTATATTTCTTATAGAATAAAAGAGAAAACCAAGATTAATATGAAAACTATCAATTAGCAGCCACAAATGCAAAATATATCATTCTTTTTTGGTGTATACATTGAGTTCAGAATAGCCACATAATTTGATTTGGTACATACACTGTTGAAACACAAGCTTTTTCCATGTGTTAAGTTAGAATTTGAAGTTTATAGATTTTGTTTCTCATGTTTGTAATGTTGGGTTCCTTTGAATTTAATGTTTACACCAACTCAATGAATACGATCATTGGACACATATCTTTACATTATTAAATACATATTTATCATAGCACATTTTCTTAAGGATGAAGAAAGAAAATATTTTATTATGGGAGAACATTACAATAAATGTTGTTTTTTGAGTTTTTGGATATTGAATTGCGATGTACAAGGGACTACAAAAGGACGCATTGTTTAAGCACTCTGTTAACTAATAATTAATTTTCAATAGCCACCTAAAAATTAGTCTAAACAAATGAGTGGTTCCTTTAGCTTATACCAACGGCAAAAGGGCACTTCTATGATCCTCTAGCTTTTACCCTTAGCATTATTAATTGGATAGGTTAATAACTTATCAATTTATTAATTCAACTCATTTGATCTGTCTAATATAATTCAACTTATTTGAAAGTTGGCTTGTTATATAACTCATTGACGCATGAGAGTTCTAATTAAAATATTTTAAAGATATTTTTTGTTTTATCTATAATATATCGTCATAGTAAAAAAATGATTATTATAAGGTACTTAAGTGAATTATAAAAAACAAATAAATAAACTAATACTCAATAAGAATTGAATGAGTTGAGTAATGATCCGTTTGCTAATCAAATTCATTTCAATCTAAGTAACATTATTAAATCAGACGATTTTAACTTACAAATACAAGAACGGATGATGTATTGTATTATACACTTCCTTCGATCACTTTTAGTTGTTGTATTTGAACTTGACACATTCATTAAAAAAATAATATAATTATTTTACCACATTAGCTCTATTAATTGATGTTTAGTATTAGTTCTTGAAAAATGATTTGAGAAGAAATAATTAATGCTAAGGGTAAAACATAAAAAATAATTTTTTTTATATATGGTAAACATATGTAAAAGTGAAAATTTATTTTTAAGACAGTGAACAGATAAAAATGAACAAAGAAGTATTTAAAATTATGGATTCATGTTTACTACTTATCACAATTTTATAAATTTTCTTACATAAAATTTTATACTCCACGTTAAAATTATGAATTCAATTGATTCCGTACCTATCGGGTCAGGCCTAACATCAATCTTCTAGATATTTTGAAGGTAATTAATTAGTTCGTAGGCCTACTCTTAATGATTTTTGAACTTGACCAGGTCGTTGATAGGTTCATTTTCTGCATCTACATCTTATCATAATTAATTATACATTAGTATTATTTTCATGCATCATGTTTATCGGAGAAAACACAAAACATGATTCAAGTGAATAAGATCTACTCCTAAGAAACATATCGTGTTAGGTTCCTAGGAATTTATGGTCAATACACCAATTATTCCACGATATGTTTTTATGGCAGATCTAGAAGGGGCGAGGGTATTCATCTGAATCTTTCAATAAAAATTACATTATATATATAAGATATTTTAAAAATTATAATGTGTATATAATTTTTGAATCCTCTTATCACAAAATTAGTGATTGACTCAGTGATTTGGACAATTGAAAATTCATCACCTTGAGATTTCAAGTTCAAATATCTGACACTGCTTTTTTAATTTTTAAAACATCTTAGAGAAGATTTTGAATCTGTCATTTATTCTTTTTCCAAAAGGCAATGTCATCTTTGATATGGTTCTTTCCATCAAATCTATTTAGGGGAACGGATATTTGATCAAATCTTAATTTTAAACTTTATGAGTTCAATTTTATATAGTTGGATCAATGTTATTTATAGGCAGAAGTGAATTCAAAATTTAAATCTTATGAATTCATTAATCTTTTAAGATTCTTAGTATAGGACTCATGATTATATATAAAAAATTATGAACGCATCATGTCTACTATTTATTTCAATTATAGTAAATTTTTATACATATATTTATTTTTCACTCAAAAATTATGAACTCAATTAAACCTGATCCGTCCTTATGTTAGATTTGTCATCTGTCTTTCAGATATTTTGAAGTTGCTATCAAGAAGGTTAATTAGTATCTAGGCCTACTCTTAATGATTTTTGAAGTTGACCAGGTCGTTTGAGTCATTTTTTTTGTGTCACCATCTTATCATAATCATAATAAATACATTATTATTTTCATAATAAAGTTTTGACAAGGTCCATGGGGCTTGAAGCAAAAAGAGAGAAGTGAAGTGCGTTATTCATTGAAAAAAATGAGTATATCGTACACATATTAATGTAGTTTTATAGTTAATCAAATAAGATGTGAAGCGCGCTATGGATTAAAAGAAACTAGAGTATTCATACATACACAAGTATTTAATTAAAACATATTTATTTTGATAGTGAATTTAGTTCTTAATCAATCAAATGATAAATAAAGCGTGTTGTTCATTGAAAAAAAAGGTGAAGTATTGTACATATATGAATTTAGTTCTATAATTAATCATTTATTCACTCAAAAAAACAAGTGGAGTATCGATACATAATAAATACATTTAGTTCTATAATTAATCCAATTTTAACTTAAATAACTAATTTCAATATTCATTTACAATAATGTTATTATTAACCTAATTATTCAAAGTTGAGATTCAAATATAAAACCTTTTCTTTGCTTGCCGCAAAATTGTGAAGTTTTTTTTTCAACAAAGGCTACGTCTACGAAATCACTAGTTTAATTTATATACTCACTATATTTTAATTTATTTGTTTTATTTTAATTTGATATGAAATTTAAAAATGTAAAAAAGACTTTTGAATCGTATCATCTTGAACTTAACATATCTCGATCTTGTGATCTTAAAGGTGTCATGTAGAATGTTAGAATTTCAAAATTGTCAATAAAGAAAAAAGATATTATTTTCAAAATAGACTAAAAAGAAAATTAAAACACTAAATAATATATTCCAAGAAAATTGGAACATCAAGATAGATTTTTATTTATGCTTGATGTTTCATGCAAATTTTTATTTTGGAAAAGCCTCGCTTATTCATAAGGCTTCTTATCATAGTTGTGGCGGTTGACATTTATAATAGTTGTGATCATCGCTGAATGTAATTAGTGTGATAATAACTGATGATTAGTGTAATAATTAAAGATAATGACGGTAGTTAGTAATATATAATTGGTGTGCATGGTGACCATAAATTCCAAGGATCTTACCATGTTATATTAAAAATGTCATAATGTCATTATTTTAGCAAATATAATGTATTCTAATATAATTGTGATTATTTTACTATCCTAATATAATTATTACTATATTTATGACTCCACTACACGGTTAAAAGTAAAAAAAAAAAGACCCCACAACCCTATTTCTTCTCTCTATGTTTTTACCCCCAAAACTCTCGACTCTCTCTCTTCTGTTTCCACCATTGTTATCTCCTACAAAATTTCTTATAAATAAATCCACTTTTAAAGCAATTTCACGAGTCATTCGGTATATTCTTGAAAGATTTTAGCCCGATTATATAGGTAAATACAATCTCATCAAGTATCTTTTGAGATATCATTTTTTTTCCTGAATATAATCTTTTGAAAGATTTATCCTGATTATACAGGTAAATACATAAAGTATTTGTGTTTTTAGCTACATTATATATCTTGGGTTAGTGATGAAGAAAATGGTATTTTACTAGATCCATTATGTATCCCAAATTAGTAGTATCCAAATGAAGAATTATATTAGCTCCATTATATAGTTGTTTAATATATGTGTTATGTTTATATATTCTTTTCCAGATTGTATTATTGTTTTGTGTATTAGTATGTTCTTAGATTGTATTATTTTTGTCTTTTTTCAGATTGTACTATTATTTTGTGTATTAGTATGTTGTTAGACTGTATTCTTTTTGTCTTTTTCCAGATTGTATTCTTGTTTTGTGTATTAGTATGTTCTTAAATTTTTTTTTTTTTTGTGTCTATTAGTATGTCTCATATTATATTGTTTTTCAAAATGCATTTATGTATCCATGAATAATACATTTTGTATTCATTATTTCAACATATGCAGTCAAATGATTTTATGTTACAAATCCACCTAAAAAAGCTCCACACGTTCAATGTAGTTTTAACAATCAGTTTAAAAATCTAAAAATAAACAGTCAAACACAAGTTCATTTCGTCCTAAAAATTTCGTATTCATACTAATTTTGTATTAAAATTAAACTAAGATACAAAATGTCAAATACATACACAAATCCAATTACTTTCATCCAAAAAAATAATAATCGAAACTTAAACAATACTTGACAATTTTTTTTATTTTCATTGGTAATCTTGAACTTTAAAGGAAATCGATGGAATTAAGTTTGAAATATCGATCGATTAATTCAATAGTTTCTTATCCAAATAAAATTGACGCAAATTAACGAAAAACTCCACTTCAATTTCACTAGATTTATTCAAAAATGGATATTGAAATTTTTTAGAACAATGGTGAAAGGGGTTTGAATGAAGAAGAGAGAGATGACACGTAGTAGGACTCCAATAGTAATTGATTAGATATTTAAGCATTTTTACATTTTAAAAAATATATTCTCCCATTATTTTCTCCATTATGTTGTTAAAAATTTGTATTCTTTCAAATTAAATAAATACAAAAGTCAGCCTTATAACAAACCAAAATATTGACATTTTAAATAAACATTGAAAGTGTTGACAAGGGGTCCTATTAGATGCTAAAATATTGCTGTTTTGAAAATTTTCCCTTTTTTTTAATGATAAATTATCAAAAGAATCTATTAGTTTGGGTTGAAATAGGAATTGGGTTGGGTCCTGACCCACCCAAATTTACTTTGGACTCAAAGGGGTTGAGCTCAAATGGGCTTAAAAATGGGTTGAGTCTTGACCCGCCCAATTTGACCCACTTAATCTCAATAATTTTAATATATTGTTATTTAAGTTTTATAACCACAATTTGGAAATTTCAACTCAAGAAAGTTTTAAAAAAGAAGTTACAAATGGATGAATAAATCTTAAAAGATATAAAATAGATAGTAATTCATACCTTCAATATATGAACATACATTACATCAATGCAAATAAAGAGCCTTAAAACAGATTGAAATTGGAGATTAAATTGGGTTTAATTGAAGATTCTCGTAAAATGAGTTAATGTTTGAATGGATTGAGATTGAACCCAATGCACAAATTATATATCTTGTGCTCAATCCTTAAAATTCTTGACGGATTAAGCGGGTTACATATAGTTGAGCTCATTTTTGACACCCTAAGAGTTACATATTATAACAAATCAAGTATTCAACACAACAATGTAGAAAGAACCTACGATGTCAACGCCTCCAGTAGTGATTGACAATCACAATGATATACATTTGGCGATATATTAGTGGTGATTGATAATATCAATGTGACTAGCGACAACAATATCGATTATATAGACAAGGTGGTGACCACAAATTCGTAGGAAGTTCCCATGTTATGTTTCTTTGCCCAAAACTCAAGGTAATCTTTGATAATATGACTATTTTGTAATTAAATCCATAGTCGTTGTTGCCAAATGCCAAGTCAATTAATAAATTGAGTCGTACTATATTATAAATCAAGTATTCAACACAATAATGTAGAAAGAACTTATGATATCGTCAATTAATCAATTGAGTCGTACTATATTATAAATCAAGTATTTAGCACAATAATGTAGAAAGAGCTTATGATATCGGCCTCTAGTTAACATATGGTAACAAATTAACTATTCAATCCAATAATGTACGCTAGAAAGAACTGACGTACGATATCAACGCCTCTTAACGATCGAAGTGATAGTAAAATATTGATTAAATAGACAAGGTGGTGAGTACAAATCCCATGTTATGTTTTTTTTGCCCCAAACTCGAGGTAATCTTTGATATGACAATTTTCTAATTAAATCTATAGTTGTTGTTGCCAAGTCAATTTATAAAAGGACTGGGCCCTTTATAAAGAAATTGATATATGGTTACTGTTGACATCCTAAATATCTCTGTCAATTTTAATTTGATAGAAATTAATTCAAAGGTATTGAATTCTTAGTAGAAATTTAATTTAATTCAAAGGTAAACAATTGGTATCACTCACACTAGACCATGAGGTGGCTTTTTGACTATACGTGGGTGGCCTCAAGTTATAATTACAATTCGTCTTGCAAATATATTTGATTTTAATGAAAATTTCACATGAAAACGGCTTCAATAGTACATTGATATATTTGACCCTTCTCTGTATTAGAATTAACTATTCCCTTAAATATATATTTTATGTTCTAGAAGGTGATTGTTAGACCTGTTATGTCATATGATGCATAGCCCAATCAAGAATTAACTCTCACTTTCAGATTCAGATTGATAAGGTTATCAGAGGTTTCAAGTTCGAGTTATAGATATGAAAAAAATTATATTGGGAGTGTTGCCTCCTAATAGAAGTTGCAATATACAATTCAAATAAAATTGAAACTCCAATGCAAACATCAAACACCAAATGAGAAATTAAAAAAAAATCATAAGAATAAGTAGTCTTTACAAAACAAACTACCTTAACTTATTTATATATGTATAAACTCTTTGTGATATTCATAAATACATCTTTTAATGGTGGCATAGGTGTGCAGAGTGTGTTTAATTTGGTATAGATAAAAATATTTTTCATAATTTGTTAGTCAAATTCAAAGATAAACCTTGTATAAGTAAAATATTTCTATAAATTCTTGCTATATACTATGGAGTATGGACTAAAGACTAGCAAATTTTATGCATTTTTATTAATGATATTTTAATCATAGGAATTCTCCTAGAGGGCATATTACCTTTTATTTGATGAACCATATTAATATTTATTTTATATTATTATAATCAGTGCTTGATCTACTATATGTATTTTAGAATTAACTATTCTTTAAAAATATTTTATGCTACCGTTGTTGTATTTGATTATATCAATTTTTTATTAAGTCAATAGTAATACTGAAAAGAGTCAAAATTATCCTTAAACTATTCGAAATAGCTCATATATACCCTTTAATTATGTTTGAGATCAAAACTATCATTGTCGTTTATGTTTTGGACCACAAATACCCTTAAAACGTTATATTTGTCATTAGAGCTGACATGACAGTCCACCCAGACACTCCAACATGGCAAAAATATCTTTCTCTGAATAATGTCATTCTTCCTTGTTCAATATCCCTGCCACAAAAAGGAAATCAAATATAATTCTTTCATTGTTGTTGTTTGAGTTATTGTTCGTGCTTTGAAACTCCAATTTCAAAGTGTGCTGAAGTTTGTTTGAGGTTGTAATTGCGTGTTGAAGGGTCGAGTTCATTGTTTGGGATTTGGGGTCATAGATTAACAAAATTGATTTTTAGATTTTCAAGCTTTTAAGAACTCTTTCATATTATTTTTTTTGGAATTTCAACTCAAATCTTCAAATTAAAAAAATCAGTTGTTAAATGTCAATTTCTAGCTTCAATTGCAATATTCAAACAATTTTAGTAACATTCCATTAAATCTCTTCAAATTTTTGCACTTCAAAAACCCAACAAAGGCTAGAAATTTCTCACCAACAAGCTTTCAAATGAGTAGCTATTTTCGAGTTTCAACACAAAAAAATGACTTTTAAGAGTTTTTCAACATCTTTCAACCATGAGAATTATATTTTCAACCTCAGATTCGATGACATCAAAACCTAAATAATGAACTCGATCATTCAACACACACCTACTATCTCAAATGAAATTGGAATTTCAAAGTCCGAACAATAACTCAAAGAAGAACGATGAAAGAACTATTTTTGATTTTTTTTTACTTAAAAAAAATAAATTGTGATAGAGATGAACAAGGAAGAACAAGATAATTGAGAGGAAGAGATTTTTGCTATGTTGGACTGCCATGTCAGCACATATGAAAAGATAACGTTTTAAGGGTATTTATGGTCCAAAACATAGACGGCAAGGGTAGTTTTGATCTCAAACATAAATAAAGGATATATATGAGTTATTTCGAATAGTTTAAAGGTAATTTAAACCCTTCTCCGATAATAATATATAACTACACCAAAATATTCTGACGGTTCCGCTGATGGAAGAAACATTTTAGTAAGATTCACTAGGATAATCATAATTTATTGAGAATCGTAAGGTTAAAATACGAGAAATAAGTAAGAAAATTATTTATTTATTAGAAAAAAAATATTTTCCTTTGGGTCGTTTGGTTGTTGATATAACTTATACAAGTTTTAGTTATGGGGATTGTAAATTAGTACCACACACTATATAACTTGACATGCTAAATTTTTACAGAACAACTAAAATGCTACCAAACTTTGTACTCCTTCCATTCTAATTTATACGTGATTTTTTAATAAGCCTTTTATATATTTTAGATTATCAATTATTGTGACTTATAATAGTCTTTATATAATTTTAAATATGTAAATTTTATTTAAGATAAATTAATGTTCAAATTTACAGTTAAAATTTAGAAATTTGACTCTATAATTCACTTCCTATGGCAATCAAATGACCCCTTGCAGAAATGCAGGTGGTTAAGGGGCTACAAAAACTCTCAATGGTGGGTGTTCAATCCTGAATCCGCCATTACATGTACAAGCTATGAAAACAACCTCTTGCAGAAATGCAGGTCGTCCCTTTTCTTGTAAAACAAAAAGGTTATTTTCAACCCTCACTAGAAAGTAGTTAATTCCTAGATAATTCAATGATTTTATACGCGTGATATAAATGTAATATCTCTACTGTTCCAGCTCCCCACAAAAGAAAACAAGACCCCCCCCAAAAAAAAAAAACAGAAAGACTTGAGACTAAAGTACACATGTGTTTCAAGTTTCATAAGCACGTCCAACTTATATTTCTTTGAATCTCGAGTCTATTATAGAAACTTATAAATTTCAAATTCTAAATTTGGCGTATCTTGAGAATTAAATATCACGTACTAATTTCAACATCACTAATTATTTTTATGTCTACAACATGTTCTTGTTGACCCCAAGGGATTGATTGATTACCTCTGTGGTATATATATCTATAAAAAGGAGTTATACAATTTATAATACATTGTTGGAAATTAAACTAACTTATAGTTTTCTAAAAATAGTACTCAAACAGAAAAAAAAAATGGAAAGACGCTTGAAGTCTAAATTAGCTCCAAAATTGGAAAGGAAATATGTGGAGAAAAATAGAAGGAATCATATGAAGAATCTATGTAATCAACTTCATTCCATGCTCCCTACTCATTCCTCCTCCTCTAAGGTTAGTTATTATGCTTTCGTAATTACGTCTGTTGGATCAAAAATGTCCTCAACGTTATTTTTTTGGTTCAAAAATACCGTCTTGATGCATCTCCATTTCTTATCATATATAAGAGTTCTGAGCCAATAAAAGGAAAATTAGGTCATGAATCTTGAATTCTGAATCCGCCTTTGCATTGCATGTATCCAATTGTTATATATTCTCCTTTACCCATATGATTAATGATCACATGCTCTTAGCTAACATATATCATTTGTGCATGCATGGAAGCTCCTGAATCCGCCTCTACGTATATATTTCAGTAACTTCATTCTGTAGAATTCAGTAACTTTGATTCAAATTTTGTATACAATGATACAAAAGAACTGAAATTCCAAAACAGATAATCTTCAAATTCCTAAATCCGCCTTTGCGTTGATATATTTCTTCTAATACAATTTGAGTGTTGCAGGAAACAACAATGACAGTACCTGATCAAATAGATGCAGCAGTGAAGCACATTGAAACCTTGAAAATGAATTTAGAGAAGAGCAAGAAGCACTTGGAAGAATTGAAAATGGGCCCAAAGAAGGCCCAATCACTCAATCAAACTAATGAGCCCGGCCCAATCACAAAGTCACCACCTCAGATTGAATTCCATCAAATGGGCCCAAACATGGTCGTGGTTTTAATAAATGGCCTAGATAATATAGCCACTTTTAATAACATCATTAGATTGTGCCATAAAGAAGGTGTTGAAGTTGTGTCTACAAGCTTTAAACTCAATGGAAACTCTACACTACAGATTTCTCATGAAACTAAGGTCAGTATATTACAACTGTGTGTTTTGACACAGGTGCGACTCAATAGAATTGGTGGTCTAAAGCCAAAATATATGTCTTAAATTTTATGTATGATTGTGAAAGCGCAATGCATGATGTGTAGGTCTGATGAAAATATTATTTGTTGTAGTTGTCAACTTCTTGCAAATCAAACTCAAACTAGATATTTTTAAACTAACATTTATTATTTGATCTATTTTAGGTGCAAATCAATAAAAGTTCACCAATGGAATTTAAGGCTACAAGTCTTTGTGATAAGATGAAGGAGTTGATTTATGGACCATCTTGCAACAATGACATTGAATCAAGCCAACATCTATGGGACTACATTATTGAATCTGGACTTATAGAATTTAATGCAATAGAGTTACCACCAATAGCAAGTCATATGGAAAATATTTATGAAACTCCTAGCTTTTTCTAAGTTGTAGGGTGTTCACGAAAAATCGAAAACCAAATCAAACCGAAAAAAAATAATTGATATTTTATGGTTTGATTTGGTTTTGGTTTCAAATTTTAAAGTTTTTACGGTATATATATTAATCTTTTTCAGTCTTAGTTTGTAATTTAGGTTGTTACCTTTATAGTAATCAAATTCTTTACCTTTACTTTCTAGTATGATTTGTAATTTTTTATTTTCATAATGTCTATTATTTCATGTTCAAAATAACTTGTAGTCTGTTCATCATTGTTTAATTCAAATACCGTCAAGAATTAAGATATCATTATATATCAGTACAACTAGGTATTTAACTTCTTGCACAAAAAAATCATGCATGGTTATAAATTTTATTATAATCCTTAGAAATAACTTATATTTAGCTCAATCTATATCATATGTATTCAGTATTAATAAGTCTAATTTTCAAAGGTTCAACAAATTTGTACGCTATAGCCCTATTAATTATAGCATTAAGTCCAATATAAACTTTTCTACTAAATCAAATATAATATAAGTTTTTCTTCATTCTCACATCTTCTATTAATGGATTAAGGTTGTTAATTATTATATCCTGACTTAAAAGACTTGAACGTCAAAATCAAACATTTAAAATATCCAAATCGATTGATCTTAAATATAAACTTAAAAAATTCAATCAACTATGAATTTATTTAAATTGGATTTGAAAATAAGAACAAAGAAATAATAAAAACGATTATATTATTCAATGTAACAATATAAGTAAGAATTATTCGTAAAAAGACAAAATTATGTCTAACAGTTACCAGGGTAAACAATTATTTTTTAACAAAGAAATTCATAATAATAATAAAAAAGAACCACCATAACTTTAATTTAATTAAATAATATATCAATCATATGCCTAGGACTTTCTTGATACAACAACACCAAATATGTAGCCAATACTAACTTATATTTAAATCTCATTTCAATAATTGATGTGACAAGTCATAACTACTAACTTCTCCCATTTTGTCCTCTTGTAAGTGACTAGAGCATCTTTTGTGATTTTCTACCATGCATTAACATGGTATAAATCATGGTATAAAAAATATGAAAAAATAAGTTGTTTTGTTTTTAGCTTTTTAATCGGTGTCTGATATTTATATTAGAGTTTGACTAAATTTGAATTTGTATTGAAAAATTTACATAATGAAGCTAGGTAAAACACTCTCTAACAAAACGATCGACTTTATGTAAAAAAAATTCAAATTCAAAATATATAAATTATAATTAAAGATGAATATATGTTTACCACTCTCGTCGGCAAAGAATTACAAGTGGTCCATTTTTTTGTTGTATTTATCAGTAGACTGGAGATATAAAAATTAACTTTGTTTGATTCATATATATATATACTAGTAAAGGCAGCCCGACTGTTGCCCGGGCCCAACAGGAGCCTAAATATGTATAACAATCAAATCAGTTTATGAGGGGCAGATGATCTTCAGGAGAATTATTAGGAGAAACAAACATGAGTCAGTGCAAAGGAAATTCAGTGAAGACAGAATCAAGCATTTCAATGAATGCGTAAATGTCAGATCACTTGCACCTAAATACATATTCAAATGCATATTATAAATAGCACGTAGTTTTGCATTTTCTAAAGCACCTATTGGTCCCAAAAAGTTTCAGCGACATATCCTTTTCGCCTGGACAATTCTGCTCTACATCATGAATAGAGAGAGTGTAAGAAAGAGTTCCAAAGCACATATGAAAATATTTGACAGACTGATGAACACTTCTTTTTTGATGAACAATAAGGAAGTCACCATCAACATTGCAGAGAGCAGAGTTCTCTATTGATAGATATGTTGGCAGTATACTAACAATCGATAGGTTGAGGCAATCTCAATCCTAAACAGAAATAAAACATAGCAAGAAAGTAACAGCTCCATCACAAGGACATAATGATGACAATACCAATTACATGTGACAATCAGCTTTGAATATTGGCAAAATATATATCGAGAAAAAAAATTCAACAACAAATAATGATTTCAAAATAAGGCATCAGTACATGTACTTGGTCAATAGTTCCTATTTTATCGAAGAGGTCAACGTAAAAGCGACCAATGCATAACACTTATATACTACTATGCAGGACCTCATATAAATAAGGAAACAACTGAGATACCGAAAAGTGAAGGAAAATTACAAGCTATACTGAATCTTGTGAATGCATTCCGAGAGAGTGGTTTGATTTCTCAAACAGAAAATGTAGCCGCTGCCTTTAACAAAAGGATGTATTACTACCTCTAGAAGTGCTTTGGTTGTAAGATACAAATGTATCAATTTGGTAATAAGTTGGTATTATCAAATGAAGTAAAAAGTTGATGTTTCTTAGAATACAAGAAGAGGTGTAAAGTTGGTGCTGGTACCTCTGTAGTACCAACTGCATATCATTTTTTTTAGCCATAAAGCTCAATTAAGTAGAGCAACAAGAGTTAGCATTGTTTGAAGATAGATTCATTGATCACATAGAAAACAAGAAATGTAAACAATTATATATAAGATCTCTATGGGTATTAAAACCAGGTGAATGGTTAAGAGTTTTAAAAAATGATTCAAATGTTATCAATATAATAATAACTATACAACGTTAACCTTTGCAAGTAAAAAATTACAACGTTACTGCATATGCAATTATCACTAATGCGGCTCAAGTTGAAGTGAAGTAAATAATTTTGACGAAGAAGTAAGAACACATGCTGTTAACCTATCAGCTTTGGTTGTTGTATAAACATGAAGAGTGGTCGATCAACAAATTACTTTTAACTTTTAACGAAGAAAGTAAGTAGATGTGTGAACTGAAGAGTTACATATAATTGGCTTTCTGTTAACTTGTTGGAGCTACTGTGTTGCAAATAAAAGCATCTACTTAGAGCCTGTTTGGATGGGCTTTTAATCTGGTCAAAACCAGTTTTTGACTTATTAGAGTGTTTGACAATTATCAAAGTAACTTATTTTAAGTAAAAAATGACTTATTTTAAGCCAAAAGCTAAAAGCTCGGGGAGGGGAGCTTTTTTTTTTTTAACTTAAAAACCCTTTTATGTTGACAAAGTATATTACCTTTTTGCCCTTAATTCTTTTATACAATTTCCAAATTGCCCATATTGAATTATTATTATTTTATTTTATTATTATATATTTTTTTATTTTATTATTATTATCATTATTATTATTATTATTTTATTATTATCATTATATTATTATATTATTATTATTCCTCTTATAAATAATTTGTGGTGGTAAAGAAA